>NC_059108.1:115190105-115812605 GCF_020740685.1 Jaculus jaculus | reverse complement strand
CGTTAGGACTTGAACCAGCTCTGACTGGTACCAAAGACAGCTCTTAACCACTAAGCCAATGTACCTGGTGTGTGTGTGGGGGGAAGGTTCAGATAACCCCTTCCTCCTTCATCTTAATTACGTCACTTTAGGAAAAAAAAAATCTGAGTAGCTAACAGAACTTTGTTTTCTCTAGGTTTGCGTAAAGGGTTAAAAATGCAAGGTCCTGTCCCAAACGCACTAGCGACTTTTCCCCTCTCGTTACATTCCACACACACATGTACTTTCCGCCTGCTCCAGGGGTTGTAACATCCTTGCAGAGGCTGTGGCTTATGACCTATCATCGCCTTCAAGATCAGCCTGGAAAGTAAGAAAAATATGATGTGAGAAGTTTTTCTCTCTCAAAGTCAATCTGAAGGAATGAGCCATTTTCAGAGTAAAAGCAGGACTGTTGAAGGGTCAATACACAGAGGGTTTATGTTATCCCTATGTGATTCCATAATAATTATATATACATATCTGCTGGAGAAAAGGCTAAGGAGAGCTGGCGGTTGCGTTTAAGAGGGGGTTTATGGCAAACAGACAGCTACAGTTCTTGGTGTGTGGGGGGGGGGGGGCAGTGAGAAAGGAAAAGAAAAGAATCTTTCCCGGGTTTGGAAAGGGCAGCAAGGCATGTGAAGGTGTGGGAGATCATGCCAAGAGCCAGAGACTACCCCACCAAAGCCACAGCCCTCATCGTGTGTCATGATTTAAGCTGTGGTCAACAATGACTGGCACAGGGCATGAAACAATAACGTCTGGTGGACTTGGCATTGCAGCGTGTTAACAGGAAACCATGTTCGTTTGATTCTGTTGATTGGTTTCCTGTTGAAGGCCATCCCTGACAGAGCACAGAGTATACAAAACTATTGTCCAATTTCCACTTCTTTCCCCACCAGTGCCTCTTGCTCCTGGCAGGGAAAGCTGGCAGCTTTCATTTGATATGATCGGGCCCCAGCCAGGCATGCCTGCTAGGCTGGCTGTAAATGTTGCCTTCAGCAGGTTGGTGAGGGGAGGAAGAAATCACTGACGTGCAGAAGCATACACATGTGCAAACAACCCTACGGAGCTCCATCTGCTCAGCACACAGACTCCATTCATTCGTTGTCTGAGGATCAAGGGTCCATGTTACAGGGTAGCGGATCTGCCTCCCAAGGAGCTACTTGGACATGTGTCAAAGGGATAGGCTGCCATGGGAGAGGGGAAGAATAAGAAGGGGACTGGCTGAGCTTTGGGTATCCTCCTTTCATGGCCTCTAAGCCACAGAATTTTGGAAAGTCACAGAACTTGGAGGAGGGAGGGGTGGTTTGGTTTGAGTTTGAGAAGATTCAAGCTGGTCAGTTGGTGTCATCTGCAAGCCCAGGTTCACGTGGGTACTTGACTTTCTCAGCAACATTCTGGGCAGACTTTCATCTAATATTTTATTTTTATTTGTTTATTAGAGAGAGAGAATGGATGTGCCTGGGTCTCTAGACACTGCAAATGAATTCTAGATGCACGTGCCAGCATGTGCATCTGCTTCTGTGGCTTCTGGGGAATCGAACCTGGGACATTGGGCTTCTCACACAAGAGCCTTAACTGCTAAGCCATCTCTTCAGTCCCAGAACTTTTTGTTTTACTTTGTTTTGTATCGTTTTGAGGTATTGTTTTGCTCTAGCCCAGGCTGATGTGGAATTCACTATGTAGTCTTAGGGTGGCTTTGAACTCATGGTGATCCTTCTACCTTTGCTTCCCTAGTGCTGGGATTATAGGCGTGTGCCACCTCGTCCAGCCCCAGACTTTTCTGCTTAATGGATCTCATGTATACTGTTCAATGGATTGATTTCAGATAGATTTTGATTTCTGTGTTGATTTTTTGATGGGGTCTGTAACAAAGCAGCTCATTTGAATGTTAAAGCAATACAGTTCATGTTAACACAATTGCTGACCCGGGAAAAGCATTATCACACTTTTCCAGGGCCTCTGCATCGCTCACCCTAAAGGCAATAAACTCCTCATGGGTCTGGACCAGGAGGACATCACGTGTTCTGCCTCTTGTTTCAAGCAAGAATCATAGTAGCAAACACACACTATTTCATGCCCAGGTAAGGGATTAAAGACCACACACAGCATATAGAGGATGAAATTAGAAATATTTTCTCAATCACAGATTCTGTGAGATATGGCTTAATTCCTGTGTTTGTGTATGTTGGGGGGGGGGCACTCACCTAAGAGACCCTTCTCAGCCCCTTGTATGTGGAATCCAAATCCCTTTGGCTGGAACTGTTGGCACAATGCTCCCCCATTTCTCTGCACATATGCTCACATGTGCTTGGAGTCCTGGATCAAAATTGTAAATACTCAGGCTGGAAAGATCGCTTAGCAGTTAAGGTGCTTGACTGCAAAGCCTAAGCTCCCAGGTTCGATTCCCCAGGACCCACGTAAGCCAGGTGCAAAAGGTGGCACTTATGTCTGGACTTGATTTGTAGTGGCTAGAGACCCTGGTGTGCCCATTCTCTCTTTCATTCTCTCTCTCTTAAATAAGTAATACTTTTTGAAAAACCATACTCTACCAATGCTGAAGCTCTGACCACCACTGTGCCTGGCTTTGGTGAGTGCTGGGGGCACTGAGATGGATGGAAAGATGCCTCAGGAGGAGCCCCTGAGATCTCTCTACTTGGGAGGCAGCAGCTGAGCCGAGCCACCTCCTGGATGTTGTGCAGAGTGACTTTGGGAACTAAGTCAGTGGGATGACAGATTAAGAGGAGAGATGCAGGGGAGGGTTGGGGTGGGGGTGAACCACCTTGTCTCCGGGCTTTTAAAATAAGTGCTAAATGGTCCGGAGTCTCTGGTTTGCACAACTGCTTCTCACACGTGCCTGGCTCCTCCTGCGGTAGCCTTGCTTGGTTTCTAACCGAAGCCTCCCCATCCATGTTTCTATCGCCCCTCCTTTTCCTCCTTTCTCTTCCCTCCCTCTCCTTACCCTGTCTTTAATCATGCCTTTGCTCCCAGGCTGTTTGTCCTGGTTGGACTAGTGGGTAGCAGTCACTGGAAGGTCAGTTAAGGGGACGGAGCCCTGAAGGCTTGGCCAGAAGGTGAGGTCAAGAGAGCAGCCAGATGGCCAGTGTGTGTGTGTCTTGGAGGTGGGGGGGGGGGCGGCAATGTCAGGCAGTGGTGGCCCAGGTTTACCAATGAGGCAAAACTGCCAGCATTCTCTGCGGGAGACTATCCGGGCAGGAGTCAGGCCTCCCTCCACCCCCCCCCCCCCCAGCATAGCCTCCCTCAGCCAGAAGCACTCCAGTTACAGCAGGCATTGCAGCCCTTTGCACTGGTCTCTGGAAGATTCTGTGAGATGCTGGAACTCAGGCTGCATGCTGCAGCTCCCGCCTGTGGCCCAGTGTTCTCAGGGGACCCAGCCCCCTCCTAGCCACTCTTGTTCTGTTCTTGAGTGAGGCCTTCCCCCAGGTTGTCAGACACTCGGGACCCCATCTCCTAGCTTGTAGGGCGGTTTGCAACCAGGCTGGTTATTGGCAAGCCCAGTGTGGGCCCTGGGGTTCTGGGTCTGCGTTCCTGGCTCTCATTGCTTCTCGTTCTGGCCTTCCTTGGCTTCCCAAATCATTGTTTTGGGGCGGCCCATGGGACTTTAAATAAGACATACCCTGAGACACACAAATCCAAGTGAAGCTAACCTCGTGAAAACGGGGTTATCCAGGACACCAAGAAGAGCCGCATTTCCTGCCCATTCTTTCAGGAGAGAGAGGTCACCGTGTTGGGCTGAGCAGCTTCAAGCCAGGGCCCCAGGACAGACCCTGAACTGCTAACGCCCAGTGACCTGGACAGATCCCCCTTCTTATTGCTCCTGTTAGAAGGCACACCACATGTGCTTGAAGCATCTCTGAGCACTCTGCATTTATCTCCGTCAGTAAGTCCCCAAGTTCAACACAAAGATGCCATTTGATTGGCTGTGGCCTTTCTTGTCGTGTTTCTTTTCTACTGAAACAAATCCCATCAGGGCAGGACTTTGTGTAAGGTGTTCCCCACTGGATCTCCAGGACCTGGAATAGGATTTGGAACACGAAAAGGTGCTCAACAAATACTTGTGAATGAATTGAATTGTGTGAGTGACCGCTCCAATTCTCCAATGCTTACTTTGGGTTTCTGTGTTCACAGAAAGAGGCAGAAAGGCAGAGCCCATTCTGGGCATCCTCATCCTTTTGTGACCAGCCACCAATTCTCCCTGTCCCACTTGGAGATGAGTCCTACCTCCTTAATGTCCTTTCTTTCCTGCTTTGTTTTTCTTTCCATCCTTGGATGTCTTTAACTCTCCTCCCCAAAACGCAAGTGACCCCACTTCCTATGTGCTTTCCAAGCCACACTCCATGCCATTTTCCCTCAGCTTGCCTCTGGTGAGAAAAGAAAAAACAAAACAAAACAAAAAAAAAAAGAATCCTTCCAGAAATGTGACTCAAATGTCACCCAAGGCCATGGGGGAATTTCTTGGCTATGAGTCACATTTGCTATGCTGAGAACCTGGGTTTTTAGTCAAGGCAGAAAGTTTCAAAACCAACTCCCAGAGACCCCTCTTGCCCCCAGCCCTTGTCCTGTGCAGGAATCCGTTCTGGGCCTGCCTTGGGGTTCTCCCCCTTGGGGGAAGCACACTTGCTTCCTCCCCTGTTCCTCCACGATGAACTACAGAGTCTCTGCAGGCGGGGCACGTCCAGCAGCGGTGCCTCCTCTCCAGCAGCCGTGGCCACCGCGGCCCATCGAGGATGGGGAGAGAAACCACAGCCAGGTGTCGGGGCAGGGCGAGGCCAAGGCGCCTCCAACTTTCCACCCCAGCTGGCGGCGCGGTGTGAAGAGCCCAGGTTAGGAGGGAGCCATGGGCGCTCTGTTCAAAAGCCTCATTCATGGGGTTGAAAAAAAAAAAGAAAAACATCCTGTAATATTTAGACTATTCTACTTTCTTTGTTCTCTCTCTTTTCCTCTGGTATTTGTAGAACAGGTCCCAGTGCATGCATGTGAAAATAGGAAAGAAATAAGGAAGAAAGGGAGGGAGGCGGAGTGGAAAGGCGGAAGAGGGAAACTTCAAGCTCAGCCAAGCGAGCACAAAGGTGGCACTGATGCCCGTGTCATCAAAATGGAAGGGAATTAAGTCTGTAATCACACATAACAGGCAGCGACAGGTTGAGAAATTGCTACCCAGGTCATGGGAAAGTCATTGACAAGTGTTTCCTGTCTTCTGTAAGTAGGAAAATGTCTAGGGCGACTGAACTTCCAGCAACCTTGACTGAGAGAAGCGGGCAAGATATGGTAGTGCATCTGAGTGCTCAGATCTAAAAAACACACGGATAAGTCGCACGAAGAGGCCCAATCCAGGCATGATGAGCCCTCAGCAGAGTGGGGAAATGGGATGAGTGACTGTGTGAAGGGCTTACCAGAGGGGACACAAGAGCACACACAGGACCCTCATAACTGAGTTAGGAAAGGCCAGAGCCTCTTCCCATCACCCACCACTGAGTTTCCACGAGGTGCTGTGGAGACACCAGAGGAGCAGAGAAGAAAGGAGACTCAGCTCTGCTCAGAGTAAACACTCCCCCAATGAACAGGGCCAGAAGACCATCATAAGAGGAGGAAAAGATGATGACATCAAAATAAAAGAGATACTGATTGAGAGGGGAAGGGGATATGATGGAGAATGGAGTTTCAAAGGGGAAGATGGGGGAGAGAGAGAATTACCATGGGATATTGTTTATAATCATGGAAGTTGTTAATAAAAAAAATTGAAAAGAAAAACAAACAACAAAAAAAGAAAATGTGTGTTCATCCCAGTTATATTGAAATACCTAAGACATTGTAAGAATAATGCAAGTTTCTCACAGGCCATTTCCTCTGTGGAAGACGAAAAGCAAGTTAATACTGAAAATTATAGCACACTGACTAGAGCCTTGTCAGAATTCACAAGTGTATAAATCTGTCCTATGGCCATGTAGGTGTATTATCCTGATTAACCAAGTGTGCCATCCTACAAGGCTGTATTTAGCTACTCTTTTACGTTTATGAAAATATATATTCATGATATATATAATAAAATAATTTCTTGAAGCTGGGTATAGCAGTACATGCCTTTAATCCCAGCACTCAGAAGGCACAGGTAGGAGGATCACCATGAGTTTGAGGCCACTCTGAGACTACATACTGAATTCCAGGTCAGCCTGAGCTAGAGTGAGATCCTACCTCAAACATTTTTTTTTCTTCATGAGGGTATAGCCCTTGGGACCTGCTACTAGACCTCAACACTATTGAACTTTGAAGGACACACTCAACCATGGATAGCACCATGGAGATAAAAGACATGTGTATGGGTAGAATAATTTCAAGTGCTAAGAAATCAATAAGAATACACGTGAACAAGAATCAAGAACTAGGGTTGAAGAGATGGCTCAGTGGTTAAGTGCACTTCCTGTGAAAGCATGAGGGAGGACCTGAAGGAGCCTGAAACCGTCTGAGTTCAAGTCTCCAGATCACCTATAAACAGCTCAGCATGACCTCACATGCCTGTAACCCCACTCCCATTCTCTCTCTCTCCCTCTCCCTCTCTGTCTCCAATAAATAAATAAAAATATTTTTAAAAAAAGAACCAGAAGAGAGAATGGGTACACCAGGGTCTCAAGACACTGCAAATAATCTCCAGACACATGCGCCTCCTTGTGCATCTGGCTTTACGTGAGTACTGGGGAATATGAACCCGGGTCCTTAGGCGTTGCAGACAAATGCCTTAACTGCTGAGCCAGCTCTCCAGTCCAATCCCTGCGGTTCCATTGTGCAGTTGTGCTTAGTGCTGTGAGTCTTAGGAATGCATATTGTATGACAGCAGAACTGGATTTCTTTAATGTGATGGTATAAAACAACCATAGTATATGAAAGTCCCTGGACCTTTTAATCTTCATGTGTCCCCTCAGCTGTTGAGTGGCTATGAGAGGCTATAAGTGTGAACCCATAAATAAAACCTGTCTCTCCCTGTTGGGTCCTGGAACCAGAACCTTCTGAACTCCTCTTCTTTCCCTAAGACTCTCGTGACTCAGTTGTTGTGACAACTCTAAACTGTGCAGCTACTTAGGGAGTGCCCTACAGAACTCCCTTTTGTCCCCCTTCAGCCTCAACATTACAAGTTTTGTCCTGGATTACTGAAGGAATCCCTGCTGGGATCCTGTGTCTCTGCATGACTCTTAACTGCTTCCCATTTCATAGCACTCTCTGTCCTCCCCCATGTTCACATGGTGATGGCTGAACTGCCAGGACTTCATCCAAGGCTGGACCCTTCCTGGGTGACCAAATGAGCAGCCCAGGAAGCTAGAGGAGCTGTGTGATGGACACTCTCAGAAGGAGCCTTGTGGTGGACTGGGCAGTGTCAGACCTGTCCCAGGGCTGTTCTGGAACCTTCTTTCTCCTGCAGAACTGCAGATCTGTCTCTGCAGGAACAATCAGGGACCAGCCCTGCAGGAGGTGAGGAGAAGGGGCTTCCTAGAAAACCACATTTTAACCACTGCCATTTGTGATCTGCTCTTCCTGGGAATTTTATTATGCTTTCCTGACTACCTAACACATGTCAGAGTTTGGAGAGTTAAGGAAATCCCCCACTGGGTAAGCTTTATTTTACTTGAAAGAGGGAATTTTCAGCCCTTCCGGTTTCTAAACTCCAGTAGCTTCGTCTATATAAGAACACCACTGTGTGGCTCAGTTAAGACAACCCCAGAATGAAAGGTGTAAATTATATCACTCCAATGAGACAGAGACTCTAAAACTGAAGGTGGCAACCAATGGACTCCTGAACCCCGACAGACTTTCTTTAACCCCTTAATTTCAGCAGAACTCCTTTGTGGGTTAGGAGTAGTTTTCAAAGGGATAACATTGAATCTGAGTAGCAGTTAGTAGAAACTATTTGTTTCCAAATTCATCCCCTGGCATTTGGAGATCTCAGCTTTAAATCACAGAGCCCAATCTATGATGCCAAGAGGTATCTAGAGTGGAAGTGAAAAGACACTATTGTCAGTGCAAGGCAGGGCAGCTGTGAAGATACATTGAGTAAGAAGTGCATTACCTTTAAGTCAGGCCAGGCGTTCACACCAAAGGGCAGAGCCTTTCCCAGTAAGGCTCCTGCCCAGAGAGAGGGTGAGGTTTTGTACATAGAGTCAGCTTTGATAATAGGCTGTCTGGGTTTAATTTTTGAATCTACCATCAACTGGTCAACTGACCTGCTTTCTTAATTGAAAAATTACCATCAAGGGACATGTGACTTATAGAAGATTATAAAACTCCAGTGATGAATTCATGGGAAACATCAAGTATGTAGTAATTACCCAGCAAAGTTCAGCTACTTTTAACTATCTCAAACTGGCTTGTGAACACCCTAGAATAATGTATTGCTTTATTCAAAAAATATTCACTGCAATTCTTTGGTCAAAAGTTCTATTCTCAGGATGAGGATGTAGTTCAGTTGTTACAGCACTTACCCAATATGCATAAGGCTCCAGGACTGATCCTGAACAAACTAGGCATGGTGGCATGCACTCTATAATCTGAGCACTTTGGAGGTGGAGTGGGAAGATCAGAAGTTCAAAGTCATCCTTGGCTAAGTAATCTCAGCTGTATGACACCCTGTGTAAAAACAAAGGCACCACCCTCCTAATAATAGTGCTGTCCTCATAAAGTTACCTTCAGTGAAGGGTAAATGAATTCATACATGTAAGGCCCCTGGTACATGACAGTCAGTTAAGACATAGTATGCTGTTATTGTTGTGACTATTATTACTATCGCAGCACTGGGGGCCCAGCCCAGGGTTTCACATGTGCCGCACGAGCTCTCTGTCATCAATCTACAGTCACTGCCCCACCCCAAATTGTTCTGAGGCAGTTTTACTATGTACTCCAGAGTGGTCTTGAACCCTTAGGTTCAAGTAACTCTTCTGTGTGAACCTCTCAAATGCTGGGGTTATAGGCACCTACCACCACTCCTGGCTGCCCCCTGTGATTGATTCTGTCAAACTGTATGATTAGTTGTAGAATAAGGGGACAATACTCAAAAATAGTCATTGTTGTTATTTTATAACCAATTGCCCTACTCAGCCCTTTCTGCCTACTTGGATCTAAGTAGGTTTAGACTCTAGTGAATGCCTTATATTGAATTCTGAGTTCACTCGGAAGAGTCTCAGCTGAATATTGGTTGTTGTTGTTAACATACAAAGCACACACAGAGACCAGAAATGCACAGATAATCAGTTGCTGGCCTCCCCTGTATGCCTGTTCTCCAAGGGACCTGACACAGAGGCAGCGGGATGCTTGATCTGCATCCCAGCCTGCCAGCATTGATGATGCATGCTTCTTCCCAGAACTTCTTTCCATGATCCGCTGCTCAGGTTGGCAATGGTGGGAGTCATTACACAATGAAAACTGGCCAAAGCCACACACCAGAGACATCCCCCCCCCACAGCTAATTGTTAACCTTTACTAGAAGACACCAGCATGGTGAGGTCAAGAAGTCTGTTTCTTTTTGGGTACAGTTTTCCAAGGATGTTCCAGACTAGGGAATGCCAGTCACCTCTGCTGCTGGCTTCCCTTTGGGGGACTATTATCTTCTGGCCTTTCACAGTGCTGCAGTCCATCTGGTGGGCAGCTGGCCTCTTCCCCAGTGAGGACAACTCTGTCTCCCTTGATGTTTTGCCTCCTTAGTTATCACAGGACTGATATAAAAACTGTACACAAAAAACTGTACCTTTGACCTGAGAAGGGTGAAAGGATGATTCTGAAACCAGTCTGGAATTTCTGTATGAGTGCAGAGCCCATTCCCAGGTAGAACACATACATCTCCTACCCTGGAAAAACACCAGTCCAACATGGGAAGAGATCAGACTTTCTCCCACAATGCTGAGGGAGAGTTGCTATTGGAATAAATCCTTTGCTGCAGCCCTCAGCAGGGATGGTAGCAATGGTCACTGACATTGTTATCTTGAGATACAATGAGGACAGGAAAGGACGTCTGTAACTTCATGGATGAGGGTTGATGTGAATCCTAGAAATCCAGATTATTTTGCCATATTCTTACCAGTGTCAGAGATGTAGACTTGTCAAATTATATAATGTCTTAAATACATTTGTAAAGATAAATGTTATTTTTTTTTTCAGAAACAGCACAATCTAAAGTAAACCAATGATTTTTATCTCTGATTATACTTTAGAATTACCTGCAGAATGTTTTTGTAAATATTGATGTCTAGGCTGAATATGGGCCAAGCCATTGTTACTTTTTAAACCTGTCCATGTGAATCTGATGTGTAGTCAGGTTTGGAAACCACTGGCTTAAATCCATGGTGAGGAAATGGCAGATTCTTAATTGACTCAGATTCTTTTTTTATTTTAACTTTAATTTTATTGACAACTTCCGTAATATGGACAATAAACCATGATAATTCCCTCCCCTCCCCCACATGCCCCTTCACAAAGTCACTCTCCATCATATCCTCTCCCCCTCTCAATTAGTCTTTTTTATTTTTTGATGTCATCCTCTTTTCCTCCTATTATGAAGATCTACAAGATCTTGTGTAAGCAGTACCAGGCACTGCAAGGTCATGGATATCCATGCCATTTCCGTGTCATTTTGTGTCTTGAAGAGTGCATTGTAAGCAGTCCTACCTACCTTTCTTTTGGCTCTTATTTTACTTATTTATTTACTTATTTATTTAATTTGAGAGAGACAGACAGACAGACACAGAGAAGTAATGGGTACACCAGGGGTGCTGGCCACTGCAAACTAACTCAAGATGCACATCCCCCTTGTGTATCTGGCTTTCATGGATACTGGAGAATTGAACTGGGGTCCTTGGGTTTTGTAGGCAAGCACCTTAACCGCTAAGCCATCTCTCCAGCCCTGGCTCTTACATTCTTTCTGCTATCTCTTCAGGATTGGGCCCTGAGCCTTGGAAGGGGTGAGGGATGTTTCAATGCTGAGCACTCCTTTAACACTTCTCAGCATTTATGGTGCCTTTTGCTGACTCACATTCTTAACTGACTGGGTCATCAGGTTTTTAATCACCCACAAAGAAAAGAGGGTTATTTATTTATTTATTTAGTGTATGGGTTTGGAGGTTGGGGGCACAGCGCTGGCGAGGGTCCTTTCAGCCCACCCCATCATGACAGGAAGCAGTGGTGGAAGTGACTGAGAGAACACGTGATCATGTGACATGACAAGGCAGGAGGCCAGAGGGAGTCCCAGGGGTCATGATCCAGCATTTCCAGTGCCCCAAGGACCTTGACTAGGTCCCACCTCATCAACTTTCCATCATCTGTCTCAACACCATCATCCTGAAGATCAAGTTTCTTGTTCAAGAGCCCCTGAGGACAAATCACACCCAAACCATAGCCCAGTGCATGGATCACCATTCTCTCAAGACACTCCCTTCATTACCATGGCAAAGAATTGGTCTCAAAAGCTCTCATTCAGCCATCCTCCTCGGTGCAGTAGGTGCAAGGACGGGAAGGAGGGAATGTGTATACTCTTCACTTAGTCATTAATGATTCTAGCTTACCTAGTAATTCAAACATGAACTCAAGCTTTTTTTTTTTTTTTTTTTTTTTTCTGAGATAGGGCCTCACTCTAACTCAGGCTGACCTGGAATTTACTATGTATTCTCAGGGTGGCCTTGAATTCACGGTGATTCTCCTACCTCTGCCTGCTGAGTACTGGGATTAAAGGTGTGCACCATCACGCCAGGCTGAACCCAGACTTTTAACTGCTATAAGTTAGCACAGGTAATCAATTTGAATTTTATTATTCTTCCTTTGTTTTATCCCTCTTATAGGTCCTAATTGACAAAATTACAAAGAGAACTGATAGAAGAGAATAGAAAGAAATCCTGAACACTTGGTTAATCCACTTGGAACCACTGTCATGATTACAAGTAACTTCCTCCTTCATCTGTCCTTGGCTGAACAGACACTGGGGGGAGGAAGGAGGGATTCATATTTGCCAATACTGTTCCTGGTGTGTCACTGGCCCTAACGCACCCCGATCAGAATGTTCCCTGTTCCATTATCTGCCTCTGGACATTTCTGTTGCCATCTGGTCCAGACCAATAGGGAAATTCTCCCAAGTCCTTGGCCTGGAATTTAATATTCTTCAGTGAGTTCACTGAGGTCTCCATTCCCTTCCAGGACCTGGAAAATCCAGGATCAGAGTGACCTCTTCCTGATGGAAGTTGGGTCAGGGCAGAGGATGGGGTTATTGTGATGAGACAGGATTAGAGTGGAGAGACCCTGCTAAGGAAAGAACCCAAAACAGCTGAGATGAAAAACATCTGGACAAAGAAGCTGAAGATAGGAACCCTGAGGGAAAGGAGAGAGAATGGAGCTGAACATAGGAGATATTTACTACATTCAATGATCAGATGGGCTGGAGAGATGGCTTAGTGGTTAAGGCGCTTGCTTGCAAAGCCAAAGGACCCAGGTTTGATTCCTCCAGGACTCACATAAGCCAGATGTACAAGGTGATGCATGTGTCTGGAGTTGCAGTGGCTGGAGATCCTGGTGCACCCATTCTCTCTCTCTCTCTCTTTCTCTTAAATAAATAAATAAAAATAAATTTTTAAAAATTGGATTGGAAATCTAGTTGTTGGATTGATGATTCAGTGGTTAATGCACTTGCCAGCAAATCCTAATGTCCTGGGTTTGAGTCCCCAACACCCATACAAAGCCACACAGAATGTCATATGCATCTGGAGTTTGTTTGCAGGGGGGTGGATGTCCTGCCACACCCATTCTCTCTCTCGCTCTCCAATAAATAAATAAAAATAAATTTAAAAAAATTGGAAATCTAGTTGTTGGATCAATGGCTCAGTGGCTAAGGCACTTGCCTGCAAAGCTTAATGACCCGGGTTTGATTCCCCAGTGCCCACATAAAGCCAGATGGATGCACAGACTGTTACATGCATCTGGAGTTTGCTTGCTGTGGCAAGAGGCCCTAGCATGCCTGTGTTCATTCTTTCTCTCCTTGGAAACAAATTGAATAATAAATAATTTTTATAAGTATTGGAGATCTAAACATGGTGGCACACGCTTGTAATCCCAGCACTCAGGAGGTTACTAAGGCAAGAGGGTCACCAAGAGTTCAAGGTCAGCCTGGGTTGTATGGTAGAGTACCCAACTAGTCAGAGCCGCATAACAAGACCCTGTCTGAAAAGAGGTAAGCAAACTTCTTCAAAAATAAATAATTAGATCCCTTCTTGAACAATGGGTACCACACCAGAGGACACTGGGCCAGCAGGGGACAGACCACTCACTGCCAAAGACCTGAGGGTTTGCTCTGAAGACTTGGGTTACCATGAACTGTTAACAGAATCTCTGAAAACTGACTTCATTTCCAGGAAAAGAATGATGAAAACTTTCCTATCAGTGACAATTGAGGTATAAACACCAAAAACAGATTCATATTTGTGGAGGCAAACCCAAGTGTTTTGCTTCCCATGAACAATTTAAACAAAACACCAAAATAAATACGTTCAGTTTGGAATGTAATCTGTTTCAGTTTCCTAAATGTTTTGAAATGGTTTGTGAGATACGTAGCCCAGCCTAAAGTGTGTCTGACTAGTTCTTAATTATTAAAATTTGGGGTAAATTATTTTGTTCGTTCTGGTTTTTCGAGGTAGGGTCTCAGCTCAGGCTGACCTAGAATTTACTATGTAGTCTCAGGGGTGGCCTCAAACTCTCAGTGATCCTCCTACCTCTGCTTCCCGAGTGCTGGGATTAAAGGAGTGCACCACCACACCCGGCTAAAATTTGGGGTAAATTTGAAGAAAATTGCATCATGTATTTCTGATTCATTTGCATCCAACTAATCAAAATGATATTTACATGCTACTATATTTCAATAAAAAATCTTTACAGAATCAAAAGCCAGGATGTCCTACTTTACAAAGTAAACACATGTAAACCCTCAGCTGTTCTCATTCAGTGTGATTTGCCTTCACCAAAGAGATTGGATGGATTCTAGACTAGTCAAAATCCAACCATTCCCGATCACACTTACTCCATCAGGCACTAAAAGCCCCACAGTGTGCCGAAAGAAGTAGTTTTAAAAACCTGTATACAAAACCTTGCTCATATCAAACTGGGAAAGAAATGTTGAAAGCATGTAACATGTCTTTGTGTTATAACTTCGATCTTGATTTCTCATGGGATTCGCCAGCACAAGGCCAGCTTTATAATTTTGCTGGGACTCCAATATCTTGAGAAGAGGATAGTCCCAGCTGCGTCTTTCTCCTTGGCATCTGCTTGGGGAAAATTTATCCATTGACTATAGTGCCTGTGACAGCCACAATTTATTTTCCCCTAAGTTGTAGTGATCATATGAACTGCCTTGTTTCATTTAAAGAGAAAGTATATAAATGTCCTTAATGGTTTCCATAATATCTAGGTCATTAGCTTTATTTATTTGCTTTTTATTGTCCTTAGTCATTGGAAAGGATCATATGGGTAGTGCTGGTGTTGCAAATACAATTGGGTGTAGGTAAAAATCCACCATACATTATTGATTTCTTAGTCTTTTGGTCACAGCAAGAAACCCAAGAACAGAAACATTAAATTTAAATCTAAGAGGTAACAAGAAATGATGACAGAGGACCAGCCTGGCATGAAAGAAAGCTCAAGAAGAGATGACTTCATACCCTTCGTCAAGGCAATGGACACATTAATTGCTACAGTTCTTTTTCTGTTTTGTTTTGCCTTGTTTTTTCTTTTTCTATTCTATTCTTTTCTTTTCTTTTCTTTTCTTTTTTTTTTTTTTTTTTTGAGGTAGGGTCTCACTCTAGTCCAGGTTGACCTACAACTCACTATGGAGTCTCAGGGTGGCCTCAAACTCACCGGCGATCCTCCTAACTCTGCCTCCCGAGTGCTGGGATAAAAGGCGTGCGCCACCACACCCGGCCATTTTTTCTTTTTTAAAAAACAAATTATTTATTTATTTGGGAGAGAAAGAGAAAGAAAGAGGCAGATAGAAAGAGACTGGGTGTGCCAGAGCCTCTAGCCACTACAAACAAACTCCAAACACATGTGCCATCTTATGCATCTAGCCTACATGGGTACTGGGGAATCCAACCTGGGTCCTTAGGCTTTGCAGTCAAGTACCTTAACTGCTAAGCCATCTCTCCAGCCCTATTTTTGTTTTTCTTTTTCTTTTTCGAGCTAGAGTCTCACTGTAACCCAGGCTGACCTGGAATTGACATTATGTACTTGAGGATGGCCTCAAACTCACAGCAATCCTCTTACCTCAGTCTCCCAAGTGCTGGGATTAAAGGCATGTGCCACAATGCCCAACAATTGCTACAATTCTTCACCCTTCCCTATCTCCACACAGCTTGGACCTTTCTGTTAAAATCAGCTTTATTGAGTTATAATTAGCATACTATAAACCCACCTATTTTTAAATGTACAGTCTAATGAGTGATCATGTATACAGTTGCAGAACATTTCCACCACTCCATGAAGACACCCCCCCCCCCCCTGAATCTGTGTAGCCAATCTCGTTTCACTATCTCTAGCCTCTGGCAGTGACTAATCTGGTTTCTGTTACAATAGCTTTGCTTTTTCTAGGATTTCATACAAATGGAATCATACAGCATGTCATCTTCCACATCTGGCTTCTTTTTCACTTAGGATAATTCTTTTGAGATTTTCCATGCCATAGCATATGTCCGTGGTTCATTGCTTTTTGATACGGAGAAGTCTTGTATTGTAAAGGAATACCAGCGTTTATTTATCTCTTCACCAGTTGATAGATACTTGAATGGTTTTCAGCTTTTAGCTACTGTAAATGATATTGCTATAAACACTCATGTACATATCTTTGTGTGGACACATGTTTTTATTTCCTTTGTGTAAACATCTCAGAATGGAACTACTGGGTCATAGGATATGCTTATATTTAATGTTACGAAACATCACCAAGCTGTTTCCCAGAGGATCGCGCCATATTTTCAGGTCCCCTCAGGAATATAGGAGAGTTCTAGGTGCTCCACATCTTCACCAACACGAAAGCATTTTGACACAAAAAGCATTTTGAGCCCAAGTCATTCTGGTGCACATAGTGATACAGGCCTGCATTTTGATTTTCATTCCTAATGATGCACAATGCTGAGCATTTTTTCATCCTTATTTTCCATCTGTATATCTTCCTTGGGGAACTGGCTGCTGAAATCTCTTACCCATTTGTTTTTCATTTATTACAGAGTTAGAGTCATTTATGTACTGTAACCATAAGTCTTTCACAATATATGTTGGTTACATTTTCTTCAAGTCTGCATATAGTGCTGTTTGAGGGTTCTATACTTTCACTAATTTTATGTTTGCTTGTTCTAACAGTTTGCAGAGAGATGAATATTGAAATTTCCCAATGCAACATATTTTTCCTTTTAGCTGTATTACATTATTCTGAATCTTAGAATGAGGTTAGGTTTACAGAATAGTTACAAAGATAGTACAGACAGCTCTAGCTTAAATGAGATCAGGTTTCCCTGGCTGTTAACATCTTTTATTTGTCATACTAAGGAACCAACTTCTTTAAAAAATATTCTATTTATTTGAGAGAAGGAGAGAGGCAGATTGAGAGAGAGGCCTCTAGGCACTGCAAATGAACTGCAGATGCGTATGCCACCTTGTGCATCTGGATTTATGTGGGTACTGGGGAATTGAACCTGGGTCCTTTGGCTTTGCAGGCAAGCACCTTCACCACTGTGCCATCTCTCCAACCCAACAAGCAACATTCTAAACTGGGTTGTTGGTGCATGCTTATAGCCCTATCACTTGGGAGGTGAAGGCAGGAGGATCAGAAAGTCAAAGTCATCCTCAGCTACATAGAGTTCAAGGCCAGCCTGGGCTAAAGGAGAACCTGTCTCTAAAAGTAAAAATTAAAAAATAAAAGGAATCAAAACAAGTATGTCACTCTTAACCTGATGTTACTGTTTATTACATTTCATGAACTGTTTCCTGTCATCCCTTTCCTGTTCCATGACCCAACCCTAACCGTGTCTCCCGAATCTCTTCTGGTCTCCAACAACCTCCGACTTCCCTTATTTTCTTTTTCTGTTTTTCTTTTTAAAGATATTTTAGCATCTGGAGGTTAAGGCATTTTTCTACAAAGCCAAAGGACCCAGGTTCAATTCCCAGGACCCATGTAAGCCAGAGGCACAAGCGGGCGCACACGTCTGGAGTTCGCTTGTAGTGGCTGGAGCTCTGGCATGCCCATTTTCTCTCTCTCCCTCCCTCTCTTTCTCTCTGTCAAATAAATAAACAAATAAGCATAAAAAAGATATTTTATTTATTTATTTCTGAGAGAGAAAGAGGGAGAGAGAAAATGAGTGAATGATCCAGGGCCCCTAGCCACTGCAAACAAACTCCAGACACATGTACCACTTTGCACATCTGGCTTTATATGAGCACTGGGGAATTGAACCTGGGTGGTTAGGCTTTGCAGGTAAGTGCCTTAACCACTGAGCAATCTTCACAGCCTTTTCCTTGCTTTTTATGATCGTAGTAGTCTTGAGGTGTACTGGGCAGATATTTTGTAGACTGTGCCTCAATGCAGTTTGTCTGATGTTGTTTTTCTCTTGCTTTCACAGATACCACAGGCTCAGGAAGGAAGAGACCACAAAGGCAAAGCGCCATTCTCATCCCTTCACATCAGAGGTTCATGCTACCAAAGGCATCACATGTGATTTAACCTTGATTCTCTGGCCAGGACTTTATGCTGGAAAGGTGCCTCCTTCCTCCTTGCCCACTGCACACCCATGAAAGTCACTAAGCATAGCTGCACTCAAGAGGAAGGTAAAATATATGTTACATAGAATTCTTCTGTAAGGAAAATTCATTTCTTCTTAGTTAACTTTGTACTTGTGTATAGTTGTTTTGTATCTATGTTGCTTTATGAGATATATTTTACAGTTTGGGGCATAGTCCAATGTTACATTATTTTGTTGCTAAAACCCTTCCAACTTTGGCCAAGAAGAATGTTTTCATCATGGTGCTAATTGTTCCAGCTCTGTTTCAGGTATTGTTTGAAGTTCTTATTACGCATATGCATGTTTAGAATGATTACATCCTGCTGATAAAGCTTCTCCTCTCACATTAAAAATGTCCTCTTTTATGGGCTGGAGAGATTGCTTGGAGTTAAGCGCTTGCCTGTGAAGCCTAAGGACTTTGGTTAGAGGCTCGATTCCCCAGGACCCACATTAGCCAGATGCACAAGGGGGTGCACACATCTGGAGTTCATTTGCAGTGGCTTGAGGCCCTGGCACACCCATTTTCACTCTCTATCTGCCCCTTTCTCTCTGTGTTGCTCTCCAATAAATATAAATTAAAAATAAATAAATAAAAATTTAAAAGTCCTCTTATGGAAATATGACCAATTTATAGTATGTTCATGTATTAAAATTCTCAATGAAATTATTAAAAAATAATAATGTCAGAAGCCAGGCTTGGTGGTGCACGCCTTTAATCCCAGCGCTCGGGAGGCAGAGGTAGGAGGATTGCCATGAGTTCAAGGCCACCCTGAGATGACAGAGTTAATTCCAGGTCAGCCTGGACCAGAGTGAGACCCTACCTCAAAAAAACCAAAAATAATAATAATAATGTCCCCTTTTAAGAAAATCTTCACTGGTATACTTCTGGCAGAGGACTAATATCAAGAACATACAAATAACTAAATAATAAGAACCCAAACAATAAATGGGTCATTGAAATGAACAGACAGATCTGAAAAAGATGAAACACAACTGAATAATATACATATGAAAAAATGCTTACCATCAGTAGCCATAATAGGAAAGCAAATTAAAATCACACTCAGGGCTGGAGAGATGGCTTCATGATTAAGGTGTTTGCCTGCAAAGTCTACAGACATAGGTTCGGTTCCCCTGGACCTATATAAGCCAGGTGCACAAGGTAGCACCATGCATTTTGAGTTCATTTGCAATAGCTAGAGGTCCTAGTGCACCCATTCTGTCTCTCTCTCTCTCTATCTGTCTATCTATCCATCTGCTTTTCTTTCTCCCCCTCTCTCTTTTTCAAATAAATAAATAAATAAAAATATTAAAACTATACTCCATCTCCTCTCAGTCAGAATGGCTCTCATGAAGAAACAGGTAACAACAAATGCTGGGCAGGAGACAAACAAAAGGGAACCCTCAAACACTGACAAATGTAAACCAGCCCAGCCAGCATGGAAACTTAATGAGTTCCTTAAAAGCTAAATATAGAGCTACCATATGACCCAGATAGCTAAAGGTCTCTAAGTCAATATATCACAGAGATACTTGCATATCAATGTTTATTACTGCATTATTCAGTACAGTGAAGTTAGGGAACCAACTTAGGTATCTATCAACAGTAAGCTGTAAGCTGGGCAGAGAAAACATGTGTGTGTGTGTGTGTGTGTGTGTGTGTGTGTGTAATGAGATTTTTCAACTACCAACCATATAAAAGAACAAATGTATATAGTTTTCAGGAAAATGGATGTAACTGGAAATAATCATATTATGTGAATTAAGGCAGTCTCAGGAAGACAAATGTATGTTTTCCCTCATTTATGGATCCTAGATTTTACACCATGATATCAAATCATGTATGTACATAAGACATGAAAGTACAAGTGGACCTGTCTAGTAAGTACAGGGGATTAATGTGTAAGAAGAGACAAAAGGGAAGGGAAGGAGTAGAGGGGATATGTTCCAAGTATATATACTTGTATGAAAATGTCTTTATGAAAGCCAGTACCATGTACCTTGAATAGATGCCAATTCATGATTAATAAAAGGAAAGAAATAAATGTCCCTTTTTTGTTTCTGGTATTGTTTCTTCTGTGTGGTTCAATATACCGAGTTCATGAGACAGCTTGTTCAAAGGGCCCAGGAGGTTTCTGGATGGTCTTTTTGCCTGCTAGATGAACTGAGCTCAGTCTTATCTTGGTTATCTCAGTCTGGGGCTGGAAAGCAAGGCCTGAATCACCATCAGATCAGAGCCTGTCCAAGCAGAAATCCAGTTGGCAAGAAAGAGCTGACTTACTTAGAAATATTTTCAAATATCAATCTCGAATCTCCTCAAACCAACAGGAAATTAAAGTTCACTGCAAACTCCTATATCAAGGCTCACAAACCAGAATGAGTCAAGAATGAGATGATGAAATGTCAACACTGATTTATGAGGTTTGGTTTGGGAACTTTTTGGTTACTCCCTATGTCTCCTCTCTCTGTCTTCTCAGTTTCTTGTAAACTTTTCACAAATAATGTAAATCATGGCTGTGCCCATGATTTCCACACACATTAAAGACAAAAACCTGACATCATGTCTTTGTGTCATTCCTTCCTCCTTCCTTTTCCCCTTCATCTCTCAATTTCCCTTTTCTTTCCTTCTTGGCATTAAAAAATGCATGTATCAAATGCTCACTGTGCCTAAAGTACCATTTTAGTTACTTTTCTCATTGTTGTGACCAAATGCCTAGCTAGAAATAACTTAAGGGAGGAAGGATTTACCTTGGTTTATGGGTTGGGGAGCAATCCATCACGGCAGAGAAGTGAGGGCAGCAGGAGCCTGTCATTAGGAAGCTGAGAAGATAGGTTATTAAACCTCCAAGCTTATCCCCAGCAACATCAGATGGGCAGATGTCCAAAAGTGTCTGATTGTGATGTCAGGTGATTGAGGTTACACTCTGCCAGAGGCACAGATAGGAAAAACAAGTTTATTGTCCTTACTTTTATTTCTTTTTTTTTAAATATTTTTTGTTCATTTTTTTTTTTATTTATTTACTTGAGAGCGACAGACACAGAGAGAAAGACAGATAGAGGGAGAGAGAGAGAGAGAGAATGGGCGCGCCAGGGCTTCCAGCCTCTGCAAACGAACTCCAGACGCGTGTGCCCCCTTGTGCATCTGGCTAACGTGGGACCTGGGGAACCGAGCCTCGAATGGGTGTCCATAGGCTTCACAGGCGAGAGCTTAACCGCTAAGCCATCTCTCCAGCCCTTACTTTTATTTCCTTGTGGTCTTAGTCAGACCAGAGCTCCAAGTCCCCACACAACTGGAATAGATGTTGATATTGGTAGCAGGTCTCTCATGAGGAGGGTTCAACTCTGAATGTGCTTAGACTCAAAACTAATGAGATCAACAACTATGGGTTTGATTCTCCACTCCAGCCCAGCTGGGACACTCATTCTTCATCTTCTCACCTGCAAGACAGCAGATACTGACACCAACCTTCTAAGGCTGCTGGAGAATTGACTGAGGTAACATTTGTAAGGTGACTATGATGCAGTAGGTGTGCTGAATGAGTATGCCAACTAAAGCCCCCTTCCACGGCTTCCCACCATCCATTCTGGGTGCAGTGATGAACACTTGAGACATATTATTTGATGTGATCCTCACATGAACCACGCAGAGCAGGATTATCTTGAAGAAACTTGGACCTAGAAAACTCAAATAGGTGATTCATTAATGGCAAAAGTTGAATTTTGTTTAATAGTAATATAACACAGTCACATGTTCTAGAGTCAAGTATACAAGTCCTTTCCCCACCTTAATCCTCTCCTTCCTTTATAGATAACTGTTTGTCCTTATCAGTTGAAAAATTGTATGCACAACCACAACATCACACACACACATATAAAAACTTCTTCCTCTACTTTGCTTTTGTTGTTTACCTTCCTGTGTGTCTCCGGAGGCCATGTCTCAGTGCCTGTATTGCAGAACACCCTCCTGTGCCCTGGTGCCATGCTTTCCTCAACTACTTCTCCACTGGTTGGCACACAGGGCTCTAGCCTTTGCTTTAAACACAGTGCTGCCATGAGTAGCTGGGTGCGTACCTCTTTTTATATGTTTCCAGTGTATTTTGGCATAGATCTCTGAAAGCCCGACTGCTAGGTCAACAAAGAAACACAGATGTGTTTGCTAGACCTTTTGAATGCCCCTTTTGCAGAAGTTATTGCGTTTTGAACTTCCCTAGAAAAGTGTCTATGTCCTCACAGTTTTTTTTCAAAAAAAAAAAAAAAAAAAGAACAACTATGTTTTCAAACTTGAAGATTTCTGCCCAGCATATTATTTGAAATAACTTTTCCCTTTTTTTCTTGGTCAATAAGTTTATTGTCCTTATGAAAACAAAAATCTTCATAGAAAATTGCTTCAGCTCTCAGCAGCCCGTTTCTGATCTCTGAGGAAGCTTGCCTTATTTTGAGCAACCCGATCTTTCTTCTGGGCAGGGGACATTTTGGGACGATTCCACTTCTTAACTTCTCTCTTGGGTTTCTTCTCATAGACTGGATTCTCTCATATAGCAGCCTGGGCTTTCTTACACATCTCCTTCGTCACATCTGGAGTGATGTTGTTCTTTATGTACTAACAGAATTGTTTATTGTATGCATCTTCATCTTTTTCTATCAGGTAATGCATATAATCTGCAACATTCTGACCCAGGATGTGCTTCCAGTACACTTCTGCATTGAACTCCTCTCTCTCTCTCTCTCTCCTCTCTCTCTCTCTATCACACACACACCAAAAAGAAATAGAAAGAGAGAAGGACTTAGGTTGGGCAGGAGGGTATGAAGGCAGTGGGAGGCCTAGGACAAGGGCCTGTTTTGCTGGCCCTCGGGCATCACTGTGTCTCCTAACAGAGCGGTGTGGGCCACGGCTAGGGACTGGTCTCCAGCCATTCTAATCTAGGTGGTGTGCAGCAGAGCCCTTTCATTTTTCTTTTTTGGTTTTTCGAGGTGGGGTTTCGCTCTAGCCCAGGCTGACCTGGAATCTACTATGTAGTCTCAGGCTAGCCTTGAACTCATGGCGATCCTCCTACCTCTGCCTCACGAGTGCTGGGATTAAAGTCGTGTGCCACCATGCCCATCTCCAGCCCATATTTTTTTAATGTATAATTTTTTATTGGCCACTTCTATACTTACACACAATAAACTATGATAATTGTCTCCCCTCCCCCACTTTCCCCTTCACAACTCCACTCTCCATCATGTCCCCTCCCTCTCTCCATTAGTCTGTCTTTAAATTTGATGTCATTGTCTTTTTCTCCTATTTTGAGGGTCTTGTGTAGGTATTGCTAGGCCAGTTTCTGTCTGGACAGTTGCGTGGTAAGGGGTCGTGCCCTTCCGTTGGCTCCTACATTCTTTCCGCTACCTCTTCCGCAACGTACCCTGAGCCGTGAAGGGTGTGAAAGAGATGTTTCGCCGCTGGACACTCCTCCATCGCTTCTCAGCACTATCCCAGCCCATTTTTAAAGTTGCTGAGGTAATTGTAGTTCCGGGCTCAGGCTGGGAGCCCCTCATCTTCATCATGTCTCAAGTTCTGCTGTCTTCCTTCCTTGGAAGCTGAGATGACAATATTGAAGAAATGAGCTCCATGGTACCCAGGAGGCTAAGATAAGAGCCCCCCATGCCCCCCAGAAATCCTCTTGTCTTCACCCCTCTGTGCCTCTCAAGGCTGAACAGATTAGCGACACTTCTACTCGCCACAGCTTGAGGACTCCTGCCTTTGATGTTGTTTTTAGGTGCTTCATGTGCCATTAACATCTCAGCCATTGCTGACCTTTAGTCTTTATGGTATCAAGAGCCAAAAGTGCACTCACACTGGGAATAGCTGGGAAGCATCTTAATAAAGACCCAGCCTTTCCCAGCTAAACCGCGTGAATCATTTCCTCTGGTTAAACTGCCTGACACAAACCCAGAGGGGGTGCTTGCTTGCTATTTTTTTTTTCCTTTTTCTGTAATTAGTGAGACTCCATGAGGAAAGGCAGGTAATGTGTCTTCCAAGCTTGTTCCCCATGGGGTTGAACCCATCTGGGAACGGAGATGAGAGGAAAGTATGTAGTTCTCTCTCCTCATGTCCAATAATAGACCCGCCTGTTGACAGCTGATGGGTCTGGTTCAGACATTGTAGCTTGGGCTGGGGTTTGGACTCCCTCAAACAATCCACACATAGGGAAAGGAAAACACCCATGTGATTTTGACACTTTCCCCATGTTCCTTTTCCATTATTATTGTTAGAAATTCCAGAAAGAAAAACACTGAATTAAAGCATTACGCACATCCTCTCTGGGAGAAAATTGAGTGTGTGGACTCTTGGGTTTATCAAAACAGTTCTTGTATACCAAGTTTCTTGGTAACCCAGGAGGAACCAGAAAGATCCCAGGCCTGCCTTTCTCTGGAGATAAGATGGAGTCAATGCATTAGTTTGGAATCAACACTCTAGCTTTGTGTGAATTACCTTGTTCAGCTGTCATGCCATCATAAAAACGCAGGCTGTCTGAGTACAAGGTAAAAAGAGTTGGGTTGGCAACTGGGTCCTGGTGGAAAGGAATGACTGAAGAGAGTTTATGGAAGGATGGTTTGCAGAGAAGTGGATAAACACTAGGGTTGAGGAAGCATCCTGGGGCTTTAATGACATCACTGTGGCCTCCCATCCCCAGTCCTGGAAGGACCAGAGGAGAACGTGGTTTTGGGGATCTGACGGAGACCTTTCCTTGTGGGAACTGAGGTCTATAGTAGAGAGCAGCCACTAAGAACCCACAGCCCAGCAGGGAGGTACAGGGACATAATGCCCTGGCTCCCTCTGTCCTCTTGTTTGGCCTCCCTTTGGCTGAACCCAGCACGAAATCAGAGGGCAGGAGAACCCAGCATGCAGTCAGTAGACGTTAGCATCCCAGCGTACAGAACACGGTGGAAAAAAGGCGACAACGAGTGTAGGGAGCCAAGGGAGAATGTACCCCCACCCCAAATAACAAATCCCCAAATATCACTTGGTCAACCACAAAGGCGTGTACATAGTCCGGTAGAATACTGCGAATACTTTACGATTGCTGTTGGAACTATTGGAGTTAGAAAAGTCTTCAGCCATTAGGTATCTGAGGCTAAGCAAATGGATCAATTTAGCCATGGCCTGGTCCTGAGCCCTCCCCCCACAGGCTACCTTCCACATTTGGTGTCTTGGCCCCACTGGAAATTCCAACAGCATCAGCTCCAGTCACTCGGCTCGCTTGCTGTTCTCTTCCACCTCGGCTCCTGCAGGGTGGAATGTCAGGGCAGTGGCAGGGAGCCTGCTCACCGAGAGGTTGGCTGATTGCTTTAGAAACCCAGCCCTTTCTTGGAATTTAATAAAAACCACCCCCCAGACACAGGGTGGAGGGGGGTGCACTGGCACTTTAAATGATGCTTTTCTTCAAGGGGGAAAAAAATCTGTGCAACCAAGAGAAAGAATCTAGTTTCTCAAAGATGGAAGAAAAAAATGTTTTTAATTTACAACTTTGCTAATTTCATCCCCCTCGCCGCGCCCCACATGGAATTCTTTGATGGCTATCATTGCCCAGGGAGGGAGGGGACTTCAAATGCTTTAGCCTGAGATCTGGCTTCGACTTTCCCTACAGAGCTTTCCTGACACGTGTTCTGGTTACCCTTCTTCCACCAAGCTGGATGACATGAGGACGTTTTCTGGGCAGTTTCAGTTCTTTTACGCTGTAGGCCAGCGGTTCCCTACACAAGGCGTCCTTGTTCCTCAGCGAACACTCGCTAGGATCAGCAGACTTCATGTTAATACTTTATTTATTTATTTGAGAGAAAGAGGCACATAGAGGACGAGAGAATGGACACTTCAGCACCTCCAGCCACTGCAAACAAACTCCAGACACATGTGCCACCTTGTGCATTGGGCTTACGTAGGTACTGGGGAATTGAACCTGGGTCCGTACACTTTGCAGGCAAGTGTCTTAATCACTATTTCATCTCTCCAGCCCTGGCATTTCTTTTGATTGCAGCGCCAGGACAGGGGGGATGACTGGCATCTATGAGTAGAGTCCAGGGTTATGGTTGAGCATTCTATAATGCGCAGAGCACCCCAACAACAAAGTCATGTAACCTCAAATGCTACAGTGTCCTGTTTGTGACTATTGCCCAATTATCTTTCTCCTCCTTACATGGGAAGCATATCCACTCTTTAATGCCAAAACGTGTGCTGCATTCCACCCCCCAGTGCAGTGGCTACTTACCACATGTGGTTTTCAAGCACATGAAATGCTGGCAGTCCAAGCTCAGATGTGTTGTGTCAAATACTAGTCAGGTTTCTAAGTGTTAGTATGAAAAATGAAATGGTAAGTGTTCATTAATATTTTTTTTACAAGCAGGTTGGAGAGATGACTTAGTGGTGGTTAAGACACTTGCCTGCAAGGCCTAAAACCAGATTCAATTCCCCAGGACCCACATAAGCCAGATGCACAAGGTAACATATACATCTGGAGTTCATTTGCAGTGGCTAGAGGCCCTGGTGTACCCATTCTCTGTCTCTCTCTCTCTCTCTCTCTCTCTCTCTGTGTGTGTGTGTGTGTGTGTGTGTGTGTGTTTCTCAAGCAAATGATAACTAAATAAAAAATTTTAAAATATTTTAAAAATAATTTTTACCTGGATTCCATGGTGAAATAATAATATTTTGATCATTCTGGATTAAATAAAGTATATTATTATAATTAAGTTTACCTGTTTCTTCCTAGTTTATTAATGTGGCCACTAAAAAAATTAACTATATATGTGTTAGAAATATATTTCTGTGAACACTAGCCCAGACCAGGGACTGGCAAAGTTTTGTACAAGGCCAGGCATGTTTTTTTTTTTAATTTATTTATTTATTTATTTGAGAGCGACAGACACAGACAGAAAGACAGATAGAGGGAGAGAGAGAGAATGGGCGCGCCAGGGCTTCCAGCCTCTGCAAATGAACTCCAGACGTGTGCGCCCCCTTGTGCATCTGGCTAACGTGGGACCTGGGGAACTGAGCCTCGAACCGGGGTCCTCAGGCTTCACAGGCAAGCGCTTAACCGCTAAGCCATCTCTCCAGCCCCAGGCATGTTTTAAGATACGCAGCCTGCCGCATCTTTCAGCCTCCTTCACTGTCTTTGTCTCAGTCCCCTCCTCTTCCTCTGTTGTCACCTTTCTTATGCATATGTGTGTATGAGCGTTCATGTGGGTACAGGTGAGCAGACACATGTGCAAAAGTATATGGAGGCCACAGGACAACCTCAGGTGTCCTTCCTCAGAAACGTCCTCAGCAGTGCTGTCCATCTTTTGGGCGAGACAGGGTGTCTCATTGACCCAGAGCTCACCAAGGACACCTCAACTAGACTAGCTAGCCAGTGACACCCAGGGATCCTCCGGTCTCTGCCTCCTCATTACCAGGATTATAGGCACTGGACATCAAGCCCAGCATTTTTGGTTTGTTCTGGGGATCAAATTCAGGTCCTTATGCCTATGAGGTAAGTACTTTACTGACTGAACTCTCTCTCCCCAGCCCTGTAACCACCTTTTCAAAAGTATAGATCTTTTGGGGATCTTTTTTAAAATATAAAGACCATTCTTTTCAAGGTTATGACTATATGTTAGCTATATAAGATGATGGTTTCATCATGATATTTTCATAATGCACACTTGTACTTGGCTCACACTCACCCTGCCATGGCCTTGCCTTGTCTCTCCTCCAGCTGGTCCCCTTTCTCTGGCTAAGAAATACGCCTTGGCTGCAGGCATAGCCTGTGGCTATATCTGGTGGATCCAGAAGGCATGTGGGACTCAGGATCAGTCCTTCTTGTCCTTTGTGGGGGGTTCTTGGACAGCTCCATGTCCTCTCTTCCATAAATTCTGGTCTTCATATCTCAGCCCTCTCGAAGTCCTGGTCCCCAAATGTGGATCGTGGGTGGTGAAGGTTAGCGCAGCATGCTGAACTGAGGAGCCCTGGCCCACAGCTAGGTCTTGACCTTGCCCTCTATGACCTATGTCCTTCCATCTTCCTTGTCTCTAAGCGGAGCAAATGATGGACCCTATCTCAGAGTGAGTGGAAGGGTTCCCACTTCAAACAGACAAGCGGAACATTCGGCTCCTTGCTCCAAACGTCCCCCCCATCATTACTACTGTCGATGTTCTGTGATTAATTACAAGTATGCAAACTCCTTGAGTCATAGAGACAAGAAAAAGACAAACATTCTGATTTTCCATGTTGTTAATTATTATTTTTTAAACTCAAGATTTATTGAGTTACATTATAAAATTGATAGAATTATGCGCACTACTTCCAAATAGTTGCTTGTTTTTCCAGGGAGTTATATCCCATCCATGCATAAGTGTGTATATGTTGGCAGCTCAAAATTAACAGAGCATGTTTTCAAGTTCTAAATTCCTTTCAAATGGGAACGAAGTGTTCTCCTGACCCTTCCTACACTCCATATTACTGCCGACATCTGCAACTAATTGGTGATCTATAAGTCAAAACTGTGACCAATGCAAAAAACCTTTAGCAAAGCCTGCCTGGGCTTGGCTGACCCTCCTTAATATATTTCAGATTAGACAAAAAAAAAAAAAAAGCCACCTTTTAACTGTCCAACCAAGTACCAAACAGTAGCAGTAAGTATTTATCAAACATCAAATAATAACATGATCAGATAACATGCTTACCAGTGAAAATCTAATTTAGGGCTTTAAAATTTTTCATTTGAATTTTTTAAGCCCAGACATTTTTGGAGAGGTATAGAAAAATACGTTGGCAGCAATGCAATTTGATTGATTAAAGCAACTCTTTGTGTTTGCAAAATCAAATTATGACCATCTGAATATCTTTGTAGTAAATGAATGGCACTTCATGAAACGATAAGAAAATCCAATTTAGTATTTGGGTAAGGAAGTTGTGCTTTGGAACAACAGACCTGAGCTATGACCAAGTTTTGTCATTTACCAGTTGCATCAAACTGGGCGATTTACTCAGTTTCCTCAACCTCTTCCCTCACCCATGAAATGGGAACAGAGTCCCTCCTCTTCTTGTGCAAATTAAAAGTGATAGCCTCCAGAGAGAAGCGTATGACACACTGCAAACCAAGTGTTTCACACACTGCTTGACAAAATGATACAGAATGTATCATCTAGACCCTCCTCAGTATTGTTTATGTAGTAAAGTCAGCAGACTTTATAGCTTGTATTTACTATCTGGCCTCCTCTTCACTCTTCCGAATAGTTAAATAAATCCGCTTTGCTCACTTTCAAACCAGCCACACAGAATTGCAATGTAAGAAGTAGTATGTTGCTAACCACCATTAGGGCTCAGACCACACAATCTTTTCCTTCTGCCCAGCGCCTTAGTTGTGGTGCGCTCCCCACTGCCAGCCCCTGTGCCCTGCAGGTGAACTTCAGAAGCCTTCTCTCAAGAGGATGATTGCTTATCTCTCCGAGATGCCTCCAGGTCAGTGCCTGCCAACATCTTTTGTCTGGCCAACCCAAACATATCCTTCAAGAGTGGAAAATGTCAGTTGATTTTAGTTATTATTTAGCTTTCTGTTTTGTTGCTATGTACTCAATAAATTATTCTTTCAAAAATGGTAAAAACCTACCCGGCCATTTTCCCCAGAATAGTAAAATTAAAGAAATGGAAATTTCATTTCTAAAATTATAATTTTGTCTATTTCTAATCCACCTGATTTCAAAACCAGATCATATATAAAAGATTTCAATTAACAGCAGCCTTGAGAATGGTGACTGAATTTTAGATTTTTTTTTTTTTTTCCAGTGACATCTCCTGTACGACTCAGGCTCTTTGTCACTGCACACATGCATTGTCCTCTGCCCCAGATGCTACATCTTACATTAGCCTGCCAGCATACAAAATGAAGGGGCCGTTGCAAGAGCCCAGAGTCAGGGATGCAGAGGCCACCTTGACTGAAAAGGGATAAGCTCCGAGGGCTGGGCCACTAGCAAACTTTAGCCTCCCTCCATCTGAACCTATGCAGGGCGCAGAGAAGTGCGTGGTTGCGGTCCAGTTCACATTGCTGATAGAAATCACCCAACCAAGAGCAGCTTCTGGGAAAAAGAGATTTATTTTGGCTTACAGGCTCGAGGGGAAGCTCCACGATGGCACGGGAAAACGATGGATTGAGCAGAGGGTGGACATCACCCCCTGGCCAACATAAGGTGGACAACAGCAACAGGAGAGTGTGCCAAACACTGGCATGGGGAAACTGGCTATAACACCCATAAACCCGCCCCCAGCAATACACCACCTCCAGGAGGCGTTAATTCCCAAATCTCCGTCAGCTTGGAATTTAGCATTCAGAACACTTAAATTTATGGTGGACACTTGAATCAAACCACCACGTGCACCAACCACCAAATAGCCCTGAACACAATACTTTAGAGCCAAATTGAGGGGGACACTGTCTTTCCACACTGTAAGATATCAACATGCTGATCTGTCTCTCTTCCATAAGTCGCAGTAGGGAGAGCTCGTGGGGCAATCAATATCAGCCGCGACCAATTTCTCCTGCGGCCCAAGCAGGGAAGGGGAGAGTAGCTAATGACTAAGCAATTCCAAGGTGCCTAGGCAAGCTATGTGGTGCTTTATGTGATACTAATTAATTCCACAGCCTTCTTTGGAATTAGGAATTTTTATCCCCATTTTGCAGCTGAGAAAGTTGAAATTTAGAGATAAGTCCCACAGATCCTATATGACAAAGTCCAACCCAAGTCTGACTGATAGGTTCATATGTAAAATGTTTAACAGTAAGCCAAAAGCAGGTATGCTAAACCTGCCCCTATAGACAACCACTGTGGTACTGAGTCTTTTGTCTTAATTTCTATTTATCTGAGAGAGAGAGAGAGAATGGGCCATCAGCATGCCTCTAGCTACTGCAAATGAACTCCAGACTCATGTACCACTTTGTGCAGCTGGCTTACATGGATCCTGGGGAATCAAACCTGGGTCCTTTGGCTTTGCAGGCAAGCATGCCTTAACCACTAAGCCCCTGAGACTTTCTTCTAACAATAATGACAAGAGAGCGATCGAGTGTGTGTGTGTGTGTGTGTGTGTGTGTGTGTGTGTGTGTGTGTACGTATACACACACACACACACACACACTTATCTGCTCTCTGGTCACTAACTCAGAACACTGGAGTCCTCTACTCCGCTTGAATTCACCTCTAGCTGAGAGCCAGCCAGGCCGTCCATCACTTACGTGGCAGGTTTGCTCCTCTAGAGAGCCTGAGTTGACCACAACTGCCTTGGCACCATTCCACGGTGAACGAGTCACAAAACTGGCATTTGAGTTCAGAGCGGGAAAAATACCCCAAGCTTTTTTTTTTTTTTCTTTCTTTCTTTCTTTTTTTTTTTTTTTTTCCTGACAGGTGCTGGGGCCTATGAAAGGTCAGATTCCCGCTCGCAGTCACATCCTGGCTTAGCGGGCTCCAGGCACACAAAGGCCTGCCTGTCTCGCCGCAGCGCCTGCAGTGGGGACCAGGCCAGGGGCTTACGATGGCCGCCCCGTGGCTCGCTCCTGCTGATCCGCTCCTTCACGGGCATTGGCCTAAATGAAGCATTGGGAAGCCCAGCTGCCAAGGATGTGTGAAGCAGGCGCGGTGAGGAAGAATGCAGGCTTTTTGCTTCGGTGGAATTGCCCGAGATATTAACTTCCCCGCCACCCCCTCAGCAGCCCATGAATCCAGGCCCTGATGCGCGCCTGCTGGGGCTCATTTGTAGGGGCCCTGGGAAGCTTCTGCTTCATGTTCAAAGCCTTGCCCGGCTGCAAAACGGAGGGGGAGATGTGCCCCCAAGGCCCCTCCGCGAGGATGTTGGGCAATGAAGGAAGTGTGTTCTCCTCCACACTGGTGCATCCGGGCTAGCTCAGCCCAGTGGTGTTCTTGGAACAGAGGGCGCGTGTTTGAACGCACGTAGAGACATGCGTCCAACCTGGCATGTTTATTTTTGCAGGCTTTATGAAAACATTCCCGCCCGCCCGCCCCCCACCCCACACAACCCTAATGCAACATAGACCCAAGAACCCACCATCCTGGGTTTTTGAAGTTCCTCACTGGCAGCTGTAAGCGGAGGCTAGTATCTCTGACTTCTCCAAGATCCCTGCGCCCCTCACTTTACACCGCCCTGTGGTGGTGACCAGAAAGAAGCTGGAGCTTACAGTAGCTGCTGCATATGAGGCTTGGAATGCATGATCATGATTTTGTTTTCTGTTAAAAAAAAAAAAAATAGGGTCTCCGCAGGGCGTGGTGGTGCACACTCTTAATCCCAGGATTCGACAGGCTGAGGTAAGAGGACCAGGTGAGTTCCAGGCCAGCCTGGGGGCTACAGAGTGAGTTCTAGGCCAGCATAAGACCCTGCCTCAAAAAAAATATTAAAAAATAGGGTCTCATGTAACACCAGGCTTACCTCAGACCTGTTGTGTTGCCAAGGGTGACCGACAACTCCTGATCCTCTTGCCTCCATATCTCAGGAGCTGGGTTTTACAGGCATGTGTCACCATACCCAGCAATCTGGATTTTGTGATAAGAACATCAATGGAAACTTCAAAATAGCAAGCCAAGGTTATTAATAAAGTACTGAAAAATGAACAAAACCCTCTATTTATAGAATAAAAAGGATACATTTTTTTTAAAAAAATATTTTTTTCCTACTAGTTGAGAATATTACCCTGATAAGAACCTTCCTCAGAGAAATCAGTCATGAAAGGAAGCTGAGGCGCTAGTCTCTCCTCCTAGCTGTGTCTTGGAGAGTTTCTAGGTCAAACATGTCCCCAGCTTCCCAAGGTGAACGCTTGCAAGCCTGCAGGGGCCTCCTATGTCCCCAAACTGACAGCCCTGCTTTTGCTCCCTGCAGATGATGAGGTTCTACCCCACAAACCTCACTGATGGTTCAACTCAGTGAGCTTTGGCTAGTAGCTTATGTGTGAAAGGTAAGGTGTCCTCAGGGGCTGTCCCACAACCACTGGATAATTCTGTCCTCCCACCTCTCTTTGGGGAACACAAACACTCCCTGGTAAGCACATGGTTGATGGCACCCACTATGTGCATTGTGCTAAGCTATTTTCAGTAGGGTCATAGAATTTCCCCACCACTCTATGAAGCCATATGATTTGTATTTTTTATAGAAATGGGGCCTAAGGCTCAGAAAAGCTCTACAAATGCTGTGGGGCCAGAACACGAATCCATATAAATCAAATGCCAAAGACAGTAGATGGTAACCTGTTACCATGCTATTGTGCCTCTCATCCTAACTAGGGCTCCTAGGAATAAGAAATAATCCTTGGGGCCTGGTGAGATGGCTTAGCGGTTAAGGCATCTGGAAAAGCCAGAGGACCTTGGTGCAATTCCCCCGACACATGTAAGCCAGATGCACAAGGGGGCGCATGCATCTGGAGTTCATTTGCAGTGGTTGGAGGCCCTAGCATGCCTATTCTCTCAATATCTCTCTCTCTCTCTCTCTCTCTCTCTCTCTCTCTCTCTCTCCCCCTCTTTCTCTCTCAGAAATAAATAAAATTTAAAAAAATAATCCTTGGGGCTAGAAAGATGACTCAGCAGTTTAAGGCACTTGCTTGCAAAGCCTGCCAGCTGAGGTTCAATTCCCCAGTACCTACATAAAGCCAGATGCACAAAATGGCACATGTGTTTGGAGTTCATTTTCAGTGGCAAGAAGCCCTGATTCAACCATGCTTGTGCTGTCTCTTTATCGCTCCCTCTCGTAAATAAATAACAATATTTAAAAAAAAAAATCCTTAGATCTGGAGAGATGGCTCAGCAGCTAAGGCAATTGCCTGCAATGCCTAATGACCTGGGTTCGATTCCCCAGTACCCATGTAAAGCCAGATAGTACAAGGTGGCGCTGGTGTCTGGAGTTAGTTTGCAGGGGCTAAAGGCCCTGACACACATATTCTCTATCTGCCTCCTTCTCTCTCTTTCTCTTTCTCTCTCTATCTTGCACACACACATAGATAAATGAAATATCTTGTAAAAATTCATGCTGGAGTTGGGTGTGGTGGCACATGCCTTTAATCCCAGCACTCAGGAGGCAGAGGTAGGGGGATCGCTGAGAGTTTGAGGGTACCCTGAGACTACATAGTGAATTCCAGGTCAGCCTGAGCTTTTGAGTGAGACCCTACCTCGGAAAAAAAAAAATTGGGCTGGAGAGATGCCTTAACCATTAAGGCATTTGCCTGCAAAGCCAAAGGATCTTGGTTTGACTCCAGGACCCACATAAGCCATATGCACAAGGCGGGGGTCACATGCATCTGGAGTTCGTTTGCAGTAGCTAGAGCCCTGGTGTGCCCATTCTTTCCCACCACTCAAATAAATAAAAAATATATAAAAAATAATAATTTGGGGCTGCAGGGATGGCTTAGCAGTTAAGGCATTTGTCTGCAAAGCCAAAGGACCCAGGTTCGCTACCCCAAGACCCACGTTAGCCAGATGTACAAGGGTGAGGCACAAACATCTGGAATTTGTTTGCAGTGGCTGGAGGCCCTGGCACGCCCATTCTCTCTCTCCCTCTCTCTTTCTCTGTCAAATAAATAAATAAAAATAAAATGTTAAGAAACCAATTTGTACTGTGCTATCAATATATGCCAGGAGCACAGTGCAAATCTCTAGTAATATTCCTACAGGATATGTATTCATGTCCCCATTTTACTTTTATTTTAGTGTGTATGTGCACATGCACACATGCATGTATCTACGTGTGTGAGTATGCATGCAGGTGTGGGTGTGTGGAGGCCAGAGGACAACCTCTAGTGTCCTTTATCAGAAATGCAATCGCCCTCTTTTTCTCAGACATAGCCTCTCATTGGCTTGGACCTGCTTCTGGCTGGCCAGGGGGCCCCAGGGATCTGCCTGTTTCCTTGTCTTCATGATTATGGAGCAAGTACTTTACAGACTGAGTTATCTCCCCAGTCGCATGCCCCCACTTGATACATCAATGCTTTGATAGACACAAGAGACAAAACAAAATCCCCAGCTTGATCCAAGAGCAAGAGGCCTTGACAACTCAGCTGGACCATGGACAGCATACATTTGGCGGCATTCGAGCAGCTCACTGCTGCCTTGCTGGTATTTAGTAGTATCTGAATAATAACTGTGGCATTTGTGGAGCATGGAATGCCACATGCTTTAGGGCTCCCTTTCGGGTAGGCTTGTGGTCCCATTGGGGAGATGTCAGCTTTCCAAAAATGTGATTCCTATGATTTCCAGACTGCCTGGGGCTCGTGGGGGGGGGGGGGGGGCGTGTGGGTGTGTGTACCCCATGATGTGGGTCACACCATAGGGAGCTTTGCTTCATCTAAACAGCCAATTAAAATCCACTTCAGTGCTTAATGCATGTCGCTGCTCCTTGGCTCTCCCTTCCCTGCAGGCCTTTAATTTGATAAAGAGCTTCGAATAAGGACTTGCAGAGGTTCAGGAAGTTAATTAAACCCTGTCCTTTATTTTGCTTTCAAGGTGTGCCTTCCTCATAAAAGGCACAAGGTTTGTACTTGCAAATGACTTTAGACAATGTTCCATGCTTCGATGAGAAAAGTATGTCTGTCATGCCCTGGCAAGTTACACAAAAAGTCTCAATTTCAGCAACATGCCAGGCTTTCACGGAGGCCAGGAGCAGATGGAAAAACCCTCTGTACCCAATTGTATGGGAGCCAGAGTTAGCAATGGAAGATGAGTTTCCTCTGAGAGCTCAATGCTGAAAGATGACCTGGCTGTCATATCGAAGTCCATTTATCCCATTTCTTTAAAGTAATCTGAGAGCCCAGATGGGTTGTATAAACAGAAGAGGAGGTTCCTGGGAGTTCACTCGCTTAATGAAGCCCGTATGTTTGACTCGTGTAATAAGTATTTAATCATGCTGATGAAATTCATTTAAACTTCAGCCACACACGCTGTTGCCACAGCCTTGACAATGTCCTGTCACTGTGCTGGCAGAGCTGGAACAAGATAGGTGAGACAGAGCATGGATGGCATTTCGCAGGGAAGGTAGACTTTGGAGGCACCACGGGGACAGGACAATGCACCATGACCAGCTGGCCTCTGAGCCATGTCTCTGTGCTCTGCATCTGTTCCTACAAGGTGATAATGGTGCAACTCACCCACGTTAGTTCCTTAATTTCTGAATGAAAAATGCAGAGAGGTGACGTCAGATAGAGAAGGGACATACATTTGTGCTGCAGGTAATAGAAACCCCAAATAAACCAGCTTGAACAACCTAGAAGTTTTTAAATATGCAAAAGTAAGGGTGGGGGAGGTGGCTGACTGGGAAAAACACTGACCACGCAAGCATGAAGGCTGAATTTGTATCCCCAGCACCCATGTAAAAGTCAGGCTCAACTGTGCATGCCTGTAAGCCCTGTGTTGAGGAGACAGAGGCAGGAGGATCCCTAGGACTTGCTGGCTCACTTGTCTAGTTCAACTGGTGACCTGTAGGATCAATGAGAGACACTGTCTCTTTCTACCGGATTTTTTGAGACAATGTCTTTCATTGAACCTAGAGCTCACCAATTGGACTAGGCAAGTGAGCCAGAAACCCTAGGGATGGTGGCACATGCATTTAATCCCAGAATTTGGGAGACAGAGGTAGGAGGATTACCGTGACTTTGAGGCCATCTTGAGACTACATAGTGAATTCCAAGTTAGAGCGAGACCCTACTTTGAAAGACCAAGAAATATTAAAAAAAAAAAAAACAGAGAGCAATTGAAGAAGATGCCTGATGTTGACCTCTGGACTCTACTTACACACTTACATGCACACCTGTACACACACACACACACACACACACACTTGCATGCACACTTGTACACACGCATACATACTTGCATGCACACCTATTTGCACACACACACACTTGAATGCACACCTACACACACACATACACACTTGCATACACATCTGTACACCCACAGCCACACACTTGTACACACACACATGAATGTGCATACATACACAAATACCACACACATACACATGCAAAAAATAAAAACAATATGCCTAAGTGGAACCCTTACCATACAGGGCTACAAACCTGCTTAACTCAGCAGCTAGGCTGCATCACCAATGACCCAATTCTTCTTGTCTCTGCTCTGCACTTCCTGGGGTATTCAAACCAGATGCCTCCATCACAAGATACCATCAGGGCCACAACAGAGAGGTCACAATAATGGCAATAGAAAAATAGTAAGCATTTACCCCTTTATTGATTTTTTAAATTTTTTGTTCATTTTTATTTATTTATTTGAGAGCAACAGACAGAGAAAGAAAGAGGTAGAGAGAGAGAGAGAGAGAGAGAGAATGGGCGCACCAGGGCTTCAAGCCACTGCAAACGAACTCCAGGCACGTGCACCCCCTTGTGCATCTGGCTAAAGTGGGTCCTGGGGAACTGAGCCTCGAACCAGGGTCCTTAGGCTTCACAGGCAAGCGCTTAACCACTAAGCCATTTCTCCAGCCCTTTTTTTAAAGTTTTATTAAAGAAACACCTTTATGTAAGTGTACTGGTCCAAAGCTACTCCCAAACATTTTCTGCTCACAAGCTGGTGGGCACCATGAGATGAGACCTCTATGATTATTTATCTCTGGTCACAATCAGGCCATGTCTGTCCAAAACCAGTGTACCCCAGCTTGTGAAAGGTGAGCACATATCCCTCCCAAACCTTGCACTGAATGACTTCATGTCAGTGCCATGAAATGCCTATTACAGGACTATTTACACCGTAAGAACTGGCAGACCCGATTACGTTTTCCGTGAGGAACCAGGTGCTAAACCTTTGTTAGCATTTCACTGTGACAAAATCAACTTCTGTAAAGCTGTGGAGCCCGAGTGACCATGGGGTTCTCTTAGTTAGGAATGGAATAGGTCAGTGGAATCAGAATGGTCAATCAGCAAGTTGCCCGCCAAGGCTTGGTTGGTTGCTAGTCATTCTCTCTGGAAAATACCACAGTTAGAGGTCCAAAGATGGAAACAACTTACATGAGAGAATGAAAGTGGCTTTCTGGGACTGAGGGTGAAGCTCCATTGGAAATTCTCTCACAAAGCCACTGCTCAGTTTTCCAGCCCTGCATAAACCAAGCTCGGTGGCACACACCTGTAATCCCAGCACTTAGAAGTAGAGACAGGAGGATCAGAAGTTCAAGGTCATCCTTTGTCACATAGTAAGTTCAAGACCAGCATGAAATAAATGAGAACCTGTCCAAAAAAATAGTAATTAATTAATCAAATAAAACTTGCCTAGGTTCATTGCTTGCTCATTCTTCTGCTTGCCTAGGTTGGCAAACTTTAGCCTATGAGCTAAGGATGGTTTTTAATATTTTGAAATGGTTTTTGTAACAAAATCCAAAGAATAATATTTTGTCATATTAAAATAATGTGAAATTCAAAATGTAGTAGTCGTAAATAAAGTTTTATTAGAATCCAGCCACACTAATTTGTTTACCATAGTGCCTGTGACTGACCTCACATTGTAATGACCATGTGTTGGGGCTGCAACAGAGGTCATGTGACTAGCAAAGTTTCAAATATTTACCATCTGGTCCTTTTCAGAAAGACATTGCCAAGCCCTCACCTAATTCATTCCATTCGGTGGTCCCTTGCTTCCCCAGCAGAAGGACGCCCAACTGGGTAGGCATCTGGATCTTGCCACATCAGAGCCCCGAGGACTGAGAGTCCACCCACAGCTCCAAAGCCTTTGGCTCAAGGACTGACAGCAATGGCCAGGTGCCTTCCTCTTTGACTGCTAATGAGCCCCAGAGAGTCAGAGCTATCATGGCATGGCCCACACAGCTTCTACTGTACACAAACCCGGCTTAGTCCATTTTCTGTCTCTATGAAAGAATGCTAGAGGCTGAATAATCTATGTAGTCCACAGTCCTAGAAGCTGGGAAGTTTAAGATCAGTGACTGCATGTGGTAAATCCTCACGCTCCTAACATGGCAGATGACGTTCCACAGCAAGAGTGCATGTGATGGTGGCCAGACGGTATGTAAAAGAGGGGCTTAGGAGACGGCTTCATGGCTAACGGGACGTGCTTGCAAGTCTGCTGACCCAGTTAGATCTTCCCCAACGCACATGAACAGATGGATATAAAATGACATATGTGGTCTGTAATTTAAATGTGCCTATGTAAAAGGGAGAAAGTCAGGTGAATCTGGACACTTGTGGGCCAACTAGCCTGGTGCACACAGCAGCAAAACTATAAGCGAGACCCCATCTCAAAAACAAGGCTGGAAGTGGGGACAGACACCTTTGAGGTTCTCCTCTGCCCGCCACGTGTGCACTGTGGCACACACACACACACGTGCGTGCACACACATACATGCACACACACACATTTTATTTATTATTTTGTTTTTATTATTTTTTTTATTTTCTTGGTTTTTCAATGTAGGGTCTTGCTCTAGGCCAGACTGACCTGGAATTCACTATATAGTCTCAGGGTGACTTTAAACTCACGGCGATCCTCCTACCTCTGTCTCCCAAGTGTTGAGATTAAAGGAGTGTGCCACCAGGCCTGGATTATTGTTTTGTTTATTTGAGAGAGAGAGAGAGGCAAATAGAGGGAGAGAGAGGGCCTTCATCTACTGCAAACAAACTCCAGATGAATGTGCCTGCGCCACCTTGTGTATCTGCCTTACATGGGTCCTGGAGAATCAAACTTGGGTCCTTTGGCTTTGCAGGCAAACACCTTAACCTCTAAGCCATCTCTCCAGGCCCACAAACATTTTTAATAGAAAAGAGGCAAAACATGGGGTCAAGATGCTTCATAACAACACACTTTTGTGGTAATTAATCCAGTTCTTGGGGAACAAGAAGTCACTGCCCAGAGCACCTTCATGGAGGCAGATCAAACATGACTCTGTCCTCTTAAAGGTCCCACAACCTCTTAAAAGTGTTAAATGGAGAATCAAATTTCAATGTGATTTTCACAACAATGCCATTTTGCTTGCCTGTGGTGTGTGCCAGGTGAGTGTGAACACAAACACACACAGTGCGTGGGCCCTGACCCTCTCACCTTCCTGGAAAGAAAAGGCTGAGGCCCTTCGAAAAGGACAAACGTAGCAGTGCTTGCATTTCAAGCTGTGGGGCTTTTCTTGAGCAAAGTCAAGAAGGTGTTCAATGATTAACTCTGTGAAATCCGTGTTCTCTGTAATGACAGGATCCCCAAAGGAGAGTTTCTAGGGATACAGGCTTTGACTAGGCAGTCTGGCAAGTTTGGCCGATGCCACTGCTGAGCAGCATGAGGACCATGAACTGTAGGATAAGGAGACTCGGAAGACAAGCTGGGTGAATAAGGAGGGATGAACACAGACCAAAAGTACGCACATGGAGGCTGGGAGAAGAGAATGACGCATCTTCTGGGTTACAGTTTGCCCAATCAAGGAACTGCCCTGGAACTATAGAAACTGACTCTTGGATTCATTTACCTGAGAGTGGGCCAGCTGCCTTTTAGAGCAGAGCCCGAGGAAGGCCAAACAACTCTTGGATTCATTCAAACTGAGAGTGAACCTGCTGCTTCTGTGACCACGGCTGCTCTGGTCTTCCTGTGGCTGCTGTCCTGCTGACAGGCACTCGCTGCTATGTTTTGTTATTTTGTTGTTGTTGTTGTTGTTGTTTTGAGGTAGGGTCTTAGTCTAGCCAAGGCTGATCTGGCACTCACTCTGTTGTCCCAGGTTGGCCTCAAACTCAGGGCAGTCCTCCTACCTCTGCCTCCCAACGCATGTGCTGAAGGAGTCTTTTAGCCTGCCCTAGTAAAAAATGTCTGTTTTCAGAACACTTTGTGATTCTGCTCACACCATGTTTTGGGCATAAGGATATCTGTGCTTATCCTGGAATGCTGGGAACAGAGTTTGTGATGTTGGCTTTCCTGTTGTTAGTCTAATATTCATCTATAGTTTCAAGCTAGCCAGAATGTCTCCTGCTTCTGAGATAGGGAGTTGCTACCTACTTTATTTTGTTTAAGCCATTATCTATCTGCCTAAACTGTATAAACCTTGTACACAGAGCTGTCCTTTAAAAAAAAAAAAAAAAGTTCTACAGGCTGCTGCCTCTGGGCTCCTGTGCAGACGAAATCACCTTGAGTCCCCTGGTTCTGTTGACTCACCCCAGTCACAGCTCAGTTCCTTGGCACTGGTCATTCAGGACCTGGAAACAGGTTCAGTTGGCGCCAGCAGGTGACGATGCCAACAATGTGCCACCACGCCCAGCTCACTGGTGTTTTATTGAATAGCAAAAAGCAGCAGTAGAAGAAGAATTAGTGTTACATGGGAAAAGGAAAGGCAACACATGATTGAGGGGCAAGGAACTTTTGATTCCAAAAGAATTCTTTAAACATTTGTTTAAAGGAAGAAGACTTAGGGACACAACTTGTTGGACTTTGCTGATCACACACACACACACTCCTTTACCATTCACAAATGCAATTGCACGGGCTGGAGAGATGGCTTAGCTGTTAAGGCTTTTGCTTGCAAAGCCAGAATACCTCAGTTCAATTCCCCAGGACACACATAAACCAGATGCACAATGTGGCACACGTGTCTGGAGTTTGGTTACAGCGGCTGGAGGCCCTGGCACATCCATTCTCTCTCTGTGTGTCTGCCTCTATCTCTCTCTGTCTCTCAAATAAATAAATAAGAACAAAATTTAAGAATGCAATTACACTAAGCCACCTGTTGCTTTCAACATTTCTGTGGGTAATTCTTTACTTTTCATGTTCATTGCTTTCAAGGTATGGTTATGCATATCTCATGCACGTACACATTGTTCTGGGTCAAGAGCGCAAGCAGTCTCTGAGGAGGTAGGTCAAAGAGCCTAGCCTAGGATCAGCCAGCATCTCTTAACGTTCCTTGTCAATGTCAGTCATCTGTGCAGTTCAGGGAAAAGGGGAACAAAGGCAGAGCCATCCTGGTCACACAGCCCTGAGCAAATGGATTACATGGCTATAAGATTAACTTCATGGCATTACATGATAGAAACTCAGCAAGAAAAAGCTTCTCATAGCAATTCTCTCAAAAAAGTTTTTTGTAAGGTCATAAGAACCATTCCCACAGTTCTTTCCCATAGTTCATTTCCATATTTTAGTCTCACAGTTTCCTCTCACACTTCAGTCACATAGCAGGGAAAGCACTTGATTAGATGAGACAGTACATTGGGTAGCAATGTAGGGGCCCTTAGTCAGAAACTGGCTCTAGTTCCATAGGCAAGGTAAGGTCATGGACACCTTTATTTTTAATGAAATTTTATATCAAACTATTTAAAAAAAAAGAGTGCAAATCGTAAGTGAATTTTTTAATATCTTTTTTTAAAATTTTATTTATTTATTTATTTATTTGAGAGCGACAGACACAGAGAGAAAGACAGATAGAGGGAGAGAGAGAGAATGGGCGCGCCAGGGCTTCCAGCCTCTGCAAACGAACTCCAGACGCGTGCGCCCCCTTGTGCATCTGGCTAACGTGGGACCTGGGGAACCGAGCCTCGAACCTGGGTCCTTAGGCTTCAGAGGCAAGCGCTTAACCGCTAAGCCATCTCTCCAGCCCTAATATCTTATTTTTATATGAGAAAGAAAAAGAGAGAGAGGCAGATAGAGAGAATGGGTGTGCCAGGGCCTTCAGCCACTGCAAACAAACTCTAGAAACATGTGCTACCTTGTGCTTCTAGTTTATGTGGGTCCTGGGGAATCAAACCTGGGTCCTTTCGCTTTGCAGGCATACGCCTTAACCGCTAAGTATCCCTCCCACCCTCATAAGTCAATTTTCATTAAATGTGGTTGTGTTAACTGTAATGCCTCTGCGGTGTGGTATCTCCTGATTCTGCCATACAACTGGTCACAGGGGTCATTATGACTTACACTTTTTAGGACTGCTATGAATTAATTCAACCCACACCACTTGATAAGTATTATTATTGTTCTATTTTTTATGATGGTATAAAGCAATAAGATCATGTACTGTATTACACAGGAGAATTTTGGTATATACACTTTGTATCATCAGCTCATTATTGGTGCAGTCATAAAAATGACATTGTAAGTATATATTTATTCATATAGAAGGATGATCAAAATAGATCATGGAATTAAAAAATAGGCTATGGAGGATCCAGACAGGTTATAGCTTACAAGAAATATCACAAGTGGTGGAGTGAACCAGAGGTTGACCACTTGGGCATAGCCAAGTGACCTTACTGGATCTGAAACTTTGTAAGTCATGCAACTTCTGGAGACCTTGCTTTTTCCATCTGCAAAATGGGTGTAGGCCCACTGTGTCTGGCCTGTTTGGGATTCTGATTAATTTGCCTGGTGGCCCTTGGATATCTGAATTCTTGATGACCCTCTTGGAAGGAAGTGGTATCATTTGCTTGAGTATGCACAGGAGCATGGAAACTATGTTCAGTTCTCAGCCCTCTCAGTAATGAGTGGTGCCATCTTGGTAAACTAATCTTTCTAAAACTGAGTTTTCTCATCTGCAAAAGTGAAATTACAATGTGTTCCTGATGGGCTGTTGAGAGAATTCGATGAGTTATGTAAAGCAGTTAGCATAGCGCCTGCCTGACAGCGTAAGTGCTCAAAGGTGCTGACATGCAGTCCTAATGAGTCACAACATGCCACCCCTCAGAAGGGAGCGCAGGGGTGGCTGACTCGGGCCCTGCAAGGCTGCTCATGCTCGCAGGGAGACGTGGAACACCCAGAGCCTCAGTGCTTACTGTGAGCAGACAGGCTGTGGGGGCCACCAGAGTCCAGAGAGATGGCAGCCACGTGCAGCATCCTGGAAGCTCAGAGAAACATCCTTGGCATCCGGAGACCTGCCATCGCCTGCTGCTGCTGGCTGCCACATTTGAAGCTGAAACGCAACAGCCAGCTGACGTCATTTCCCTCCGCGCAGGATGCACGGGACTATCACGAGGGAGAGTGGCGGGCCCCCTCACCAACATATGGCAGATGGAAAGGACTAAGTTCACACCGTGCCGGTGTTTTGCCCAAGAGCTTTCCATAGTTGCTGGTTTCTACCAGGTAAATGCCCAAGCACTGCCCAGGGCTTTGAGTGAGAGTTCTTTGCCAAGTAACTCTGGCTGCCAAGGCTTATGAGGATGTGGCATTTTCGAACTCCCTCCTGCTCAGTCTTGGCTTTGCCTCTCCCACCTCCCTCTCCCAGAGGACATCACTCCCCTGATGTCACACAGGGGCACCTGCACGGAGCCACACAGAGGCATGGGACTATGTCCTTGTTTCTCTTTGGACTTCTTGGAGTAAAAGGGTGACTGTAAAAGCTCAAAGACCATTCACTGTGCAGTGAAAGCAATGGATCCAGGGCACCAGCGTCTTTATGACAACTCTGCTCCTATGGGTGGAAGCTCCAAACCCCTGGAGTTTCATGCCAAGAAATCAAGATAACATTTACAGGTTAGAGGGAAGGAAGGAGAAGGGGAGGGGAGGGAGGGGAAAGGGAGAGGGGAAAAGGAGAAAGAGAGGGAGAGGAGGTTGGCTAAGAGAAAATTTGACTTTGTAGCTCTGAGCTGGGACTGATCTAGAAAGACAACCAACAAAGCCACAGCGGGAGTGTCATGCCTGGGATTGTAGCCCAAGCGCCACCCAAAGCTGAAAGGGCCAGAAGTGTGGATGTGGCCACTGGCCAGCAGCCATCATCCCTGACAACAGGTGCAGGAGGGGAGCCGGACAAGTGGAGCCTCTGTCTTTCTCAGTCCAGGCCAAAGCACCCACAATAATGGGACTGCCATGTGTTCTGGGAAGAGGAGGGAGAAAGAGAGGGATAAAAGTGACTGCTGGCTCTGCCTCCATAAATCATGGGAGGGAGAAATTTTCCTGATGAGGTTGGAGATCCTACCTGGATCCACCCTAAGGGTGAACCTGGGTATCATTAGCCACCAGGGCTCTGTCAGCAGAGGCTCCACCCACTGGCCCAGTTCAAAATGCTGGCTGTTTTGCTGGCATCAGAGACAGCGCACTGTCCTCAGGGATAAGGGCAGGTGTGTGCCAGTCCATGGACATAGGCCTATGTTGGGTGTCCTCCTTTGGGTGTGATGGGGAAGAGAGGAGCAATGGACTGCAATCTCTGGGACCTTGGCCCAGTGGCCTGGCATAGCTGGAATGTCCTTGGCCAGCTCTTTGTGATAGTCAGACAGTCAGGAGATGAGTCTCATGACAGATGGCTTGGGCTTGCTGGAGTATTTTTCCCAGGTTTCAGAATCATTTGAGGTCATTTGAGTGTCCTTCCTGTCCTTGCTGAGTCTCTCAGGAACAACTTTGAGTTCTGTTTGTCCAGTGTGTGCTGGATTTGTTTAGCCAGGTGGGCATGTCAAAACTGTCCCTTTCCCATCTGTTGTGGAGGGGGAAAGGCATGCAAAAAAGAAATAGCAGCCAGGCGTGGTGGCGCACGCCTTTAATCCCAGCACTCGGGAGGCAGAGGTAAGAGGATCACTGTGAGTTGGAGGCCACCCTGAGACTACACAGTGAATTCCAGGTCAGCCTGGGCTAGAGTGAGACCCTACCTCCAAAAAAAAACCAAACAAACAACAACAAAAAAGAAAAAAAAAAAAAAAAAAACAAAGAAAGGGGGAATCGCAGTTGTCCTTACACGACCCAGGTAAACTACACAGATCTCCCACCACCCTGAGCCACCCTGTCTGCTCAAACACTTGCACTGACCCATCCATGTAGCAAATACTAGGCTGTAAAAGGCCTTACTCTTTGCAAAGCCTCCCCACAACATGTGGCCCTACCTCATGTCAACAAATACCAGATAACCATTTACAAGACCCTTCTCTCCACCATTTATTTAACAAACGATAATTAAGCCCCTGGCTGAGCCAGAGGCCATCAGCGCAGGAGAAAACAAGGCACATGCTATCCTTGCCCTCCTTGGGCTTACATTGTTCTTTGTTTCTTTTTGTTTTTTGTTTTTTGAGGATTAGAGAATTAATCACTATAAGTGAATAAGATAGGTATGTTCAGCAGGAGCTTTGAAGAGGTAAACAAGCTAGGATGAAATCATGAGGCTTTCAGTGGAGAAGCTACTGTGGGGGTGGAGGTGGGGGTAGGAAGGTGACAGACAAGCACTTCTTGAGGCAAGGAGTCATTTCCGTTGGAATTAGCACGTGGAAGGAGCCAACGAGTCATAGAGGACATGGGAGTGTGAGTGAGTGTGAGTTCCAGGCAGAGGGAGAAGTGTGTGCAGGGAGATCAGTGGCCGAGAGAGCCAGACCCCACGCACGACGGGAGGATAGATGGGCTCAGCCTTGGAGGGTAGGCAGGCCCCTGGAAGAAGGTGGGCGGTTCTGGGCTCAGCATACATTTCATATATGTTGGCACAGAATTATGTATGTATGTATGTAGTTTCCGGTACTCTGGATCAATCCAAGGGCCTCTTGAATGCTTACTAAGCACTCTATCACTGAGTTACACCCCCCTCATAGGTCATTTGATTTTTTGCTTCTATTTTATTTTTATTTATTTATTTATTTAAGAGAGAGAAAGAGGCGGAGAGAGACATAGAAATAGAGAGGAAATGGGCACACCAGGGCCTCTAGCCATTGCAAATGAACTCTAGACACATGCACCACCTTGTGCATCTGGGTCCTTTGGCTTTGCAGGCAAACGTCTTAACCACTAAGCCATCGCTCCAGCCTGGTCATTTGATTTAACTATCTTGTCAGGTGTGCATTTTCATTATTACCACTGGATCTCTTCCCTACCTTACAAGTTAGTGTGAAGCCTTCAAGTACAAGGTTGTGATTTGGTCATGTTTGTATCTGTGGTAATAGCCAATTCAAAAATCATGGGTGGGTGAGATGCACAGTTGGTCTGAGACCTCCTGAGGTTTCCTACCTGTCTGCCTTCTCCCCTTCCCCTTCTGAAAGTGAGGAAGAAGTCCCAGTTGGCTCTTCCACGTGGAGAAAGAGGATGCAGAACCAAGCAGCCAAAGGAACTGGCCTGACCTCCATCCTGAGGTAACCTTGGCACCTGAGACACAAAGTCCACAGGCCTGGAACCACGTCAGGCTGAGCGCCTTCCCAGCTGCTAGAGAGGCCAAGATACTCAGCAAGATGGAGCACCTTTTATGGACTCATGGGTGTCTTGGACACATGCCTGAACTTTGTGATCACCTTCTTCCCATTATTTACAAGTAGTTACCTTATACATAACACTACCTGATACAAACAAATCAAGATATACACCAGCAACACATGGTTTGATCTTAGGCAATAAGCATCACTCGTGGGTACACTCTTCTATTTCAGTTCAAGTTTCCATGTTAGGAACAGGGATGATGATCTAGGTCCTGCCTTCAGAGGGCTTATAGTGTGGTTGGAAAAAAAGTAGACTTGTAAGTAAATAAATGGTACAACATGTTTGGACTGTGATACAGATATCAGTTCAATTTGTACATAAATCGGCCAGTTTCTCCTGGGGAGGAAAAAGAGAGGAGGGGACATTTGGAAGGTTTCCATTTTGGAAAAAGTGAGAACTCATTGATGATGTCAAGGAAAGAAAGGACCATTCAATGTTAGAACAAAAAGCCAGGTGTGGTGGTGCACACCTTTAATTCCAGCACTCGGAAGGCAAACATAGAAGGATTGCTGTGAATTTGAGGACAGCCTGAGACTACATAGTGAATTCCAGGTCACCTGGACTACAGTGATACCCTACCTTGAAAAAGAAGGGGGACAAAGAGATTAGGAACGTCAGTATAAGCATACTTGACAAGGTTCGTGGGCAAAAGACAGTGGTAGGGCTCTGGGAGGGTTGTGTGCTGGGCTCGAGAGCATTGACTTAACCCTGCTGGCATAGGCAACCCCACAGGACTTTAAGTAGGACACGCCTGGAGGTAGTAAGGTAAGGTTCACCCCTGGGAAGTGTCACTGGGCTGGCAAGGTGGAGACTACAGGAAAGGTGTTTGACCCAGGAGGCTAGGAAATTAGACCAAGTACACGTGAGGCCCATCCCTGGGCAGTTGTCTTGAATGAGAAGGAAGATTCTGTTGGTACAAAGAAGTCAGGATTGCCAGGAGTGGGTGCCACCTGCAATACAGAGATGAGAAAGTAAAGAGTGGAATCCATTATTCCAGGGTTGCCCTGATGGCGAATGAGGAAGCCTTTGAGGCTGAATCCAGGGTAAAGAGTAGCTTTGCCATTCAGTTAGAAAAGCTGAATTTTGTCTGGAGAGATGGCTTAGTGGTTAAGGCACTTGCCTTCCAAGCCTAAGGACCCAGGTTTGATTCTCCAGGACCCAGGTAAGCCAGATGCACATGGTGGTACAAGTATCTGGAGTTCGTTTGCAGTGGCTGGAGGCCCTGGGATGCCCGCTCTCTCACTCTCTCTTTCTAGCTATCTCAAATAAATTTAAAAACCTTAAAAAAATTACATAAAAAAAAAGAAAAGCTGAATTTGACACATTCAACACCAGATCTGTAGCAGAGAATCTGGGCCCCTTATTTGGGCCCCACACTTTGGAGCCCTTATGCTAGCCAGGTCATAGTTATATCTCAGACAAATATGTGAGACCAAGGAAGAGAACACTCCGAGACCAGCGAGGCTTCCTTCAAGAACTTGGTTCAGGAAGTAGGAGCCTGGAAATTCCCTACAAACAACCAGGGCCTTTGTCCTTTCTCTAGCCTGTCTCACACTGCTGATGAGCACACCCCTATCCTGGACCATGGCTACACAGTAGCTGCTTGGTGGCGTACGTAAGTGGAGCTTGGATGTACGGCTGGGGTTGGCCCATATGTGTCGTGCAGGTTGCTGGAAGCAAGGGACTCCCATTCATTCCCTACAAATCTTAGCTACAGGCCTGGAGACAACGTGCAGGATTATCTTCTCGGTGTTCCAAAATCTTCTCTCTTCTCTACCAATTACAATGGACCCTGCTCTCTGCAGGCCGGTCTGGCTCCATTTCCAGGGCACCTCCTCACGTTGCTTGCCCTCCTTTGAGCTGACTCTAAATTTTGCCACAGTGGGGATTCATATAATTGCTGCAGGAACTCTACCCAGTAAGTTAGCCATATCATATCCCCCAGAGGCGTGGGTGGTTTGTAGAGGTGGCTCAGGGTTTAAGTTGGTAGCGGGAGAGGAAACTACGTGGGGGAGCTTCCAATATGTCACTCAGAGGAGTCCGTGGTGAGGGAAGGAGGGGGAGGAGAGAGGAAGGGTGCCTCTATTTCAGCAGCAAAGACAAAAGTAGAGGGGACCACTTGCTTTCTGGCGTATGGAAATCAGACCCCCCTGTAGTATTCCCCTTGTTTCTTCCAGCCTCTCCCCCTTCATCCTCTGTCTCTGTCTTGACACCTTCTCCTGGGGAGCAGCGGCCATCTGGATAGCCTCTCTAGGTCTAGCCAACCTTGATCTAATCTTATCTGAAAACACATCCTTTCTCGTTGGCTGCTTAATTTCTCCCTCTTCCTACCACCCTTCTCCTCTCTTTCTCTTACTCTGAAACCTTGTTAGTGCTTTACGGAACACTAGGAGATCGATTGCTTAGAAAATATGCACCGTCAAGTAAAAGTATGTGGCCTTGTCTCTTAATTGTCCAGACCTCGTCCACCTGTGTCACTTCATGGCTCCGGCTGCTTACACGGCACTGCCCAACAGTATTTGTGACGTGGGGACCGGTTTCAAAGCTGCCGTGTTAGTGCTCAGGAGTTTCACGTAGTTCCTTAGGCACAGTTAACCTTCGATCACCGTGATTAATCAAACAGTGGTCCCGGTCAGTGACCGATCCCCGGCTCCTGGCAATGTGCGCAGGAGCTTTCCTACAGCTCAGGAGAGGTGCAGATCTGAATTCCAGGCCGTCGGGAGCTGCCTGACATCAGGATCCCTGTGGTGTTTCATAAGCCCTGACAGCTCCTCACCATTGTTTCAGGGGAAAACAGCTCCTTGTTGCCTTCCCTGGAAATGAACGCTTTCCCCCTAGCTGCCCCTCAACCCCGCTTGAGTCTTGTCCCAGAGTGAAAGAGGGGAAATGACTGCACATACCAGAAAGGTCAAAGAGGACCTAAAAGAACAGGGTGCACGTGTCTGCGACATTTCCGAGAGCCTTTTGCAGTTCCTTTTAATTAGCTTACGCTGTGTTCCCCTCGGGTGGGGGAGCAGCCCAGGATCTCTGTCAACAGCTCTATCTATAGCAGAGCCCCATCCTTCACCGGGGGGCCTCTCTGCTTGCACAAGGCCCGCTGACCCCCAAGGCTCAGCTGTGAGAATCAATCATCTCTTTCCAGAATTCATCATTCAGCAGCTGCCCGGCCTCGGCTATTTTTATCGCCCCAGGAAGCCGGTGGCCAAGGACGTGCTGGGCTACCTTGGCGGGGAGGTGTTGCTGTAGAAATGAGCAGTGTGTTGTCAGGGCAGCTGAGCCTTGGCCTCAAGGTTAAATCCAAAGTACCTGACCGGGAACAGGCCAGCAGTGAATGTACCCCGGAGGCTTACTATGAGGAAGCAGATATCCCAAGGAGGGAATGAAGCCAGGGATCCTGTGGAAAGTTTTAGTTGGGGAGGGAGAGAGAGAAAGAATGTGTGGTTTTTCCTACCTAACCAGAGTATGGGAACCATAAGCTCTAACTACCTGGCTTCAACCACTTGCACAGATCCAGCCAAGAAACTCCAGCTTTTCTGTTGCTCCTAGCCTCCATTGGCGGTGGTACTCTGTGGATCAGGCCCAAGGGTGAGGCTGGCCCTCCAGAATCTGTCCTGGACTTGTCCAGAGCCTAGAGGGGCAAATCATGATCAAGCTGCCACTGCCCAGGTCCTTTGCTTAGTTCCCAGGGGAGGACCCTTCAGGGAGCAAGGGCAGGGGATGTCAAAGCGGTGTATATTTGTAAAGGACCATCTGATGTCCTAAATAAGCTCTTTTAGCACACCCCTCTGAGGTAAGGCAGTATTTTTAGAGTGCTTAAAAATAGTCTAGGTGGCTTGCTGTGTACTTTCCTCACCAAGTGGGAAGAGCAGACCTCTCCAGTGTTCCATCAGAGGGAAGGGCAAAAGTTTTGCACTCCTGGGAGCCCTCTCATCTCAGAAAAAGAGAAAAGGGGGGAACAGTGATCCTGTGGGAGTCCCTGGGGTGTTGGGAAGGTGAAAGCAGCTGGGCATAGTGGCTCACACCTATAATCTCAGGCAGGAGTTCAAGGCCAGCCTCGGCTATAGAGTGAGTTCCTGGTCAGCCTGGGCTGGAGTGAGACTTTGCCTCAAGACAGAGAGACAGAGGAAGAGAGGAAGAAGAAAAGGAGAAGGAAGGGAGGGGAGGAAAGGGAGAAGGTGGTGAAAGCAGGCTCTCTAGGATGGATGACCCAGAAGCTGCTCTCCTCCGCGCTCTCCAGACTCCAAGGAAGGAGAGTGAACTGAGTTTAGTAGTGTCAGAAGCCAGGGTCCTCCTGGGCTGGGGGGAAGGCCAATTTTCCCGCAGCTGCCCATCTGTGAAGCTAGTGCTGGAGGCAGTTACTGAGGACAGCCTGGACAAGGTGCCCTTCCAAGGAGAACAAGTAAAATGAGAGCTGCTACAGGTTACATTCCCCAGGGCAGGAATGGAGGGCCAGGACTTGCTAAATCCCCTGTTCTAGTGGGCGTCTGGCCTGGTAGGGGGCAGGGGCGGCAGCAGCACCAGAGGTCCTAAGAAGGCCCTGGAGTCCGGCAAGGCCAAGAATTTCCTTGGCTCTCCAGGAGTGACACTCTGACCAGATATCTGTGACCCTGAAATACTTACTTCCGTGTCAAGTTAGCAAGTCATTGGAAGAATCCTAGACACTCATTTAAGTCTGTGGAACATGCAAAGTGCTACAAATCCTGGAGGACAACTTAGCAATTAGTACTGGACCTTAAAAGTAGACCCTTGGGGGACTGTGCAGTTGGTTCTACAGGTGAAACTCTTGTTAAGCAAGCACGAAGACAGGGGCTTCTATGGAAATGGACTTAGAGAGGTTAGACAGGGCAAGCTGGCAAGCTAGACTACCCAAATTGGCAAGCTCTGAATTCAAATGAGAAACACTGTGTCCATATACAAGGTAGAAAGCGATCAAGGAAGACTCTGACATTAACCTTAGCTTCACATGCACCCACCCACCCACACACATGTATGCTGACACACATGTACATACTTGCACACTATCGAAAGCTGGGTGTGGCGGTGCATGCCAGTAATCCCAGCACTTGTGGGTGGAGGCAGAAGGATTGAAAATTTAAGGTTAACATAAACTAACATAGGATTCCATCTGAAAAGAAATGATAAAGAGGCAGAAGGAGAGAGAAAGAGAGGGAGGGAGAGAGAAAATAGTCCTCTGAGCGAGTAAGTCCTACTTTCTAAATTTCTCAAAAGCCAAGATGAGATCTTGTTCTGTTAAATATTTAATGATATGGGAGAGTACTAAGAATGTAATGCTCAACTTAAAAGGCAGGGTGAAGACTGCATACAGAACATGATCTCAAGGTTTTTCCTTTATTATTGTAACAGTTGCAATGAGGAGAAAGATCTTTCTTTAAACACCTTGACGGAAGGGATGTTGACACATATGCAAAGAAGAGATGATTTAGGAGGTGATGGTGGAGGGCAGGGAGGAGGGGAGCAAACCAGGTTGGGGGTCAAGGAGCTTGGGGGTGGGACTCTGAGACCCTCGGAGTGAAGGACTCGTAGGTACGGCACAGGCTGGCTGCCTGGGGCATGAAGAAGCCTGGTAGTCCATTTGAAGGCACTACTGTGGCTATGAGGTAAACCTCTGCTCTAGCTCACACTTTCAATAAAGTTCACTAACTCAGCAAACACTTTGTCTAAGTGGAGATTTACGGTGGAGACCCAGGAAAGGACTTACCGTCCATCCAAGTTCATGAAATGGAGACCAACACAATACAGTTAGCCTTAAAAATAGATACTTGGAGGATAGAAGTGCTGTTAGAGGACCCAAGGACCCCCCAGCTCCAGAGCTGGCAGAAATATGGGGGAGAACTTCAAACTTCTTGTGGAGAGTATTGAATAGGGCCAAGCTTCTCCTGGAGTGAGGGAGGCTGAGAAACCTTGAGCTCTGACTTAGTATAAATGTGCATATGCACATAGACTGAAGTGAGTATTGGAGCTTAACAGTGCTACACTCAAATAATAGGGTAAGCTTGATAGTTATATTTCTTTCTATATGGCTTAAAATTTACGGCTGTTGTATAATTACCATAGATTTTACAACTGCATAAAAAAGCCACCTAGCATGAACAAAGCTGTCGTCCATGTGGAGTGTGTTGTCTGTGCTTCTCTGGGGCGCTCTGCCTTTGGGTTGATGAGAAGCAAGTGGGTCTGGCTCCCATCATGGGGATTGTCTCTTCATGTAACTGGGGTCAGAGCAGGGTATCTGGTGCCCTACCCACTCACCAGGACACGGAGACCACATGATGTTCCCAAGGGCTTGGAGACATGTGTGACACGTTCTGCTCTGGTCTACAGCCCAGAACTTTTTGCAGATCACAGTATCAAGTCTGTGAGGGGCAAACTATTTCCCTGCAAACTGAGGTGTGAGTACAGTTGTTAGGTGATAATCCATATTTATAATCTCACACTTAGAGCTTTTCTTCCATTGCTGAGGGTCTGAAAACGCTTTCATTCTGAGGCGTCAGCTCTCAAGCTGTTTCCAAGAAAAACAGAGGAAGTTGAGAAAAATTATTTTCAGAGTCCATTTTCCAAATGATGTCTTCTAACTTTTTTGTCTATTGCCAACTTACTTTATAAAATATTATAAAACATATCCATGTAACTTTATTCTATATATTTTCTTCCTTCATTTTATGTGTCTTTTCTGTCATGATTTAATATATACTATATGGAATTGCATTATATTTTTTAATGTAAAACAATGCTGTTTTCAAAAGTTTAGGAATGCTTACTTGCTAGATTTCAACTAGCTTATCTTTTGTAGTATAAAGTAATAGAATTTTATAAAATTGGAATCATGAGGTAACACAGACTCAGAAAGACAAATAACACATGTTTGTTCTCATATATTGTTCCTAAAATTTTATTCTTATATGTGTGTACATATGTGGGCATGGGTATGTGTATAGGTCATGAAACTAGGACGTGGACCATGAGAGGGGAAGAGGGTAATAATGTGGCTTGAAAATGGAAAGAGGATGGGCTACTGGGGATGGAATGGTGTAAGCAGCAGGAGGCATGGGGAGTGGGCAGAGGAGCCAGGAAGGGGCATCAACAAACACAAAAATTTAAGAATGTAAGAAAATGCCTAAATAAATAATAAATGAGACTTGGGGCTGCAAAGATGGCTCAGCAGTTAAGTAAGTTCCTTGTGCAAACATGGGGCCCTGTGGGGATCACAGCGAGAGTTTAGAGGTCCTGATCCGGGCTGGAGAGATGGCTTAGCGGTTAAGTGCTTGCCTGTGAAGCCTAAGGACCCCGGTTCGAGGCTCGGTTTCCCAGGTCCCACGTTAGCCAGATGCACAAGGGGGCGCACGCGTCTGGAGTTCGTTTGCAGAGGCTGGAAGCCCTTGAGCAACCATTCACTCTCTCTCCCTCTATCTGTCTTTCTCTCTGTGTCTGTCGCTCTCAAATGAATAAATAAAATAAAATAAAATAAAATAAAATAAAATAAAATAAAATAAAATAAAATAAAATAAAATAAATAGAGTTCCTGATCCAACATAAAGCAACTGGGCACGACCACCATACCTATTACCCCTGGCTGGCAGGGGAGCAGAGACCCAAGAATCTTCAGAGTCCCACAGGCTCCCGAATTAGGAAAGGAGGCTCTGGCTCAAAAGAAGACCAGGCAGAAGAGTAATGGAGTGCTATACCCAAGGCTTCACTCTGGCCTCTGCAGATGAGTGACCCCCATCTTGGACAGGCAGGTGGAGCATCGCAGGGGAACATACACGTGCAAACACCACTTGCACACTACACAAGTAAAAAGAACAAAATAAAATAAAAATTTTAAATTGGGCATTGGCTACATGTAAGAACTTGGCATTTCAGATTTCAAAATTTTGTCTCAGCCCTTCTACTGGTTTTGGACCATAACTCTGGCAGCTTTTTTATTTGTTCCCTTAATGGGTACAAAATTACAGATAGGAAAAGAGGAATGAGTTCCAGTGTTTGATACTATAGTGGGGTAAATATAATTAACACTAATTTATTATGTTTTTCACAATTTCTAGACAAGATGATTTTGAATGTTCTTACCACAAAGAAAGAATGAATGTGATGATAGGCAAGCTAATTATGATGATTTGGTTATTAGACATTGTATACATGTGCTGAATTATCATCTGTTAAAAAGTGTAATTTTTTTTAAAAAAACGAACATTTTTTTCTTCCTTAGAGACAACAATCTCAGCTTCCATTTTGAACTTTGTCTCTGCTCATTTTGAAATGACGTCTGAGCATAATGGGGCCCCTGTAGAAAAGGCCTTCAATCTAGGGCTGGAGGGATGGCTTAGCAGTTAAGGCACTTGCCTGCAAAGTCTAAGGACCCAGGTTCGACTATCCAGATCCCATATAAGCCAGACACACAAAGGTGAGGCAAGGGCAAGGTTGCACATGCCCACTAGGTGGCACAAGCATTTGGAGTTTGCAGTGGCTGAGGCCCTGGCATGCCACTTCTCTCTGTCTCTCTCTCTTTAAAAAAAGGTGTGGGGGGGTTCCTCAATCTAATCATAAGCTTTCTCTTCAGTCCTCTAGGCAATACTCCTTGCAGCCCATAGGTGCTCCAAGGCCAGGGCAGGCAGGACAGAGATGCTAGTCAGCTCACATCACCCTCAAATGCCCACAGTCCTCTCATTCAGGGTTTCCACACCAGGCTTGACAGGCAGAAGCAAGGCAGTGACAGATGGAGGCTGGAGGAAGAGCTTACCATGTCCTCGTGAGGGCCCAGGCAATGGGAGGCTGCCTCTCAGTAACAGAACCCCCTGACCCTGCCTCAGGCACTCTCACCTTAGCCTTTGAACAACTAAGATGATTCCCCAGGGTCCGGGGATGTGCAATTATAACCAGTGGAACAGCCTAAGCCACACACCCCCACCACATTTCAAAGGCATGGCAAATTTCAACTTCATCTCTTCTCTTTTCCTTCTGGAATCCAGTTCGGATATCTTTGGGATCTGATGAAACCCCAGGCCTCTAAGAAAAAAGATTCAGCAAGGCTCCTCACCCTTGGTGAGTTGCAGAGTCAACAAACCCAGAGAGCTGAACAAAGGAGCTAAAGAGACTTGGGGTGCAGAACTAGGAGATGGTGGCCCTCTCTCCAAGTACCCAGCCAATGGATAAGAGGGAGGAGGGGCAGACACTCAAAGACTCTAAGAACCACTTCCCGGGCTCGGGTGGTATGCCGCCATGTTTTTTTTCTGAGTTACACTGGACCTTGAACGATCAAAAATACACCGCATCACTTTTGCTGCAAAAACAACAAACAAATAAGCAAAGTTATTTAACACTAGAATTAGTCTGTCATAGAAACTTAGAACTGAATATTTATATGTTCAATATGGAACCACATAAACCTTAGATATAAAATTAAACAACAACAAACAGTGGAGAGGCACTCCTTCCTTCCCCACTTCTCTGAAATGCCGTATTCTTTCATATGCAGTTTAACACTCTGAGAGCTGACACACTCAGTATTGCTCACTAAGAATACCAAGGCTCAGAGACATTAAGAAGCATGTGTAGTGACGCCTCAGTATAAGTGGCTGAGATAGGTCTGAATTCAGATCTGATTCCAGAGCCTGGCTTCATCTCTGTGTAAGAATGGATGCCCAGCCTGGACACTGATCTCAGTTCTGAATATCACGGAAGAAGTGCAAAGGGAGACCGTGGAGGTAGACCTGGGGGGAGGGGAGGGAGGAAGTGGTGAGAATGAGGAAGCCATGGTCCACAATAAAGTGTGTTCTGTCAGTTACTGAATGACAAGCACCTTCCACAGCCCACAGTGCGGAGGAGGCAGCCCAGGAGGGGACCCCTCAGCTCTTTGTACATGATCAGGCCAGTGAAGGAGAGAACAGGGAGTCAGAGAAAGTGGAAACTGGGGGCATGACTGGTGGGACCAGATGTATGAGCAATGGCAGGGCTCAGCTGGGGAGTGGGACAGCCCTGATGTAGCATGTACTCGCTGGGACAGGTGACACCAAGGCATGCTCAACCTACCTCACAGAAGACAGGCGGCTGTTCGTCCTGACAACAAACAGATCTTGCACAAAAACCAGGCACAAGATCCTTTCCTTGAATAAGAAAAGGGGGCGCTGGAGAGATGGCTTAGTGGTTAAGGTGATTGCCTGCCAAGCCAAAGGATCCTGGCTCGATTCTCCAGGACCCACGTAAGCCAGATGCACAAGGGGGCACATGTGTCTGGAGGCCCTTGTGCACCCATTCTCTCTCTCAAATAAATAAATATTTTTTTAAAAGGAGCTTGCCAGGCATATGGTTTGTTGTGTCCTATGAACATATAAATACTTAGAAACCTATAAAATAAATAATCAATTCTGCGAGACTCTGGCACAGTTCCTTGGACAATGACACAAACTTGCTCTGTTCTAGGCACTCTGCCCCCCTCCCCAAAAATAGCTTAATAGGATTCATGTAGCCTCCTGTCCTCACCCCTCCACAGCCCCCAGCCTCTCACACATCTCTGTGGTTCTCCTGGCCACACACAGTGACCTGTTCCTCCTCATAGATCTCATCACACACTCTCCCCCTGGCATGGTGGCTAAGGGGGCACCCTTGCAGAAAACAAACAAATCGGCACGTTTCAAATTGAGGGATCACTGTGGTCTTTGTTATGTGCCATCACAGCTCAACGTCTGTCCACACATTTAAAAGTTTGGTGGACTCGTCCTGACTGATTATATTCTACAAGGAGTGGCTCTGGAGACCTCTGTGAACCTGGTCTAGGCTTGCCTGCACGCAAACAGAGATGGCTAGATGAAACCAGGGCTGACAGAAAGGGTTTGGCTGAGCCCCAAAGAAAATAAAAGGATTCGACCCCAAGGAGACAGACAGTCCTGGTTCCGGGCACACGAGGTAAACGTGGAATGGAAATCCAACTGGTGCAGAGAGCGATTGCTCAGATGGAGCAAATGTGCTGTGAAATCGGCCCTTGGAAAATCATCTGGAGTTCATCTTAGTGAAATCCAAAAACAATAACTGCCTCTTCCTCCCTCCCCCCTCACCCCCCGCCACTCCACAGGGGCCTCAGGAGCTCCCCTTGTCAGAAGCAGCCGCAGGAGTGGGCCCCTGGGTCTCCCAGCTCTGCCCTTGTTTATTTACAAATCTGGGTTTCTTTCCCACCTCATGCTATCCTGGAGATCTGCCTCCTTCCAGGCCCCCAGGGAGCTCAGGACATTGGTAACCAGGCCAAAGAGACACAGATATAAAGAAACCATGGACTTCAGGGCTCCCTGGCACCAGAATGCCAACTGGAGTCCCACAGCTGGAGGCTGCAAAGGTATTCCACCAGAGGAATGGAGAGACCAAGGGACAAATCCATCTAAGGCTTTACTCAGGGACACTGAGGAAAGAGGCAGAGGGAGAGCATTCTCGAGAAGGAATTGTTGATATTTCCAAGAAAATCTGGGTTTTGCTTGTCACAGGGCACATTGTAAGACATCAGCCATTACCTGAACAGCTCCAATCCCGCTTCCCCCCAGAGGGAAGGGCTTCCATTCCTGCAAAGAGGCCCATGCTCATCTGGATCCCCTGGGAAAGACCACAGCCTGCCCCACAGTCCTCCACAGCACTCACTGAGATGGTGCCTGAAGCCTCCAACGGTTCTGGCGCAAAGGAACTCAGGAACGAGTTGTCATGGGGAGAACAGGTTGCAGGATGGATGGCAGAAGAGAGAGCCAATGGGGACGGAGGGTTCCTTTACCAGAGCCTCCTATCTCCCCTGACACCCTGTCAGAGTCCCAAGCACCACCACTCTGGACCTGTGTTCTCACTTGCAAAACTCAGATGGTCCGGCTGAGGGTTGAAGTGGGGAAGCTGGAACAGAGTCATGGGAAGGAAGGAGAGGATGTTTGTAAGCTGCTTAGCAGATGAAAGTGACAATATGTCAAATTTTCCAAGCTGGCTTCCAAAGCATTATGCTAATGGATCTTCCAGAAGCCATCTCTTAACCACCTGAAAGAAGTTTGGTCCTCAACCTTTTCTGCCACAATGAACAAGATGATGTCTGTGTGGGTGACACACTCCCGTGGTCCAACCATCACTTGTGCATAACTTCTCAGCATCCTGGCTGCTTTCCACCCATGATGGCAAGCAGGAATAAAAATGTGTAAGAGGCATTATTATTGGGTTATCTAGAATCCAGGGTAGTTAAAAAAATAGTGCATGAATCATTCACAAAACTTGATACTTTTGTTTGCGTTCAATGTCTGGGCACAAGGATGACTATCCTGCTCTCAAAGTCTTATGTGGGCATGTGTGGCAGGGAGTTGGGGGGCACAAGTGGACAGATAGCATCCACAGGCACTCAGAAGCAGTGCCTTGAGGCTGGTACCACCTACTGCTTTATTTAACTCTTAATTGTTATTTCAGTTTGTGCGTATATGTGTGGTATGCACAGGTATGTTTGTATGCATGTGGGTGTAGATGCATGTACATGTGTTTGCATGTGCCTGTGGCTGAAAGAGGGTAATGTTAGACGTTGTTCTTAATAACTCCTCACCTTATTTTTTCAGTCTGTGTGTGTGTATGTGCATGTGTGAGTATGGACACACATGCGCCACTATATACATGCAGCGGTCAGAGGACAGCTTTGGGTGTTGGTCGTCGCTTTCATATTATTTGAGGCAAGGTCTGTCATTGCTCACTGCTATGTTCACAGGCTGGTCTGGGAGCTTCTGGGAGATTTCTCTTCTCTTTACCTTCCTTCTTGCTATAGACGCACAGGGATTACAGATGTCCACACAGCATCTGGCTTTCTGTGGGATCTGGAGAGCTGAACTCGGGTACTCACATTTGTACAGCAAAGCTCTTTACCTATTGAGTCATTTCCCCATCCCTCTACTCTATTATTATTATTATTATTACTATTATTATTATTTTGAAACAGTCACTGAACCTGAGCTCACTGATTCCACGAGACAAGCTAGTTGACAAACTCTGGTAATTCTCCTGTATCCACCTCACCAGAGCTGGGATTACAAATGCATATGCCCAGTTTGTATTGGGTTCTTGGGACGGAGCTCTGGTTCTCATGCTCGCATGGTAAGCACTTTACTGAATAATCCATCTCCCCAGACCTATTACCCATTAATTTACATAGGCAGCTTTCCTCGTCCTTGGTTGTTGTGGACTGGAAAACTTCACATCTGCTAGCGGCTGGGGTAGCTCAAGTGTAATTACATCGCCAAGATGGCCATGTTTTGCTGGACATGGTGGCATCTTTGGAAAACTGAAGCAGAGAGGTTGAGGCAAGTTTGAGCTACACAAGATCTTGTCTTTAAAAAAAAAAAAAAAAAAGATGGCCATGTTTCTGATCACATGGCCCAGAAAAGTATGTGGGACTCACTCACCCAGTGAGGAGAGATAGACATGAGAAAGAGTAGGTGGGGCTGAGGCTGGTGGGCAGGACTACCAATCCAGCTCTTCAGGAGGCTGAGGCACAAGGGTCAAAAGTTCAAGGCCAGGGCTGGAGGGATGGCTCAGTGGTTAAGGTGCTTGGCTGCCAAGCCTAACGTCCTGGGGTTTGATTCCTTAGCCAGATGTACAAAGTGGGCACATGCATCTAGAGTTCATTTGCAGCAGTTGGAGACCCTGATGCACCCATACTCTATCTCTCTCTCTCCTTGCAAATAAAAAAAATTTTTTGAAGGTCAGTCTGGTCAACTTATCAAGACCCTGTCTCAAAATGAAAAGTTTAAAAAAGTGGGGGTTGCTGGAGATGTTGCTCAACAGTAGAGTGCTAGCCAAGTGGGGGATGGAGTTTCTGGGCATGGTGGCACATGCCTGTAACCCCAATTATTTGGAGGCAGAGGCAGGAAGATTGCAGCAAGTTTGAAGCTAGCCTGGTCTACATAGCAACTTTCATTCTAGCCAGGAGTACACAGCAAGACTCTTTTTTGGAGAGAGAATATGAGATTGAGGGAAAGGCTGGCAATAATCACCTGAAGGAACACAAGAGAAGACAAAGAACATGGGGGAAATAATGTCTTTAAGAATCCCAAAACTAGGGGCTGGAGAGGTGGCTTAGTGGTTAAGTACTTGCCTATGGAGCTTAAGGACCCCAGTCTGAGGCTCGATTCCCCAGGACCCACGTAAGCCAGATGCACAAGGTAGTGCATGCAACTGGAGTTCATTTGTGGTGGCTAGAGTCTCTGGTGTGCCCATTCTTTCTCCCTCTCTCTCTCTCTCTCTCTTCTCTCTCTCTGTCACTCTCAAATAAATAAATAAATGAAAAAAAATTAAAAGAAAAAAAGAATCCTAGAACTAGGGTGGAAGGATTCTTCTAGCCTCTAAAACTTGTTTCTTGGACTTCCAGAATCCTGGTGACTTCCTTTCTTCCCTTTCCTTCCTGCCAATAACGGAGAATGACGTCAAAGCACATCGGTACCTTGAGGGGAACCTGCAGGGTGCTAAGAGGGTGCAGCTGGACCTGCCTTCACCCCCACAGGCCACAGTGCTCTGCACCAGTAATCCTCAGAAAGGCTGCTGCCCTGGCTCTTCAGAAAACCACCACAGGTTGGTGGCTGGCCCGGGCTCCTTTCAAGTTAGTTGGATATTCACAAGGGACTGAAACCAAAATGGACATCAGTATGCTAATCTGTTCCCTTAGCATTCATCCCACAGACAGCCAAATGTGAGCAGGATGAGCACTGTTCCTGCCCTCAGGAGGGAGTTTTCTGGTAGAAGCAGACAGGAAACAGTTTCAAAACAGTGAATGTCATACCCAGGACGGCAAGGATTTTTGTTTGTTTTGATGCTCCAGAGCCCAGAATGATGCTCAGTAAAGGAACATAGCGAAGCAAGGGCAAGGGTCAGAGTACTGAGTGTCACGGCCAGAAATGCAGCGTTCCGAGGCAGCGGCCGGAGATTCCACCTGCAGAGCGGAGCTGCTGCGGGGAGGATGGGAAAGCACCTGGATTAGTTACCTGCTTTGCTGCCCTGGCCAAGTACCTGACAGAGACAGTGCACAAGAAGAAGGATTTATTTTGACTTCCAATTAAAGGGTATAGTCCATCGTGGGTCTGTGCCGTGCCACCCATCCGTAGCATCGGGAGCACGGCAGAAGTTTTTAACATCTTGAAGCATCAGGAAGGTGGTAGGAAACAGGGCTGAGCAGGCTTAGCCCTCAGAGACCTGCCCCTAGTGACACACCTCAACGGCCAGGCTCTACAATTTCCCAAAACACAAATATACAACCCTGTGGGAGCCATTTCAGATCCAGGCCATAATACCATGCTTGGCTCACGACAGTTGCTCAGTGAATGTTTTAGTTCCCTAGGCCTAGGGAACTACCCCAGACTAACTGTCCTGCGGTCTGCAGGCTGGTTCCTCCCGAGGCTGCAAGGGTGCGATCTGTTCCAGGCCTCTCTTGTTGGCTGGTAGAGGCCCATCTTCCCCCAGACTTTCCTCACACTGTGTCTCCTCCAGATTTCTCTGTCTGGTAAGAGCACCAGTCTTACTGGGGTAAGGCCCACTCAAAAGACTTCAATTACCTTAGTTACCTCAGGGAATACATATCCTATCTCCACTTAAGGCCATACTTTGAGATACTGAGAATTTCAACATATGACTTGGAGAAGGGGGCACCATTCAACCCATAATGGTAAATATTTAATAAATATGAGAGATTACTAATGATACCAGTAACATGGAAAAAGTCAGGAGCAAAAACGTAGTCAGTAATAATAAAGAAAAACATTTTCTTGATTAGCTCAGAATGTTCTAGTAGCACCACGTCACCCACGAGATAAAGGCCAAACCCTTCAGGCTGTGCAGTACGGAACTCTCTCAGTATTTGTTTTGTGTTCCAGCCTACTGTCTGGTACACACAGTGTCAGCCAGCGTCCACTTCACCTCTCCTTGGCACCTTAGCTGGGGTGGGGTGCCCCCCTATAAAGCCCTTCATTCTCTCCTATGCTTATCCAGACTCGTCTCATCCTTGGGAGGACAGCTCTGGCCTCTGCTCCTTTGGGAAGAATTCCCTGAGCATGACTTAAGGTCAGTGTTCCAACTTACTCAAGAGCACTCTGAAGAATGCAGGGACTGTTCGCAGAAACATGGGAAGGCCAAGGAAGCTGAGGAGGAAGCTGTCACCACCTCTGTGCCCTACAGGAACTGTAGCATTAGAGGCACAGGCCAATGCCAGAATCGTTGCAAGATAGGGGTGCAGCAGGGGAAAGAAATCCCAACCAATCTTCCTTGTGTCCTGTCATCTTCTGCCAGTGGCATTATTGGCAAGCACAACAAGGAGCCAGGGGCCAAGTCCACAGCCTTACATACACATGGCACCTGGAAAAGAGTTTGGAAGAGTATGTGGCAGGCAACATAATCAAAACACACACATACACACTGTCTATATTGCTTTTCTTTGAACCCACATGATATATACATACATATATATATATATATACATATATGCATGTATATATATTGTCTAGACCACTTATATTAAATACACTTATGTATATATATATATGTGTGTGTGTGTATATACACATATATATATTCACATGCACACTTTTTTTTGTCTAGACCACTTATGTAATCTGTGGCCAGCCAGTCACCTTGGCTAAGGACCTTATTTCCCAAGTGTGTGGTCAGAGCTAAGTCTAGAGTAGAAAAGCCAAGAGTGGAGAGCATGCAAGATGCTTTCTCAGTGCCCCTCCCCCACGCCCGGTCCTCTGGGTGCTGAGTATAGAGTGGGCTGTAGTATGTGCTTAGTAAATGTGAGCTGCACACAGCCCGGAGCTTCAGAGGAGACGCGTGGGTGGGATGTGTGCAAATTCATATTGAAAACTCACCATCCCTGGTAGAACGATTGTCAGGCCCATTTCCTGCTGTGGATGGAGCCAGGAGACGCTGGGGGCTTGGCAACCTGACAGCTGAGGAGCAGCCAAGGGAATTCAGCAGGAGACAGAAAATGAGTCCTGCGGGTCTGGCCCAGCCCCATCAAAAGCAGACGCAGGCAGAGCCTCTCATCCCAGATTCAGGGGCCAAAGTGGGTGGAGGCCGGCCTGGCTTATGCAGGTCCTCTGGGAGCGAGAGTGTGTGAAATACAGCGAGGAGGCAACATCTTTAGGCAGCGGATGGTGCAGCTGAGGCCAGGCATACCTTGAAGGCCACAGGCATTGTCACCTGCGGTAGACCACAGATGTGTTTGTCATGGCACCCGCCACACCTGAGCCTTGTGGGGGAGTGGGGTCGCGGGGGTACTGCCCTTGACTTAGGCTGGTTTGGAACCAGGCTAACTGCTGAATGGACCAGCAACAGACCTTCGCCTCAATGACATCTGTCTGTAGGCTAGCTCTCAATGTGGGTGGTGGCCATCATGGTTGTCACCTAACATCTTTTCCAGCCTAAGGATCTTCAAGATCATGTCATGTCCCCTTTGAATTCAAGAATGAAGATTTGATTCCATTCTGGACAACAATAAGAAGTCTGCTGAAACTTCTAGGAGAAAAGAGAAAACAAAGACAGCTTTGTGGTAAGTGAGTTCAATGCCTACAGCTGCCTCACATTGGTACGACCCAGAAGACAGGACAAATGCTGAGGTACATAGCCCAGAGGAGTGGAAAGGACTTCAATCTTTAATGAGATAATCGAGGCCCTAAAACAGCTAGCCCTGTAACCCCACTATCCCAATTGTCCCATCCTGTGAGGTGACAAATGTTCTTTTTGGTTGTCCGCATCAGCAAGGTGTCTCACTGGCCAAGAGTACCTGATTTGACCCAACCCAAAAGACAATCAGCCAAGTATCTCCCACCAGGATCTGTCAAGACAAGTAGCTCACAGAGGTTCAGGATATGACATTAACTGTTAGACAAACATTTATTTTAATAATTGTGTATTTGTTTCAACATTTGTCAGTTTGAAAATATAAACAAAACATCACCTCCGCTCACACATTTCTTTCTATCGTATATTTAAGTGAAAATGTGAATGATCTTAAAGGAGAACTCTCAGTAAAAGAATTGTGCAATTCCGGGCCATGGTGGCGCATGCCTTTAATCCCAGCACTCAGGAGGATGGCTGTGAATTTGAAGCCACCTTGAAACTACATAGTGAACTCTAGGTCAGCCTGGGCTAGAGCTAGACCTTCCCTCAAAAAAAAACAAACAAAAGGGCTGGAGAAATGGCTTAGCAATTAAGGCATTTGCCTGAGAATTCAAAGGACCCACGTTCGATTCCCCCAGGACCCACGTAAGCCAGATGTACAAGGGGCCCATGCATTTAGATTTTATTTTCAGTGGCTAGAGGCCCTGGTGTGCCCATTCCATTCTCTCTCTGTCTGTCTTCTCTCTCTCTCTCTGCTTACAAATAAATAAATAAATTTAAAAAAAAAAAAAACAGACACACAAGCTTCTCTGTTTCTTTGGGTTTCTTTGCTCCTGAATGTTCCCATGTCACATAAAATACTTTCCTCTGTTAATCCGTCTTTTGTTGTAAGGACTTCTGCCGTGGACCTAGCAATGAGTAAGAAAAGTAAATGCTTTCCCCGCCACCACAGTGTAAGTGACATGAAGTGAAATACAGTGCACAGCCTGTGATTCTCGGAAAGGCGGGCAAACGGAACAGAAGTGACCGGGGACTGTCCAGCGAAGCATGGGGGCAGCACCTCGTCTCAGAGAGGGTCAATTCAAGCCAGGCGCGGTGGCACACGTCTTTAACCCCAGCAAGCTGGAGGCAGAGGTAGGAGGATTGCCAAGAGTTCCAGGCCATCCTGAGACTTCACAGTGAATTCCAGGTCAGCCTGGGAAGACTGTACCTCAAAAAAAAAGAAAGAAAGGATAAGAGAAAAGAAAGAAAGAGATTGACAATTCAATGAACTCTAGAGTCCTTCATGTGACGTGTGCTGGCGATGCAGCAAAGAACAGCGTAGCCCCTCACCCCGCCAGGCTTCCAGTCTAGACTTCATCTTGAGGGAATTACAGGGAGAGGCCGGAGGAGAGAAGCGGAGGGAGAGAAGAGGGGATGGTGGGGGAGGAGGTGGGAGAGAAGGGAGCAGCGGAGGGTTAGAAGAAAGACGGAGAGAGCATTGCCTGCCTTAGCTCCTCTCAGCCATCGGCATCCTTTCAATCCGCTTCGGGTTTAGGAGGATACTGTGTAATTGTGTGTTGCCCCCTCCCCAGAAACACGTGTCAAAGTCCTCAACCCAATCTCCTAGAGTGTGACTTTACTTGGAGCAGACTGTCTACAAAGAGGTAGATTGAAGCGGTCCTTAGGGAGGACTCTAATCCTATATAACCGGAGGGCACAGGGGAAAGACCATGTGAAGACTCGGAGATGTGAGGGAGAAAAGACAGGAACAGCCTTCCCTTGTGGCCCTCCCGAAGGAACTGCCTGCACCTCGACCTGGCCTTCCAGTCCCCACTACAGTGAAACAATAAATTCTTCATGGTTTAAGCCACCCAGGTGTGATGCTCTGAAGCCACTCCAGCAAAGTAACCTAGGAGCGGAGTTTCTGTCCTTTATTACTGATAGAGCCCAAGTAGCCCTGGGAGCCCACAGGCTTGAGTTTGGGAAGGGAGGCTTACATCGGTGCTGCCTGGGTATAACAGCCCTCTGTCTGTTTGGCCTTCCAGCCCTGTCCACCCCCCATAGCACCCCTAGATATTTGTAGCAGCCACCCGCCTTCCCTCCTGATGGGAGCAAACCAGTAAGGAGAGCCCTGGCCCCTTGGTTATGGCTCCCTGATGCCCTAGATCGGTTATAACAGTGCCGCGGGGAGGACCAGCTTTACTGCCAGGAAGAGAAACCCCAGGAAGCCGGCCTTCTCTGCGGCTTGGGACAGAGGGGCAGTGGGGGGAGTGAGATTCTCCAGCCGTGACTCATCCTAGGCTTCTTGGGGGAAGGAAAATGAAGAGGGTCATAATGGCCATCCTGAAAAACAGTTAAGCCATTTTCATGACAGTAGTGCACAGAATTAAAAACTGCCCAATCTGATCTTTGCAGCCGTAGCCGTCATGTGACAACAAGCTGGCCAGCATGGACTCAGTGACCCGATTCAGGCTTGGGCTTAGGTCCAGGGAACTCTGCACCTCTACAGGAAACACTTGGCCCTCCATTCCATTTCCATTCTGCTGCCTCTTGAAATCACAGAGGTGTCTGTCCCAGGTGGGGACGCCATCAAGCAGAAGGGTGCCAACGGAAGAACAGGGGCCTGGCTAGAATGAGACTCACTGTGGTCCCTGCTAAGAGGAGAGTCCCCAGGCTGTCAGGGAGGTAGAACATTTGTGGCTGTGGCTGCGGCTGAGCTGACTGGTTTTTCCACTCTCAGTGTTTCTGGGCCTGAGCAAACACTTCTAGCAGTAGACTTGGACAGACAGTGTGGAGGAAATCCCAAAGTTGGGGGCCCAGCAGGGAAACAAACAGGCTCTTTCAGAGAGGGCTGGAGATTGACAGGTGTGAAGTGGGGGGTTGAGGCTCAGCCAAGAGCTGGTGCCACACACCAAGTTAGACTCCAGGAGAACCTTGCCACACCATCAGCCAGGCTCTGGGGTTGGATATTCAGTGCTTTCAAGCAAGCTGGCTGGCATCAGCACATCCATCCATCTGCTAGCATTTGTTGGGCACCAAGTGTTCCCTACATACAATAACACTAGCGGAGGGAAGCTTCAAAATTAAGAACATCCTTATGTTTATACTTGGTTTATTCCTCCTTTCATAGGTGAGAAGGTCATAAAAAGGGAGTTACTGTACTAGAGAGATGGCTTAGCGGTTAAGGCGCTTGCCTGTGAAGCCTAAGCACCCATGCCTGACTCTCCAGATCCCATGCCAGCCAGACACACAAAGGTGAGGTAAACACAAGGTCGCACAGGCCCGCTAGGTGGCGCAAGCTCGCAAGTTCGGTTGAAGTGGCTGAGGACCTGGTACGTCAATTCTCTCTCTTTCTCTAAAATAAATAAATAAATAAAAGAAAGGGAGTTGCACATCAAGCTCTTAGCTATATTGGAGTCTATCTAAACCCACTTGCCTTGAGTTAACCTGGCTATAAGGCAACCAACTGACCCTTGCTGTGTGCCTTTCCTGGGCACATAGCAAAGCAGTGCAGGTTGAAGTACGTGCCTACAGAGACTTTTTTTTTTAACCTTGCTGAAAGGAGATGCATGAATTCCAATGAGTAGTGTAGGTCGTGTGGATGACTACCCTTGAAGGGTCCTGGCTTTTTCAGAGCCAACAAGAAGCCATTGTGGCCTAAGTAATGACTTGGGAAAGTCCCAAATCACCCCTGAGTAGCACCTGTCCTTGTTCCTGCACGGTATCCAAAGGAGGAAATAGTTTTAGAAATGAGCACAATGCTCTGGACTGTAGGTGGTATTCTTACAGAGGTGAAAATACAGATAATGGCAGGAGCACATCACCGCTGGGCAGGAAACCCAGGACAAAGGTTTTCTCCTCTGCCTGCCTTGAAATTGCTTAATGCTTCTGTAATTGCTGGATATGACTCATTAATTGCAAGAAGAATACATTTGGAGTATGTCTGCAAGGGAGTTGAGAACAGGTATAAATAGATCTGCATGCATGTCTCTTGAGCAAGATCCAGTAAGTTCTAAGGAGCCACATCTCTTCTACCTGGAATCCATGTGTTCATCTGGACACACGTCAGCAGTGGTGTGATCTTTCTGATGCATCATGAAAGGAGAGGAGAGTCTGTCCACCTCTCAGCGCCATTTCCTTGAATCCCGCTGTGTGGTAGCAATTTATTCTAGGAAACTCTGCTGCAAAGCATGACCAAAAATAGAAACACAGGTTTTGCATAGTTCACTCTTTAGTACAAGCACCTTCACCTTTCCTATTGTGGACTGGAAAGGCTGCTATGACCCATCAATGTGTGTTGACCATTGATGTGTCCCATGTCGAAGGTTAACAGTCACCTTCAGAACAACACTGGCATGAGACCCCAGTACTTTAGACACACTACCCTCACGTGGATGCCATTGAAGCTTCTGAAGCTGCTCAGCACTAATATATTTTGACTGGGTTTTGACTGGTGTTAGGAACCAGTGAAGTTGACTAACTGCCTTAACTAAAAACAGTTCAGGGCTTTAGAGATGGCTTAGTGGTTTAGGTGCTTGCCTGTAAAGCCAAAGGATCCAGGTTCGATTCCCCAGAACCCACTTAAGCCAGATGTGCAAGGTGGTGCATGTGTCTGGAGTTGATTTGCAGCAGCTGGAGGCCCTGGAGCACCCTTCCTCTCTCATCTGTCTCACTTTCTTTCTCTCAAGTAAATAAAAACAACTCATTGAGATTAGCAGCTGAACTGACGGTGTAAATAGTCTGTGCTGAGGCAGTCACTTCTGGAGGCTCAAAGCCAAGCCAGAGAGGCAGGTAGAGATCCAGTGGGGAAACAAGGCAGAAACAGTGACAAAAATCAAGCCTGCTTGTTCCCTCTTCCCAGTCTGTTCCCACTGGGTCCCCAAGGGTGCCCAACTTGCTGTCATTAGATGCTCATCACTTTGAGTTAATGCAGTTTTCTCTGAATGACCTTTACAGGTCAGCTTCAAAAGTAGTTATACTCAATTTTATTCTGAAATTTTACCCTTTCTATTGTTTTGTTGTTAAAATAATCTTTATGTCTTTTTAAAAATATTTACTGATTGATTTATAAGAGAGAGAGAGAGAGAGAGAGAGAGAGAGAGAGAGAGAGAGAGAGAGAAAATGAGCATACCAGGGCCTCTAGCCACTTCAAATGAACTCCAGACACATGTGCCACCTTGCACATCTGGCTTTACATGGGTACTGGAGATTCAAATCCAGGGCCTTGGGCTCTGCAGGGAAATTGTCTCAACCACTGAGCCATCTCTCCAGCCCTCATCCTGTCTTTTTTCCTCTCTCTTTCTTTCTTTCTTTCTTTCTTTCTTTCTTTCTTTCTTCCTTTCTTTCTTCCTTCCTTCCTTTCTTTTTTGAGATAGTTATATTCATGTTGCTCAGGTTGGCTCTTGAACTTGCTATGTTGGTGAGGATGACCTTTAACTCCTGATCCTCCTGCCTCCACTTCTTTAGTGCCGGGATGACTGGAGTGCACTAGCAGCTCAGTTTATGCAGTGCTAGAGCTCAAACTTAGGGCTTCAACATGCTAAACAAGCATTGCACCAACAGGACTATATTCCTAACCCCCAAAATGTGTTTTCTTTTAGGAAGTACTGGTGTCACCAGATGGGAATTCCTTAAAAAAAATAAATAAAAATAAAACTGGGCATGGTAGCACATGCCTTTAATCCCAGCACTGGGGAGGCAGAGGAAGGAGGATCACCATGAGTTCAAGACCACCCTTAGACTAAATAGTGAATAAATAAATAAATATATGTATATATATATATTTTTTTTTTTTTTTTGAGAGAGAGAGAAAGGCAGAGAGAGGGAGAGAATGGGCACTTAAGGGCCTCTAGTCACTGCAAATGAACTCTAGATACATTCGCTACCTTGTGCATCTTGCTTTATGTGGATACTAGGACATCAAACCTGGGTCCTTTGTCTTTGTAGGCAAGTGCCTTAACTGCTGAGTCATCTTTCCAGCCCAGGAAATTCTTTTTAATGTCCCCACCTAACAAAATAAAAGTTAGCACTTCAACAAGTTTTGGATCATAATCAAATCTGGGTGTGTGTTTTTATAATTTTTAATTTTTCTTCTATTTATTTGAGAGGGAGGCAGAAAGAAAGAGGCAGCTAGAGAGAAAGGGAATGGATGTGTCAAGGCCTTCAGCCACTGCAAATGAATTCCAGATGCATGTGCCACCTTATGCTTCTGGCCTCCATGGGTCCTGGGGAATGAAACCTGGGTCCTTTGGCTTTGCAGGCAAGCACCTTAACTGCTAAGCCATCTCTCCAGCCCCAAGTCTGGGTTTTGAGTTAATGTTTCCACCAAAACTTGTGGAAATTGTATTAGCCTAGGAACCTTTGCATTAAAGTGCTATTCACAGTAGGACATGGTGGCTCTTGTCTATAACCTCAGCCCTTGGAAGGCAGAGGCAGGAGGATTGTGACAATTTCAAGGCCAGCAGTAAAGCCACATAGGGAGGCCTGGCCTTATGTTTCCCACCCACCCCCACAAAACAGGGAAAAGGGAGAAAAGAGGGAAAGCCATTACATGAGAGAACAGGTACTTTCCCATCGCTGGAGCAAAACAACTGAGCAGAAGCAGCCTATGAAAGGGAAGGGTTTATTTCTGACTTATAGTTTCAAGGGAAGTCTGTCATGGGGTGGGGGGCATGGCAGAAGCAGACTGCTGCCCATCATATCTCCACAGAGCAGGGAGGAAGTAGAGCGAATAAGCTGAGTGTGGCCTATAACATCCCAAGGCCTTCCCCCAGCCACACACCTCCTCTAGCGAGGCTCCGCCTCCCAAAGGCTCCAGCAGCTGGGGACAAAGCAAGAGGCTTGGATCACAACAAACACTTGAAGCTGTAGGGGATATTTTACATTCGAACCACTGCAGATGCTCTCTCCAGAAAGCTTGCATCTGAGGGTACAGACACAGCATGTTAAATAAAACAGTCCAGTGAGAACGAGCTTGCGAGCCTAGCAATGGAGGTCCAAGCTCAGTGAGCCCAGGGGAGGTGACTCACTGGAGGCCTATGAGAAAGAGTCCAAATGGGGAGCAGGTCTGGAGAAAACATACTGTGTTTACTAGACCATTGTGCCATGGCTCCTTCTGTCTGCCTCTTCAGCAACAAGGAAAAAAAAGGAGGGACACACATGTCTCAAGCAAGACAGGGGCAAGTGGGTATGTCGGTGCCTGGAAGGGAAGTTTTGTTGTGGATAATTCACAGGTATTCATCAAAGATGGGTTATCATCAGAACATCTCCTAACAGAGTACTCCATTGCTCCAAAGTCTTGAACAAGAGGAAATTGATTCAAAATGAGGCCAGAACAGGTCTAGTTAGTGCTTTTCCCTAAGATTCCCCCATCATTTGAGGCCCCAGTGAAATTTTTCTGGCCCCAGAAGGCCCATTGGGTGGGTCCCCGCCCTGCCTTTTGCACAGCTCCATCCACATTCACACCATATCCCTGCTCATCAAGTATTCGTGAACACACCATTTTCTTCTGATTATGAAAACATAAAACTTAACAGGCAGAAGTTTGAGCTAATTATAAGCGTATGTGCAGCTCACTATGTGCCCAGGCCTCTTTGAAGCAGGTCATAGATAAGATCCTGCCAATCCCTCAGAACCCTGTGTCTTTGTAACTCCAGGGGCTCTCTACTTTTGTAGCTGGAGCCAGGTCCCACTAATCTTTATACCTCTGGGGCTGGATGTAGTGCTGGCTGCTGTTGAGGCACTGTGAGTTTATGAGAAATACAGCGCCTTCACTTGGATAGCTCACGTGTTGCCAAATGAGAGATCCAGGATTGCTTTCAGGATGCTTGGGAATCTTGCCAGTTCTTGACATTGACTTGCACACTCCACAGTCACTTTGGGAATTTGCATAAATATGCATCAATACACTCATAATTTATGACCTATTGGTCACTGAGTGACCATTAGGAGTGGATGTGTCTCCCCATCACCACATTGGATGTTTTGAAGTTAGGTGGGTGTGTACTTAGTTACTTATATATATGTGCACATGTCCCAAAAGGATTAGCAAATTAGTATATTATGCCTACCTATGTCAGCACATCTATTTTTAAATGAAATTATTTACTCACTACTAACTTTTGGCTTTATTAATAGTTGTTAGCATAGCAAACTGGCACTTGATGAAGCAGGAAAAATAATAAACCATGTTGAGGTTGTTCTCCCAAATAACTTCTTAAAAAAAAACATGCCATTGCTGGGAAGGCAAAATGGAGCTGGAAAAGGACCAGAGAAATGCAATAATAATAATATGGTCCAGAAAATGGAATAGCTCCTATCCAGCCAAGAAAGAATGGGTCTTTTTTCCTGGAAAGTTGGAGGATGAAAGAAGTAACAAAACAAATTTATAATGCTATAAAATTCTGAAAGGTTCAAAGATGATAAACATACAAGGTTGGTTCCAAATTCCAAAATGACAGAATGACTTTTCCTTTCTTCCTTGGGGACTAAAGTACACTTAGGTAAGTAAGAAGACATCTTACCCTTTACATGTTGGCTATAGGATAAGCACGCCTTTAATCCCAGCACTTGGGAGACAGAGGTAAGAGGATCGCTGTGAGCTCAAGGCCACCCTGAGACTACATAGTGAATTCCAGGTCAGTCTGGGCTAGAGAGAGACCCTACCTCGCAAAAAAAAAAAAAAAAAATCAAAAAAAAAAAACTTCTTTTCACATGGTGAGAACTGGGAGTTAATGACTGGTTTAGGGGTGGATGGATGAATGAGGAAGTCATAATAAGGTATTAAGGGAAGAATAGGATGTGTGTGGGAGGAAGTTTCCTTAACTGATGATAGTGACATTGAGGCCTCTATTCAGTCAGGCCTCAGAAAATGTGCTATGCTAAATGGACCATGACTCAGTACATAGACACTTGGTTAAATGCTCTTCTCCATATTTCCTATTAAGCTTATGTATTTGATTTTCATTCATATGTGTGTATGATCACCTCTGACTACGTATCTTCTCTTAAAGGCATTTTAAAAAATGATTATCCATGATTGGGCTTCTGTGTGAGAAGGAAAATACTTAGTAGCAGAGGCCAGTAAGTTAAAAAGGAGATATAAAGGGAAGAGAAAGGAAGGGAGGAGGGTTCTTAATAGGTTGATATTGTATATATGTAAGTACAATGATTGAGATGGGGAGGTAATATGATGGAGAATGGAATTTCAAAGGGGAAAGTGTCAGGGGGTAGGGTGGGAATTACCATGGGATATTTTTTTATAATCATGGAAAATGTTAATAAAAATTAAAAAATAAAAAAAAACCACACACCCACACAAAAAAATGATCATCCAAACTAGTAGAATACCAACAGGATGCTATTAGCATACAAGTTTTTAGTCACTTTCTTGTACTAACATTAGCCCAAATTATGTTAATAAACTTAATCCATGCACAGGTTCCAAATTACCAAAACTGCCACACGTTCTAAACACAAGAGTCGCTAAAATAGTGTTCTACTCATATACTCTCTATGGTGTCGCCCATAAACTTATGTATTCTGAATACTCAGTTCCCAGCTGATGACAATTTGGGAAGTGGAGCCTCGTGAAGGAGAGTTGCTGGAGTTGCATAAATTATGGGTGTTATATCCAGCTTCCCCTTGCCAGTGTTAGGACTACCCTCTTGCCTCTGTTTGCCATCTATTGTTCAGCCTCTGCTCATGCCACATTTTCCCATGCCAACATGGAGCTTCCCCTTGAGTCTGTAAACCAGAATAAACCCTTTCCTCCCACGAGCTGCGTTTGGTCAGGTGCTTTGTGCAGCAATGCAAAGCTGACTGCAACACTCCGGCCTTAAGGCTGGGGACATTAAATCCTGGCATCCAGATAAGGGAGGTGCTCCCGGGGACATGTCTTAAATGTATGAAAGGAGCCTGGTGGTAAGGGTTAGAAGCCCTTTTGAGCTTTTATTGTTGTTATTTTATTTTTATAATGCATGATTTTATTCTAGTCCAGGTAACTCCGTAGCCCAGGCTGGCCTAGAATTCATACTGAGCGTCCTTATATTAGTCTCTCAAGTGCTGGGATTAAGAGTGCTAGCCGCCACGCCCAGCCCGCCCTGAGTTTTGTTTGGCATATGCTGTTGCCATTCTCTGGCTTCTCTTGACAGAGCCTTCACTTCACAGATAATCACATCTCGCCCTGCGGAGCATGCGATTTGTATTAATGCTGCTTAGGGTGACCGGTTTTCCCACGGCTGCTGGACGCGTGTGAGGTTCATTGTCCGCGGGGCCTGGGGAGGGCTGGATCATCAGCTCCAAGTAAAATCTTGGAGATTTTTGCCTTAAATGGGAATTATTCTGGCAAAGGTCCTTTCTACCTTGCATTTATGTCGTCCCACCAAAAGCAGAAAATGACCTTGTGGAAATTCCTTCTTGTTTTGTTTTGTTTCTTTCTTTCTTTCTTTTTTTTTTTTAACTGGAAAGGCATGGCAGTGTTAGGAATGGAATATGTGTAATTTTTTTAAGGCCATGATGAAATAAGCTTACTGTAACTAATGATTACTTCACATACCCATTTGCCTTCTTCAAAGCCTCTCAAAAAAAATAAATAAATAAAACAGACTTCAGGATTTTTCCCCCTCCCACCAGGGCTCAAGAGAAATTCCCATAAAGCACCATTCTTCCAGGATGCAGCCTCCTGTCTATGCCAAAGGGGGAAAAAGTCACATTTATAGCTGTTTCTTGATATTAGGGTACACTTTGGAAACAAAAACCTTAAATCTCAACCCTCTTGGCCATATTAAATATGTCACGTAATGGTAGTTTGGGTTAAGGAGGAGTGTTACAAAACAAATATTTCCCCACAAGAACACCCTGGGAAATGTTTGCTGACACCTACACTCAGACCCAGCAGGTTCCTCTGGAAGGGTTTGGCAAAGAAGAGGCCCCTCCTTAATGAGGTGCTGGAGTTGGTTGAAAATTAAATATTAATTTACCAAAAAATTCTGCATTAAAAAAAAAAATCAAAACTGAAGTCTGCATGTGGATGTCTGCACCTTCTAAGGCCCTGGTCTGTGAAGCGCCCTGGGTCAACTGAGGACCATTGGCTTGTATTGGCTAAGATCATTCTTTCTGTTTCTCAAGCAGTCAGAGGAAAATATCGAGTTCTTTCTTTGTTCATTTTTCTCTGTAATGCCGCCCCCGCCCCCCCCCCGCAACAATTTTTTTTCTTTCTCTCTTTCCCCGCTTAGAAAATTCTTTCCGAATGTGTCAGTGGTTACTCCATTTGACTCCAAGAAACTGTGCACAGGAGCCTTGGCGTACAAGTCATCAAACTTCCTGGGCCTTCCTCTTCGAGTTTCCCTCTGCCGTGGGCGCACACTTGATCTCTGCCACTGTGCCTAGTTGTTGGAGGAGTTCACCTGCCAGGGCTTTCCTCTGGCAGCAGGTTCAAGTGTGAACACAGAGGTGACTGTGGGTATTTCCTCCTCCCCTGGTCTCCAGGAAATTTAGAGCCCTCCTCCTTAGACACTCACTGCTCTCCATTCCATTCTCAGTACTTACTGCTCCAACGCCCCTGCACCTTAATAGACGTCCTTTCCTTTTATACACACTCAACTCTCACAGACCATCAAATTCTGTGACCTTAACTTGTAAGCGCAATGGTAATGGTGTAGGGTGAGATTCCATTGCAAACCACCCAGATTTCATTCATTCATTCCTGATGCTGGGACTCATGGGCTAGGCAAATCCTATACCACTGAGCTATACTCCCAGCCAGTACCATTTTAGGACATTTCTCTTCACACTTGCTAGGACTTCAAACCACCAATGCAAAATGGGTAGGATTTAGAGGCAGGGTGACTTTGAATTACCCTTCCCTCACACCTGCCTGCTTTGGAGTTTCAACATCTGAGACCCAAAAGAGTTTACACTTTTCAACACCATTTCAATATAAAGTAGTTTTTGAAAAGAGATTGGGAAATGGGGAGCTTCACAGAAAGATTTTAAAGTGTATCTTACATGCATATAATGTAATAACTAAGAAACATTTGTAAGGAAAAATAAGAATAGTGTATACCCTTGATTAGATATGAAAATAGATGAGTTCCTCTCTTCCCTGATGTACAAAGCTGAAGCTTGTGCCTCTACCGTTCAAACAACACCAAGAGACTCAGGTGAACTAGAGAGCTGTACATTTTCTTGAATCCATCAAAAGCTAAGATCATAGAAAATCTAAAAGCTTGAAATCTAAGGAATGGCACTGGAGAGGGATGGGACAAAGCAAGGACTTGAGGTTGAGCAGGCAAAGAAGAGCCCTTGGGTGGCATACAAAAAATAAAAAGAATTCATCTAAATTTTTAAAATATTTTTCCTTATTTATTTATTTATTAGAGACGCAGAGAGAAAGAAAAAAATAGGCATGCCAGGGCCTCTAGCCACTGCAAATGAACTCCAGATACATGTGTTACCTTGTACATCTGGCTTATGTGAGACCTGGAGAATCTAATCTGGATCCTTAGGCTTTACAGGCAAGCGCCATCTCTCCAGCCCTCATCTAAAAATTTTAACAAACTACTAAGGGGCAAAGGTGACTAATATGGGAGGATAGCACCCCTAGGGGTTCAAATCTATGCATCCACACAGTCTTTCAGGCTGTTCGCCATTGTTCTGCATCCATTCATTAAGGATCAGGAGTAGGGGAGAAGGCCAGAAGAGGGGCCTCTGTGGTGCAGGGCAGCTACATTGCTGACAGAAAGACACAAAGCTCACCCAACCCCGCCCCTTTCATCCCAGGGGAAGGCAGTGGACAGCTGCCGTCAAGGTCAGGTGAGACTCACCACAGCTGGGGGAAGTAAAAGGCACAGGCCTCCATCTCTCACAGGGTCAGGGGCAGGATACGTTCCTCCTGTCTGTGACACCAGGCAGTTGGGTTGTGGCAGGTAGCCAGACAGGATTTCTGAGAATGCCCACTCCTGAGGCCCCCTGAGCCTTCTAGGATCAAACACAAATCACATCCCCAACTCACAAACCCCAGTTTACCAAGAACATGAGGAGAGACCCTAAGACATAGACATACAGTAAAAACTGAAATTTAAGGATGTTGGGAAAACCCACACACACACCCCTCTGAGATGGCTTAGCGGTTAAGGTGTTTGCCTGTGAAGCCTCAGAACCCAGGTTTGATTCCCCAGTACTCACAAAAGCCAGATGCACAAGATGGTGCATGTGTCTGGAGCTCATTTGCAGTGGCTGGAAGCCCTAGCGTGCCCATTCTCTCTCTCTCTAATAGCATATATATATATATATATCTCCATCCCTTTGATACCTGGGTTTTGTCCAAGCACATGACAGGACAGTAAGGGCACAACCATAGTGACATCAAAGCCCAAAACCAGTCAACCAAATCCTTCCTCCATCCACTCAGACTAGAAGAGGCACACCCATTTCTAGGCACAAACACTACCATCATTTGCTTGGTTCTTTCTGTCATGTAGTCACTCAAAAATCAGGAGCCACACAACAGCTCATGTTTGAGTCTTCTATTGCTGAATATTTCTGGGATTTAGAACCAGAATTCAATTCAACAGGTACACAATTCACCTGAGTGTTTTGGGAATCTGAGTCTTTTAGGGAACTAGTTCATCGTATCACATGAACCAATGCATGGTTGGGAGTGTGGCCAAATGCAGAGTCACAGAGCTGTCCATCACAGTCCCTTATTATCTATCCTTTCCATGCCTGCACGATCTGTGGTAATTTCCTTCTTTTATTTCAAAAATTCAGAATTTGTGTCTATTTTTGTTGTTGTTGTTGGCCAGTCTGGCTAAAGACTTACCAATTTACTGAGGGAATCAGTTTTTGCTCTCATTGACTACTTTCTATTATTTTCTGTTTTTATTTTTATTGTCTTCTGCTGGTATTTTTATTATTATTATCATTATTATTATCGGTTTTTCAAGGTAGTGTATTGTTCTAGCCCAGGCTGGCCTAGAGGACACTATGTAGTCTCAGGTGGCCTTGTACTCATGGTAATCCTCCTAACTCTGCTTCCCGAGTGCTGGGATTAAAGACATGTGCCACCATGCCTGGCTTTATGATTTCTTTTGCTTTGGGTTTAGTGTGTTATTTCTTTTCTGCTTCTTTTCCAGGAGGAAGTTTGGATTATGAATTTTTACATTTTCTGGAATTCATGAGTTGTTCATAAGTATGTTATTTAATAATGAAATATTTGGAGATTTTCCAGAAATTTTTCCATTAACAATTTCTGGTTTAATTTCATTGTGGCCCAAGATCATGCTTGTGTGAATTTAATTCTTTTAAAATTGCTAAAGTTTGTTTTATGGCTTAAAATGTGATCTGCCTTAGTGAACACTGAAAGTGCATTTGACAAGAATGCATGATCTGTTGTTGTTGGATAAAGTTCTAAATAATGTCAATTAGGTCAGATTGGTGGGTCAGTTTGCTGATTTTTTCTCTACTCATTCTATCATTCTTTTGGAGAGGAATATTTTTCCAACAATAATAGTAGATATCCCTGTTTCTCATATTAGTTCCATCAATTTTGTTGTATTTTGAAACTTTCTTGCTAGGTACATACACGTTTAAGCTTTCAATATAATTTTACATAGCAGACATCTTTCTATGTGTGTGTGTATGTGTGTGTCTACTTTGTCTAATGTTAGACAGTCCAGCTTTCTTTGTGTTTTCATTTATATGTAATCTTTTTCTTTCTCTTCCTTCTTTAGCTTATCTATGCCTTATATTTACAGTGGGTTTCTTGGATACAGGATTAATCTTTTCTTTTTCAAGCAGTTTGACAATCCCTGTCTTCTAACTAGACCTCACACTTAATATGCTCATGACTATGGTTCAATTATAATTTAACGTTTTTGGCCTTGGATGTAGCTTAGTGGTAGAGAGTTTACCTAGCATGCCTAAGGCACTGGGTTCCAACCACAGCACCTCATTCAAAACAAAAATGATAATTTTACTCATGGTTATTGTTGCTGCTATTATTCTATTTTCTCTTGAGCTACTTAAACGTTTGTTATGATTAATTTTTGATTTTTTTTATTTGAGAGAGAGAGGGAAAGAGAGAGACAATGGGTGTGCCAGGGCCTTCAGCAGGTACAAAAGAACTCCAGATGTGTGCGTCCCCCTTGTGTGCATGTGTGACATTGCACATTTGCATCACTGTATGTCTGGCTTACATGGGACCTAGAGATTTGAATATGAATTCTTGGGCCTCACAGGCAAGCACCTTTACCACTAAGCGACCTCTCCAGCCCAATTTTTAAAAATTCTTTTAGTGGTTGTCTTGGGTATGTAATGCATCTTTAATTGACTATATTCTACCTTCAAATTAAATGTTGCTCACTTGCAAGGCTATGAAAATAATCTATTCTTCTCTCTAACTGCTATACTTTCATTATGATACATCTAACTTTACATATCATACACATGTAATATATTACTACTGTTCTTATTCCTCAGTCATTTGTCTTTTGGAATTATTTCTACCTTTTAAATGTATTTTAGCTTACTTTCATTCATTTAATTTCTAGTGCTCTTGTTAGTTTTTTTTTTTGTTTTTTTTTTTTTGTTTTTTTTTTTTTTTTGGCTTTTTCAGGGTAGGGTCTCAATCTAGCCCAGGCTGACCGGCAATTCACTATGTTGTCTTAGGGTGGCCTTGAACTCACAGTGATGCTCCTACCTCTGCCTCTGGAGTGCTGGGATTAAAGGCGTGCGCCACCATGCCCCCACGTTAGCTTTTCTTAAAATGTACATGTATCTCCTGTTTCAAGGAATTTTTTAAAAAGGATTTTGTAGAATGTTAGCTGGTAATAAATTCTTAGTTTTTGTGTTCTCTATGTCTGCTCCTTCATCAGAGTAGAAAGTGTTTTCTTTTTATTTAGTTAACTTTTTTTGTTGTTTTTCTGTGGTTGCTTTCCATGGATTTTGGTAGTAGTCTAAGTTGAGCGGGTGTTTCCTCCTCTTCAATAGATGAAAACTTGCTCTGGAAGTGAGATGAGGAGAGGAATCTGAGTGGGATTCATACCTCTCCTTGAGGGCTATTGTCTCCCTCCTTAAGACCTGCATTGTGCAGAAGCATTCTCCCTGAGGACTTTGGCCAGTCTCTCTGTAAGTACCCAATGGAATTCATAGAGAACCTTTAACATATTAAGTGATAGAACCACTCACATTGCCCATATCAACTCCCCATCATTTTCCGCCTTAATTCTATCGGCCACATCTGCTGCAGATAAGCATAGGTCTGGTCTGTACCTGTGCTTTTCCAGACTCATCCACCAGCAACAGGAGAGTGTGCCAAATACTGGCAAGGGGAAGCTGGCTTAACAGTCATAAGCCCACCCCCAACAATACACTACCTGCAGAAGGCTCCAGTTCCCAAATTACCACCATTTAGAAACCTAGCATTCAGAACACATAAGTTTATGAGGGACACCTGAATCAAACCACCACCGTGGCATAGGATGGATGGAGATGATGATGAGCTAACAGGAAAAAGTATTCCTATAACTTTAGAGGCACCATTTTTTCCAGGGGACAGTTCTACTTTGTGGAGAACCAGAAGTCCAGCCCAGGAGGAATCCTGAGAAGAGAGTGGCCAAAGAAAAGAAGCTTCTTGGGTCTCTTGATTTCCAGGCTTTCCTTCAGTCTTCAGTGCCTGTCTGCCTTCTCAGCTGCAGGCTAGGAGGCTGGACACTGTCTCATTCCAGCAGCCTCCCTATGAAAACTGTCAGAATCTTTCTTGCAGCTGTGGGGATGGTGTTTTAGTTTGTGCGGGTGAAGTCAATGTGGTTGAGAAGCACTGCTTACTGAAAACAGGAATCAGCAATGTAGATTTTCACCTTTATCTGGCTCCAGCTTCTTCTCACCAGAAGACCATTCTTCTAGAACAGACTTTACCAAGAAAGAATCACTTTCGATCCTTATCCCTGTCCTTGCTGCCTCTAGTGCCTATGGACCTGTTTCAGACGCCCCTCTGAGATGCTTCTGGAGTGCCTGGTGTTATCACTCTGAAGACCAAGTAGAACAGACTCAAGAGCTCACCATGGGACTAGGGCTGGGTTCAAATGCACAAGCAAAACGCAAGCAGATAGCCATTCTCTGAACTTCCTGTGAAGCAGAGATCTTACTGGAGCAATGGCAGGCAAAGAAGGGGCGGTCACTGCTCTGGAACCAACACATTGACAGGAGGTGTCAGACAGCTGTAGTGCGGATTCCTCTGGGACATTTCCTAAAGACACAGACCATCTCTTCTATGTCAGTAAGTGCCACAGAGAAGGTGGAACCATTGTGCAGCACATAGGCTACCCAAGGGGTTCAGAACCCAGCCCCTGGGAATCAGACCTTCATCCTGACTCTTGTTTGCACTAATATTGGACATGTGTTTCAAACTTTCTGAATCTGTATCCTCACCTATGAAATGGAAGGAATAATACCTTCTTCTATGTTAGGTTATTATGAGGGAAACAGAACTGGTAACAGAAACTGAGTTCTCGGCAACGGGGCTATGCTTACTTATCAACAAAGGCATTTGGCAATTCAGGAGAGAAATCACTGTGGACTGGGTGGTCAGGAAATGCTCCATGAAACAAGGCTTGAACCAGCCTGGAAAGATGGTTTGGGGTTTCTGTGAGCAAAAGAATGGGTTAGACCATGACCCCCAAATGCTGGCCAAACTAAAATAATTTTTACTATCTCTGGGCCCATACCATTGTCCAAATACTTTGGTTTTTATTCTTCGGTTGAGCATCATGGCTCAGGCAGCACCCCCTTTTGGACCGGCTTCCAGGCCTGGCTGCCTCCCCTCCTGCTCAGAGCCCCTATGATTTGCTACATGCCATGTGGCCCTCTAATTCCACCCCAAGGCTCCAGAGGTGCAGATCTGCAGACCAGCATGATTAGCCACCCTCGCTGGCTTCCCATTCAGCATATAAATCTAGTGCCTGGGATTACCTCATGCCAGAAAAGCGAAATCCAAGTCAGATGGTTAAGGCATTAATAGCAGTGAGTGTTGTAAAGACTCAACAATGTGAACCTTCCCAAAATGAACCATCCTGACCTCCCTCGCGCTGACAATGCGTGTGTGACATCATGTGTAAATGAGCCTTAAATTTGAACCAGGTGCCGAGAGCTGTCTGGCGTCTCCTGGCTGCTGTATTAACCACGAACATGCACAGGGGGATTCTGAGGCAGTAAAATGGAGCGAGACCGATGGCAGTGGCCAGGGCCCGGTGCAGCAGCTGTGGCAATGAACATTCAAATCACGCCCACCCGGTTAGGCCTGGGGCCCCCAGCCCCTGTAAGGCATATTTCCGGTGGACTGGGGAGCTCAGGGAATTTGGCTGCCATCACTCAGATTGAAAAGCTCCCCATGCAAATCAAACCACTGGACTTGCTTCCCAGGCTTGCTTCTGAGCTGTTTGGATTTGCATCCCCGAGGGTAGAACAAGGGCACACCGAGGCACTGTCTGAAGCAGCAGTTAGTGAAGAGCCTCAGTCTATCGCATGAAGGTACGAGCGGCCTGGGACCCAGTTAACTTGCAAACTCAAGAGTGTCAGCTCCAAATCCCCAGTGCCATGAGTTATACCAGGCTGGCATGCCCGTGTGTCCATCTGGCATCAGGTATTCCTGTGGCTGGGCCTCTCCCAGTACATTTACAAGACTCACAAGCACTAGAGTATTCTCTAGTACTTGGAGGAATAAAATACGACTGGGTGTGTTAGTCAGTGGTAGGAGAGGGGAGGTGAAGAATAAAAGTGAATTGGGAAGAAAGAGTTCTTCAAAATTAAACCTGAATATTTAAGTTCATATTGCCCAATCACATTATGAGCAGTGTGGCCACAACAGTGTGGTTAACAGCTTGTGTTCAGGTCACCACTAACAGGTCCACAGACACTTGAAACAGCAAGGATAGGAACGAGGATACAAAGTGATTCTTTCTTGGTAGGGACTGTTCTAAAAGAATGGTCTTCTGGGCTGGAGAGATAGCATAGCGGTTAAGCGCTTGCCTGTGAAGCCTAAGGACCCCGGTTCGAGGCTCGGTTCCCCAGGTCCCACGTTAGCCAGATGCACAAGGGGGCGCACGCGTCTGGAGTTCATTTGCAGAGGCTGGAAGCCCTGGCGCGCCCATTCTCTCTCTTTCCCTCTATTTGTCTTTCTCTCTGTGTCTGTCGCTCTCAATTAAATAAAAAAAAAAAAAAAAAAAAAAAGAATGGTCTTCTGGTGAAAAGAAGCTGGAGTCATAAAAATGTGAAAAATATACATCCCAGGGGTCCTGCAGGATTTTAGTTTCAAAGAAATCCTCTGCTGCCCAGAGCATGCTCTTAAACATCCACTTTCACCAAGTACATGGAGCTGTCTGTGAAATCTCTGAGTTGGGAGAGAGGTGAAGTGTGGATGGGTGGCAGGTCCTGAGTGGACATAAAAAGGGGCTGGTGGAAGTAGTATCTTTCCTAATGCCCATTACAGGAATGTTAGGCATGTTAATGTATAAGAATGTCCATCTTCTACATTGTAAATAAAACGTAGCATCAGGCTGTTGGGAATGGCTTCCTGTTTAAAAGAGCAGGCAGTTACATAAGGCACTGAGGAGGTGGGTGATCAAAGTTTTGAGAGGAAGAGAAATTGGGGGGAAGAGAGAAAACTATATGGATGGCTTGTAGAAGAGTATGGGAGCAGAACTCAAGGGCAATTGCTTAAATGACAGAAGTCTTAATATGGTCTCAGTGCATGGCAACAGAGGTCCCAAAACTCCAGAAAAAGTCCGTTTATGTCCCCCAAACCTCAGAACAAATTGAGGTTTGAGATGACCAGCACTTGAAGGCTAATAGTACTTCTTTCTAGTTTTCAGAAGATGGCAGTGCTAGTCCAATGCACAGAGGTAATTTATCTTTATTTCCATTTTAAAAAAAGTTTGTTGAGTACAGTGCAAGAGAAAGGCAGGCTAGGCAGTAACTAGAGTACGACCTACCTCTACCACCACTGTTTTCATATCTTGCTCCATTGTCTTCAAGGAGACCAACCATCTGCTGGATGAAGCCCAAACTCAGCCTGACTTCCAGCTTACTCTAACACTCTGATCTTTTCTACACGTCGGCCTCACTTCTCAAGTAGCTCTGCATCTTTGCCCCAGCAACACCTTTGTCTCTTCTGGACTACACCTTGTATTTTCCTTTGTATCGGTTGGAATTTGCATTGTAAAAGGAGGTCCTTCCTTTTATTCTCATGTCTACTTTGGATTTCAGTTTTATACCAGCTCTTATCTCCATCACAAAAATCTTCCCTACTCACGCAGAAGACAGGGGGTGACCCCTGTGAACTTCCTTTCCTGTGGAGCTTTTTAATGTCTGCGGTAGTTTGAATGTATGTCCCCCAACAGACTCAGGTGGTTTATTAAAACTTGTATTTCCAGCCGCCTGGCTGGAAGAGATGTCACTGTGGGCGGATCCTGGGGTCCAGCTTTAAGGTATGTCTGATTCCAGACCTAAAGGCTGAAGAGAAGCCTGAGCTCTGCCAGGGTCCCTGTGGTTTTGCTATCCATTTGTTCTTGCTGTGTGGTGGTGTCTCTCTGCTTGGATCTGTGAACGGGAGCCGGCTTCTTCCAGCATTGTGGAACTTCTTCTGGATCTGCAGCCTGAAATAATCCTATTCCTCCCAGCAATGTGGAACTGGCTACAACAATATCCTTCTTATCTATCAAAATAAATCCTTTTTTTGACAAGTACTGATGGGTACTGTAATATACACATGGTACCTGCAATGGTCAAACCCTGTCCTTAAGACACAACAACATTAAGACACAACATTACTCTATACAACTCACCTAAATTTGTAGTAGTTTACCAATGAAAGAAAAACATCATCCCTAACAATGCCATATACCTATGTCCAGGGGAAATCATCCAATCACAGATGTAGTTGGCAATAGTTAATGGTTGAGTTTTCAACTTATCAGAACAAAGTTATAGATGTCTAGAGAGTGGCTGGTAACTCTAAGCATGTTTCTTTTTGACAAAATGGTGCAATATTAAGTAACAGTCTGGTAGTGATTTAGACATCATTGAGGGACTTGACTGAAAGAAAAATATTAGAAAAATCTCTTCCACATAGATGTTGTGATGCATGGTTGCAACTCTACTTATTTAGTCTGGCTAGTTAATAAGCTGAGAACTATTCTGGATGATTGCAAGTAAAAAATTTATCTGAATGCAAATGAATGACAAAGTTTTAGACAGAGACTTGGAGAGGCTCCAAGAATTTTGCTTCTCTGTGAAATGTAAATATTATCATGGTTTTAATCATTCCTGATTGACTTAGATATATCATATAAACTTAGGAAGTGTTAAAATGGAAACACTGTCAGGTTCTTTCCCCTAAATTTACATAAAATATTAGCAAAAATTTTGTATATTAGTAAACCAAGAACTGATTTTTATATGTTTTTCACATCCAAAGCTCAGCACTTATTGAGGAGTAAGCCAACAAGGTTATTCATGTATTTTTATAATCAAGATATGCTTTCTAGGGCTGGAGAGATGGCTTAGCAGTTAAGGCACTTGCTGGAAAATCCAAAGGATCCAGGTTTGATTCCCTGGTACCCACGTAAAGCCAGATGCACAAAGCAGCACATGTGTCTGGAGTTCGTTCGCAGTGGCTAGAGGCCCTGGTATGTGCTCTCACAAATAAAATATCTTTAAAAAGATATGCTTTCTATATATTTCCTTCCAAATACAAGGTTGTTGAGTCAATGAATGTTAGATAAAGGAATCCTGATGAAATTTTTGAATATACACTGAGTATTTAGACAGGTTATTTACAAATGTCGGTCTGCAGGAAGTCTTCACTGGCCCTCAGTGAAAAAATAAGACTGTGACAAATTTGGGATAGATCTAGACCTTTAGAATTTATAGAGCCCTATTTTATATTTTATTGTTATCTTTTTGTATTGGATAGGGAGTAGCATCTTTTTAATGTCCTCAACCAACTTACAAAATAGAAAGTTGTCATTATTACCAATGCAAAAATTTAATATTTTTTAAATTTTACTTTACTTGAAAAAGGTAAAGAGGGAGAAAGGGAGGGAAGGAGGGAGAGAGAGAGAGTGAGAAAGAGAGAGAGTGAGAATGTGTATGCCAGGGCTTCCAGTCACTGCAAATGAACTTTAGATGTATGTGCCACCATGTGCATCTGGCTTACATGGGTTCTGAGAAGTTGAACCAAGATCCTTTGGCTTTGCAGGCAAGAAACTTAACTGCTAAGCCATCTCTCCAGCTCCCCCAATTTTATTTATTTATTTATTTGGTTTTTTGAGGTAGGGTCTCACTCTAGCCCAGGCTAGACCTGAAATTCACTATGTAGTCTCAGGGTGGCCTCGAACTCAGTAATCCTCCTACCTCTGCCTCCTGAGTGCTGCAATTAAAGGCATGTGCCACCATGCCCGGATCCAAATTTTATTTTTTTTAAATAAATTTAATTAATTTATTTACTTGAGAGAGAGAGAGAGAGAGAGAGAGAGAGAGAGAGAGAATGGGTGTGCCAGGGCCTCCAGCCACTGCAAATGAACTCCAGATGCATGCGCCTCTTGTGTATCTGGCTTACATGGGTCCTGGGGAATTTAACCTGGGTCATTAAGCTTTGCAGGCAAATGCCTGAACAGCTAAGCTATCTCTCCAGGCCTAAAATTTTATTTTTAAGTTAAAAAGATCTAAAAGAAATTTCAAGTCTGGGAACACTGAGCAAGACTTGGGATGATCTACGTATTTTTAAAGTCGCCATTTGTGGAGAGCCACAGAACACAGAAATGGAATTCCTTTTTTCTTTAATACAGAAATGAATTTCTATTAACGCTTTTTAAAAATTAAGCATGGGGCTGAAGAGATGGCTCAGTGGTTAAGGCATTTGCCTGTGAAGTCTAAGGACCCACATTCTATTCCCTAATGCTCATGTAATCCAGATGCACAAGATGGCACATGTGTCTAGAGTTCATTTGCAGTGGCTAGAGGCCCTAGCATGCCCATTCTCTCTCCAAATAAATAAATAAAATTTAAAAAATTAAGTGTGAGCTTTACTATATGAACATATTGCAGATTGGTCATATTCCCATTGGGTTGCAATCTTATGTTCCATCTCCCTCAACCCTATTCCCCTGGGAGCCCTGGTTATGGGTGATCACTGTGGGGTCATGAATGTACCAGTCTCAATGGGGGGGGGGGTAATACCGTATGGATATATCTTCCTAACCTGTGGCTTTTACAATCTTCCACTTCCCCCTCTTCCACAATGTTCCCTGAGCCATGGTGGGCATGTTGTAAGTCTCCTTTAGTGTTGAGCTCTCTACAGCCTCTAATGTTCTGTTTTGATGAGTTTTGAGTCTCCTTGGTGTCTACCACTATCTCCCTGGAGAAGGGTCCCAGGCTAGTCTTCAACAGTCAATATTGACTATGTAACTACTGCGAGCAGAATCTTTTTTGTATTATTTATTTATTTATTTAGAAGAGGGAGAGAATGGGCATGCCAGGGCCTCTAGCCACTCTAAACAATTTACAATCACATGGACCGTCATGTGCATCTGGCATACGTGGGTACTGGGGAACTGAACCTGGCTCCTTAGGCTTCACAGGTGAAAACTTTAACTGCTAAGATATCTCTCCAGCCCCAGAATCTTTTGGTGAAAAAATTTCAACAATTGGATATATTTATTAGTGTGAGAATTAAGTATATAATATTATAATTTAACTTAAGTTTATATTCTGGATGTGTGACCTTGGACAAGTCATTAACTTCATCATTTCTGTAAATTTTCCTGTCAAATCTATTAAATGGGGAATATAATGACCTACCCTGGATTGCAGGGCATCATGCACATGGCATAGAGCTGGTCCATACTTTTCCCATTACTGTCATAGTTGTATGACACTAATGACCTTCCATCACTTTAGAAGGCAAACATGTCTTACTTTTTTTTTTTCTGAGGTAGGCTCTCGTACTAGCCTAGGCTGGCCTGTCACTATGTAGTCTCAGGGTGGCCTCGAACTCCTACCTCTGTCTCCTGAGTGCTGGTATTGAAGGTGTGCACTACCAGACCTGGAAAAATTTCTCATATTTAAATAGAGTGGACAACTAGACATGAGAACTGAGAAACTATGGATTTTTCTTTTTCCCTAGAGAAGTGACATCCTGGAGCCCATTCTTTAATTTATCCTACCATCTACTGGAAAACTGAGTCACACATTCTGATTCCAAACCCCCAAACTGCCCTAAGGCAAATCCTGGGAGCCTGGGCCCTGACCAGCCAGCTTGGTTGACACTAGGCGGACTGCTTCTGCTCCCAGGCCCAGCTCTGCGCAGGTTCCGTCTTTTCTAACAAGAAGTGCTTCCCTCCAAGTACAGCTGAAGACAGGACTCTCAGAACAATGAAATGAGCACCGCGCTGCTGAGCTGTCAGTCACCTGCACCATGGGGGCAGACTGAATTGGTTCAGGAACATCCCTAACATGAAGATAGTGCCACAGTTCCTGGGCATCTCTAGCTTTGAATTCTGTTTTTCAAGATTTTTGCATCTCCTGGTTACCCTGTGGCACGTCCCGTGTCTCTAGAGAAGGGGCAACACACACAATTCTCTATTTTTTTTATTTTTGGCTTTTCGAGGTATGGTCTCACTCTAGCCCAGGCTGACCTGGAATTAGTCTCAGGGTGGCCTTGAACTCACAGCGATGTCTCCCAGGTGGTGGGATTAAAGGTATGCGTCTCCACGCTTGGCTCAATTCTTTTCACATAGTGCATTTTTGTGAACTGCCAACTTTATTGGTTTTAGAAGACACAGGCAGGCAAGTTAAAACTGAGTACTAGACATTTCTGTTTATAAAACACCCTTCAGTCACTTTTCCTCTCCTGACAGATGACCTAGTCCTCTGCCCTGCCCTCATCTTCTCCAGGGCCTTTTTGGTTTGCCTTTTTTTTTTTTTTTTTTTAATGAAGTAGGGTCCCACTCTAGCCCATGCTCACCTGAAATTCACTCTGTATCAGGCTATGCTCAAATTCAGTGATCCTCCTCCGTGGGCCTCTTGTGTGCTGGCAGAAAAGCATGCTCCACCATGCCTTGCAGGGTTCAGCTCTTATTCAGTAGAGTGGTTGAGCATTTTCCCTCACTTCTCTTGCCAACCCATCTTCACAGGTTCTTACTTAGTTTTTATTTTTTTTAAGGCAAAGTTTGCATAATATAAAATTAAAATTAGCCACTTTAAAACATACACTTTTCTGTCATGTAGTATAGTCATGTTGCTGTGCAACCACATAGGTTTCACCTTCCACACCCAAGTGGCTTATTATGCTTTTTTTTTGGTTGCTGTTGTTATTGTTTGTTTTTTCTTTGTTTTTCCGAGGTAGGATCTCACTCTAGCTCAGGCTGACCTGGAAATCATTATATATTCTCATGGTGGCCTTGAAATGATGTCGATCCTCCTACCTCTGCCTCCGGAATGCTGGGATTAAAGGTGTGCACCACCACACCCAGATGTTTTTTTTTTTTTTTAAAGACATAATGGAGCTGAAGACATGGTTCACTGTTAAATGCACTTCCTTTGCAAGCGTGAGGGCCTGAGACCCACATAAATAGATGGTCATGGCCGTACACATCTATATCCCTAGTCCTGTGAGGAGTGGAGACCAGAGAATCACTGGGGCTTGTAGATAATGGTCTCTGGAGATGGAGCCTTTGGAAAATAATTAGGGTTAAATGAAATCAAGAGACTGGGGTGTTCAGGATGGAATTAGGAGCTTCATGTGAAAAAGTGAGACTGTTCTCCTTTACATAGTAAGGTGGCCATCTGCAAGCCCCACAAGGCTTTCGATTAAATCCACATCAACCCACTCACCACATTCCCAGCCTCCACTGTGTGAGGAAACAACATTCCCACTGGCTAAGCCCTCCAGAAGATGGTATTCTGCTATAGCAGCCTGAGCTAAGATAGATGGTAACTTGCCAAAGAAGAATTTTGAATTTACTGCTCAGTGAACTGTCACTAATGTTCTTAAAAATCATCCCACAACCTGGGTGTCAGGTCATTGAGAAATCAAGCTGGTGCAAAGCTGCAAACCTTCTCCCTATAGACCAGCCAACTGAAAGCCGGAAAAAGCTACACTGCATGCAGCCCTATATGAGACAGAAGTCATCAATGATGAAAACAGTAGACATTAAGAAGCCTCATGTATACTAAGTGAGGTAACCCAGGCCCAAAAGCCAAGCACCACATGTTCTCTCTCATATGTGGATCCTAGCTACAGATGACTGGGATTCTGTGTAAGAATGAAAATACTTAGTAGCAGAGGCCAGTAAGTTAAAAAGGAGACATAAAGGGAAGAGAAAGGAAGGGAGGAGGGTACTTCTAAGTTGATATTGTATATATGTAAGTACAATGATTGTGATGGGGAGGTAATATGATGGAGAATGGAATTTCAAAGGGGAAAGTGTGGGAGGGGAGGGAGGGATTAACATGGGATTTTTTTTATAATCATGGAAAATGTTAATAAAAATTAAATAATAAAAAAAAAGAAGCCTCATGTTTGGCCAGACAGCCAAATGACTGACCAGGTGCAACAGTGGCATGTCTGCTCTGGTGGAAACCAACTGCTCTGTAATTGGACTGAAGGCCCACTCTATGGGAGGGAATACAGGCCTGGTACTGAAAACCAAACCAAAAGCCTATGACAGAGGAGGTCATGAGCCTCAGGGTGTAAAGCCTGCTCTTGTCTTGCTAAATATATATATTATGTCACCAAACTGCCCTGAAAGCACTACATTTAATGTTCATATTCATACATTAATGCTACTCTCACTTTTGATTAGAGAAGCTTCTCTGTTCAGATGGCAGTGACCACTGGGATGGCCACAAGGCAACACAGTGCTGAGAAGAAATGACAGAGGAATGTCCAGCATTGAAACATCTCTATCACACCCTCCATGGCTCAGGGTCCATTGCAGAATAGGTGGTAGAAAGAATGTAAGAGCCAAAGGAAGGGCACCACTCCTTACTATGCAACTGTCCAGACAGAAATTGGCCTTGATATTCATGACCTTGCAGTGCCTAGCAATACCTTCACAAGACCCTCACAATAAGAGAAAAAGATGACATCAAAATAAAAGCGAGACTAATGGAGAGAGGGAGGGAATATGATGGAGAGTGGAATTGTGAAGGGGAAAGTGAGGGAGGGGAGGGAATTATCATGGTTTATTGTCTGTAAGTATAGAACTTGCCAATAAATTTTTTTTTTTAAAGACAGAGAGTTAAAAAGTCATCCAGAAAATATACTTCTTTACATAGAAATTTAATTATTTGTGGGTCACAAAAATTTGAACAAATGCTATATTTCAATGGAGGATATATGGTCATATTAGTTCAAGTTAAATTTATGTCTGAAAATTTTCATAATGAAAAGGCTGGGATAATTTATAGAAAAATGGCATAAAATGTGTTATCCAGTGAGTTATAGGATATAAAGGGCACTATAATCATTAAGACTGAACTCACTATGTAGTCTCAGGGTGGCCTTGAACTCACAGTGATCCTCCTACCTCTGCCTCCTGAGTGCTGGGATTAAAGGCATGCATCACCATGCCTGGCTTTGAGACAGGTCTTTAAGAAGTCATTTGGCTATGCAGGCCTTACTGATGGGTGAGAGTCATAGGGAGTGAATTTCCTCTATCTGTCTGTCTGTCTGTCTGCTGTCTGTCTGTCTGTCAATCATCTATTTCCTTCTATCACTGGAGGAACAGTACTTCTCTCTCTGGAGGATGTAGTGTTCTAGGTGCCATCTTGGGAGAAGAGACCAGGCGCTCATCAGGCACAGCATCTAGATATCGATGGTGGGGCAAGGTCTTTCTGTTCATTATAAATAACCTAGTCTGAGGCTGGAGAGATGGCTTAGTGGTTACGGAACTTGTCTGCAAAGCCCAAGGACCTATGTTTGCCTCTCCAGATTCCACATAAGCCAAACACACAAAGGTGAGATAAGTACAAGGTTGCACATGCCCACTAGGTGGCTCAAGCACCTGGAGTTCAACATCAGTGGCTGAAGCCCTGGTGTGCCAATTCTCTCTTTCTCTCTAAAAAGTAAAAAGAAAAAAAAAAAAAAAAAACCACCACCACCACCACAAAAAAATCTGTGGTAAACCAGGCTACTATAGCATCTCTGTTAAGAGTCGAATATACAAGTCATCTGTTCTCATAGGACTAGCACATAAACAAGGGGCACAGTTCTCACACAGCATTCATAAAGACCATAGGAAAACTTCCTCAGTAACACTGGGTTTACTGAACACCAACTAGAGGAAACGGTCAGCAGGACCAGATGTAGATCAGTGGCAGAGCACTTGCCTGCCATGCTTGTGGTCCTGGGTTTGATTCCCAGACCACAGAAAGAAATAACTAACAAGAGTATAAATGCAGCCTGCAGACTAAGAACAAATATTCGTAAGCTATAAACTTGATAAGAGGTTAGTATCTGAAATATAAAAACCATTATGATAACTCAAAATAATAATAAAACCCCAAATAATTAGTTTTAAAAATAGACAACCTGGTAGGAAATTTCTCCAAAGATATGCAAATTGCTAAGTTGTACAGAAAGATGCTTAACATTACTAATTATCAGGTAAATGCCAACAAAAATCATACTGTGACACCACCTTACAGCTATAAGATGGCTGTTATCAAAAAAGGCAGAAAAGAAATGTTGGCAAGGACATGAGGAAACCAGAACCCTGAGCACTGCTGAGGGGAATGCAACATGGTGTGCAGTTACAGGAGAGATGATTCAAGACATTAAAAACAGAACTACCACCTGAACCAGCAATTCCTGGATGTTTACCCAAAGTGGACAAATGCAGAATCTTGAAGAGATATTGCACCCCTATGTTCACTGCAGCAGCCAAGGAAACAACCTAAATATTCATTGGCTGATGAAATTATACACACACACACACACACACACTCAATGGAATGCTGTTAAACTTTTTTTTTATAAAAGAAGAAAATACTGCCATATGCCTGGATGAAACTTGAGAATATGCTAAGCAAAGTAAGTTTGTTGCATGAAGACAGACGCCACACGATTCTGCTGTATGTAGCAATCACGTGCTCCTCCATGTCTCCTGAACAAGGTGACTCAACATGACACACTGCAGGAGGGGCCAAGGAGGCCAGCTCACATAAACACAGAGTAGAGTGGGGTTGTCCAGGACTGTGGGTAGGAGGAAATGGGAGCTGCTGAAGAGGCATACTCTTTTAATGCCAGGTGAGAGTGCTCTATGTATCTGTTGTTTTGTTCAATGTGTACATAATTAACAATATTGTACTATACATATAAAGGTTTGGGGTTACCTGTTTAAGATGTCTCCCAACTTGGGAGATTTTCTGCTTTTCTTTCTTCTCTAATAAACCCTTGTTTAAAATAAATAAATATGGGGGTTAAGCGCTTGCCTTTGAAGCCCCAGTTCAAGGCTCGATTCCTGAGGACCCACATAAGCCAGATGTACAAGGTAGCACATGCGTCTGGAGTTTGTTTGCAGTGGCTGGAGGCCCTGGCACACCCATTCTCTCTCTCTCTGTCACTCTCAAATAAATAAATAAAAATAAACAACAAAAATTTTTTTAAATAAGTAAGTACAAGTTTGTTAGGATGGCAAACATATTAGGTGTGCTTGATTTTTGCAATAAACAAAAGAAAACACACTACAGGGCTGGGGAGATTGCTCAGTGGTTAAGGATACTTGTCTTTAGGCCCAGGTTCAATTTCTCAGTACACACATAAATCCAGATGCAGAAAGTGGCACATACATCTGGAGTTTGTTTGCAATAGTGGGAAGCCCTGATGTGCCCATACTCATTCTGTCTCATTCCTTCTGTCTCTCTCAAATAATTTTTTTTCCTTTTTTTTTTTTTTCGAGGTAGGGTTTCACTCTAGCTCAGGCTAACCTGGAATTCACTATGTAGTCTCAGGGTGGCCTCGAACTCATGGTGACCCTCCTATCTCTGCCTCCCGAGTGCTGGGATTAAAGGTTTGTGCCACCATGCCTGGCCCATAAATAGTTTTTAACAATATGTTTTATATATTTATTTATTTGAGAGAGACAGAGAAAGAGACAGAGAGAATGGGCACATCAGGGCTTTTAGCCACTGTGAACAAATGCCAGATATATGTACCACCTTGTACATCTGGCTTACATGGGTGCTAGGGAGCCAAAACTGGGTCCTTAGGCCCCTAAAGGGCTGGAGAGATGGCTTAGCAGTTAAGCCACTTGCATGCAAAGCCTAAGGATCCAAGTTCAATTCCCCAGTGCCCACAAAAGCCGGGTATACAAGGCAGCACATGCATCTGGAGTTAGTTTGTAGTGGCTAGAGGCCCTGGCATGCCAACTCTCTATTTACCTCTCTCTCTCTCAAATAAATAAAAAATATTTTTTAAAACACACTATGCCAGCTGTTAAGATACTGTGGATTTCATATCATGTGCCAATATTTACATGTATCTGTATTTTACTGATCTCATCTCCCTTTCTATCATCCATCTATCACCTATTTATATCTCTATCTATCTCTCTCTCTATCTATTTATCTAATCTATCTATCACCTGTCTGTAGGCAGTAAATATAATTGAAAGGACAGATGTAACAGAAATGGCTTCTAAGGAGAAAAAAATTGGGAGCTAGAAGTGGAAGGTAGAAGGCGGCAATTTTGTGAATTTCAAATTTGTACTTTATGCCTATTACCTACTCAAAAAATGTATCACAAAATATACAAAAATAAGATGGCACGAGGTACTAATGGTATATACAAAAAGAATCACATAATCAAGGAGATGCTGGGCTGCAGAATAAGATATTTACCAAAACAGGGTTAAAGCTAGGTCTAGAACAGGAGGCACTTGAATAATAAAGCTGACCAGCAAGGCCCCTGGCTGTGTATGTGGAAGTGAGGTGGGGAGAGGATGGTAGAATATAGAAGCAGGAAGTGCAGCACAGATCAACTGTCAGATGGTTAAACAGATTCACAGCACTGGGGAGTGCTGGCCAGAACTATTCTCCATGCCTAGGGTCTCACCCCTAAGGGGTTCTAGGTAGAACTTGGTAGTTTGTAAAAAGTTGTTTGTTTTTACAGGATCTTACTGAATAGATCAGTCTAGCCTTGAACTCATAATCTTCCTGACTGTATCTCCCCAGTGCTGGGATTACAGGCACACACAACCATATCCAGTTGCCTCCACGTGACTAAAGAACAGCTTGAGTTGAGAGTCACTGCCAAAATCTACTCACTTAGATTCAGGGAGAATCCGACAGGAGGTTGGGGCTAAGAGAAGAGTAAATACAGAGACATAGGGGTGATACTTGACTCAAGGGCTGGATAATGATGACTCAGACTTACAAATGTTTCTGAGAAGAATGTTCTAACTAGAAAGAAGATGAAGTACAGGGCATAGACGTGGTGTGTTCAAGGGGCAGAAATGCCCATATGGTTGGAAAAGAATGAGACAGCTATCACATGAAGTCTGGGAAATTAGTGGGTAAGGACAAAGTTGAGCTTTGCTGACATGGGACAGATGGTGCTCTAGGCAAGATGGGAAGCCCTTGGAAGAAAGTGAGCAGGGGAATTGAACCTGGGTCCTTAGTTTTCACAGGCAAACACCTTAATCACTAAGCCATCTCTCCAGCCCCTGTTCCACATTTTTAAACAACTACTCTGAGGAAGCAAAAACACTAGTTGGAGGTTATATGAAGACAGTGGGACCTTGGGCAGACCAGGAAGCCAATGAGGAAGAACTGAGCCACCCCTGTTCTTTTCAGGTGCCTGTGGAAAATCCAAGCAGAAAGTCTTCAAGCAACTAAAAATACAGATAAGCTTATAGAGCATGTGCTTACAAATTTGGGTGGGGTGAGGAAATGAAGGTTAGATGACATCATAGGAATATTAACAATTTCACCCAAAGAAGAGATTAACAATGTAGAAGAAATATTTCTATCATTGGGCTGTGTTGTGTCTTACTTATCATTTTTGTCTATGGACAAGATGAAGAAATGGAAGGATAATGATATACTTGAATCGTGACTCCAAAAATATCAATTTCTAGACAGAATGGGGGTGCCAGGGCCTTGGGCCACTGCAAATAACTCTAGATACATGTGCCACCATGTGCACTGGGTACTGGATAATTGAACCTGGGTCCTTAGGCTTTGCAAGCAAGTGCCTTAACTTCTAAGAAATCTCTCCAACCCCTAAAAGATGAAATTTAACACACAGATAACATACACACACAGATTAAGAAATATATGTTTGCCGGGCATGGTGGTGCATGCCTTTGATCCCAGCACTCGGGAGGTAGAGGTAGGAGGATCGCCGTGAGTTCAAGGCCACCCTGAGACTACAGAGTGAATTCCAGGTCTTCTTGGGCTAGAGTGAGACCTTACCTCGAAAAACCAAAAAATAAAAAATAAAAATAAAAGAAATATATGTTCATGTCTGCTGCATGTGTTTAGCTTTCTGTTACTATACCAAAGCAGCTGATATAATCAATTTAGAAAGAGACTTATTTGGTTCAGTTTTGGAGGATTCAGGTCAATTGGTTCTATTGCTTCAGGGCCTGTAGAGAAGTCAATCATGGTGGGTACGTATGCTGGGGAAGACTGTATGCTTTGGCAGTCATAAAGTAGAAAAGGGTAAGGAACTGAGCCCCACAATCCTCTTCATGGGCATGTACCTGGTAACTAGAGAAACTTCACATGCTGCCCTCTACCTCTTAAATTTTCTACCACTTCCCAATAGAGGCCAGCATTTAGGGTCATCTACTAAGCACACTATCACTGTGTGTGTGTGTATTCACACATGTGTGCATTCTTTCATATTTTTAAAATCACTAGCACAAATACAGGGTCCTAGGAATATGACCAATTACTTGAAAGAAGCCAGCAGCTCTTGGTGACCACAAACTTTATATTCCAAAAGTGCAAAGGAATTACTAAACCCAATGAAAAGTCAGAAGTGTTTAGAATATTTATTAAAAAACAATAAAGACCACTTTCCTCGGGCAGAATATTCAGTAGTAAGCATGTATGCACAATGCAGAATATTTCTAGAGTACATGGCTGGGGGCCTGTTTTGAGGGACAGTAGTATACACACATCAAGTGCTTAACAGCATAGAAGTTTTCCCCAAATAGCATAGAATCTAACTTGAAGAAATAGGCATATTTCTCTTGGTTGAATGGAAACTCAATCTTCAAATATAAGTCTTTAAGTGAGAGCCAGGCATGGCAGCTCACACCTGTAATCCCAGCACTCAGGAGGCTGAGGCAGGAAGACTGCTAAGAGTTTGAGGACGGCCTGGGTTTCACAGCAAGTACCAGGCCAGTCTGAATTACAGAGTGAGACTGGCTCAAAGCAAAACACCTAACCAACTTCCCAACCAAAAACAAAGTTACCAGCTAGTTCAGAGGATAAAAGTAACTTGTTAAAAAAAAAGATAGAGGTTGGGTTGAACACAGGTCAAGCTTGACATCAAAATCTTTTTAACAAACACACATACATACATGTGAAAATACATAAATTGTTTCTTTGTTAGTTTATCAAGTCTCTCTGGAAAGGTTCAGGCAGCCAAGCCAAGTCAAACAAAACACACTTCTTATCTAGGCTTACAACCTTAGGACTAGGGCATCTCCTAGGATGCAGGTACTAGCTACTATGTGCTGATGGAATTGGTCACCCCTGGGCTTGCACTGTGTATCTTTAGACAAAATATAAAGTCATTCAAACACTAATAACACTAGATAAAATATAAGTTCATTTAAATAAGCAAGAAATATTTTTCTGGGGCTGGAGAAATGGCTTAGCAGTTAAGGCATTTGCCTGCGAAGCCTAAGGACCCAGTTCAATTCCTCAGGACCCATGTAAGCCACATGCACAGGGGGTGCATGTGTCTGGAGGCCCTGGCGCTCCCATTCTTTCTTTCTCTCTGCCTCTTCCTCTCTCTCTCTCAAATGAAGAAATAAAATACTTTTACAAAACAGAAATATTTTCTTTCAAGTTTTTTTAATAGCATCCCAGGTTACAATGTGTTTTTACCATCTACCCTGACCGTGGCCACTTCCTTTCCCTCTCCATCCATCTACTTTGTCCCACAGGCAAAAGAGCTCTCAATCCCACTTGGCCATCAGCCAACACAGGTCTTTCTGCTCTTCTTCATGGGCAGCCTGGAGAATTAGGACAACGGGACATCATAAAAGAAAAACATGCTGGCATGGTGGTACATGCCTTTAATCCCAGCACGCAGGAAGCAGAGATAGGAGGATCATCGTAACTTCAGGGCCACCTTGAGACCTGAGACTACATAGTGAATTCCAGGTCAGCCTGAGATAGAGTGAGACCCTATCTCGAAAAAAAAAAAAAAGAAAAACCATACCAGACTGATGGGGGAGGGGAGCAGTGTGGAGAGAAAGATTCTGCCTGCATTGAAGAGAATGAAGAATCAGAACAAGGTAACCAGGGACAGAGGCTCAAGGAAGATGCCACCCTGCCCACTAGAACCCACATCTAACCCAGCTTCATTCAACAGGTTGCAAGCAACACTCTCCATCTGTAGCTTCTTGCTTTCAGTCTCCTGGGCTTAGCACATGTGAGGGCTGGCCCCTCCTGAGCCCACCAACCAATCAGGTCTCCTGTTTGCACCCGAGTCTGCGAGAGGCTCATGCTGCTTAGACGTTTCATCCATTCACATGAAGGAGCCCAACCACACGTGTAAACTTCTCTTAGCGCCTTTTCTTCCTCTGGCTCCTTCTGAATACACACGTTTTCTCAGTCTCCTCACCCCCTTCCTAGCTTTCCAACTGGCCTCTCTTCTATTTTAGTATAAACATGCTGGGGTGGGAGGGTAGGATTTCTTTTTGTTGGTGAGCTTTCCTGTCCTGCTATAGGTATCATCTCGAAGTTCTGAGTCCTTTACTGACCCTTAGTTGTCTCTGACCCACGATGTGAGGGGCTCTCTTGGCTTGGACTCTCCTGCCTTACTTCCCAGGTGTGTCTGTGTGTGCACACGTGCACTCACTTTTCCCCATGTGAGGGAGACTTTCTGTCTCCCCTCTTCCTTCCCAGCCAGGCTGGGAAAGGAGAATCAATCTCTCTCTCTTTTTCTTTTGCTTGGGCCTCTCTGCTAGCATTCTCCCTGGATCCCAACTCTCTAAAATAAATCTCATAATTCATAATTCACCCTAAGTCCATGTTTTCAATTCTTTGTTAACTTTAATCAGGACCCCAAAATTGGTATCCCCAGGCCTGAGATTTTCTGCATTTATGGAATCTAATCCCTCCCTGGACCCAAAATCCTGCATCAAGATTACCTCTAAAATATCTTTATTCATCTTCCACCTAAGTTTGTTACTATATTTTTCTATCTCATTATGGACAGGCTGTGGAGGAGTACTGGTAGAAGAATGAACACATTATGTCTTTAAGTTAGAAAAACAAACCTCAGTTCTGTATGAAGTTCTGAGAGGTCCTAGAGTCGAGCATTCTTAAGATACCCGAAGCGAGTGGAGAAGCGTGGAGGCAGCAAAGCATGCTTAGCATGGAGCTAATTCCAACGCAGCTGCAAAGTGGTGTGACTATGCCAAGGAGCAAAGCTGGGTGAAGTCAGTGCTGCCCGAGTGCTTCTCCCACCCACCTCCCGTCTCTCGATCCTTCCTCCACTGGCAGGGTCAGCACTGCAGAGCACTGAGCACAGCACTCCTCACAGATTATCCAGAAACCTGACCCTGCCAATGTGCAGGCAGTCAAAGGAGGGGAGAAGCACCTGTCCTCCATAGAAACAAATATGGTAACTTCCCATACAATATTTGCTATTTTGTATTGAGATAACCTTACTTGTAGGTTTTATCTGAAATGAAACCTTTCAGGCCAAATGATTACAGCAGCACTTCCAATAAATAGAATCCACATTTCATACACAAAACAGCAACAATACACAAGACACACCGAAAAAGAAACGAAACTTTGTCGTCTCTGCTCACTTCACCACTCCAGGAACATGGGAAAGAAAAAAGGTTCTAAGACACAGGTTTCATATGTAGGCAAATAGGAATATAACACAAAATTTTGTAAAGATAAAAATGTTTTAATCAAAATAGAAGACAGATTAGTTGGAAAGAAGGGATTCAGTGGAAGGGAAAAAGGAAGGGTGTTGGGAGGGGATTATGAACATGATATATTGTTTACATTTATGGAAGTTGTAAAAACTTAAAAAATATTTTTAGGAGCACATGAAGTCTCTTAGCTTAGTAAAAGCAAAAAAGGTGAAGTTTACCTGAAAACAGGTTATTTCTGCCTTTCCACTGGCGAATTTACCAGAGGACTAAGCTGAAGCTACAAAACACATTATGCACAGAATCAAACAAGGGTGAGTGATCTGCTAATTGCCACCCACCAGAATCTGGAATCTTGCCACACACAGAAGTGCCATAGAGAGGACTCTATGTCTACATAGTGAATTTCAGACTCTTTTTCTAGATGGAAAAGGAAAAACAACAATAACAAAGATTTCCAGACCCTGGGTGTTTAAAGGGCCTTCACACAGTAAATCAACCTACTGCTGTCCTGTTTTCTCCACAGCCAGGCTGAAATAACACAGCCCCAGCAGAGGTGTGAATTACCCCCATTCATCTTAATGGAGTGTTAACTTCAAAGGCTTGTTTTAACCATTTAAATACTAAGCTCACAAGTAAACATTCTGTTCAAAAAAAAAAAAAAAAAAGTACAACTTAAACAACCACTCTCAACATATGAAAGTAATTTAGTCTTGACATTTTGTCTTTTAATTTAGCAAACAAGACTTCAAATGTTAGAAAAGTATGTATTTTGTGCTTTCCTTAATTTTATTTCAAATCATTATTACCTAATAAATTATGAGCATTAAGCCTGTAAGGAGAAGGCCCACATTTCCCCGGGAAAATGCTGAGGGGCCTTTGAACAAGGTTATGAAGGGGGCACTGCTATCACCAACCTTCTTGTGACCTTCCTCCAAACTCAGACTGTGAGTCCTGACTAGAAGCAGGTCAGGCAGTCCTGGAAGTAAATACTAAGTGGCCAACCTCTAGAAACGATCACGATGTTCGCTCAGCTCTGTGCAAAGTGTTACATGTTATCTGCTTCTTTTGCCAAAGCTCCCAGGACACTACCTCACCAGCAGGTGACAAATGCACAAACTGATGCCCAGCTGTCATCACACTTAACATCTGCCCCCAGGGGCATCCTTGCATCTGTTGTAGATTTAGGCATCGTTATATTGGTGTTACTAGACATAGATTTATTTAAGCAGCTGAACACCTATGAGCATTTGGATCCATCGTTTCATAAACAGAGAAAAGGATACCAGTAATAGCTTATTAGACTGATGGGCTTTGTCTGACCTGAAGCAGCCCGGGAGGCCTCCCCGCCTGGGCCCAGGGGACCACACTAAGTGCCTACTTTCAGGAAGGCATTAGTAGATGAGCGCAGTGAGTGTGTGAGGGGTGCCATGGGAAAGCATTAAAAACTGCTGCTGGGGCCAGGTCCCCTGAGTGAAGGCTACAGAGAGACTGAGAAGGCAAAAGTTGTGCAAGGTGGAAGATGAAAACATCCCAAACATGTTTCCAAGTCCTTGGGAGAGAGTAACTTCATGTTACTGGTCCAGGAAGGGGATAATGATAGAGTAAGAAAGCTACTTGCTATGCATCTAATTGATCAGAAGCCATCAAATTCTCTTAACACAGCCCTGTAAATAGGTTTTCATCCCATTTCAGATTGAGAGTGGAGGCTTACACAGGTTAGGAATAGTAGGCCTTTCATTGAGGCCTGAATCCAACTCTTTGTAGCCCCAAAGCTGGCCTTTTCCCATTACCCCACAGGGTTTTCAAATTGTCAAAGTATCTCTTTGATCTTTTCAAAAGAGGAGCTCAGCTGTTAAATTTTCTAACTCTTTCCTATTTTCTAACTTTTTCCTAAATGAGCAGCAAGAGGACATCTGCAAAAGTGTGTATTTCCATACACGCAAATCACTGCTTTGCATACAATGCCCTACTTTACGTGTAGACTGGGTTAGCATTACATTTTTACTGATACACCCTGGCTTAGGTAAGCTGCTAACCAGGTGGCCCTTCACACAGAATCTCCATGGTGGAAAAGCCTAGCTTCTACTTTCCAATCAGCAATCAGCCACATGAGTGGAAAGACTGCAATGACTCAACACTTTCCAGCAAAGCCCGAGTTGAAAGATCAGTATCAGTCTGTTTGCCAAGCATGGCATCACTTGTTTTAGTGACACAGTGAAGAAGCTGAGAGAGCTTTCAAATCCACACAATAAGCAACACGAAAATCTCATTATGAACAGTGTGTGTGTTTGGGGGGTGGGGATCCCAGCTTTTGGGCAAGATTTAGAAGCAGGCAAAATACCAACTGGAGTAATCTACAGTTTGGGGATTGGTGACTGATGCTGACAACACTGAACCATAAGCTATGACTCAATTTTGTACATAAGAACACTGATTTCTTGAAAAACATTTACTCGATATATTTAATAAAATTTAAAACTTCTGCTCGGTGAACAACTATTCAAAGAATGGCAAGACAAGGCTGGATAGAGAACTCTTTGCCAAGCACATACCTCATGAAGTACATGCACCCAAAATATATAAAAAGTGTTTACAACTCAACAATGAGAAAACAGCCCAACTAAAAAATGGGCAAGAGTTGAAAGCCCATAAAAAAAAAAAAAAAATACAGAAATCACAGGTCCTATGAGAAGATGCTTAGAAACATGTCACTAGGGAATCACAAAACAATGAGATACCACGATAAACCTACTAGAAAATTCAAAATACTGCAACACCAAACGTAATGTGGTCAGGATGTGAGAGAACTCATTTATTGGTGCTGAGAATGCAAAATGTTACAATTATTTTGGAAAGCACCTTGGTAGCTTATAAAGCTAAATATATTCTTATAATGTAGCAACTGTGTTCCTTGGATTGATTAACTCCATAAACTTATCACCCTCCCACACACATGCAGTATTTTTACTTTGTAATTGCCAAAACCTGGACATGACTGCAAGGTCTTCCAATAGACGAATGATCAACACACTGGGCACAGCCTTACAATAGAGTATTACTCAGTGCAAAAAGAAACGAGCTATCCAGTCACAGAAAGAGATGAAGGAAACTTAATTGAAGATCATTAAATGAAAGAAGCCATTCTGGAAAAGCCAAAACTATAGAGATGGTAATGAGATCAGTGGCTACTAGAGTGCCAAGAATGAACCCTAATGTAAACTAAAGACTTTAGTGAATATGACTTTAATATGGACTCACTGAGTGTGACAAATGTACCATATTTACACAAGACACTGAAAGCAGGAAAGCTGTGAGGTGTTGGAGGAAAAAGTATAGTATATAGAATTCTTTTTGCTCAGTATTTCTGAAAACATGAAACAATTCTAAAAATTTAAGAGTTTATTTAAAAAAGATCCAAAACAAACAAAAGAGATATCCAAAACATTTAAGGGCATTCTGAGTGTTTCTTATTTTGGTTAAAATTACTATATTCCTACTTTTGGCTACATGCTATCATTCTGTCCTGTTTTTCTGGTTAGTAATTTTCATAAAAATACACTTTTCATACAATGTGCCTTCCAGAATTATTCCTTCTTATTTATAGAAGTAGATTATTCTTCATAAGAAAGAGAAAATCATTTCTTTCATTTTTAATCCAATCAAAAATGATGAGGGCTAAACTAAAATTCCCAACCAGAATTCCAGAGATGAGCAAAACCAAAGCCTGTGGAAATAAAAAAGATAGCAATTGTGAGTATTTTAAAAAACTTCTGTCCTTTGCAATAATACATTTTCTATCCATCCATCCATCCATCCATCCATCCATCCATCCATCCATCCATCTCTAATCCAATCTATCTTCTACTTAAGAAAGAGTCTCACTGTAGTTCAGGCTGATCTCAAACTCTTGGTGACCTTGCTTTAGCCTCCAGAGAGCTGGTATTACAGATGTGAGCCACCATACTTGGCTTTTAAAATATAATTTATGTTTTAAGATATATTGACTTTTTATTTTACATAGATACAATAAATTATCTCAAAATGGAAGCCTTAAACGAAATTAATAAAAGCAGCTTACCCCAAGCTTTTTCCACGAGAGAAAATCTTCTCTGCTAAGTTTAAGATAAAATAGTCCTGGGAATACAAAAATCAAGCATGTTGATGTACTGGCACCTACAAGTTGGAGGGAAGAACAGTAAGATATTGTTGGAATCCAAGGTGAGACAGAGCACTACTTTACTCCTTTGCTTTTGTGAGGTTGCAGAACAAACCCAAAGACCTTGCCGATGCTAGGCAAGAACTCCACCACTAAGCTACAAACCTTCACCCACTGTCTCTTTTATTATGTGAAGTTTTGTTAATGGAAAACTTACCAATGACACCAAATACATTTCTAATGTCAGGAACATATATTGCAAGTAAAACGATGATGACATTGAGTGCTACTGTGATCAAAAAATGGCGAATCCATGAAAATGGAAAATTAGAGAACAGTATCATCATTAAAGCTTTTCTGGCCTGTTTAACAGAAAGAAGGCAAGGAGGAAGTATTGAGTATAAAATATTTGCTTAGAGAATATTGTGGCATAGCAGCTATAATATTCTTGAGCTCAAATCACTTATATTTAAAAATATAGCACAAATTATTATTACAAACTGTTTCTACAATAAGCTAAATGTTTATACACACACACCTTTCTGAATGAGCTTTATAAAAAATATTTAAATTCTATACAAAATTTTCACAGGCAATTCTTTTGTTTGCTTGTTTTTTGAGGTGGGGTCTTGCTCTAGCCCAGGTTGACCTGGAACTCACTATGTAGTCTTAGGCTGGCCTCCTACCTCTGCCTAATAAGTGTTGGAATTAAAGGTGTGTACCATCATACTGGGCCTTCATGGGCAATTTCTTAAAGTTGCATAATTAAAAAAATTACCAGCAATGAACTGTAATGATGAAATCACAGACAGAGAGTAATCTTGACTAAATTTAACAGAAAACAAACTTAGAAACACAAAAGGAAATCAGGATATGGAAAAGAACTCCCACTTACTATATTATTTTCTATTATATATTCCCCTGCATGTAAACATGAAAAATAGGGTATTATATATACTCCCATCACTAAGGCAGGCAGCAAGCAGTCACGTCCCAAAAAGTTTATCCAGGCCCTGCTGGACTCTGGTACTGTGGCCTGCACAGAGAGCGGCACCAAAATCCTGAAGGCTCCATTCTTTAAAAGCTCACTGCTAGATTCAAGACATACATGCAAAAGCATTTATACCTACAGCCTGTGTTTTCATGTCCTCAGAAATTCTTAAGATTCTTATGTATAACAACTAGATGCAATGAAACTCTGTCTTGCTCCTTAAATTGTACTGCAAATAAAATATTTTTGACTAGCATATCTTTGTGAAAATAAATCTACAATAAACCAGTAGGAGCTCATTTTTGCTGACTTGGCTTTTCCTCTTTATGCACATTCTTTTGAAAACAGAATACAGAAAGAGAGAAAACCCCCCAAAACTTTAGAACTATAGTGTCTAAATTGGAAACAATGCTGTGGGACAGGGCAAATCTGAACTAAATCTCAGAAAGCACAATTAGTGCAGTGGCTTACTGTTATTTTTGTGCTTTCATGGGGCCATATGCAAGGCTGAGGTCTTTGATCCATTACTTGACAAATGAGTACGATATACAAAAATCCATGTGACTCAAAGGTTCTGGTCTGTAGAGAATTAGTGTTGCCATATTAGGGAGCCACTGCACCAAGCAACAAAACCTTTCAGCATACTTACAGGAAAGTGGATTAGAGGGACCGTCAGAAGCACAGCAAACAGTATGCATAACTTCACAGTCATGACAACAGTATCATGTGGCAAGTATTTGCTATAGCCTTCTAGTAGTTCCGACTCCACTCTGTCTGTAAATAAAGAAAGCAGTAACAAGGATCGCATCATAAACTATGTAACAAGATGTCAATAATAGCAAAATTAGTTTTTGCTACACTAATAAATCTTAACAGGTTTGGATCCCCTATCCTAAATACTGAAATACAAACATATTAGTTAAATATTTTCTTGAAATGTGCAAATATTCCTTTCATTAAATTTTAAGACAGGACATACAGAGCTTCTAAAATTGGGACAATAAATATGCATTTAAAAGTATCACTTCAGAACTTGTCCATACTTGGAGGGACATGAACACTCAGGTTGTGTGCAAAGTGCTTTAAACGCATGTCTGAATACGGTCCCCATGATAACAACATGAGGTAGGAGGCACAAAAGTACTGAGTCACTTGTTGAAGAAAACACAGCTTGACGGACACAGCGGTGCACTGCACTCCACGCTTCTGCACTGAGGCTTTTCTCCTATTTCACAGGGCTCTGTGCATAATATCAGCTTTATCTATGCTCATCTGCATTCATCTCTCACAGAGGAGAGAATGACTTACGTAGTGAGCCATGGTAGCCATCAGGGAGAGGACTGATAGAGGCTGATCAAGGCTTTTTGCCTCACAGTGTCCTATTCCCACGGCTTACCTCACCCAAGGCAGCTGAGGAAGAGTGTGGTGCTGCAGAACACATCTCAGTACCTGTGGGTGAAGCTCAGTAGTTACAGCAGAACAGTGTTTTTGAATTTGAGAGTATAGGTTTCAGAAAGGATGCTTTAAAATTGTTTTTAAAAATCAAATATAAGTAAGTTTTCAAGGGCCTTAAAGATTTAAAGGGACTACACACAGACAACAGAAAATGTGTGTACAGGCCGAAGAAGGTCTAAACAAATAGGTATGGTGATTCAAACCTAGAGCACAGGCTATGTTCAAATCTGACTACTTACTAGCAATTTATCTGAATCCTTCTCACATCTTTAACATGGGGACAATAATACTAAAGAGGTACTGAGAACACGACATCCAAAGATTGGAAGATCATCTGGAAATGAGATGCAACCCTGGCAGGATAGAAGGAGCAACGGGAACATGCGCCCAAGGTAGTACATGCTGCAGAGAGGAGGGCAGTGGGCAAGAGAGCTGGAATGCACTGAACACTGAGCAGCGTAGTCCTGCACAGGGGTTCGAGTCCATGTGGCAGGCCAGAGATGCAGTACCAACCCAAGCAGAAGAGGGTAGAAGACCTGAACTAAGAAGAAGAGCAGCCTGGAAGAGAAGCAGTTAGAATGCCCCTGTCCTAACCACTGAGAAGTGACGAGAATCTGAACCCAAAATCACAGGCATGGGAAAGCAGTCCAAAGTGCCACAGATGAGACGCGCACAGTGTGCTCCTACTAGAGTAAGTAGGAGACGAGGAAATCTGGATTCTATTTCCAAATCTTTGAGAGGCTTGTCAGTCTTTGGAGAAATATGGTAATCTACTTTATTTCCATTTTCTAAATCATAAAATGAGCTATTAACACTTCTTGCTTAACAACCTCATAGACTTGGAATGGTCTATTATGAAATGCTTGGGCACTGGCCTGACTCACCAGAGAAACACTTTCTCTCTTTAACATTTGTCATTAGAGTTGATATTTATTAATCTAAGTACATACTTACACGTCCTTACCCAAACTTACATGTGACAAAAGTCAGAATTTAAGCCTTGGGAGCTGTGGATGAAAGGATTCCAAGCAGCTTCTGAGGTCTTAAGAATGACCCGTAGTACAAATTCAAACTAGATGTCACATGACCACTTTCTACTTTCCTAGGATGAAAACCTTCCTTATGTCTCAGCCCTTCTATGCTCTTAGCTGAATCTTAACATATGTAAGGAAGAACAGAGGACACCGCATTTCTTTACATTCAGATAAATCTTTGCAGCTCTCAGAAAGTACCTGATGGTGATCTCTACAAGTCGTCTGCAACAAGAGCTCCTGCCTAAGACGCCCTGTCTGGAGCGTGCGCACATCTCACACAGTGGCACAGAGCGCACTGGGCTTGCACGCAGGAAAGCTGCCTTTGAACCTGTGATGGGTCATTTTACCTCTTTAGGCTACAGTCGTTCATCTAAAACATGAATGAAATCTTGAATCCTGTAGCCCTCTGGATAAAATCTTGGGCTCAACAAGCAGTTTCTTTCCTTAACTGGGAACTCTGGGTATACTGCTTGAGAGAGAAAAGATATTCTTGGTTATGATTAACAATGCAAAAAGGAACTACTGTGAGGGGCTCACAAGTATCTGCCTCTTCTACCTTTGGAGGAAGTATAATCACCTGTCTTCCATGTACTGACCTGTAGCACCATTTTTCTTTAGTTGTGAGCTTCTTTGTTACATGAAATTTACATAATGAAGAATTTGTGTTATGAAAAGTCACTGACAGCCTAACAGCTTTATTTGATAACAAGGCAAATTCTATATCAGAAGATTTCATCTGCATGATGAAGACCTGAAGGTATGTTTTTAAGGAATAATAATCAATACATGATGGATGAGGACAATCTATCTATCTATCTTTATAGCAGGGACAGAGGGGCTGAGGCTTAAGTGAGCCAGGTTGTCTCAAAGTTTACTGTCACTGAAATTTGAGAATGAGGACATCTGTCTGGGTTGAAGTTCTGAAGAGGCACCATGTTAATAAAGGCTTTAGAGGAAAACAAAGTAAGATTGAAACCTCAACTCATTATTCACAAGCTCAAGGTAGTGGCCTAATTCCTCAACTTAAATGAACCTGAGTTGTGGAAAGGATTAAGTGAGGCAATACATGCCAAACACATGGAACTCACTTAAATGTCAGTGAGTCAGCATCCACTCCTCCCGACCACCCTTCTAATCGAAGCTTTCTGTTACAGTTCAGTATTGTTTCTGAGTACCTAAGGCTTCATGCCATTCATGTAATTACTGCTCAGTCATCCTGGATATGGGTAGGAACTGGAGGTTTCTTCCAGGTAGTTCTACTTATCTACTGGGAGGAGGAGGGAATTAGGACTTTTTGGACTTTTTCTCAGTGTTGAAGATCCTTAAAAATAATTCAGGATGAACATCCCTAATTTGAAAATTCAAAATCTGAAATCCACAACTCAATGGTCCCAATATTCGAAAATTTCAAAAGCCCATAAATTGAAATATTTTTAGTCATGTGAATTTTAGATAAGTGATAACCAGTAGTATTTATGCCAAGTGAATTTTAATTAAAAAGCATATGAAGCCATTCTCCTATACAAAATCATTATGAATTCCAAGAGGCCAGCTTTAGTAATTTACTGATACAGAGAAGTCTTTTTTTTTTGGTTTTCTGAGGTAGTGTCTCACTCTAGCCCAGGCTGACCTGGAATTCACTTAGTCTCAGGTTGGCCTCGAACTCACAGTGATCCTCCTACCTCTGCCTCCCGAGTGCTGGGATCATAGGCGTGCACCACCACACCTGGCCAAGAGAAGTCTTAATGAATCCAAATCTCCATAAAAACAAACATATTCAACAACCAAAAATAGAATGTTTATATTCCAAAAGTTTTACAATTATGATCCAAACAAGCTGACAATCTGTCTTTGCTTCACTGTAGTGGATCTAGCAGGGCACCATGCTCATCCTGGACAAAATGCTTCTCTGTGGCATGCACAGCTCTACAATTCTAATCCTATAGACCTGGACTCACAGAGTGGCCTTTATCACTGTTGAAACAGCTAAGCAGGAAAAGAAGGAATATGTAGAAAATTCCACTTGTCTCACACTGAAAATTCCACAGGACTACAGCATATGATGAAGTTATGTCTAAAGTGTTTGATTATAAAAAGTACAATGCTATAAGAGAATATTTGAAATTATGAGACTAATCCAATGATGATAATAGTCAGAGTCATATACAACTACAACAGCTCTCATTGGGGAAAGAATGACTACTATTGCTATGTGCCAGAAAAACAACATATGCAGCCATTCCCGAGTGAGATGAGATGAAGGTACTGTAAGGTCATATAGTTGGGTAGGGTAGAGGAGTGATACAAACCAGTTTTGTTGGAGTTCAGAGCCCACAGTCTATTCAATGAGCTCGTCCCGAAAACCTTGTCAGGCATAGAAAATCTCACAAAGTACAATGTTACTTACCAGGGATTCTTTACTTACAAAGTCACTTTGAAGGCATTTGCACACAGAAAAGTATATCCAGAATTTGGCCAACTGAGAACAATGTGCTATGTTTGTTTGCAAATAAGTTTAGATTTTTCTAATTCTAGACTTTTAAGTTTTACTTTTTTGATGTTCTTGTCAAAAGAGAAAGAACAACATAGTTTACAATTACCTTTTCCAATATAAGATTTTTTTTTCTTCTTCTGTTTTTAATATTTTTATTTTTCAAGGTAGGGTCTTGCTATAGCCTAGGCTGAATTAGAATTCATTGTCTCAGGCTAACTTTGAACTCACAGAATTCCTCCTACCTTTGCCTCCTGAGTGCTGGGATTAAAGATGTATGCCACCACACCCAGCAGATTTTTATTTTCTAAATGTATGTTTTTAAAGAAAATAAAGGAGAAAGACATCACAGGCTATACATCTGCATAATTATCCACTGTATGTCTGAAGGCAGAGATGTCTGGCATTATATCTCAGCATACAACTAGATGCCACTGTAACATCCTTTCCCTTGTCAAGTGGCTACACTGCAGTTAATGCTTTACCCATAAGCCCTTAACTAGAGCTTAGCATACTGAATATACAATGCCAAAAACCAAAATCATTTTGTAGAGATAGCGATGACCTTATGCATGAAATTTACACAGATGTTTAAGAAAAATTTTATATGAATTCACTATTCTTAGCTTGGAAGATAGATTTTTCTCTTTCTCTTAAAAAGAGAAAGAGAATAAATTCTTTAAGGCCTCAAGAGGCACTACAATACAGAAGCATGTTCTGAACACATCAACTCACCAATGAAATGCACAAAGTAAGTCTATAGAGATCTATGTGAGATCTTATAATAATATATTTTGTCATCTATAATTAAGGCATATACTCACCATAAAAAGTGAGGTACCCAAAGAGTGCAGATGTGAAGTAAATGAAAAAACTTAAAGCAATTGCTGTATTGGTTACATTCTGCATTCTTTTCTTTGTGGGGCTAAAAGACAAAAATGGCATAAGCAGAATGGGTGATCTGAATATATCTAAGAAACAAGTATAGCCCAAGCTAGTCCACAGGATTCCTCAATCAAAAATTTATCCATCAAAATAAATAACAAAATTTTAAAAATCATAAGAATATCCATCAATAACTACACCCTACAATTCATAATCTGAAATTAGTACACACAGATAATACTTTGTCAGCATGCACAGAATTAGCTGTTGGCCTTTTTAGTTTTGTTTTCTTTCTTTTCTTTTTTTTTAAACGTTAAACAGATTTTTATTACATAAATGTTGGTTGTCACATAATTGGATACTTGTCTACTTTGTACAATTATTTTTACTCTCCACAGAAAGGCTGCTTCTGAACTTATCTGGCAATGGCAAGCACTGAAATCCTGACTTGAACAGAATTGTAGTAGAAATGCCTCACTGATTTAAGTTGAAAGCAGTACATTGGTACATGGCTCTTGCACCCAGTATCAGGAATGTACAAATGTCTTTTTAGTAAAAATACAAAATAATTATCTGTAGGCATGGACAAATGACAGCAGTAAACCAGTATATATTGTCAACTGAAACCAGTAACTGATGGTTACTGTGATTTGTTTAAACATCAGCCAGCCTTTTCTTCAGTCATTTTCTTCAACTGACTTCTCTGAAGTTCTTGATGAGGAATACTGCCTTGAGCTTCCTGTCACAGTTCATTTCGAATGGCACAGCACTATTCCAGGACTTAGAACATGGCCCCTCCCATACCACCACCCATTTCTCCCATTGCGCCCATTCCAGGTTCCGTCCCTTCCTTGGGAATTTCTGTGATTACAACTTCTGCTGTAGTTAGCAGGGAGGCCACCCCAGCAGCATCCATTAAAGCAGTTCTTATAACTTTTGTTGGATCGATGATTCCCTTCTCCACCATATTCACAAATTCTCCAAGCATAGCATCACAACCAACTTCTGAGGAACTTTGCAGGATTTTATCAACTATCAAAGATTCTTCAACACCTGCATTCTTAGCAATTGTCATTGCAGGAATTGTGAGTGATTTTCTAATAATGTCTATACCGATTTTTTGATCTTCATTAACAGGCTTTAAAGAGTCCAAGGCTGGAGTGCAGCGGAGGAGAGCGCAGCCGCCCCCTAGAACAATGCCTTCTTCTACAGCTGCTCTTGTAACACTGAGGGCGTCTGTAACTGTCTTTCTTCTCATTTACCTCCACATCGCTTGTTCCATCAACCTTCAGCACAGCTACTCCATCTGAAAGCTTGCCAGTCGCTCATTCAGTTTTTCCTTTTCACATTCACTAGTTGTGGTGTCTAACTGCTCTGTGATTTCTTGAATACGTTTTTCAATTTGAGTTTTGTCACCTTTTCCTTTCAAAAGCATGACATCATCCTTGGTGTCAATGACCTCTCCGACTTTCCCTAAGTCATGAGGCTGAACATCTTCAAGGTTAGGGTCAGTCGCTCTTCTCCAAACGCTGCACCACCAGTAGCAATAGCCATATCCTTAAGCTGGTTCTTTCTATTGTCACCAAAACCTGGAGCTTTGACTGCTACAACCTAAAGACCAACTTTTAACCTATTTAAGACCAGCACTTAGAGCTTCACCATCGACATCTTCAGCAATTATGACTAAGGGTTTACGGTGAGCATTTGCAATTTCAAGATCAGGCACAATGGACTGGACACAAGAAATTTTCTTTTCACTCAACAGAACAGGCACCCTGGAATTCACATTTTTGACTTTTTGATGTGTTAATAAAGTATGGTGAAATATAGCCTCTATCAAACTTCATGCCTTCAATAATTTCTAATTCATCATTCAGCGTTTTTCCTTCACTGTGATGACACCCTTTCTTCCAACCTTTTTCATTGCATCAGAAATGATGGTTCCAATTTCTTTGTCTCCATTAGCAGAAATTGTAGCAACCTGAGCCATTTCCTCAGGTGTTGTCACAGGTTTAGACTGCCTGTTAAGTTCAGCAATTACAGCATCAACAGCCAGCATTACACCTCTCCTGATTTCCACTGGATTAGCACCTTTGCTGATCTTCTCACAACCTTCCTTGGCAGTTGAGCGTGCCAGTCCTGTAGCAGTGGCGGTGCCATCCCCAGCCTCTTCATCCGTGTTATTGGAAACCTCCTGAACCAGTTTAGCTCCAATATTTTTATACTTGTCCTTCAAGTCAATTGCCTTTGCAACAGTCGCACCATCTTTTGTTACTTTAGGACTTCCCCAACTCTGTTCAATAATTACTGTTCTTCCCTTTGGCCCCACTGTAACGGCTACAGCATTGGCTAAAAGGTCTACACCTTGAAGCATTAAGGCTCGGGCTTCCGCACCAAATCTTACATCTTTGGCATAAGCCCGAGTGAGATGAACAGCCAGTGCCTGGGACACTGGTCTCATTTGTTGCAGGACTGTAGGTAGTCAAAGCATTTCTGTGGGCCATCGGCAAAGGGGCATGTGGTGAGACAGGCCATCTGTCGAGTGAGGGACAGAGTGCACGGTGCACACAGCAATGAGCACGTGTCCCCTCCTCCCTCCCCACGCCGCTCCCTCCTCTGCCCTGGGCCAGGCAATCCACCTTCTTCTCTTCTCTTCTCTTCTCTTCTCTTCTCTTCTCTTCTCTTCTCTTCTCTTCTCTTCTCTTCTCTTCTCTTCTCTTCTCTTCTCTTCTTTCTTTCTTTCTTTTTTTTTTTTTTTTTTGAGGCAGGGTCTCACTCTAGCTCAGGTTGACCTGGAATTCCCTATGTAATCTCAGGGTGGCCTCGAACTCATGGTGATCCTCCCACCTCTGCCTCCCGAGTGCTGGGACTAAAGGTGTGCACCACCATGACCGGCTTCTTTCTTTTCTTAATAATACTTAGAATTCAGTGATTAAAGGTAAGTATTCATATATGAGAATGCTATTCAACCTGAAAGCCCTTGAAGTAAAAGACACACTTGGGCTGGAGAGATGGCTTAGCAGTTAAAGCTCTTGCCTGCAAAGCCAAAGGACCAAAGTTCAACTCCCTAAGACCCACATAAGCCAGATGCACGAGGGAGCTTACACATCTGGAGTTTGTCTGCAGTGGCTAGAGGCCCTACTGTGCCCATTCTCTTTTTCTCTCTCTACCTACCTATTTCTGTATATCTCTCTCTCAAATAAATAAATAAAAATTTTAAAAAATTAAAATAAAAACACACACTTAACACATTTAAAATATCCCAGGATTTTACAGTACCTCTGAAGTTCACAGTATATGGGCAATATTGATGTATGACAGAGAAATGAAAAAGCCATCGTTGGTATAGCATAGACACTCTGAAAAAACATTAACAAAATTATTTGATGCTATTATTTGATTGAAACCATTATTTTATTTAACAACAGACTTGGTTCTATTTAAAAAAACCAATTTGGTTAAATTTATTTCATCTTTCATGAATGAGCTTATTATGATATATGTGTATGTACATATGTATTTTCTTGAGAGACACACCTGTAGTCACCAGCAAAAACTACATGTTATATTTGGCTTTCTTTTCCTACATGAGCCAGAATAGTTTTTGGCCAACCTCCAAGACCACGCTTCTTTACTACAATCATAATTTCTACATTATTTGAGTATGTAAATATAATTTAGGTAAGATAAAAGTAGCTAAATTTTATAAATGTCATTATTGTAATTCTCAGTCACTCTTCAATGATACACACTTTGAATACGTCTTATTACCCTAAGCAGCAATGGCTGCTAATGCTTCTGCACCTGCCTTTACCAACTCAGTCCAAGTAAATACTAAAAATAGTAATCACATTTTTGTACTACTAGCAACTTGGACAAGGATTTCTTTTAATGAGAGGGAACATCAGTAATTCTAGGCCTTTAAAACTCTTTGGGATGCCATGCGACATGTAAAGCTCATTTTTTTGTCACTAGAATACTCAACGAGAGCCAGAAGAAGCTGTCAAGCAAGTCAGTTGTTACCTAAGAGGAGCATGTCTTTAACAAGTGGATGGTGAAAAATTATTTTGTCTTTTCAGCATTTCTCTTTAAGTAGCTTTTGGCTCTAAAGCAAGAGAAGTCCCATGAAGACCCATCTTGGGATGTGATGCCTAAGCTCCTAAAGAATCTGAGGGCAGCAGACAGGAAGCTGCATGTTTCTTGAGGCTGGATTAGAGGAATGAGAGTTCAGTTCACAAGTTCTCTGTTTCATACACTGCTCAATTTCCTGGCTTGTCAATTGCCCTATATAGATCTTTAAGGCACATGGAGGTCTTTACTATGTGAAAGATGTGGTAACCTCCCTTGTGGGCCTGAGATATAGCTTTTGGGTAAAAACAAGGAATAAAAGAAAACTTCTTCATGGAGGAATAACCACATTAACGTTCTATGTTAACAGGGCTATATATGAGCCGAGGGAGATTCTAGTATGAGGGACATACAAAGAAGCATTTCAGAAGAAATAGAAAGGGTAGAGAAAGACTCTTGGAAACAAGTTGCAAAGCAGAAAGCATGCAGATCACACACAGCTCATCTCCTCTGATGATGCTGTCGTGCAGACATTTCCAGAATCCGATGGCTCTTAGAGAAGGACAAAGATTTGGTCTTTTAGTCTCTGTCCCAAGCATCATAAATTTCAACCTTGGGATGTTGTTTAGAAAATATAATAGCAGTATTCAATTGCTGGTCCAATGATGAGGCTGTTTAGCTATAACCCAAAGCTCTACTCACAGGGGAGGAGTTTTTGATGTAATTGGCTATTTAGCTTTACAAGTCCAGCGAGCAACAGGAAGACTGTATCCACAGAGGACCTTATTGGCCAGACCAGACATTCGGTAAATGTGTTCTTTTAGGCAGAGACCCATTTAAAACAGGCTCCATTTAAAGGCACGCCAAAAGAAAGAAAAGAAAAAGGTGGCTGTTTCATAATGGGCCACCCTGTGTTCAATAATATTATTCTTCTGGTAGGCAACCCTATACTTAGCACTTTCATGAAAATTAATTAGTTACAGGTACAAAGACCTAAGAGACCCTGTTACACAAATCTCTTAAAACTTGAAATGTGAAAAATCAACTAAAGTATCTGTTAATAACTTACACACCTCTTTGGAGAAATGAAAGAGCTTCGGTTTACAGTCATCTGTAGCATTTGAAATCTGTTTAAGAGTATTGAGGGGAAAAGAGAAACCAACAGCTATTAAAAGTCAGAATATATCAACAAAAATGATGAATTTATTATTACTAGGTTTACAAGTCAAATTACTTCAAAGCAGACTTCTAAAATGCAATATAGTCATTACTTTTTCATTAATTAGGAAAAAAACCTCTTTGTCTCCCTCTTTTCCTTTATAGTTTAAAAGTTAAAAACAGACAAAAAGTTAGATATACTACCTGGGAGAATTCCTCCATGTAGTTTAAGGTCAGAGGACAAGGGATGGTCCATTTTTTGATGACTATCTGTAGGAATAATGCAATCAGCACTCAGGTCATTTCTAGACAGTCATCAGAACTTGACTTCAGCAAGGTCAGCATTATTTTAAACAGTCTAAAGTCTTGCCAAATAAGATGTGTTAACAGAAGACTCCTCACTGTTGTGATTTTCTCCAGATAGAATGGGTCTCCATTTAACATGTCACCTGTGTGGAAGGGGGCAGGACAGAGGGTGCTTTGCATCTGTTTAGCTGGTATCCCAGCTTAAAGACCATGAGTATGCTTGTACCATCTTCAAAATCTCAACAGCATCTTGGTACATGTTATAAAAGTGCAATTCAAAAAGGGAACATGGTTTCGGTGGTAACTTTACAATAATAAGATTGTTTATGTCAATAGCAGATAGACATGAGTAGTAGTTGTGAGAATGCAGGCAGAAAAAAGTAGAGACTTCTATAAAGCGTGGCCTCAGGGATTTCTTATGAGTAAGTACTTTTCCCTCTTTACTTTTTCAGATTTGTATTATTTTTGGTGAATGCAGAGAGCTCCAGGAAACTCCAGCTGGTAAAATAAATAAAAAAAAAATTAAAAGAAATCCATGGGGATGCTGTTTCCCAGAAATAATCAATGAAAATGTTTCAGGGTTTTACTCTTAATTGTGGCCATCCTGTTTCTCGACCTGGAGTTATGGCTGTGTCAACATAGCCATTGTTGCCCTTGTTTTAGGCACATAATTACTCTGTAAATGTTTGCTCCGGGCTAAGGGCTAAGTCCCAGCATACAAAGGGGCACTGGAGAATAAAGCAAGGATTTGTCCTTTGCAGGCGACCAGTCAGTAAATAAGATTCCTATTCGGTATTTATCTAGTTTGGGACTTTAATTCAATCAAAATTTCATACAGTGATAAATCTAAAGAAAACACATACTTTTAGGATTAAGCTAATAGGTGAATTCAAGAGTCACTTTTAATTTAAGATCCCACCAAAACAAAAAAGAGGAGGGTTGTAAGGATAAACTGGATGAGATGCTCTGACATTTCTAGGTGAGTTTTCAATACAGAATCCAGCTCAAGGCTCAGCTTACCACGAGGAAAGAACCAAGTCAAAAGTGACCATCTGCATCTTTCTTCTAAGGGCTTTCGGAAGGGGGAGCATGGAGTGCGCAGAAGCAAGGTCATTCCCCATCTCTCTGTGGCTCTGCTGACACTCTCCACATGCAGAGTCTCGTGTTCCCTTTCTAACATGCGCTGCTGGAAGCACGGCCATTTGTTGAGCACTTATAGTGCAGCAGGCACTTACAGGGTTACAGGCATCCTCCTTGATAAACTCTACCTGTGAATTACTTCACTTAGTTTGTCATCTCATACTTCAAATCTTCAAAACATTTCAGAACAGTGCTCCAAAATACAATATAACCACAACTTTTCACTGATTAAAAAAAACTACTAGCAGCCCAATTTTATATTAACATAAATTTAGTTACTACAGCTAATTTCTTTTTTTTTTTTTGTGGGGGGGGGGTTTCGAGGTAGGGTCTCACTCTGGTCCAGGCTGACCTGGAATTAACTCTGTAGTCTCAGGGTGGCCTTGAACTCACGGTGATCTTCCTACCTCTGCCTCCCGAGTGCTGGGATTAAAGGCGTGCGCCACCACGCCCGGCAACAGCTAATTTCTATACAAAGTCATCCCTATGCCAAACCTGCTGCAATGCAGTGGAGAGATGCGGTCCTAGAAAGCAGAATATAGAGGATGAGTGGACAGAGACCCAGTAGCACAGGAGAGAGGCACAGGGAGTCCTTGCTTGGGCTCAAGACAGAGCACAGTAAGAAGACAGCTCTGGAGGTTTAAAAGACAAAAGTAAAAGTGAAGTTAAGTGTTAAATATACTTATTCACATGTTCACAAAAGGCCCTTCCTTCTCCCTTCTCCTAGTCCTTCCCTCTTTCAAGGTCAGGTCCTTTCTCACTTTCTTCCAAATCCACTCAACTCTAGTGACTTATTCCGGAGCAAAGAATGGAATAAGTACTTCATTTCTTCGACCTGCTTCTCTGATGAGTGGTCCTCTCTCTCCCCCTAGGCTGACAGAGCCCACCTACTAGACAGACTGGGCTGTCCAGGGCGAGCTTCCACTTGTCATCATGCCCAATGTAGTGCACAGTACACTGGCTCTGCAGAAAAGCCACTAAAATTGTTCTCTATGTTGATTATCACTATTGAAATATTACTTAAAATATTAATGTGTTTGTAAAACTTTTGTAAAGAATGGCAATCTTGTAAGTTTACCAAAAAAAATGTGTAAAGAAGGCTACTGTCATTTTAAGTCACTTCTAAGATGAAATTTATTTTTAAAAGTTTAGATACTCGAGAGAGGGAAAATTTATGTTAATTTTTAATTTTTTTGTGTTTCCACATGTGTGTGCATGCCAGGATCTTTTGCTGTTGCAAATGAATGCCTATCCAGTTTTACATGGGTGGCTGGAGAACTGAACTCAAATTAGCAGTTTTAACTGCTAAGCCATATCCACAGCCCCATATGCTATTTTTTAAAATAAAAATTAGGATCTGGGAGAAAAGATAGTTTTGATTTGTAATCTTTAAAGAGTACAACTGATTATGGGTTGATTAATGTTATACAGACATAGATATATATTGCCAAAAATAATCAATGCAAACACTAGCACAGTTAAAAATCTGCATTAGGGCTAGAGAGATGGCTTAGCAGTTAAGATGCTTGCCTGAGAAGCCTAAGGACCCAGGTTCAACTCCCCGGAACTCATGCAAGCCAGATGCACATGATGGTGCACACATCTGGAGTTCATCTGCAGTGGATAGAGGCCCTGGCACACACATTCTTTCTCTCTAATAAATAAATAAACAAATAAATAAATAACCAAACACATCAAAAAAGCCTGCATTGAAATATGTACACAGGGGCTGGAGAAATAATAGCTCAGTGGTTAAAGGCACTTGCTTGCAAAGACTGCTGGCCCAGGTTTGATTCCCCAGCACCCATAAAAAGCCAAACACACAATGTGGCATATATATCTGGAGTTCATTTGTGGTGACAGAGGACCTAGTGCACCCACCCTGTCCTTCTTGTGTTCTCTTTATCTCTTTCTCTGTGCTTGCAAATAAATAAAAAAATGTTTAAAAAATAAACAAAATATGTATAATAAATATGCCAACAAAACAGAGCATTCAAAAAAAGGACAAAGTGTTCTTCATTGACTCAAAATGATCACAGGTAGAAACCTGAGCAGATGGTTTACAAAACATTACAGTGAGTATGAAGCAAGGATATTATTCCCATATGACGGCTGCATGGAAATCTGTATTGAGTTAGAGTATCAACCACGACAGAAATGAGAACTACAATAGACATATCTTGTCAATACACATTATCTGCTGGAACCCAGTGAATATGAAAACTAAATTACTCCTTCCTACAAAGTGCTGGGCTCAGCAATTACCAATAAATTGAGAACTCAGTACATCATCTACACTCATTTTCTTTAGGATCTATACATTCATTTGTACATGTAGGACACGTCTAACCAAGTAGATGCTTCTTAGCAACCAACTTATGATGAAAAACACTGTTTTTCTCTTTGGTACGAAGCATAAGAGTTCACGTTCACATGTTCAACTCATTATTTGTAAGAAATGAGTCAGACAAATGGGAAAGATAATTTCAAGCTAGGTAAATTCAACAAGGGATTGAATGCAAACATTGCTGAATGTGTTCAGTCTTCAAAACATTCATCAGGTTATAAATACTTATTGACATTGAGATCATGGTCACATTCACTTGGTTTAAGTTGTTTTATCCTTTGTGTCAGATGATGGTTGAACCTAAGATAAACCACACCAGAGATTGTTTTGACAGCTCTGACTTAACTACAAATGCACTGTCTTGTTCATATGCATGGCATTTCCCCTTTACTCATTTGTCAATAAGTAAGGGAGAGTTTAGCATGCTTATAAAATGGTTACTTGGGGTATGTATAATAAAAAGATTTAATCTCATTTAAGGTTTTATATTTAGATACTAGCTATGGAATAAACTGCTATGAAAAGTTTTTAAACAAATTTATTTTTGTACACAATGATGCTGTCTTTAGGATGCTATCTTAGAAGAATTTAAAGGTCATAAATTAAAATTCTTATCTTCTTATTAAATTATGTTATGAATATAAAAATAATTTAAATTTATCATGAGATTTTTGTTATAATAAAAATGAGCTAATTAAATGAAAAAATATCCTACATGTAAAGAAAAAATATTTGTTTCTATAGAACTATGTAAGCAGAGCCTACAGTTCATGTGACTTTATAGATTAGAGCCTCACTAATTCTTCACACAAAAATGTGTAATATACCTTCAAAAGGAATTCTGCTCTATCTAGGGTTAAAAAAAAAACTGATGCATTTTCCCCTATAGAGAGATACTAAATTTGAAAAGCTGCTCTAAGCTTCCTCAGATGGATACAATTAATAATTGTGAACAAAATTTTTAACTTTTTTTGTAAAGAAAATGTTTTTTAAAATACACAATGAGCTATCTTTTCCAGCACAGAGTTAAAAGAAGTCATTAACACAAGCCCCATTTTACTAACAAGGTAAACAATATATTGTATTTTAAACTTACCACAACAGCAAAGAACACCATAAAGAAAAATGATAAACTACTTGTGTAGCCAAGAAAGCCTGTAAAATAACAGTAAAATAAAAAGCAATTTATAAGGAAAGTGATCCTAACTTACAACTAAAGCTATCCATCTTGGCATGTTTTCTATTACAGGGCTGGGTATCTGGGGCTTAGGGCTCGGAATAACAACATTCCAACTATCTGTCACAGATCATTTATGTAGCTCTGTACAGCAGAATTGGAACTGGCTTACCACTAATGGTACACTGTAAGGAAAGGCTGCTCTTTAATGTTCTGCTGTAAAGATTTTATTTTAGTGGAGCAGACAAAATACTACTGCAAACCAAGTAATAGGCTAACTAGGCAGGGCTGAAGGCTGAACAACATAAAGAAGGCCAAGTTCAAAATTATTCACAACCACCACCCTTCTGCTAAAAATGTGGTTCTATGAAGTTTCAAAGCCTCCTAATCTCTCTCTCCTTCTCTCTCTGTACCTCTCTCTTCTGGACAAATCATATGATCTTCCACAAGGACTTACCTATTTTGGGAAGAAGTGCAAGAGGGAACACAATGCCAACACAAATGATAATCAGCAGTGTTTGCTCATCAAGATACCAAGACCTATAAGGGAAGCATTTTGTTTTAGGCACAGGAATTGTGTTTGTTCTGTTACATCACACATATGAGCACGCACATGCGCGCGCGCGCGTGCGCGCGCACACACACACACACACACACACACACACACACACACACACATATCTATCCATCCATCCTTCCTTCCATCCATCCGGAAAGACCCCCATTTTCTTGTGCTAAATGGTCTATGTGATCCTTTTACTATAATTTACATTTAAGACAAGTATCAAAACAATGTGGGCATATGCCTGTAATTTCAGCACTTGGAAGGCCAAGGCAGGAAGATCAGGAGTTTGAGGCTAGTCTGAGTAATACAGTAAGATCTTATATCCAAAACCCCCAAACAGGCTGGGGAGATAGATGGCTCAGTTGGAAAAGCACTTACTGTGCAAGCATGAGAGGTGACCTGATTATGAATCCCAGCACCCACATAAATGCCCGCTGTGGTGGGACATGTTTGTAATCCCAGAGCTCAGGAGGTGGAGATGGGTGGATCCCCAGGGCAAATTTGCTAGCCAGTTGAATCAAATCAGTAAGCTCTGAGCCTACTGAGACATCTCCTGTCTCAATAACTAAGGTGGAAAGCAATTGGGGAGACACCTAACGTCAACCTTTACCTCAACATACAATCACACACACATGCCTACACACATACAAAAATGTATACATGAATGCATACATCACATATACACGTGAACCAAAGCTATAAAAGCCTCAATGAGATGCTATTTTCAACTACCAACATAACAAGTACTTCAAAATGAGATAATTCATTTATTGTTAGAGGATTACAAAGTGTCCACAAAACTGGTGAAAGCATAAACAAAGCAATTTGGTGATAGGTACTGAGAGCCTTGAAATAATTATGCCCTTGTAACAGATGATTACAAACATGCAAACAATCAGCAATAAGAACAAAGATTTTGATGGAAAGATACTTATTGTAAACATTTAAAATAGTGAAAATTGGGGCTGGAGAGATGGCTCAGCAGTTAAGGCACTTGACTTCAAATCCTAATGGCCCAGGTTCGGTCCTCAGGACCCATGTAATGCCAGATGTACAAAGTTGGGCATGTGTCTGGAGTTTGTCTGCAGTGGCTACAGACCCTAGTGCACCCAATCTCTTTCTTGTTTAGGCATGGTGCTACATACCTTCAGTCCCAGTACTTGGAAGGCTGAGGAAGGAGGACTGCTGTCAGTTTGAGGCCAGACTGAGCCCAATTCTAGGTCAGCCTGAGCTAGAGTGAAACCCTACCTTAAAAATCAAAAACAAAAGAAAATTGATATTAGTATCTAAAAAATAATAATTGTGAAAAGATGAATGATTATAATGAATATTCAGTAAGCACTTTGTGTGTATGTGAGTGTGTGTGCATGTGTGCACATGCAGCATGAGACTCCTTTGAGGAAGAAGAGATGCAGCAAAGTTAAAAAGAAGCTGTAATATATTGATAGACATTATCTCTGAGTGGCAAAATAATGGTACATTTTCTTCTCAAAAGCTTTCTATGTTTTTCCAAATTTTCAGAAAAGGGCATGATTACCAGCTTAAAAATATTTGTAATTTTCATATGAAGACATTAGAACATTGAGTGAAGAATATAAGTTAACAGCATGATTATGTACTTGTTTCTTAAAAACAAAAACAAAAAACCTGGGCAGGAGAGATGGCTTGGCAGTTAAGGTCCTTGCTAGCGAAGCCTAAGAACCCATGTTCAAATCTCCAGGTCCCACATAGCCAGAGGAAACAGTGATGCAAACATGCAATGCCATGCATGCCCACAAGGGGGGGCACATGTCTGGCATTTGTTCACAGCCACTGAAAGGCCCTGGTCCTGCCATTCTCTCTGCCTCTCTCAAAAAAAAAAAAAAAAAAAAAAAAAAAAAATCAAAAGGATATACTTGCAATACCAAAAATGGATATTTCTATGTGGTAATAACATGTGGCTCTCTATATATATGATTTTAATTTTTCAGTATTAAATATATAGATAGAAAAAATTTAAAGTTAATTCCCTAAGACTTCAGGACATTTGCATGTAGAAGAAATCACAAAAGAAATGTAAGTAGTAAATCTACATAAAGAAAAATCTAATCACTGTCTCTAGTTAAATATATACTGAGATTATTGAAATTAAACCAATAGAATGATTAACAAATAATAGTGAAAGACAATAGGGCCATCATATATTACAAATGATTTTGTCAAATTAGGACACTCCTAGAAAAATAATGGCAATATGTACATAGGGTAGTAAACATACAGTGGCAATTAAGTAAGAAAAGATTCTATCTTCATTAAAGTTTTTGAATACAACATTGTTATAATATTAAGCAGCTGAAAATACCCAGGAACAGGACAGAACATATTTAGGTCATTAACCACATACTCAATGGAATGTTATGTAGTTGTTTTAAAGGCAGTACAGGGCTGAGGAGATGGTTCAGCAGTTAAATGCACTTGTTTTTATATAATACCAAATGTACCAAATAATACCACATGTACAATGTGTCTTTGCTAAATTTTCTGTATGCCAATCATATTTTTAAATATATGTTACTTGAGAGAGAGAAAGAGGAGGAGAGAGAAAGACTGAGAATGGGCACGCCACAGCATCTAGCCACTGCAAATGGACTCCAGATGCATGTGCCCCCTTGTGCACCTGGCTTACATGGGTCCTGGAGAATTGAACTGGGATCCTATGCCAGCAAATGCCTTAACAGCTAAGCCATCCCTCCAGGCCTCAGTCATATTTTTACACACACACACACACACACACTTTAGAACAGACTAGAAGCTGATAGTATCAAAGACCAACATGGATTCCTGTTATTTGGTGGGTGATCTCAGAATTCTCACTTTAATTAATTTGATTTATTTATTTGCAAGCAGGTGGGGGGGAGGGTGAAGAGAGGAAAGAGCTAGAGAGAGAATATAGGCACACCAGGGCCTCTAGCTAATGCAAATAAACTTGACAATATGCACCCCCATGTTCATCTGGCTTACATGGGTACTGGGGAATGGACCTTGGGTCCTTTAGCTTTGCAGGCAAGTGCCTTAAGCAATAAGCCATCTCTCCCGCCCCGAATTCTCACTTTTTGACAGTTCATTCTCTTTCTCTCTTAACAGGGCACTAGTCCTGCACCGTCATGTTAAATTAGAGGGCTTTCCTCTGCCTGGATGGACTTTATGAGTCCGTGTACACCCTGACTCATGAGGATGTCCTTCTCAATGGACCTTGGTTCATTACCATGTGAAGACAACTCTCTCTTTAAGAGAATCAGAGAAGAAACAGCAGACAGAGCACTATGGTCACAGTTTCCCTTCCCTAGGCTAATTCAAGGACTTAGAAATGTGCACCACAGAAACCATAACCTACGCATAAGTACTTTTCTCTCTCTAGGACCTGACACTGCTCTCTATACTACACATGTCCCTCCATTCCTGGTGTGCAGGAAGGACTAGGAGAACACATAGTAAAACCTACACACACTCATCTTCTAGTCACTCCTGAGTAAGAACCAAACCGGACCTTCCAAATATCCCTCACTAAGAAACACCTGGCAACTAACTTTCTGAAGCTGGCAGCAAGCCCGGAGCTCCATGTCTGAAATGTCTTTCCTTCTGGGACCCAGGATCAGACTCAGACAGTTGCAGTGCCAGGAGGGAAGAGGCCCCAGGGAGCAGCGAGGCAAATTCCATCTGTCAGCTCTGCTGTTCTTGCCAGATAACAATACTATGCTGTGCACTCAGCATATCTGTGAAGAGGGTCTAGCTTGTGAGCAATGTTCTTAATAAAGTAAAGTGAAAATGATTACAAACCAACTTGACTCTTTGAGAGGAAAGCAAAACCAACAACATGAAGGCAGAGTTGTACAAAAGGGCACATGTTCATCCACAGGCCCATGATCATGCTGCATAAGACTAAAGACAGATTTGAAACCCTGGACAAGACCTACTTTATGTAATTCGGAGTTCAATCCATGTATGTTCAGACAAGTCACACAACTGACCAAGGCAGTGGATGGTGGGTGTTTGAAGATACTTTACCCCTCAATAGTAACCCAGAACTGCAGAGCTTGAGAATGTTCTGGTTGGAGGGGAGCTCATTTTATCTGTCTGTAAAAGTAGCACCCAGATGATGGGACTTCTTAGAGGAGCAATGGAAATAACCTTGATCATCAGTAGTCATCCCATGTTTATGGCATTTTTCAAACACTTCCTCATTCACTTCATGGTCATGCTTTATATTCTCCTCAGGTGTGAACCTGGACTCTTAACATTAAAAGGACTATACTATAAAATATAGTTTCTCCTGGCTTGGCTCCTGATTATTTGTCATTTCTCATCCTTATTGACTGACATTAATAAAACCAAGTGTAAATATAGTGACTTTCTTTATCACTCATTCATTATCAATAAAGGTTAGTTTATATCTTACATGCACATCCGACAACTGAAGTGCATGTGGCAATAGCTAGTTCTAGAAAGCAGATGTGATTAAGCTTACAAAATAAAACCTCAGCCTGAAGAATACAAACTAGCAAAAATGAAATCTCATGAAGTACATATAAAATAGTTATTTCATAAACCAAGATTTTAGAAAAATGTACTACCCTTAAATTTTTCCTAAGAGGGAAAGAAAATTATCTAACTGAACTCCTGTTTTCCTACTGCGATCTAAATATACATTCTCTTTAAGCCAAAAGAATTAGGAGTAAAAAGTTTTATACTTCCTAGAAAACTTGTTTGATCTGTGGATTTAATCCTATATGATAAAAATGTTCCAACTATGAAATACAGAGCATAAATCCTTTGCTGCACTGTGAAGGCTTTGGCATGCAGATGTTTTTTCCATTTTTAAAATGAAAACCAGATTTATTTATAAGTTGCCTTAATTTCATTCTCCAATAGAAGGGAACAAGGGTATCGTATGTTCTCAATTAGGATCTTACTCACATCCCATATCAATTATGTAACTCAAATGCAGGACAACTTAATTGTGTCAATCATACTCCCCTGACAAGATCATTAAATGTTAACAGAAAGCTTCCAACTTTTAGCAGCCATAGATTTAAAAAATATAAGTTATTCTATGAAAAATATAGGTGTATCATAAAGGCTGGTGTAATACCTCTGGATTTCCAAAAGTAATTTTTGAAATTAGAATATGGTGAATACAAAGTTTCTTTTTTGATAACTCCTTTATAATTGTTTATATTTCATAAAGATATAGCAAACCCACAAGGGAGAAAATAAGCATACCTGAAAGATCTTAAGAGAAATTTATGATAAATCAAACCCTTAAAGAAAATATTAATATCATTTGAACTCATTGAAGAAATATTGCTATGTAACTCTATCTAGAAGTAAACTTCCCTAAAACTAAAGTCAATTACCATAACATTTGGTTCTTAATTATTTTACAACATTTTGCTTCAAAGAACTAATGATTTAGCTGCCTTGTAATCCATTAAAGTAGTCACCTATTTATGTTTTTCAAAATTTTGAAATCCAAAATAAGGAAATACTTTAGATGTAAAACAAAGCAAAGTTGTAGAAAATATGTGCACCTTTAAAACACCATCACAGTTGGCAAAAACTGGTCATGGTACTGTGAAGTATACAGTGTAAAAAATCCTCTTGTGACATAAAAAACCATTTTAATCAATTTTCTATTAGTGAGTGAGGTAGGAATTAATTTCATTTTTTGAAAATGAGAAAACAGCAATCTATATTTGAAATACAAATGGCAACTGATTTAAAATGAAGTATCATAAAAACATCACTTCGAGAGATAGAAGACATGTTTCATTACTAGTTCTACACAGTGTACCTCAAGTTATTTCTAAAACTGCATACGTATTTACAGCCTTCCTATTTTCACAAAGACACTAAAACATGCAAATAGAAGTGACCAAATTCAGGATCACCAGCACCAACAAATAAATCTCACCAAAAAAACTCGGGTGATATATCACTACTATTAGGGTTAACACAGTTTATGAGATTCACTCATATTCTGACTCTGACCTTCCTGGCGGTCTGAGTGCAAAGGAAATGCTTAACTTTAAAAAAAAAAAAAGTTTTATTTATTTGTTTGCAAGGCAGGGGTGGGATGGGGGGAGGGAGAGAGCATGGGCATGCCAGGGCATCTAGCCACAGCAAATGAATTCCAGATGCATGCACCACTTTGTGCGTCTGGCTTTACATGGGTACTTCAGAATCAAACCTGGGTCGTTCGTTAGGCATTGTAGGCAAGTGTCTTAACTGTTGAGCCATTTCTCCAGCCCCCATGATTAACTTTTAATATAGTTATTGACACTGGAATTTCTTAGTTCTCCACAATGACAACGTGCTACAAGCTTATAATCATGTGTATGTACAACACCTTATTTGATGACCCCAATAACTGTGAAGAAGGCTCCAAGTCAAGTTAGATGACAAAAAGAAGTTATGTTCCTAAGACTACTGGTATTAAATGAACAGGTTATACTTCTTTTTCTTTTGGTTTTTCGAGGTAGGATCTCGCTCGAGCCCAGGCTGACCTAGAATTTACTATCTAGTCTCACGGTGGCCTTGAACTCACAGTGATCCTCCTATCTTGGCCTCCCTCTCAAGTGCTGGGATTAAAGGTGTGTGCCACCACACCTGGCCAGGTTATGTTTCTTTATGCTTAGTTGAGCCTTCTTTATTGTATCACATATGCCTTGAGTTCATAGCTCTACACTATAAATTTCTCAGATAGCATTTGAGGAAGTATATTTCACACAGGTATTCTTTAACAAAAGCCTAGTTGTCAAAGCTAAAAATTAAATTTCAATAAAACTTGTTCTGCATTCCAGAATAAGTTCAATTGGCAGATCAAAACAACTAGGTATTACATACAACTTAGAGGTTTGATGAGGTTTTCTTATGGTTTGCAAACTATGTGAGATAACTTGACAATAGGATTTATTGTATTTTTCCAAGTTTATTTTTCTACAATAAAAATGTCTTGTTATGCACAGTGAAAGGAAAAGCATAAATGACTTAGATTCTTTTCCATAAAGACATGAGCCCGTATATTCTGCAGAAGCCTGTGTTTTTAAATAAATGGAAAGGAAGTCTATTGTGGTTCAGCATTTATCACAATGTAAAGACAAATAAGAAGTGAAATGAGTCTGTATAAATAGCTCCTCTTGCTGTCTAAATGTCACACAGGTAGAGCTGCAAGTGCCACTTCTTTGCCCATGATTTGCTGAGAAGTGACAGTAGGAATATTTACTGTCTCCCTATAAGATCTCTCCTAACAATACCATCAGTCTTATCCTTGACTCTTCCTCCATCTTTCATACCCTTGATACTTCTTCACTCTTCTCTAAGAGCTCATTCAGACCTGACTTGTCCTCTCTCACTCTCCCGAGGGCCATGGGGCTTGTGGCTTCCAGTAGCTGACAGCTCTGTGCACACTGGGTGAGCAGTGAGCATGTGCGTGGTATCTCCTCTACTGCTGTCACCCACATTATGTGTGTCTGGAGGACAAGGACAACAATGCTTCACTTGCCATGAGAGCCTATAAATGTGTACTGAATTAATAAGGTAATTGGTGTAATATGAGGTTTTTTTTCTTACCCACTGTAGTCTCCAGGCAAAAATTCTGAAATAGCAACAGGAAGCTCTGTTTTAACAACTAGAAGGTAAGAGGACATGGCTACAAAGAGAAAAAAAGAAATTCCCATTAGAATTCTATAATTTTTAACTATCTAAAGAGTTTTCTATCCAGGAACACAGATATCACTGGACTTAGGATAACAGATAGAAGATTAAGTTACAAAGAACTACTGCAAACACAAGAAGATCTGTAGTGGAGACAGGTGACTTTCTAGAAAAGAACTGGTAAGTTCCTTAAGTACCTTTGGTTAAATCCAAAGCAAACTAGTTAGATGAGAGAAAGGGCTTTGATTACAGACTATAAATGACATGTTGCTTGAAGCTTTATAAAACTTTCTTATATATTATTATCTCCCCTGTGTAAAGCATTAGAGATTGATTTAGCAACAATTATCACAAAATCCTAAGCTTAGTAAGTATGGCTAAAACTGATCATTTGTTGTTTTTCCCTAGGGAAAAAACATAAACATACCTCTTAGAAGTCCCCTTCCTCCTCTCTTACTTTCCTTTCCTCTCTGCTAACAACGTAGGCAACATTGAATAAAAAAACTACACTTAAAGTTGTCCTCTAAAACAAATTTAAAAGACTAATTAAAAACTATTAAACTTATTCAAGACACACAACTTTCAATCTTTACTCCACTTTATTAACATATATAAATACAATCAGAAACCCCAGTTAGTGTTATTTGTAACATTTTATCTGACAGGATCTAAGAAATAACCAGTTTGTAAATCATTTTAATAATGACATTATTTCTCATGCAGATATTAATACACAAATTCAGTAAACCTTCCATTATTAATGTGGCTATAGAATACAGAACTCACTTATATTCAAATATTTGAGGGAAAGCTTAAATACTTAAGATACAATGAAACACAGATAATTTGGAGTCAGAACCTCAGTTTAATATAGCAAGGATTTCTCTTTCTCCAGAGATGGAGTGTATGTATTTTAACAAGAATCAATAAAAAGAAAGTCTATGGAGAATGAAGAGTGAATTCTGTGTGCACATTACTTTTATTACTTATTTATATTTCAGGAAACCTATTGCTTTCTCTTTGGATTTATAAAAACTAAGAATACCAATAGGTACCAAGTCTGAATGATAAAAATATGGAGAAAATTTGATGAAAAGGCTCAATCCTTTAAGAGTGTGTATTTCTCAGTCAACCCACTGACAAGTAGCTGAACTTTTGCAGTTACAATGCTGCGTGATCACTTTAACTCTGGAGGAAAACAAAGCACATGTTAATTTGTGTGCAAATTTGTAGGAAGATAACTGTCACATCACAGGAAACACACATATTCAGGTTTTTAAAAAAGTAAAATAGCAGGTACCAAAGGCCAAGTAAAATTTAAAACAGGTAAGTAATAGTCACTTCTACTTAGTGAAAATATACATATGCATATCTTATAATTTACGAGTACTTATTTCTTCTCTAGAAGAATTACAGCTGTTCACCAAAACCTGCTGAGACATTACTGCAAATTCTCTGTGATGGGGTACTACAACTGATTGGATCTTTGATCATGTTCACCTTCCCAGAAGGAAAAACACCACTGATTTGGTACAGTACAGGAGGAAGGTTTCTATTAATCTCCTCCATCCAAGGACTTGGAATCTTTGAAACATTTTACGCTTTCCAAACAACAGTACACATATAGTACAGTGAAGAAAATCAAGATTTGAAATTTTTCAAACTAGCCTAGAGCTACTTACATATACCCCTGGTGGTGAGAGTGGTACTTCCAACACAGTGCAGTTTATTATCCACCCATCAGTCTTTTTGCTTGGATTAATCCAAGACTACATATATTTCTAAAGTTTCAGGCATTCATCTCTTTCAGTAATTTTCCATTATTTCTTTTGGATCTTTCATTGTAAAAAGCTTCAATGAATAAGAGATCATATTTCTTCCTAATATACAATCTGTCATTCTTTCCAGAATTTCTATTAGCCCCTGGCTAATCATTTGAACACTTTTATCCTGTGTTACAGCTTTAACTCTTTGGTTTTCAAATGGGAGTTCTGTTTCAATGGATTCCAGTCTGAAGAATCATGTGTATTTTAAGAAGTACGAACTCACCAAACATATGTTTCTTTGTCAAAAAAAAAAAAAAAGACCTCAGTATACAAGACAAGAACAAAATAAAACATGAAAAATCCTGCTTCTTTCTTAGAGAATGCTGGTATATGTTTTAAGAGCTACAAACCCACAAAGTTTACCATGGGAAAGCCCCTACTGATTAAGCAAGTAACATAAAGAAAGAAGCTACCCCAGTCACTGTTCAAATTATTTTTGTCTTAACCATAAATTAACTTTCATGCAAGGACTAGCACATTAACATATTATCCATAACATAGAGAACAGAAAGTTTACAAAATATATATTATGTTAGGAAATATATTTTAATTGCATCCATATAACAGGAACAATCAATTCGATAAACTGGAAAAGTTTTAAAGAAATCATATGCTGGTTGTGGTGGCACACATTGGTAGGAAATTGCTGAAGAGGTAGAGGCAGGAGGATCAGGAGTTTGAGGCCAGCCTGGGCTATACATTTTTTAAAAAGAGAAAAGAAGAAAGAAAGAATATTAATGAGAAAGCTCATATGTCCACTATTTTTAACCTAAAGGTTTACTAGGTTGCCGTAGCTTTTGTGTTGCATCTTCTATTAATGGCACGAAGGAAATGTTTAAGGCTTATCTTAGAGATAGGTCATAAACAAGAATTTATAAACCACTTTACTGGCATCCATCCACAGCATAGATCCTAAAACAATACATACACTGTTTACTTTAAATTAATAGCAGTAGCAGCGTCACCCATGAGAGCCATGGGGAGAGTTAAGTAGTTATGGCCTCCATATCACCAAACCTAATATGCATGCTTGAAGATATACACTGATGACAGTTATCAGCCATTACAAATCATTTTAAGTTCAATGTATTAACCAGAGAGGTATTCTGTTCTCCTTCATTTTAAACATACCGAGTAAAACTCATTTCATAGAAACTATCCTGGGAAGGAACTTTAAAAATCTGTCAACAATCAACACACAGAAATTGAAAACATTCTTTAAAAATCATGTGGAGAAGCAACAATCATACTTAAAAAAGGACTGAAATGGAGTAACATTTGACTAGGCAATAGCAAGAAAGGGATTAATACTGGCTGACATGAGGAAACGCATAAAGTGAGATGGGAAGGTTGAGAAGAGAAATGTTAAGGGCAGAGAAAATGGAAGGGACCCTAGGAGGAGATACATGGGAACAGCAAGCCACTTTGAGTCTGGTGGTATTCTAAGTGATATGGAAGAGATTTCCTCATTTAGTTTTCACATAAACATGTGAGGCAGACACTGCTGCAAACATGAAGAAATGGGAGCCCAAAGAAGTAACCCACCTATGCTCGTGCTGATGGCTACAGCCCGTGTGGCTCGCAGGGCTTGCTCTACTAAACACTTGTGTGCTCTGAGCAAGCAAAGTCGAATAAGGAAAATCTATAAAGACCACTCTCTGTAATTAGTCCTTTGTACGTTTTCAAGAGCATTTAAACAGTAAACTGCTTGTGACTGCTGAGGCTGATTAATAGCAGGGCTCAAAGAAAATAAGGAACTTCTACCTAACTCTGTTGCTGTCATCCACCTTGAGACACATTGTCCTCAGGTCCCCTAAGGGCTCATGGCTACTTTGCTGAAGTGGTTGGTCCAGACAGCTCCATGTTCTCTCTCAGTCTCATACCCCAGACTCAACACTACACTCAAATCTAAAAGGTAAAAGGCAGCCCTCCCCTCCCCCAATCCCTAAATTTTTAGGAACTATTTTCCCAATACTGAAAATGTTTCTCAGTTTGTCACTGGTTAAACCCAGAACTTGCAGAAAAGACTTAATTGAGTTGGAGATCAAGAAATCCTGAGTTTACAAAGATAATTATTCATTTTGTTAAACACTTAAAATACATGTGTGAACACAGGATTACTTTCTGCTATTCGCTATTTTTAAAACAGAATAAGGTTTTCAGCATTTGGGGGAAGTTCAACTTCTTAAAGGATTATTCAGCCAGCCTTAAATAAATAGATGTACTATGGGAGGAAATAAAAAGTTTGCCTTTCATTTCAAGGATTCAATTTTATTTCAAACTTGTCTTTAGTCATAGATAATAACAGGTTTGTTCAACATGTCTTATTGACTTGATGTTTCCACTGAATATCTAATTGCCACTGGAATTCTAGCTTCACTCATATAATACACAGTATCTTTATTTTAAAAAGGATTCTTTTGAAATTTTTTGTTTATTTTTATTTATTTATTTGAGAGCGACAGACAAAGAGGCAGAGAGAGAGAGAGAGAATGGGCACACCAGGGCCTCTAGCCACTGCAAAGGAACTCCAGATGCATGCGCCCCCTTGTGCATCTGGCTAGCGTGGGTCCTGGGGAATCAAGCCTTGAACCGGGATCCTTAGGCTTCACAGGCAAGCGCTTAACTGCTAAGCCATCTCTCCAGCCCTTAAAAAGGATTCTTATAAATTCTTTTTTTTTTAAAATTATTTATTTATTTATTTGAGAGCGACAGACACAGAAAGAAAGACAGATAGAGGGAGAGAGAGAGAATGGGCGCGCCAGGGCTTCCAGCCTCTGCAAACGAACTCCAGACGCGTGCGCCCCCTTGTGCATCTGGCTAACGTGGGACCTGGGGAACCGAGCCTCGAACCGGGGTCCTTAGGCTTCACAGGCAAGCGCTTAACCGCTAAGCCGTCTCTCCAGCCCGGATTCTTATAAATTCTATAAAACAATTTCATTACCCTAATTTGTGCACAAATGAAAATTAAAAATATATGATGGGATATGTCCCCCACTATCCTAAAAAAGTCAATTTATAATTTTTTAAGATCCAAAATTTAAATAAATATGATTAGAGAGCTGGGCTTAGGAGTGAAGGTCTGACTGAACAACTTAGTGAGACTGTCTAAAACAGTAGGCTGGAGAGATGGCTTACTGCTTAAGGCGCTTGCCGGGAAGCCTAAGAACTCATGTTTGAATCTCCAGGTCCCACGTAAGCCAGATGCACGGTGATGCCAGTGTGCACTGTCACACATGTGTACAAGGGGACACACACATCTGGAGTTCATCTCAGCAGCTGAAGGCCCTGGCATTCCCATTCTCTCTCTCTCTCTATGCTTCTTCTTTTTCTTTTTTTTTTTCCTCTCTCTCTTTCAAAATAAAAAAATAAAGCAAACAAAGAGGGCTGGGGGTGACAGCTTGCCTAGCATGTATAAGGCCCTGACTTCATTCTCCAATTACCACAAAAAAAGGTGATCAGACTATCTACGATTCTGAAAATCTTGTCACTGAACTTCAATAGAAATCATTGTTAATAAGATACTTTTAAAATCTCTTTAGAAGTAACATGCTACTAGCAAACTGCACTAAGGGAAATAACTTGGGAAAATAGAATCTTCTCTCAAATTTCCTATACTTCTAGGCTATGGCAGTGTGTTCTAGAATTCTCTGACAACACTGCTCAGAGTCAAAAGAAGCTGCAGTTTGAATGGCCAGCAGATGGTGGTGTAACAGCACACTCAAGCCTAGCTCCCCCGGGGCCATAGACTTCACACCCTTATGTCTCCAGAAGCACCTCACTACCCTTTGCATCCCTCTATCATAATAGAAAAGTTCAGGAAGAAAAGAAATTCAAATTACCTAATACTAAATCATGAATTTGCCAAATACTGACAGTTTGAGGTTTTTATAGTTCTCACTTGAAAATGATTTCATATGGACCATCTTGTTTATGACACTGAGAGAAACTGCTTCCTAAGTAGGCAGAGGGACGTGGGGTTCTCCTCAACAGGGGGTGTGTTAATGAAGACTGCTAACATTTGTAGATTTGGTGTCACACTGGAAAATGTGTCATTTGAGCAATTTCAGGAGGTGTCAGCAGAACTGCTGGTGGTTAGGGTTTTCCTTTCACAACTACACCATGATTAAACCGATAAAGTCCTTCAAGGAACTGGGTCTTTAAGGAAAAATGTGCTATCAGCAGCAATCCTTCAATCAGTGCAACCATGAATAACTCTAACTGACTTTGCTTTAAATTTTTTTTTGGGGGGGAAGGGGACTAGAGAGATGAGTTAGTGGTTAAGGGGCTTGCCTTCAAAGCCAAAGGACCCAGGTTTGATTCCCCAGGACCCATGTAAGGCAGATGCACAAGATGGTGCATGTGTCTGGAGTTTGTCTACAGTGGCTGGAGGCCCTGGTGGGCCCATTCTCTCCCTGTTTCTTTACCTGCCTCTTTCTGTCTCAAATAAAAATAAATTTAAAAACCACTTTTTTGAGTATGTGTATGAGATGTGTATGCGAGGGTGTGTGCACATGCCATGGTGTGCATGTGGAGGTCAGAGAACGACATGGGGATCAGTCTTTATCTTTCACCTTGTTTGAGGCAGGTCTCTGGTTACTCACCATTGACACTTGCCATGCTGGCTTGTCCACAAGTGGTTCTCCTGTCTCTGCCTCTCTTCTTGCCATAGGCACCTGACTATGGAACAGTGTCTGGATTTTACAATTGTTCTAGGGCTCTGAACTCAGGGGCTCATGCTTGAGTGTCAAGTGCTTTATACACTGAGCCACCTCCCCAACCCTGACTTGTTTCAATTGTGTGTTACTGAGTCCGGAAGATTATCCCCAGCTTAACTAAGGAGATGGCCTGGGGTCTGCTTTGTGATTTCTAAGTAATAGTCTATATCAAGAGTTCAATTTAATGTGAAATTAACAATTTAAATTAGTTTTTAGGAAAAGAGGAACACAGGAGAGTGAGAGCTTTTTGGAAACCAGTCATCTTCCTTTTCTGCTCGTAGGCTGTTTACAGTCAGTTTACTAAGCTCAAGTTCTCCTGCGTGTAGCAGTTTTCAATATTAAAGTCTTGGATGACTCTTTTATGACCCTGTATCTAGCAACCATGGTTCTCAGCAAATGCTACTCCTGCCCTCAACAAGGGGCAGCAGAGGGCTATGCCCGCCAATGGCCATTTCAAGCCTTCAACCTCACTGTTGTTGAAAGACCAGCAATTACATTTTAATAATAGTTTTTACATAGCATTCAATTTCCAAAGGTAAAGAATTCTAAACAGCCTTAAAATATGAGTCATAAATTTGTGAGTTGCATTATCCCCATTATAAAACTTAGAAATTATTTGAAGAAAGTTTTACTCCCCTTTAATCAATTTGTTAGATCACACTAGTGTCTTGTGACTAATACTTGGCTCTGTTTGATCTGGGCTACAGTGATGGATTTTCTGTGAAGCTCTGACAGCAGAGTCTTTATGAAAGAAATTATACACACCCATATTCTGTGGTCTGTTCTTCTTGGTCTATAGCCTTTCTTTTTTCTCCAAGTGATACTAAGCTATATTGCTTGCTCTTCTTTTTTGTTTCTTCACTTATTCCTTCCTTTCTTCCTCTAATACATATTACTTACTGAATGCCTATTACCTACTAAAAGCTATAGACATAAAGATGTGAGCAAATTACTTTTTATTTATTAATTATGGTGTTGTAGCCAATAAACTGGACCTCCAACAAAAGACCCATGGAACAAATACTGATCATGTGCATATGAGGATTTTGCTTGTGTATATGTACATGTGCATGCATGCAGGTTCACATGTGTGCTCGTATGTGTGGAAGATCAACAGTTTGAAGGGCAGTCTAGACAACATAGCAAGACCTTGTCATACACACATTTTTTTTTTAAAGTAAGGAAGCATTAATCTAAAACTATGCCTATTTTAAGGCCTGAAAGAATTAGATACTCTCCCCAAAACCAATTTAGAATCCAAATTTTTATGCTGAGAAGGGACACTTAGCTTTCTACTTTCCACCTACAAAGAGTAAACTGAAGTCAAGAGAGTGGGTGAGGGCTTTCCCAGGGGTATGTGCATAACCAATGACAGAGACTTAAGTCAACAAAATTCAAGGTAGCTGATAACCAACCCAGCAGTCTGTTAATAAGAGGTAAGCTTAAAATTCTATTGTAAAGAAAGAAAAGCTTATACAATATAGTTCAGAAAAGAAAAGCCTGTAAAAATATGTTTTCACTTATTACTCAGCAAGCTTTCAATAAGTAAACTGAACCAGTGTGAAGAAAATTCTAAGGACATCATTCTAAAAATTAAATAAGCATTAGTAGCTTTCCTGAATGAAAAAGATGTTAAAAATTGCTGACTGTATCTAAATTGCTGTTTTTCTAAAGTTCTAAAATACACAAGCAAACCAACAAACTTAAAAATGTGGAAAAACAGTGATTTACTTTTCAACAAATCCACATTTTTTTCCTAGAACATTCTGATAACTAACCAACCTGTTCTGCTTTCAGGGATAAGAAGCATATGAAAAGGAGTACAGGCCATCCTCATTAACACATGGCTTAATTTTGTAATTATCTTCTGTAGGGTAGTTTGAATGTGTCTCCCAAACCAGATATGCTGGACATAAGTTCCCCAGGCAAAAGTGCTGGGAAGTAAGGTCTGGCAGGTCATGAGGACTCCATCCTCACAATTACATTTATAAACGGACTCAGGGCTGTGAACTAGATATTCTGCTCTACCAGGCCATATGATAGCTTCCACCATGTTAGGATCCAGTAAGAAGGCCCCCATTAGATGTGATTTCTTGGTCTTGGTCTTTCTGCCATCAAAGTCAAATGAGTTTCTGTTTATTATTAAGTACTGGGTCAATGATACTCTGTTATAGCAACATAAAACAGACAAAGGCACTATTGCAGGTGAGGAAACTAAACTAGCTTCTTTGCAGAGTTCTACACCAGACAGTTTTGCTCTCAGGAAAATATTAGTTTTCTAGCTCGTTCGTTTGTTCCTTCTTTTGTTTCTCTATCCCTCCTTCCTCATTTAGTCTTTCAAATAGTTGAAGCTGGTAATGGAACATGCATGCTTCTTTTCTTGGTAAATATATCAAATATATCCAGAATAGTGAAAAAAAAATACTTAGAAATATGGCACACAAACCATTTTACTTTCATTCAGTTCAATATAGGTTTATCAAGTCCAGGCACTATGCTGGGTACAGAGAGGAATGAGGCATAATCCTTGCCCTGAAGGAACTTACAATGTAGTAGGGACAAAAATTCATAAGGAGATAATATCAACTTAACAGGGGCAAGAACTAAAACAGATAAGATTAGAGAAAAAGGAAGAGATACAGGTGAAAATACAAAAAATACAAGGGTGGGCATTTTGCCCAGATCATAAGCTTGGATTCAAATTCCTGAACTAAAAATTCCGTCCAACATAAATTATTAAACAAGGGTTCAATCTAATCTAAACAAAATATGCCAGATCTTAATGAGGAACTATACAGAATCATTTCCAGTACACACACTTAAGAAATATGCATTTGTTGGGCTGGAAGGATGGCTAAAAAGTAAAGGCACTGCTTGCAAAGTCTAACACTCAGGTTTGATTCCCCAGTACTCACATAAAGCCAGATGCATCTAGAGTTTGTTTGCAATGGCTGGAGGCCCTTGCACACCCATTTTCTCTGTGTCAACTGCCTCTCTTCTCCCTCTCTCTGCTTGCAAATAAGTAAATAAATGAATAATATTAAAAAACAAATATGCAGGCCAGGCATGGTGGTGCACGCCTTTAGTCCCAGCACTCGGGAGGCAGAGATAGGACTGCCATGAGTTCAAGGCCACCCTGAGACTACATAGTGAATTTCAGGTCAGCCTGAGCTAGAGTGAGACCCTACCTCAAAAAACCAAAAGAAAAAAAAAAAAGAAATAAAAAAGAAATATGCATGTTAAATAAAATAAACTGTTTCACAACAGATCTTCAAATTCATTGCTATTTAAAAATAAGATAAGGGCTGGAGAGATGGCTTAGCAGTTAAGTGCTTGCCTGTGAAGCCTAAGGACCCTGGTTCGAGGCACAATTCCCCAGGACCCACGTAAGCCAGATGCACAAGGGGGCGCATGCATCTGGAGTTTGTTTGCAGTGGCTGGAGGCCCTGGTGTGCCCATTCTCTCTCTCTCTCTCTCTGTCACTGTCAAATAAATAAATAAAAATAAACAACAACAAAAAATTTAAAAATAAGACTACTTTTCTCATTTGCAGAGTGAAATGTGTAGTCTACACTGGAAGACAATCACTTGTGATAGCATCCAATAGAGCATTCTCATGCTGTGTCAGGCACAACTGGTTATTGTGATATTTTCTCACTGAAGACAGCATTTGATTGAACAATACTTATTGTGAACTAGTTCAGGTCTTCAGTTGTCACCTCTAAATTATTTTAAACTATTAGATGGAAAAAAAAATGACTAAAACTTCCTAAGACCGTAAGACCTAAAATGCACGTTGACCTTCCCCAAGGGCTTTCCTTGACACTGGCAGCATCCATCAACACTCCCCTCAATGGTGAAGGAGCTGGAGACACTGTCAGCTCTGCACCCCCTCATTACAAAATGCACACATGAGCCTCATTCTGTCCCTGACCTGTCCCTGTCCACGGAGAGCAATGTATTTGAGGTGGGGAACAGGCCTGACACTGAAGACTGTCGTCAACGTTTCATGAAAACTGGAGTTAGAAGGAAGCACTATTACCAGTGGTACTAAAAAAAAAAAAAAAAAGCACAAACAAGTAACGAGGCCAACACACAGGCTTCTGAAGGCAGCTATGTCTACAAATTCAGTTTCCCAGCAAGACATGTAGGAGGCAAGAAGCCAAAGGGAAGAAATTACTCCTGTTACATCCATATTTTCAACTGCTTACCTCCAATATTCTGAATGATTATACTGCCTGCCACCACGACCTATATAAAAGAATAAACACATTTAGAAGATACAGGAGAAATAATATAAAAGGAACAGTATTTTATTAAAATCCAGTTAACTAATACAACAAGAACAGATGTTAAACTCATAGAGATATTGGAAAGCATAAATTTTGTCAGTATTTGTATTATGTGAAATTAATAATCACACAAAAAAACCTTTCTTTAATAGTTCCATAGTTACTATATAATATTTTTGGATTTTTTTTCTTGGCAACCATTTTTGAATAGTTAAAAGTGATTAAAAAGCTAGTGGCTGCTGATTATTAATGTATAAAAACATTGAAATTGTACCTATCTGGGAGACATGTGGTCCCTTTCTTATGGATTTTTGCCACACTAATTTAGTCACTAGCCCAAAATAGCTTGGAGTGTACTGTGCCAACATTGCATTACATGAAAGGAAGTGATATGGTCTTCTGAGTGTGTGAGCTGGACATCCACCTAGCCTGTGGGCATCCCAGTCCCAGTCTCAGGGATTAATGAAGTCAGTAGCAGCAAACTCTAGAACCCACCCTTAGGCCCTGACATTTCAGACAAATGTTTTAAATTCAAAAATGTGAAATAAGTGAGTACAATACAACAGCTGGCAAGGGCTATAGTAAACTGGAGAATGTCCTCTTCAAAATACAGCAGCTGTCGCTAAGCCCTAACCAATTGATGTCATGAGAGAATTTAGATCCAATGGAGCCAGATCTTTGATATTTCAAGCACACTTTTGAATTTTTTTCAAACTTTCATGATTAAAGATTTCAGCTAATGACACTATGCCTGAAGTCTGCAGGCTCAGAGAAGTCTTCTGGGAAACCCAGAGGAAACGGTTAAATACTTTTCACTGGAGCCTTTTGATCACTCCAATCTTGGTGGACTATAGCCACCAATGAACACTTGGGCTGAGTAGCTTGCATTACTTAGCCCTCCACGGACTGGGAACAGGTCACCCTTCAAGCCCATCTCTCCTAGGTTTTCACCATGAAAATTTTCAAAAAAAAAAAAAAAAGTTTAATTTATAGAGTCCTAGCAGGCTGCAAAGGTGGGCTAATTTAAAAATCTGGCAAAATGTCTACAGACTTATGACAGTGGACATTCTAATATTTTCTGGAAGGTACTTTGCATTTCAATCCACTTACATAAATAGTTTTCAAAACTCAGTTATTTGTGATGACTTTTAAATTTGTGTATATTATCTTCAGTACAAATAAAACCTACTTACAGACACATAAGAAATTTGGATTCATTTTCTATCAACATGTTAGTAATAATTATCTTTTCATTCTTTGACTAAATTTAAGTATTTACTGTCTAGAAAACCAGAGTGAATTTCTGCATGTCTGTCTATCTATCTGTCTTTAGTACCTACAGTATATGGCATGGAGTTTGCCAAATACATGTTTATCTGGTAAATAAATACATAAATTTAAAGATAATTTTTAATTTTTTGTTCATTATTTATTTACTTATTTGAGAGTGACAGACAGAGCAAGAAAGGCAGGTAGAGAGAGAGAGAATGGGGGCTCCAGGGCTTTCAGTCACTGCAAATGAACTCCAGACACGTGCATCTGGCTAACGTGGGTCCTGGGGAATCGAGCCTCAAACCAGGGTCCTTAGGCTTCATAGGCAAGTGCTTGACCGCTAAGCCACCTCTCCAGCCCTAAAGATAATTTTTAACAATATTCCTTAAAATTTCAAAACTGTCTTTGATTCTCAGGACAATATTATCCTACCAGAGAACATATCCATGTCTGAAGAGAAAATAGGAAAATTTCAACCAACTCCAGAAGCTACTTAGAAATACAAACAAAACCCCAACAACTCCTCATTCAGAGTATGCCTGCCAGTGTAGCTGCCTATTGTGAGATGCATGCCACATATTAAGTTGATAATGCAACAACTGAGTTTTAGGAAAAAGAAACAATGGTTCTTGCCTTAGACTGCTACCCCACAGGGGCAGGAACTACTTATAGGTTACGATGCCACTTAGAACATGCCTGTAGGTCACATTCAACTAATCAGAAGGTTTTCTTACATACTGTCATTTTCTTTCTTGGTTAAACTAGATGTAGGAAATTGATTAGTAATTACAGTAAACATCCTGGCCTCTAGGAAAGAAATTGTTCCCAGGGCAGATTAATAAAACCCTTTACCTCAAGTGACCTATTCTCTGTTTTGTTCATTTTAGGTTATTAAGGTCTAAGCCATGAGGCTACCTAAACACTCCCTCCTATACTCGAAAAGCAATGTTAATTAGAAAGTAAATATAGGGTTTTTCTCCCCATTACAAAGTTATATCTTTTCCCTACCAGAATCACTCTTTACTACTTAGTTTAGCCACCTACAATGTGGTACCCTTGTAGATTAAAAAGAATAAACATGTGAAGTAATCCACAAATTACTTAGTTCAGTTTAGCCATTCCACAATGTATACATACTGCCAATCACCATGTTGTACTTACTAGATGTGCATAACATTTGCTTGTTAATTAAAAATCAAAGCAAACAAAAAATACCATATCAGATTTATAACCTAAAGAAAAATTATTGTTTGGAAGCAAAATAAACATGAGTTTTATAAGGATAGTAGCTCTTCAGAAACAAACAAAAAAGGACTTGACACTAATAGCATGTTTAACTCCTGATAACTTGTGGAAAAAGATAATGTTTTCCAACAGCTTTACCTGTCAAAATGAGTTCTCAGAAAACTCTGCTGTTCTTTTTTACTATTCTATGAAGGAAAAGCAATATATGTAGAGTCTAGAGTCCTACAATACAGGTTTTATGCAACTGTTTACAGTAAGTCCCTTTAACAGCTCTGGACTATTCTCTCATCATATACAGACAATGGGATAGGTAGTCTTTCAGCACTGTTTAGCTCTCACATAATCTGTTTTTCTAATTATCGTTTTTGAAAATCACCATGAGCTACAGAGATGGCTCAGCAGTTAAGGTACTTGACTGAAAATCACCATGCCATTATTTTAATTCTATATTGTTTTCTTCTGCCCTTAGAAGGATTTCTTCAGAAGATATGATAAAATTAGTAAGGAATACTTAAAACAGGCCACATTAACTATTTTTAAATTCATCAAGTCACTGCTTGCCTTCATTAAGGTCAAACACACATTTATGTATTGACTTTGTTTACTGGTGCATTTTAAGAGGAGCACATAGATTTCTCCTTTCCCTGTACCTACCATTCTATCTTTTCTTACTTTCATTTGCTTAAAGTCTTTCTTGTATAAATAGTACTTGTCTCTTTTACCTTGAAACAGAAGAAATGCCTTTTTAGGCTCTGACTTAGTGGGGAAAAAATGATTTTACCTTTCCAGGTAATCCAAATGCAAAGAGTCCAAGGTCTTCATAAGATGTTACAGCTGTTGTAAGAAAGAAGAATTGTAAATTTTTGCAAACAACTATTGTGGAAACGATTTCACTACCACAAACTAAGCACACTGTAATTCTTAGAACTCAAGCCAATTAGCACTAGACATAATATAAAAAAAATGTCTTTAACACCCTGGAATAAAGATGATATTAAGAAAGAAGGTTTTATTAATTGGGGCATTTTGTGTAAAGGTCTTTGGTAATTTTCTTCATCAAACTGTAGTGGTTTGAGTGAAATGTTTCCCATACCATAGACTCTCGTGCTTTGAATACTTGGTCCCAGGTGGCAATTCAGGAAAGTTGTGGACCTGTGGGAGGTAGAGCCTTGCTGGAGGAAGTGTGTCACTTCGGGTGGACCTTGAGACTTGATAGTCTGGTCCCCCTTCACAAGTGCTAGCCAGTTCACACTATAGAATTTCCTTTTGGAACTGTGAGCCAAAACTAACCCTTTCCTTCCACATGCTGCTTCTGGTTGGATTCTGTGCCCAGCAACGAGAAGGCCACTGTGACACCCACAGTGCCTATGATATTTAGATGTCTTGTAGAATGTATCCTTTATTAAAAAGTGATACACTTTCCCTTTGCAAAAAAAAAAAAAAATCGGGCTGGAGAGATGGCTTAGCGGTTAAGCGCTTGCCTGTGAAGCCTAAGGACCCCGGTTCGAGGCTTGGTTCCCCAGGTCCCACGTTAGCCAGATGCACAAGGGGGCGCACGCGTCTGGAGTTCGTTTGCAGAGGCTGGAAGCCCTGGCGCGCCCATTCTCTCTCTCTCCCTCTATCTGTCTTTCTCTCTGTGTCTGTCGCTCTCAAATAAATAAATAAATAATTTTAAAAAAAAATCACCTTTTTGATTTTTCAAATATACTTCATGTCCTGATTTTGTTTTTCAAACTGCATGTTAATGATTACTTTCTATTTTTACTAAGTTTCTGATTACTATAATGTAATCAATGTCAACAAAGTAACTTTGGGAGACTTCCGGTCAAGATGGTGACCACCTAGCTGCACTACAGACAACAAGGAAAAAAAAAGATAGATGCAGATCCTAAGAAGAGAGCTGCCCCAACATACCTCAAAAGGGGCCCAACTGAAACTAAGGACAACTGGCGAAATAAGCAAGGGTGATGTTTTCCTGTGAACCGGATACCAGCACAAAGGGGAAGGAGATCAACGCAGAGAAAAATCAACTCCTACCAAATCAGAGAGCCAGAGCCTCAGAGGCCCCCAACACCTCAGCACTGAAGCAGACCAAAAATGAACCCAACATGGCTCAGGGAAATTTTGTGGAAGAGGGGGCAGAAAGAATGTCAGAGTCACATGTTGGGTCATGATTTGCAGAGACATTTATCATACCAATAACTGGGGCCTAACTCCACAATGCACGACCCATTTTCATTAACAAGGAAGGTCTAATAGGAGGGGGTAGATCACAGATGACCTAAATAATGGTACCAAACTGCTTGTATTTACTGAAAAGAAAACTAATAAATTAAATTTTAAAAAAAAGTAACTTTGGTCACCAACTAGCCACTATTCATTTACATGTCTAATACTTCTCTTTCTTAAATCAATCTGTGTACACTGACCATGGGAAAAATTATTATTTCTCTCAAGTATTCTACAATATTGAGAGCGGCACAAACCCTTTCAATACTAATTTTTCAAACTCCTAGTAGTTCAGGTCCACCTGCTTTATAGCTACTGGATGGACAGAGTAAATTTAAAGCAGAGGTAATGACTTTTAGAGGAAACCTCTAAAGATTTATATGTTTAAAGCTAGAGTCTCCTAGAATAGGTAGAGCCTAGCAAATCCCAAGGTTGTTTACCAGCCATTAAGTCTGCATTAATTCAAATGGCATTACTTACAGAAACCCACTTTTCCCTATGCAGCACTTGCATACTGTCCAAATCAAAGTTTCTACTGACAACAATTTCTAAAAATTGGAAATATAAATACAATTAGATAAAGTATGAAAGTTATACCATACTTTTCAAAACATTTCTAGGTGTTTAGGGTGATGATAAGGTATTCATAATGGAAATAATGCTTCTGTCCTATAATTTTCAAGGCAGATGCTTATTTTCTCAACATAAAGGAGTATTAAATTATAGCCTTGAGCTGCAAAGATAGCTCACTGGTTAAAGGAACTTGCTTATAAAGCCTGCTGGTCTGGGTTTGAGTCCCTAGCCACCCACGTAAAGCCAGATGCACAAAATGGTGCATGCATCTAGAGTTTGTTTACAGCAACAAGAGACAAGTGACCCTACCCTATCTCTCTCTCTCTTTTTTTTCCCTGGAGGCAGGGTCTTACTCTATCCCAGGCTGACCAGGAATTCATTATGTAGTCCTAGGCTAGCCTCAAACTCATAGCAATCCTCCTACCTTTGCCTCCTGAGTGCTGGGATTACAGGCATGCACCACCAAGCCCAGCCCACTATCTCTCTATCTCTCTCATGCAAATAAATAAATACAACTTTTAAAAATAAAAGGGCTAGAGAGAAGGCTTCACAATTAAGGAGCTTGCCTTCGATGCCTAAGGACCCATGTTTGACTCTCCAGATCCCTCATAAGCCAGATGCACAAAGGTGAGGCAAGCACAAGGTCACACATGCCCACTAGATGGCACAAGCACCTGGAGTTCAAATACAGTGGCTGAGGCCCTGGCATGCCAATTCTCGTTCTCTCTCTCTGTCTCTCATGCACTCTCTCTCAAAAAAATTACCATTTCACATATTCAAGAACAATGGGAATACTGAAAAGTAATTCTTAACAATTAACAAATTTTTAATTTTAATCTATTACCAGACTTAATTAAGGGGTTTGGAAACTTTTGAGCGGTGATATCACTACATGCATTTACACACTGCTAGTTAGAATACATAAGTATGATTGAGTAAAACCCTTCAACAATAAATTTATCTAATTACTTTAGATATACATAAAAACATAAAATTGAAAGGCAGAGTTACAAAACTAAAAGATGGTTTTTTTCCCCCTATTATGTGAAATGCTAAAATTCTTTTCTTCAAATACATATAAAGCATATACTACAAAATTAATAATTACTTTAATCAGTAAACCTTTAGTATTTTAATACTCTTAAATTATAGTTAACTTCTTAAAACCCTTGTACATAAAAAAGCCAGATAATTTAGGTAAATAGTTACTTCTAACTTGGCATTAAGGCAATTTTGCCCTGTTATGTGAACCAGGTCTCCAAAACCACGTGATCTTTCATTCTACAGCATGAGTATGAAGGAACATCACTGCTCATTTTAGCATGCCTTCTTATTATCATTTTTTCTTTTTTTTTTGAGACAGGGTCTCACTATGTAGTTCAGGCTGACCTTGACTTCACCAACCTCCTGCTTCAGAGTGCTGGGATTACAAGAGTATATGCACCACTCTGTCTGACTTCCATTATTTCTTAATGAAAACTCTTTTGTCCAGGAACTTAAAGCAAGGCTTTTGAGTGTTATACACATGGGAATATATCCAATGCCTGCTTTTCAATTCCTTATTCTGCATCAGCTTTTCAGCTGTAAGCAAGTCATCAAGCAGATACCCACGGAAGGGCTTCACTAGGGTTTGTTTTACTTTTGCGTTTGTTTTGTGGTACTGGGGACTGAAGCCAGGATCTTTCTCATGCAGGGCACATACTCTACCAAGGAACTATATTCTCAGGGTTGCTTTACTTTTAACAGTAGAAAATAATTATTGATTTCCCATCTAGTAAACATGAAAAACAAATAACTAATATACTAGCATAAATCTCAATATTGGAAAACTCTTAAAAGAGCAAATATTTCACTTATCTAAATTTCAATGTAATTGACAGTTATTCTTAATTTTAAAAGGTAACATTGAGATTTTTAAGGTTCCTGAAAACACAATCAACCTAAAGCTTAATGAAGACAGTTTTAATTGCAGCTTCTGACATTTAAGCAATCTCAAACTTGTTCTCTGGTTCTATTATTTTCTTCAGTTTTGTAAAAATAACTCTAAAAACTATAAACATCGAACCTGAAAGAGCAAAAGCACCAGACTTTTACACGGAGACTGAGTAGAGCCCTCAGGTCCTAACTCTAACTTTCTAGTCAGCATGTCTGGATCCTCACTCAGTTCTGTCACTGTCATCAGCCTTTTTTTTTGTTGCAAAAATTAGAAGCACTTTTCTAGGTCTGAGACATCATGAATATGAATAATGGCTTCTGGCTAACACTGAGACTTTGCTAAGTGTCCAAAGTCAGCCAAGTGCTTTATCCACCTCCTCATTTGTAACGGTTTTCTGGAGCATCTCAGCACATGAACCGACACAGCACGAGGGAAGTAGCTTCAAAGCTTGCTTCTGTCACTTGAGCAGTTTCTTAAAACGCTGGTAACGGCTATTAACTACACTGACAATTGGAATACAATTTGAACAGTGAGCCTTTAAAATAGTTACAACATTTGGCCCTAGGAGGTTTATCTTAGGAAATATTACAATGATCAGAGAACTCATTAGGTGGATATTTAATCATGCCATGATTCATACTAGGAAACAAAGCTAGCCTACATGCTCAATAAGGGAGTTAAGTAAATTACAGAAGGGACACCTAGTAGAATAACATATGACCATTAAGAACCCCATTTATAATAGCAAGAAAAATGTCAATGTTATTTTAAGTGAAAAAAATGGGGCTCAAGTGTGACTTATAAAGTAAAATACATAAAGAGTGAAATGAGTTACACATAACTGGCAACACTGCTTATTTAGTCTTTTTTTTTTCCTTCCTCTATTTTTGGGGTAAAGAGTTTAAATATTTTATAATGATGCTAATGAGGATCATGAAACTTTTATTTTTTAAAAACCATAAGGCTAAACATAATGGCATAGGCCTGTAATCCTAGCTACTTGGGAGGCCGAGGCAGGAACATCACTTGAGTCTAAGAGTTTGAAACCAGTGGGACAATGCAGTAAGCCCTCCCCCCTCCCCTACCAGGCTGTTTCAAAACCAAACAGAACCATACTTGAGTAGTTCCATAGTTTCATTTCCTCCACTAAATATTTGATAAACTCCATTTAAACTGAATTTAAATTTTTTTCTGGTGTTAAGTAGTTTATTGCTAGACCTAATAAGGAGATTTGGTGGAGGAAAGGGGGACACTTCCCTACATTTTACAACCAACATTTAGAACCTGTTTTTCAGAAATAGAAAAATGAAATCTGCTGATAACCAGCTCCAATAGTAGCATATTCCTACAGAATAGGAATAATTTTGCTTTTTAAAAATTTATCAGTCTTTTATAGGAATTCATACCAGCAGCACTTGGCACAAATTTCCTTAAGTAAATAGCTGCAAGCAATCACTAGCTATCTATTTTAGGAAAATATTTTTTTGATATTGAAAAATCAATGCTATATTTTGAGGGAACAGAGAGGCTATAAATCTTAATCAAGTAAATTGGGGGAAAATTTCTTCTTTAATGTACCATCAAGGCACACTTTAGTGCTATTTTGGCTAGACCAGGAGTTTGGCCTCTACAGGAATCATTTGGAAAGCTGCTTCCCATGAAATAGTGGACTACTTCCAGCTAGTTACTCCAGTGTTCTGTCTGCTTTGCATTTTTTCCTCAATGAAAGAGGACAATTAATGAACTCTGGTTGCGGCACAGCCCAAGTTTCAGCAGAAGCAATATTATCTTTGGATCTGGATTGAGGGACATGAGTTATTCAAACACAGTTCAACTCTCAGACAGTTGGCCATTTGGAATGAACTCATGATTTTGAAATTCTTTTCCTTCTTGTGTTTTTCATCATTTTCCCTTGCCTTTTTTCTAATAGCATTCATGGAGGTCAGCTTTAAAAAAATTTTTTTTTAAATTTTTATTTGAGAGAGAATGAGAGAAACAGGTGGGTAGAAAAGGGAGGGTAGAGAGAGAACATGAGCACACCAGGGCCTCTAGTCCTCTTAAAAGAACTCCAAATGCATATGCCACCTGTGCTTCTGGCTTTACATGTGTACTAGGGAATTGAACTTGGGTCTTTGGGCTTTGCAGGCAAGTGCCTTAACTGCCAAGCCATCTCTCCAGTCCTCATTCAATTTCTGAGTACTCACTGTGCAAGTTTTTCGTGCAGCTGTACTACTTGTGGAGATGTGCATGCGGTTTATGCACATGCATGTGCTAATGTTGCGCCCCATGCAATCACCCATGGTGGCCTCTCTCACTGATGTTCTTCATTGCTCACCTGCCTGCTGTCCTTGTGACTGACAGTCTCTTATTGCTTCTGGAGCTTTCATGGTTTGCAAGCCACAGTGATTCTTAGTATCTGTTCCCCAGACGACGAGGGCTATAGATATGTGTGCCATGCCTTACTATTTACATGGGTTCTGGAGATTCAAACTCAGATGACCTCAGGTTCTTTTGGGCCCTCATGTTTGTGCAGAAAGTGTACTGAGCAATCTCTCCAGCCCTTCTCTATGTAATTTTAAGGCCACTTATGATCTTTCTTAATATGTATTCACATGTCACTGCAGCACATGAATGTGGCATGATTTCAGAGCTTTCTATGCATCTAAATGCCAGATACTAGGGAGACTATTTCAAGTGGCAACAGAGGCTATGATATGGCATATAGAGAGAAGGTTCTGGGATCCCAATTTACTACTGAGTTCTGAAGTGAACAATATGTATAGCCATAAGCTGAATGTGGTCTGCACCAGTTTTCAACTATTAGATTCATCCTATAGATAAAATCATGAGTAACTTAACAATCATTACAAAATACAAAATAAATAGTCTATATGGACAATGCAGGGGAAAACACACAGACTATAAGAAATAGGACAAGAATAGGTGAGAAGAACTACTTAAAGTCAATACAACAAAACTGAAGTGTAATGTATTATTTAGTTACATGTACAACATTAATCAGTTAATGAACTATTGAATGAAAGTGAAAATTAGAATGGGGAAGAGGAGAGTTTAGTGCACTTGAGCTAGACCTTTATGTAATGAAGAGTTGACAGAAAAATCTCTTCAGTTAGTAAGATTATTACTTAGACTTGGGAAAGCAACATCACCTCTGTCCATAACATACTGGACACCAGCAGCACCTTGCCCACCCTACCTCCAGGTATGACAACTAGAATGTGTACAGACATTGCCAAATGTTCTAAGAAAAGGCAAACCGAGCTGAGAATCTTTCAGTAATAAAACGGATGAGACAGGAACACTAATTCACTGAAGATGGATTAATTAATCTACTTACTTAATAATAGATACATTAAATGCACCCTATCAATGCACAAAGGGCTAACTATAAAAATTATGTATATAGGGGCTGGAGAGATGGCTTAGCAGTGAAGGTGCTTGCCTGAGAAGCTAAAGGACCCATGTTCTACTCTCTAGACCCATGTAAACCAGGTGCACAAAAGTAAGGCAAGCACAAGGTAGCACATGCCCCGCAGGTGGCACAAGTGTCTGGAGTTTGACTGCAATAGCTGAGACCCTGGCATAACAATTCTCTTTCTCCTCTCACACTAAAAAATAAAAATCAATAAAAATAAAAACTGTATATATATATATACACATATATATATATATTTATTTATTTATTTTAGACAGTTGACTACAGCATTCAAAATAAGCAAATATTCACAGTGAGCTATGATTTGGGAAATAAGAATCTACTGTCTTCTGTGTGACATTCAGTGATAGCATGTCACAGTGCTGAATGGAACCCATCATGATCATAAAGCAATCCATTCCCTTCACATGATATGGAGATCAACGCTGGGCAAAACCAAACCAAACTAACACTAGCTGTGAGCTTTCTTGACAAATTTTATGTTAATGTCTAACACTCTATGCTTTACACTACATAAGGAAATTTCAGTAATTTTGACTATATACAATTCTGTTGCTGAGACAGGATCTTGCTATGCAGACTGGCCTTGAACTTGTGATCCTCTTGACTCAGCTTCCAGATCACTGGCATTAAAGACACTCAACATGCCCAGATGACTACACATAATTTTTGCCTTACATGCTAATTTTCAAACAGAAAATGTGATCCCTTCATAGTTCTAAGAGTTCCATCCTTGCACTGCCTCTGTCTCCAGCTTTTATTGAATGTCCTCTGTATCAACTGCATGGTAAATGCTGTGAAAATGATGGTTAATAACTTGAATATAAACTAAAATTTCTAGGAATACAATTATCACATAAATGGAGGAAACACACTAAGGTTCTGTATTTGGAACTTTAACAGAAATTGATTTCTAAATGGAAAAGTCACATCCAACATGCCCTTTGATTTGTTTCTCCTTCATTTCACTGCTATAGTATATTGTTATTTTAAGTGACTTTTTTGGTTTTCTATGGTTGGTGTAATAAATTATCACAAACTTGGCTTAAAACAACGGAAATTTATTCTTTCACAGTTTTTAAAGCCAGGAGTCCAAAATTAGTTCCACTGTGTCAGAATCAAAGTATCAGTAGGGCCACACTTCCTGTGAACACTCTGGAAAGAATCCCTGGTCTCTTTCAGCTTCTTGTGGCATTTGGCATGTGTGAATTTGTGGCCAAATCAGTCCAATCTCTGTCTGTGGTCATGCTGTCTTTTTACTTCTGTTTGTGATCTTTCTTCCAGGACACATGTGAGTAAATTTAGAACCTGCCAAGATAATCTTCTATTTCAACATCCTTAACTTAGTCATTTTGGCAACCTTCCCCATCATTTTTTTAAAAGTAAGGCAATCATTTTAATTCAAAATAATTTCTATGGGAGCTACATACTTGGGCTGCCAACTGTGACCGGGTCTTCAGGTGCACAAAAAATTTCTAATTAGTCCTTCCCACCCTTTGTCATATAAAGTAATACTCTCAGGTCAGGAATGTGGCTGTCTTTCAAAGGGGCTAGTATTCCATTCACCACAGATGAGTTTATTATACATAAGAGAACTTCAATTCAGATAGTAACAGCCATATTTGGAAAATGTCTCATGTAAAAAGTGGGTGTCACCTAAGCACAGTGGCACAGTCCTGTAACGCCAGCATTCTTCTATGGGACAGATCAAGTCACCACACGTTCAAGGCCAGCCCAAGCTACATAGATTATGTCTCTTTCTCTTTATTTCTCTCTCCTTCATCACACATACACACAAAGGGAGGGACGGAGGGAGGGAGAGGGAGAGAGAGGGAGGGGGCTCACAAAAGGGCCTTATTTCTTCATCATGACTAAAGATTTAACTTTTCATAAAGAACAGTAACCTTCTCAGGAAAAAGAAGACAAGGGATTATATATTCTTTTTCTCACAGAAAGAGGTGATGTTCAGGGCTCTAGGAAGGACAAATATTCTCTTTGGAAATAACAAGTGATGAATTCCAATATCTACCATGACTTTTTTCACAACCCTGGTGGCCTCTCATTGCCTTAGCAAAATCCTCATATTCTTCAGGATCTGAGAATTGGCTATGCCAGTGTAATATTTCCTTCACACTTTTTCCATGAATAGCTCAAAGCTGCTCTTTGGAGTCTTATGTACAATATGCAGGATACACTTTTATACCTCTGCACAAGCTGGAACGTTCTCTTCGTTTGTGTGCTCAGTTGTCTAGAAATGTTTACTGACCCTCACTCTCCAACATAGGCAGGGCAAATCACTTCCTCCCCTCAGCTGTCCTACACCTCACACCTAGTTGTTACATTTAGCATACTGTGTTACATATCCTTTGCTCATGCACTTGTCTCTCCTTTTAGACTGTGTGTTTTTTAAGGAGGGACTAGTTCTTATCTCTGTATACCTAATAGGTAAGAGAATATTGAATAAATGAGTGAGCCCCTATCCCATGCTTCAGGTCTAACAACTGTATCACTTGTACACACTTAAAAGTCTCCTTATTCCAAACTGAATTCATTTTGATTTTGAGCCACCTCTGCCTTTTTTGTTCCTACCTCCACTAATGATCCTATTATATACTATATTGACCAGAAGGTCACCCATCTGTGAGACAGATGTACTGGCATCGCCTTCGCCTTCACTCTCCATATTCACTCAGACATCCGTCCCTTTCATGCCAACTCCTCCACATTTCTTACCCTATATTTTTTCTAATTTTACTCCTCTTGCTAAAGTCATGGTCCAATTCCTGTTTTATTGTTAGACTCTAACCTACTCAGGCATTGTTGGTGTGAGTTACTGCTGAACTACCCTAAAGACAGTCCTGTGTAAAAGTGAGCTGGAGAAGGCACTGTGTAGGTGGCACTTAGGTCTGCTGCTCAGCTGATGTCCTGGGAATTTCTTTCACTTCCTTCCTGTGCTAGAGTCCCCATTTCCTTGTCACCTAATGGTGGCAAAGGATGTACCAACTGCTCACTGGGCAAGTATGCATGTGAGAGTTTTTGAGACCTTGAACATATGAAATGTCATTACTGAAACTTTACACTTCAATGAATTTCACTGGGTACGTAATTCTATATTGCAATCATTTTTTCCCCAAGAATTTTGAAGAGACTGCTTTATAATCTTCTACATTACAATATTGCTCCTGGGAAGATCTTTGTCACTATAGTGCTTGATTTGTCTGAGACTTTTTGTTGCTTCTCTCGGTAGGTATTTAAAATACTGCCTTTGAAACTGGTTTGCTGGTCGTTTTTAATGTGACTTAGCATGAATTGTTTTATAATTACTATGCAGGAACAAGAATGACTTAGTTTTAATATGGAAACTAATACCCCAAATATCCTAAAAAATAGGGAGAGACAAATGCTCCTCCTATTCTTCTGTCTTTCTCTCCCAATGCCTGGAGACCACTAACCTTCTTAGTCTTCCATAGATTTGTTTTGTTTTCCCCAGAATGGCATACAGTTGCATTTTGTTTGGGGCAGTAAAAATTCTTTACATAGTTGCTTCTGTCTTTTGTGTGTGTACATGTGCACATTTGTGTATTTGTGTGTGGAGGCCAGAGGACATCAGGTGTCATTTCTTTATCATCAGCACCTTCCTTTTTTTTTTTTTTTTTTTTTTTTTTGAGACAATGTCTCTCACTGGCCTGGTGCATACTGTACTATATAGGTTACACTGACTGGCCAGGGAGCCCCAGAGAACTATCTGTCTCCACCTCTCTACCACTGGGATTACAAGTATACCACCATGCCACTTCCCTCCTCAGCCCCTCTTTTTCTTAAAATGTGGGCTCTGGGGATCAAACTCAGGTCCTCATTCTTGCAAAGCTAAGATATCTTCCTAGCTCTTCTTTCTCTTAATTATAGATATTTAAGGTAGTTAACATAATGGTTATATATACTGCAACTACTATGATAGCCAAGGAGGTGGAACATATCCATCTTCTCACAAAGTTACCTTTTCATTTTTTACTCCTTTTTTTTTTGTAGTTAAAAACTTCTGAAATACACTATTTTAACAAATTGCTAATAAATACAATATTAACCTCAGTCATTGGATCTCTATTTATTTGTCCTGTACAACCTTGGATCCTATAAAAACTTCCTATTGTGCCCTGCCTACCCAGAATCCCTGGTAAATACTATTTTCTTCCTGTTTCTAAATAGCAAGCCCTTTTAAGGTTCTATACATAATGAAAACATGAAGAGCTTTTATTTCTATGTCTTGCTTATTTCACCTAGCATAATTTCCTACAGGCTCATCCATGTGGTCACAAGTGGTAAGACCTTTGAAAAGGCTAAATATTATTCCATTGTACATTTATACTAGTTTCTTTATCCATTCACCTACCGAAGGACACACTGGGTGTCTCCAGTGGTTGCTAGGAATCAGGCTGCATAGATTATCTCTACAAGGCAGTTTTCATTTCCTTTGTATTCATATCCAGAAGATGATTTTTTCTATAATATGGTTTCTTTTGTGTGATATTATGCAATTAAGATTCCTCTATGTCTCCTCATGGTTTAATGGTTCACTTCCTGTTAGCAGTAAGTTATATTTTATTGTAGCAACTTATTACAGTTTATTTGGTGATTCATCTGCTGAAGGAAATTTAGGTGGCTTCTAATTTTGGCAATTATGAACAAAGCTGTTATAAGCATTTGTGCACAGGTTTTACATAGACAAGTCTTGAACTTAATGAAAGAAATACCAAAAGGAATAATACTGCTGGAACATACAGTTAAGAGTATGGGTAGTTCTGTAAAAACAACAAAATACCTGCCCAACTGTATCCCAAGGTGACTGAATTTTGCACTTTTACTAGTAATGAAAGTGAGATTCTTCAGTCTCATACCATCATCAACATGTAGTGTGACACTGTTTTGGATTTTTGCCATTTAAAGATGTGTAAAGAGGCATCTCATTATTATCTGTAGTTTTTTGGATTGTTTTAACATCTGTCTTTCCTGTTACAAGTTTTTCTGGGGGCTGGAGCAATGCCTCAGTGGTTAAGGTCCTTTCCTGCAAAGCCTAAGGACCTGGGTTCAACTTCCTAGAGCCCATGTAAAGCCAGATACAGAAGGTGGCCTATGCATCTGGAGTTCATTTGCACTGGCTACAGGCCAGGGTATGCCTATTCTCTCTCTCTCTGTCTCTATCTCCCAAATAAATAAATACATATTTTAAAAATATTTTATTTATTTGACAGCATGGAAAAGAGAGAGAGAAAGAGAGACGGAGAGAAGGAGGGAGGAAGAGAGGGAGGGAGGGGAAGAAATAAGCAGGTCGAGAAAATGTGCACACCAGGGCCTCCAGCCACTGCAAATGAACTCCAGATGTGTGTGCCCCTTTGTACATCTGGCTTATGTGGGTCCTGGGGAATCGAATCTGAGTTCTTTGGCTTTGCAGGCAAGTGCCTTAACCACTAAGCCATCTCTCTGGCCCCATAAAGTATTTTTTACAAAGTTTTTCTGAACTGTTTTGTGATTTCTGGTGTCTGTTAACAATTGTGGGGCACTAATAGGACCAAAGTTCTATAGGCACAAGGCTGCTGAGAGGGGGGCTTAATTAAACGATGCTCAAACAGGAAGAACTCATATCTTTTTTGGAGGGCTATTATTTGTAGTTGTAGTTATTTTATTTTGGGCAAGAGAAATTCTATACAAAGTACTCCTCTAATCCCTTAAGTGAAAGGAAAAGTCAGTGCCAGCATTCTTACATCTCAGAACATCTATTAATAGGGACTGTTCTTTAGTTGGTAGAATGCAGACTTTCCCTTAAGCTCCCTATCTTCAGTGAGATGACCTTGGTGTTAACTATATCAAAAAATCCAGAGTTCCTGTTGATTGAATTGCATGGTGGGGAAATGGTAGCACACTGTATGTCAACATTGACTATAGATTTTAGGCTGTCAAGATCAAATATCAGCTTTTCTAACTAATCAACTGGTTTTGCAAACCTAAGTAAATTACTTAATCTCTTAGTGCCCTTGTTTCCTAATATCTAACATGTATGCAACATATATCACAATATGCCAACTCATATACTTAATATGATATTAGGTACAAGAAAATCTCTTATGATATCACTGACCACACTGTAAGCTTAATTAGTTATGTTTAAAGAGGCTTGGGTGGAGCTGGAGATATGGCTTAGCAGTTAAGGCAGTTGCCCGCAAAGCCTAAGGACCCAGGTTCAGCTCCCCAGGACCCATGTAAGCCAGATGCACAAGGTGGTTCATACGTCTGGAGTTTGTTTGCAGTGACTGGAGGCCCTGGCACACACATTCACTCTCTGACTCTCTCTAAATAAGTAAATAAAAATAAAATATTAACAAAAAAAGAACTGATAGCTTGGGCTGGAGAGAAGGCTTAGCGGTTAAGCGCTTGCCTGTGAAGCCTAAGGACCCCGGTTCGAGGCTCGGTTCCCCAGGTCCCACGTTAGCCAGATGCACAAGGGGGCGCACGCATCTGGAGTTCGTTTGCAGAGGCTGGAAGCCCTGGCGCGCCCATTCCCTCTCTCTCCCTCTATCTGTCTTTCTCTCTGTGTCTCTCGCTCTCAAATAAATGAATAAATAAATAAATTTTAAAAAAAAAGAGGCTTGGGTGTCCTTTTCAGAAAAGTTTTTTATTTACTTGCAAGCAGAAAGCAAGGGGGGGGGGAAGATAGATAGATAGAATGGGCATAGCAGGAAAGTAAAGGGAATGTTCAGGGAAGAATCAAGGACATTCAGGTTTTGCACATAGTTGGAAGTTTCAGAGAGCACAGTGTAAAGGTTTCAGGAGTGAGAACAGTGGAAGATGAGGTCAGATGATGACCACAGGGATGGGTCTGGAAAATGAAGCATAATGAGATTCCTAAAGTGAATGACATAATTGAGACAAATATTGCAGCATTATTTAACCAAAGGGTCTCAAAGCATATAATGTTGACCATGGAACAGGGGACAGAGGTTTGGGCCAAAAGCATGCAGAGTTCCAGAAGTCTCATTCCCTCCTGCTGATTGACAGCAATAACGAGGCCTGAGCAGGATGACTATTATCCCTAAGCATAAAACATATTCCCACAGAAGGGCAACAGACCAACGTTTTTGATACTTCATCAATTATAGTACCTTCATCAATTATAGTCTGTCCCATGAACACACAGAAGGTAGCATTTACCAAGAACTTGACATTTTATATACATTGTTCTGTTTTATTTTCCTAATAACCCAGAAGGAAAGCAATGCCATGAACATTTATTGATGACAAACTAAACCTGGAGGGAACAACAAACCTAATACAACACCTCAGTTCCCAAGACAAGTCCTGACAGACCTCAACTTTATACAGTAACATCTTACACAGGAGATCGTCATGTGAAGAAATATTTTACTTTTTCTTTTTTTTTTTTTTTAACAAGTTTTATTTGTGAAAGAGAGAAGGTATGGGCATACTGGGGCCTCTTGCCATTGCAAATAAACCAGACACTTGCACTACCCAATATGTCTGCTTAACATGGGTACTGGGGAATTGAACTTGAGCTGGCAGGCTGTACAAGCAAGTGCCTTTAACCACTAAGCCATCTCTCCAGGCCGTCCTTTACTTTTTATAAGTATGAAAGTATCTCTTCACCTTTTACTTCCAGACAAATAAATGAAATTATTTTATAAAAGCTCATAATAGCTCTCTCTCTGACCAATGAATCCAATCTGAACACTGTACTCTTGTATGACAGTTGGTCTGGGTGAGATTTCCTCTCAATTTCCCACTACCCACATAAAGCCAGATGCACAAAGTGGTACATACATGTAGAGTTCATTTGCAGCATTAAGAGGCCCTAGCATGCCCATAGTCTGTCTCTTTTCCCTCACAAATAATAGAAATAAATATATATATATTTTTAGAAAAGAATATTAGCCCCACATTAGTCTCTAGTTTCACATAAATGTATTCAGAAAAACAAAGCCTACCTCCACAGAGAATCTTACAATGACTGACAGGATTCAATCAATGGAAGACAGGTGCATCAGTATGTAGGAAGAACCATGAAGATGTTAGTTCATGGAGCCAAGCAAGCTACAAAAATAAAGAAAGGAAAAAGAGAGAGCAACAGATGTTTTTACTTTATTTGCCCCAGAGGAAAGAACAGACATTGTCAGAAATTTCAGGTTAAATGATCGAAAGGATAAAGTTAACATTACTTAGAAATTTCCAAAACTTTGAATGCTAGTCTTAAACATTTGAAATAAAACATTTTAGTTTAGTTAGTGAGGATCTAAGTACCACATACTTGACTAAAGTATGACTTTTTATAGTTGACTTTTAATAGTTTATAAAAGACTTTCAATAAAACTTCCCTTTTCTTTACACAGATGTGAAATTTCAAAATTAAAGTTCCAGTCAAGTGTCAGTAGGAGTTACAAATATTGTTTTTAGTATTTTTGCTTGTTTGCTTTATTTCTTTGAGACAGGCTTTTACACTGTAGACCAGGCTAGCCTTAAACCATGGTGATCCACCTGCCTTAGCTTCCTGAGTGTTGGGATCACAGGTGTGAGCCACCATGCCTGGCTGTCTCTTAGTATTTTCATCTGTCTACGCATTCACTCTGCAAGCAGAGGCATGCATTTGTGGGCTAAAGCACTGGTAAAAGTTTCAGCTAAGAACTCTGGATCCTAAACTGGTTTTGTATACACATCATCCGGAGGACTTGTTAAGAAATCAGTTTATAAAAATCAACAGGTATGTCTGATGCATAGACAAGTTTTAGGAAATAAAACTAGAGTAGTGGCTTAGAACTATGTTTTAAAATACTCAAGAGGGTTAGAGAGACAGGTTAGCAGTTAAGGCACTTGCTTGCAAAGTCTAAGGACTTAGGTTTGATTCCCCAGTACCCATGTAAGCCAGATTCACAAAGTGGTGCAAGCATTTGGAGTTTTGTTTTCAGTGGTGGAAGGACCTGACACACCCATTCTCTATCTCTCTACCTTTCTCTCTTTCTTAAGTATATAAAATATTTTTAAAAATCCTCCAAAAATACCTCGACTTCTCTTACTTGTTTCTACCCACAATAGTCCCATTTTTAAAAGTCTACATTTGGATTCTAAAAGTCTGAAAATTGCAAGACAAGACTGAGCAAAAGGAACTTGCTCACAGCACACAGATCTAATCCCAAGATGTAAAGACTAGACAGATAAAAAGACCAGGCTTGATCCTCTGCACCATAAAAATCTAAATCAACCACCAGATTTATTAACAATGTCTGCTCACAGGTTATGTATGTGGTGCTGGGGTGACCCACGGCCTGGTGCATCTGACCACATGCTGTACCACTGAGCTATACCGTCAGCCTCAGAAATTAGATTAGAGCCCCAGGCGTACATGCTGACACAAACCAAAGGGCGCAGTACGCAGTACTTCTACTCACCTGTCTGGGTACACAGGGCAAGCAGGAGGTGGACAGAGTACGACGCCAAGAAAGCGACCAACAGCAGCAAGAAACTGAAACAGAAGACAACATAAGGTCAGATCTCCCCAGATCTTGCTCTCTTTTATGGGGTCTCATTACATATTTCTTCACATTGATGACCATAGAGACTATTTTTAAGTAGTACAAGTATAATAATTAAAGAAACAAGAAGAGAGTTTTCTACTTTTATGTACTGACCAAGTTTTATTCAGTGGAAAAACAGTGCTTTTAAAATCAAAAAGAAACCAGAAAGAAACAAATTTTCTTATTTTGTCTTCCTGTCTGATGATCGCTGACTCAGCAACTCCATGATCATACTATTCCTCTTTTATGACCAAGTTTTCCTATTTGAAGTTTAAACAGATATTTTAGTCATGAAATCTGTCTTCTCTTGGTCTCTTCTCTCCCTGCCCATACCAACAATATGGACCCCAGGTCCCTGCTTCATTTCTAACATTAAATGCTATTTACAAGGCTCTATTCTTGTTCTCAGCAGGGATCTCCACACTCTCTTGAACAGTGTGTGTGGTATGGTGTGATATATGCACATGTATGCAGATATATGCCCCTTGTGCTTTTGACTCCTAGTCTTCCTGTTTTCTAGACAAGCATTCTTCCAACGGTTACACCCTGGGCCTCAACAGCCTTTGGAAGCAAAGTCCTCCTTGCTCACAATACTTTATAAATAAATTTAGCATAGCCCAAGTAGAAGTCTACAATAGGTACAGTAATATCCTAGGTCTTAACCTTCCATCATTACTCATTCACTAACTCAACCTGAGCAAGTTTCTGTCCTTCAAGCTCTACTCATGGTAAATGTCCTATGAAGGTATATCATGTTTAACTTTTCATACCATATTTCACTGTATCGTTGTTTAATTTTTTTTGAGAGAGAGAACAGGAAAGAGAAAGCAGAGAGAGAGGAAGGGGGAGAGAAAGAGAGAAAGAGAGAGAGATTGGGGGTGTCAGGGCCTTCAGCTGCTGTAAATTAACTCCAGATGCATGCACCACCTTGTGCAACTGATTTATGTAGGTCCTAGGGAATTGAACCTGGGTCCTTTGGCTTCAGAGGCAAACACCTTAACCACTAAGCCATCTCTCCAGCCCTCACTGTATTGTTTGCATGTTCAAATATATTTAGATGCACCAACACTACTGTTTTACAAACAGTATTCAGTACATTAATATGTTATTCTAATTTGGAGTCTAGACTATCTCAATTTAAGTACACTGTATAATGTTCATCCAACAATGAAACTGCCCAATGCCATATTTCACAGAACATTTCCCTCTTTGAGGAGAGCATGATGGTATCCCTCCAAGCTACCAATAAGCAACAAGAGTAATGAAATAATGCTAAAACGCTAGAAATAATCCAACTAGAAAGTGCCTAACAAAAGCTTCAGCAACACAACTCTCAAAATGAAAAAGTGATGAGAAAATGTGAAACAAAGCCACCTCACCTAAATCCAAGGATTCCAGTATTAGCCATCACATAAGCTAAGCCAAGGATGCCACTGCCCATGATGGCATTCATCACATTGAAGACAGAGATGCCAAACGAAGCTCCAGGGGATCTCTGTCTGGGGAGTTCCTGTGAGCACACAAATTCCCGTGTGAAAAGTTTGAAAGACTCATTAGCTACGTTTCTCAAAGCTGTGACAAAATCAACTTCAGGAAGGGACAATGGGGAAGGTATGGCAACAGGAGCTTCAGGGAGCTGGTCACATTGCCACCAACAGTCAGCAAGCAGGAGGTGGATGCTGGTACTTAGCTCACGTTTCCCTCTTTATACAGTCCAGAACACCCCATGGAACGGTGTTGTGCAGTCAGGGTGGGTTATTTCTCCCTCCACTAACATAACCTAGGAAATCTCTCAGACAAGCCCAGAGGTTTGTTTCCGTTGTGATTTCTAAATACCACCTATGTGACAGTATTAACCATCACAAATGGTGAGGTTCAAGTCCATCAGGAAATCATTGACAGGTTACTGAGAACATGGGCAAACCACCAGGATTTGTGTGTGACATGGTAACTGCCTAGCCAGCACTAGTTCTCTTTCTGTCTGACCTACACAGCTCCAGGAATCCATTTTCCAAGAAAATTATCTCCATGGGTACAAGGTCAAGCAGGCTTCAGGAGGAGCCATGATCAGTCACGTGACAGCAAGAGCTAAAGATAAGGTAAGAACAGGAAGGACAGGCCTCAGTTCACGTGATACTGGAAGGATCCCTGAGTCAGCCTGTAAACACTGTTTTGCCTCACTTACTAGAACTGCAAAAATAATCTTAATATATCAATGAATTAAGTTCATTCATTTCAAGGGATAATGAGGAATACCTTACAGTGACAATAGAAGTAATTCACACTGTTCTGGCAAAGTACATCCCTTGAAAAGTCCCTCTCCTCTAACTGCATCCAAAGATGCAGTTCAAATTGGCGTGTCCAGAATGGCGATGAGCTCAGAGGAGAGCCCTTACCTAGCATGCACAAAACTTGAGTTCGACCTTCAGCACTTACGAGGGGGGGAGGGGGTTGCACACTGCCCAAAGCACGGGCTTCATACCCATGACCAGATGCAGTCTATTCCTCATTGATAGGAACCCACATGACTAAGTGTAGGAAAGACACTCCTCGTGACTCTGGCAAAGAGACGGGTGGGGAAATCTGGAAGCCGAGGGCCACTAACAAAGACCCGATGAGTCACGAAACTGTAGCGGGGCTCCTGCCGTCGGGGGTGTCCGGTTTCCTCCCCGAGCCCGACGCATACCCTCCCCGCGGGGCTCTCACCGCACCCCGCACACGAGGGCCGAGGCCGGCCTCAACGCCGCTGCGCGACAGGACGCCTGCGGAACGCACTTACGTTGCTTAGCAACGGGCTCGACTCGCCCTCCTCCGCCGCCGCCGCCTCCTCCTCAGGCCGCTGGGCAGAGACGTACCAGCCCCGTTCGGCGTTGATACTCGCCCACGGCGCCTCCATGCCGTTCCGCTGCCGACTGACTCCCAGGCCCACACAGCCGCAACTCCGGCCCTTAGTTCCCGTTCCCGTCCCGGTCCCCTGGCCCTCAGTCGCCCCAGAGGCGGAGTTACGGACTTGGCCCTTCCGGGATTCCGTACCTCACCCAGGATGGGGAGGAGGGTAGGGGTGAGGACACGTGGTCTGGCGACGCTCTCCTTTCTCAGGCCAATAGTGATGACGCCACCGAGGACCCGCCCACTTCTCCTCCCACACTCCTCAGACCCATTTCCGAGCTGCCCCGGAGCATGAGGTGAGGCTTCTGGTCGCCTAGGAAGCTGCGAGCGACGCCGGCACTTGGAAAGGTGTGGTTGATTGGTGAGGTGGTGGTCGCAGTGCCCGGGATGGCGCAGAGGGCCCCGGCGGTCCAGAAGCCATGCCAGACCCGCTTGGTGCTGCCCTCGGTCTCCCGCGCCTGGAGGGAGGAAATGCTCCCCAACCCCTCCGGGTGCTGAGCTCCGGGAACCGAGTGCTGGGCCGCGAGGAAACGGCTTCCAAAGCCATTGAAGCCCGGGGTGTGCTCAGTGGTAGAACGCTTGTTGGAATGCATAGGTTCAGGGTTCGGTCCCCGGTTGTCACACACATGCAGACTTGGTCATCTTCAAGCACAGTTTTTCAAGGGAAAAACAGACTTACATATCCCCAGGGTCATCCAGCTGATAAGGAAGTAGATTCGAAGGGGATATGATGGAGAATAGAGTTTCAAAGGGGAAAGTGGGGGGAGGAAGGGTATTACCATGGAATATTTTTTATAATCATGGAAGTTGTTGATAAAAAAAATTTGAAAAAGAGGAGAAATAGATTCATTTGAACGCCGAGTGTGAAGGTTAACTTCGGTGCTTTATACAGTCGGGGTTACTTTCCCCCTTACAGTTACGTATTTGGTACTTTATTTATTTGCAAACCAAGAGAGGAGTGTCAGGGCCTTCCAGCCCCTGCAAAGGAACTCAGGATGCATGCACTACTTTGTGCATCTGCCTTTACATGGTTAATGGGGAATTGAACTTGGGTCGTAAGGCCTTGCAGGCATGCGCCTTAACCACGCAGCCATCTCTCCAGCCCGCTATTTGGTATTTTAGAAGATGAGGTAAATAACTGATAGTGCCTCGTTCTTACTGAGGTACTGGGGAATCGGTGTACTAAGCAGGCACTCTTACCACTGAACCATGTCCCTAGCTCATAGTAGGTCATTCTTAATTGAGATTTTTTTTTTTTTTGAGACAAGAGTTTCATGTATTTCAGGATTGCCTTGAACTAGCTGTGTAGACAAGGCTGACCTTGAAGTCCAGATCCTGCCTCTGCCTTCTGAATGTTGGAATTAGAGGCAAGCACCACCACACGCGGTTTTGTGCAAGGATGGCACTGTTTTCATAGATGGGAGGTTAGCACCCTAGTACCTGCTACACCCCAGCCCTTAACTGAGTTTTAATCCTTGCTGAGCCACTTTGAAGCAACAGGATTTTGGGTGAATTAACTTACTTTTGAGCCTTTGTTTAACCTTCTGTAAAAAAATGAGGAAGGAATAGAACATAGCTTATAAGATTAATAACAGCATCTGATACAATATCCCATATAAATATTGTAGTCAATACAGTCATTGCTACTGTCAAACATAATGGTCATTTCATTTAGAGATAGCCCTTTCACTCATATCTCATCTGTGCAATCCTGTGCATTCTGTAGAAAGTTGTAGACACTGGTTCACTGGTTATAGGGAGCCTTTTGGACCATTACCACTTATGAAATTCACACTGTCCTGGAAGAGATAGTCTACTCCTGTAGCACTAAACAGGTACTCTACCACTGAGCCACATCCCCAGCTCTTACTAGGTCATTCTTAATTAAGGCAGTATATTCCTTCAGCATTGAAATTTTGTCAGGATTTAGGAGGTAATTTGGATTTTTAGTCTCAAATGCCTTTTGAGAGTGCTCATTTGTAGCTTTATGGTATTTTAAATCCCTCCTCCCCCCCCCGCCCCCCAGAATCTTAAGGCAGCCATTTGGCTTCTCAAGAAGACTTCTGATAGAATGTTGGAACTCCACTGACTCGGCCTCTAAGCGTGCAGTGGCGTGGGCACCACTGGCACAGAAGCTCAGGAAAGCAGCCTGCATTTTCCCAAATCAGAGAAAAGAACTCTCAGCCATGCCAGAAACAGAAACAAGTAAGGGAGATTCTCAGTTATTTTCACCACCTTCTGGTGTTCGAGGAATGACCAAACTTGACAGAACAGCGTTCCAAAAGACAGTCACTGTTCCAGTACTTAAAGTGAGGAAAGCCGTGGTGAACGGGCTGATGCGAGTCCTGAAGAGAGCAGCCCTGCGGCGCCCTGGTATAAAGCGTGTGATTGAAGACCCAGAGGATGAAGAGAGTAGGCTCGTTATGTTGGATCCCTACAAAATGCGTACTCATGAGTCCTTTGACAAAGAGGAACTCAGTGCTTTGAAACAACTTAATGTCAGTCCACAGCTATCTGAATATAATTTGGAGTTGACTTATGAAAACTTTAAGTTAGAAGAAATTTTGAAAGCTGTGCTTCCTGAAGGTCAGGATGTGACCTCAGGGTTCAGCAGAGTTGGACACATCGCACACCTGAATCTTCGAGATCATCAGCTACCTTTCAAGCATTTAATTGGTAGGTGTCTTCTTGTACTAGGAAGTAATTGGCAAATTACTTGTCTAACTAGTGTGTATGTGGGGAGGGGGGTATATGTGTGTGCACATGACTGTGGAGGGTGTCTTCCTTAGCTGCTTTCCACCTTATTTTTTAGACAGGGACTCAGTGAATCTGGAGCTCACAGGTTCAGCTAGATTAGCTGCCAACCATCCCAGGGAAATCTGTCTCTGCTTCCCCTGCACTGGAATTACAGTCATGTATGGCCATGCCTAGCATTTATGTGGGTGCCGGGATCCAAATGCAGATCCTCATGTTTTTGCAGCAAGCATGTTACCAACTGAACCATCTCCCTAGCCCCTTTAACTTTTTTTTTTTTTTTTTTAAATATTTGAGAGAAAGAGGCAAATAGAGAATGGGCACATCAGGGCCTCTAGCCGCTGTAAACTCCAAACATATGTGCCACCTTGTGCATCTGGCTTTATGTGGGTATTGGGGAATTGAATGTGGGTTTTCAGCTTTGCAGGCAAGTGCCTTAGCTGCTGAGCCATCTCTCCAGCCCCTAACTGTCATTTTTAAAATTATCTTTTCCCATGCCAAGTTACAGAAGCAGGATAGTATTACCATTGAAACTTTAAGCCAAATCTTATGCAACATTTCCCATTTTTGAAGGCCATTTTGGAATATCTGGAGTCATAGTATTGGTACTCCAATACAGAAAGCTTGATCTTCATTAAACAAAGGTCTTTTTGGTCCAAAAGACTATTAGACCTGTGGGGCAGTGTTCAATACTACATTCCATAAGTCGGTGTTTTATAGTCATAACACAATGCTGCTTCCTTATGATTGATTCAGCTAATTAAACCTCTTGTATGCCAGACCATTTTTGTTTTTAGTGCAACTAGCCATTTAGAAACAATGCTTATGTTTGGTCCTACTGCTGTAGCTCTTAAGTTTAGACATGAAACCTTCATTTTTTTTGGATAAAAAAGACAACTCTAAATTATTGTTTAGGGCTGGAGAGATGGCTTAGAGGTTAAGGTGTTTGCCTGTGAAGCCTCAGGACCCAGTTTCAACTCCCCAGAACCCACATAAGCCATAAGCCAGATGCACATAGTGGCACTTGCTTCTGGAGTTCGTTTTCATTGGTAGAGGCCCTGGCATGTCCATGCTCTCTCTCTAGGGTTCTCTCATAAATAAATAAAGTTGAGTTATACTTTATATAAATATCTATTCTATATGAATTCCCTAGATTACTTTCTTTTTAATAAGTAGTAACTTTCAAAACTTCTGGGAAATATTTTCTGCTTTAAAATGTAACATTCATTGTTTTGCATGGATAGGACTTTATAATTGCTGTTAGGCATTCCCTTCGTATTGATAATGACAATGGTAACAAGCAAGCAGATTCTTCCAATCAGGAGGGGTGCAAATGTCAGGTGTGGGCTTTTGGGATCATCTTTGCCTGCTTTAACTCAGACATTCTTTTGCCGTTCTACTTTTTTAACCTCTTATAAAGGTGCCCTCAGAGATTAAAAATTTCTGGTTGAAGATGTAGCTCAGTGGTAGAGGGCTTACCTAGCAAATTCAGAACACTGAGTATTTGCCTCAGCACTGCAAAAAGAAATAAATGAAAGTAAGCATTTCCATACACTTGTAATTTTAAAGCTTTTACTATGGAACTTCAGAATTATTTTTTTCCTATTATTTTGTATTATTTCTGTGTGGGTGTGCATACAATGAGTGTGGGAGGTCATAAGAAAACCTCAGGGTGAACTCTTTCCACCTTCTTTTTAAACTTAGTTGTCATTGCTGCTTACAAGCTTCCAGATTCTCCTGGCTCTGCCTCCCGTTGCCAGAGACTTGTTAGGATTGAAGATGCTTGTGCCACTTTGTGTGTCTGTCTTTACATGGGCCCCAAGGAATATTGAACTTAAGTCCACAGGCTTCGAAGCAAATACCTTTAACTGATTAGCCATTGCCCCAGCACCCCCATAATTACTTTTAATGTTTAAATTTTCCTCATTTAAAATTGACTTCTGTACTTTAAAAGTTTAAAGTTCTAAAAGTTTAAAAGTTCTGTACCTCAACTCAGAAGAGGAACGGGGTAAGAGGGCTGGAGATGTAGCTCAGTTGTAGCATGCTTGTCCAGCATGTGCAGGGACCTGGGGTTTAGTCTCCAGTACCGCCAAGTAAACAACAAAAACCACAACAGGATACGCATAATCATTGATTAGTGTTTTTTACTATATTAGGTATTATGGGAAAAATAAACAAATTATGGTTGTATTTCAGCGTATTTGTATTGTTGAGTACTTTCTGCTAACTTACAAATGAAGTTCTTATGTGAGAAGTTTCCTTTCCTTATGTGAGTTCTGACAAAAAGATACAGACTTCAACAAAAGGCCTTCAATATGGCACTTCTGATGTATGTTATTATCTTTGTAGCTTTTCTCTTATGACATTTGACAAACAGAACAATTCAAGTAAATGAACGTTTTAAGTATAGATAAGACTCTAAAGATCCCTTGCTTCCTTTCTTGTAAACATTGTTTCTGCTGACATATACTTTCAAAGAGGAGGCATTTGTTTCAAACCCCCAGTAAAACAAACATTTGGTTTAAGACCAGAGGGTATAGGCAGGCAGATGTTCATGCTGGTGTTTTTGAGACCATTTGTTGTCTTGGTTTCACATATTTTCATCCCATTCCTTGCCAGTTTGCTATGGTCTACTTTTTAGTTTACTTGTAGTTCAGTATATTTAGTGGAAAAAACAGTCAAAAAATAATACATACACTTAAGCTCCTCAATTTTTTTATTTTTAAAATGTACTCATACATTTTTATATGTGGTGGAGGCTGACAGACATGAACCTAGTTAAACTATTTATTTTTTAGAATTGTATGCAGCATTGCACACCCACCAGTTCTTTACAAACCAAAATAAAATGTAATTCATTTGTATTAAATATATTTAGTTTTATTTTGTAACCAATTGACAGTATTTAATGAATTTTCATCTTTTAGGACAAGTTACAATTGACAAAAATCCAGGAATCACCTCAGCAGTAAATAAAATCAATAATATTGACAGCACATACCGAAATTTCCAAATGGAAGTACTATCTGGAGAAGAGAACATGATGACCAAGGTGCAGAGTATTTTATTACCTCTTTGTTAGGTAAATGTCAAGATGATTGCACAGAATAAGAATGGGTGAAAAAGCTTAATTTATTTATACCTAATATTGATGAGTATGTAAGAATGTGAGCAACTTACATATTGACAAAGATTTTCAGAGGAACTGGTTAAATTCAGTTACAGTGATACAGTGGAAGAATGCATCAGTAAAGGTATTTTCAGCTTCCTGAAAACAATGCGCTTTGACAGGTTAAGTAACAAAAAAGTAAGTTGTAGAACAGTATACATAAAGTTGTTCCTGAGGCAAATTTCAGCCTTTGAGGTTACACCTGGAGGGACTTTGAGTTGACAGGAACTTGTAGGAACATTTCTACCTCTGAACCTTAATATGGCCAGAAGTACTTGATACAGTCAGTGGGGCAAGAATACGTACAAACCTAGAGTTGTGGGCCAGGGAAGCAGAAGATGGATGCATCAGGTTTATGTAATTTAGGAGCTTTTCTGGTGTTTCTTTGTCCATAAAATAAGGGGTTTAAGATGATGGCTGAGGTCATATTCCATAGTTAAAAGTTTAGTTTTATTTTATGACTTCTTAACATGTCAGTGATTGAGCTAAAAGAAATGCTGTAAAATCTTAATTACGTCTTTATTTATGAGAGATTATGTACGTGCAAGTGTGCCAGGGATTCTTGCTGCTGCAGACAAATTCCAGATGCATGTGCCACTGTATGTATCTGGCTTTATATAGGTACTAAGGAATTGAACCCAGGTGGGCAGGCTTTGCAAGCAGTTGTGCTTTTAACTGCTGAACCATCTCTCCAACACCTTAATTACTTTTAAAAAATATATTTTAGGGCTGGAGAGATGGCTTAGCGGTTAAGCACTTGCCTATGAAGCCAAAGGACCCCGATTCTAGGCTCGATTCTCCAGGACCCACATTGGCCAGATGCACAAGGGGGCACACGCGTCTGGAGTTCGTTTGCAGTGGCTGGAGGCCCTGGTGCACCCATTCTCTCTCACATAAGTAAAAATAAAATATATAATTTTTGTGTTTTTTTTTGTTTACTTGATTTATTTATTTGATAGTAGCAGACAGAGAGAGGAAGAGAGAGACAGAGAGAATGGGTGCACCAGGGCCTCCAGCCACTGCAAACAGCTCCAAATGCATACGCCACCTTGTGCATCTGGCTTATATGGGTCCTGGGAAATCAAACCTGGGCCATTTGGCTTTGCAGGCAAACTCCTTAACCACTAAGCCATCTCTTCAGCCCTTAATTACTTTTTTTTTTTTAAGTATCTATTTTACTCAAGAAAACTCAAATTTGGGAAAATACAGGAATGATTCATTGTACATACTGGCTCTATTTTATAGATATGAAATACACAAAGTAATTTTTAAAAGTTCCTTAAAATTTTCTGATGCATTTGTCATGTCTGCTTTTTGCTAACTGAAAAGTACATGCAGAGGGAAGCTTGCTGGCTATGGGGAAGTGGTATATAGCATGAGAATGTGTGTGATATGTTACTTCAAGTGTAGGTTTTCTTTCTTCAACTAGTGATAGGAGAGCTGGTTTTAGTCATGAAAAAGTGTAATACAAGGTATTGCTTGGCCCCGGACATAGTACATACACCCAGATTCTAATGAAAATGCATTTAAATGTGGTTATTTGCTCCAGTAGTAGCTGATTTACAAAAACACAATACCCTTTTCAGGTTCGAGAAAACAACTTCGCTTATGAATTTGATTTTTCAAAAGTCTATTGGAACCCCCGACTTTCTACAGAACACAGCCGTATCATAGAACTCCTCAATCCTGAGGATGTCTTATTCGATGTTTTTGCTGGCGTTGGGCCCTTTGCCATTCCAGCAGCAAAGAAAAACTGCACAGTGTTTGCCAATGATCTCAACCCTGAGTCCCATAAATGGCTGTTGCACAACTGTAAACTAAATAAAGTGGAACAAAAGGTGAAAGTCTTTAACATGGATGGGAAGGACTTCCTCCAAGGACCAGTCAGAGAAGAGCTAATGCAGCAGCTGGGAGTGTCCAAAGAAGCAAAACACTCAGTCCACATTGTCATGAATTTGCCAGCGAAGGCTATAGAGTTTCTCAGTGCTTTCAGATCACTCTTAGATGGGCCGCCATGCAGCAGTGAGCACCTCCCTGTCGTGCACTGTTACAGCTTTTCCAAAGACGTCACTCCTGCTGAGGATGTTCGCCACCGAGCTGAAGCTGTGTTAGGCATTTCCTTGGAGGCATGCAGTTCAGTTCACTTCGTAAGAAATGTGGCCCCGAACAAGGAAATGGTCTGCATCACCTTTCAGATTCCTGCTGCTACACTCTATGAGAGCCAGACTTTACATCCAGGTGAGCAACCTCTGGAGAAGCAAAGGTAAACTCAGACCTTTCATGCTACTTTCCTTGGTGTGTGTTTGCATGTATATACATAGATTATAGTTGGACATGGGATGATGAAACTAGATGCTATTCAATTTAGAATTAAGCTTTAGTATGATACATGATTTCATTTTTTAAAAAAATTTATCTTATTTTTATTTGAGAGAGAGAGAATGGGGGCACCAGGGCTTCCAGCCACTGCAAACAAACTCCAGATGTATATACCACCTTGTGCATCTGGTTTACGTGGGTCTTGGGGGATCGGACCCCAGGTCCTTCGGTGTTGCAGACAAGTGCTTTAGCCACTAAATAATCTCTCCAGCCCCACGCTTCATTTTTATTACAAGATTTGTAATGTTATTTTGTCTAAATTGACTAGATTAGAACTCTCAAAAAGTTATGTTCACCTGTTAAATGTCTTACCTAAACTTGGTTTTCTGGATTTATTACAGAGAATCATGAAGATCCACCTCTAAAACGGCAGAGGACAGATGACGACTTTTCAGAAAAAAACCCACAAATTGCATCAAAACCTTAATCTGAATTTTTTTCCATCTAACACTAGATTTTATGTAGGAAAATATAATTTGTAGGATCTCATAAATTTTTAGCATAATTATTTTCCTTTGAACTGATGTTTTGGCCTTATAAATTGATCATTACAAATTAAAGTACTAACTGTATTTACCGTGTGTGTGTGTACGCATGTGTTACAACACCTGTGGAATTCAGAGGACAACATCTGGGTGTCAGTCCTTGCCTACCTTGTTCGAAACAGGGTTTCTCTTGTCTGTTGCTATAAATACCAGACTAGTTGGCCTTTAAGCTTTGGGGATCTCCTCATTCTGACATTGTCTTAGGTGTGACAGGATTGCAGATGCATGTGCTGCTGTATCAGGATGAATATGAGTGGGTTCTGGGGATCCAACATAATTCTGTTCTTCAGGTTTCTATAGCAAGTGCATTAAACTACTGAGTCATCTCCCAAGCCTGCTTATTGTACTATTTATATTTATTTGGAAGCAGAGAGAGAGAGAAAGAACAACACAGAATGAGCTCACCAGGGCCTCCAACCACTGCAGACGAATTCCAGAGGCATGCACCCACTGTGCATCTGGCTTTATATGGGTACTGGGAAATTGAACCAGGGTCATTAAGGCTTTGCAGGCAAGCGCCTTAACCACTGAGCCATCTCCATCCCCCAAGCTTGTTTTTTGTTGTTGTTGTTTTTGGTTTTTGTTTTTTGAGGTAGGGTCTCACTCTAGCCCAGGCTGACCTGGAATTCACTATGTAGTCTCATGATGGCCTCGAACTCACAGCGATCCTCCTACCTCTGCCTCCCGAGTGCTGGGATTAAAGGCATGTACTACCACACCCAGCACCCAAGCTTGTGTTTTGAGGCAGGGTTTCACTATGCAACTCAGTCTGGCCTGAAACCTTTTTTTTTTTTTTAAATAGAGTTGGTGTTTATTAAAGACATTTACTATAGATTTTAAACATGACTTAAAAAAAAGCACTCAGACAGAAAGTAAGACACTCTCAGAGCATGGCTGTGGGCTTCTCAAGGCAACAAAGATTTTCAGCATGGAATAAAAGGCTTGGTGGCACACGCCTTTAAGCCCAGTATTCAGGGAGGCAGAAGTAGGAGGATTGCCTTGAGTTTAAGGCCACCCTGAGACTACATAGTGACTTCTAGGTCAACCCTACCTCAAAAAAGAGAGAAAGACACACAGACAGATATATTCCAGAGTGTGGATGTGGCCTCTCTCAAGTCTCCAAAAGTAAGATATACCCAAGCATGAGTATGGGCTCCTCCAGGGAAAGATACAGTCAAGTGCATTTGCCATGGGTGCCATTTTGTTGGCTCTCAAATTACAACTCAACAAGTCACTAAGGAACCTTTAAATAAAGAAAACTCTTAAATAATAGGGTGGCTCTGGAGGTGGTCTTGGATGGGGTTGCAATCTGATACAAAACCAGGCACAAGGGATTTCTGGTAAGGGTCCTAAAAGATTGTAGGTTTATAGCTGGGAAGTGAGAAAAGTCTTAAGAAAGTCTTAAGCCAGTGGTAATTGTCTGGAATTCTTGCTTCTCAGCTGGTGAAAGGCTTCAACAAGACTCTGGGTGAAAAGCTCCTTTTCCTTCTCATGTCCCTGCAATTTTTCTATCTTTCTTCATTTACCTTATATTTTATTTTATCTACCTTACATTTTATAGGTTGATCATAATAGAACTTCAGCTGATTGAGTGACTCCTCATTTCTAAGCTTTTCACTGTTAGTAAGCTCCAACGAAGGGTACTGACCTGGAACCCTGCTTTGGCCCACTTTTACACTGGTCTTAATCTGGCTGTTGAATGAAATTTCTAGATTTCTGTGGATCTTAGACTGAGGAATGGGTGGCCCACATCAATGTATAGTCTTCAGGGTGACCTTAGAATGGCCAGTGCTATTTTTTTGAGGGGGGGGTTGTTTTGCTTTAATTTCACTTATTGTATTAGAGAGAGAAAGAGGCAGATAGACAGAATGGGCCATGGCAAACAAACTCCAGATGCATGGGCCACCTTGCGCATCTGGCTTATGTGGGTCCTGGGAAATCGAACTTGGGTCCTTTGGCTTTGCAGGCAAATGTCTTAACTGCTAAGCCATCTTTCCAGCCCTGTTTTTTAAAAATTATTTACTGACACTTTTCTCACATGTATATAATGTACTTTAATCATAATCACCTTTCTGCTTCCCCCACCACCACTGAATTCCCTTCTCCCCAACTAGCCCCTCTTCTGCTTAGATGTCTTTTCCCCCATGGGTATGTGTGAGAGAGATCCACCAAGTTTAATTAGTTTAGTCAGGGTTGCTTGCATGCACATGGGTAGGGGTTACCAGAGCACATGCAACCTGGCAGTAGTTACACCACTGCAGAACATGCCCCTGTCACCCCAGTCACCATTAAGTGCCGATAATTCCTGGGTTTGGTATGGGGGCTTCCTGCCCTCTGCCACTATCCATGACAAAATTTGGATGGACACAATATAGTGCAGGTAAAGGCAGTCACGGCGAGGTCCTGAGTACATGCAGACATGTCATGTCCAGAAGACACCCACAGCACTCCTCTCTATGAGCTCTTACATTCTCTGCGCCTCTTCTGCCTGCATTCCTTAAGTCTTGGAGGGGGTGATACGGTTGTTTCATTTAGCACAGTACTCAACAGTCAGTTATTCTCAGCACTTTGACAATTTTTGGGTCTCTCCAATAATCACTGTTGACCACAAAAAGTTTGTCTGACCAAGAGTGGGAGCAGTACTAATCTACAGGAATATTTAGCAGGTAACTTGATGGCACAATTTATCCATTGCCAGGCAGCAGTAACTTCTAGTGGCCAGGAATGCTTAATCCTCTTGCCTCAGCCTCCCACGTACTGTGGATTATGGTTATGTGCTATTGCTCTTAGCATAGTTTTAAACTGCAGTTGTAAATAGGATTTTATGCTCCACATCCTATTTTTATTAGATAAATGTGTTTTAGTAGAGTAGGAAGGAACTAATACCACTCCATGGTGGGTATTATCTGAAGAATGTAGTTACTTTATGTAACCAGTCTACTACAAGTTATCAGTATAAAGAGTTATAAGAACTGAAATTATTTAGGTCAGGGATAGGAAAATTATATCCTTTGGGCCAAATCTGGCATACCACCTATTTGTATGACCTGTGACATGATAATTTTCAAGTGACTGAAAGAAAATAACATTTTGTGATACAAAAATTGAATGGTAATTGAGTTTCAGTGTATGTACACAGTGTGACTGGCACCTGCCCTGTCGGTGTTCCTAGTGCCTGCAACTGCTTGCATGGTACAGCAGAGTGGACAGCTGCAAGACTGTATCTAGATATGACTCATCTTCACTGCTGCTGGGCACTGCAAAGCACAGTGGCATGAATGGAACTCCATGAACAGCGTTATGTCATGGATGTGGCATAATAAGGTATACTCGAGGTTTCACTGTTCTGGCCTTTAACTTACTGTGTAGTCCAAGTTCACTTTGAACTTGAAGCTATCTTCCTCCCTTAGCTTCCTAAGTGCTGAGATCAAAAGTGTGAGTCACCACACCTAGCTTCACAGTATTTTATTTATTTTATTTTGTTTTTTTGAGGTAGGGTCTCACTCTGGGTTAGGCTGACCTGGAATTCACTATGTATTCTCAGGTAGGAAATCATGGTGGTCCTCCTACCTCTGCCTCCTGAGTGCTGGGATTAAAGGTGTGTGCCACCACACCCAGCCTAGCAGTCTTTTTTGTTACCAATACATACCCACCATCTTAATACAAGTGGGCTCTGGATGTACGTTACTTTGATGGGACAGTAGGGTGTGAACTGTCTTGATACTGAATTCAGTGACAAAGCATCTGTAGGCAAGTAAAAAAATACAGTATACGTTGATCTCACCAGAGAAATAGCACTCTTCACATGATCCCCAACAAGCAAATAATTAAAAATTAAAATCAAAACACCAAAGAAACTCTTCATTAAAAAAAGAAAATGGGGGCTGGAGAGATGGCTTAGCAGTTAAGCGCTTGCCTGCGAAGCCTAAGGACCCCAGTTCGAGGCTCGGTTCCCCAGGTCCCACATTAGCCAGATGCACAAGGGGGCACACGCGTCTGGAGTTCATTTGCAGAGGCTGGAAGCCCTGGCACGCCCATTCTCTCTCTCTCCCTCTATCTGTCTTTCTCTCTGTGTCTGTCGCTCTCAAATAAATAAATAAAAAGCTTAAAAAAAAAAAAAAGAAAGAAAATGAGGCGACAACCAATGGATGTCTCCAAGTGACTTGTTTTTCAGCCATGCAAGAAGAACCATTTATTGATGGTGAGTCAGTTGTGTTTGAATGCAGCAACTGAAGAAACATGTCTAAGAAAATAAGAGCCCTGGCCTTTTGGCAAGAACAGTTGCTGGGTGTTTTCACTGGAAGCAATCACCACAGTTAGTAGAAGAGAAATCTTTCTGAGTGGTGAGCTCTAAATGGACTGACAGATGTTACTAATGCTGCTCAGCTCTCGTGGTCCTTGCTACCAGGCTTGCAGTGACTGAAGAATTAGCTTCCATGACCACTCTGGGAACAAGTATGAATGGATAAATATTTTTAAGGAAGCTGAAAAAATATTCTGTACAACAAAAGTAAAATTTGCTAAGATTTGTGAAAACTTTATGTAACATAAAGGTCTTCATTGGACAGGTTTACAAAACTTATGAAAAAGCTTGACTATTGTGTGTTATTGAAGCAGGAGTTAACAGTGGTAAACTGCATTTGCTTTCCTGACTGACCACCCTCAGTCTCGAACTCTGTCAGAAGCTGAGGGTGAATAATATAATGACCTGCAGCACCTAGTTTGCTCAGCTCAAGTGAGGCTTATAATTTTTTTTGAGGCAGAAGAAAGAACCACTCTTAAACATTATTCTAGAACACATTAACTGACTTTGGAAGCTAGCTTTTTTTGATAAGTCTCTTAAGCTGGATTTGACCTAAAAGTATAAGGCAACTTTTAACATGCAACATCTGAGGTAAACTGAAATAATAGATACTTGAATCAAAATTTCCTACTTCAGTCCCTCTGCCATGCATGTTTCTGCCCCTCTGTTTCATGCTGTGTAGTTATGAGCAGGAGGGACATGGCGCCTTTTGGTGTTTTGTTTGTTTTGAGTAAGGGTTTCACTCTGGCCCAGGCTGACCTGGAATTCACTACAAAGTTTCAGGCTGGCCTTGAATTCACAACCAACCTACCTCTGCCTCCCAAGTGTTGGGATTAAAAGTGTGTGCCATCACGCCCAGCCTATGTTCATTTTTCTTAAGAAATGGGCCTGTGCGTATTTCCCTGCCCTTGCTGGTAATGTCGCTTGGCATTTTCAGTAGGCTGCTTTTCTTTTCCTATGGAGTCTGACAGAATAGGAGGACCTCAACCTTGGCCAGCCTGAAAAACAGAACAACCAAAATTCTATTTCATACATTCCTATGCTACCAAAAATTAAAACAAGTAGTGATTTTCATTTTTGTTCAAATTAACAGTGGCCATATTTTTGAAGTTAAGTATTTTTGGGATATTGGTTTACCAGCTTAAGGGACTTTTTTCTCCATTTCAAAATCTATTTAAGTACAATTGAGACACTTCTACGTAATGAGTTGATTTATGTATTCTTGATGACATGCTAAAGGCAAATGTAAAGGAAGGTCCCTAACTACTTCTGGTCAGGTGAGAGAAGTGCCATGTTCAACCAGGAATATCTCATTTGTTGGCATGAGGTTATCTTTCATCTTCCCATTTGATGGGAAAATCAGTCCACAACTTCCAAGGTAGACTCAAAATGAGACTTGACTGCCTTTGAATTTTTTTTTAATTGTATTTATTTACAAGAGAGGGAGAAAGAAAGAGAGAATGGGTGTATGTGAGGGCTGCTGCAAACAAACTCCAGACACATTCACCACTTTGTACATCTGATTTTATATGGGTACTGGGGAATGGAACCTGGGCAAGCAGTCTTTGCAAGCAAGCACCTTCAACCACTGAGCCATCTCTCCAGCCCCCTTTACAATGTTTTCTGAACTATTTCATTCTTTAGATAATTTTTGTGAGAATGCAGCCCAACCTAAGTATAAGTTAAAATGTTAACACTTTTTTCAGAAGATCTATAGATTGTACTTAAAAGCATGGATCTCTACTTGGAAAATACTTAATGAAAAGAATATGATATGCATTCTGGTGGGGAATAGTTAGAACTGGATTAGGATAAAAACTTACCTGAGGGGCAGGAGAAATGGCTTAGTGGTTAAGGTAGTTGTCTGCAAAGCCAAAGGACCCAGGTTCAATTCCCCAGGACCTACATAAGCCAGATGCACAAAGTGGCACACGCAACCGGAGTTCATTTGTGGTGGCTGAAGGCTCTGGCATGTCCACCCTCCCTCCCTTTCTCTCTTCCCCCATCCCTCCGCCTCTTTAAAAAAAAAAAAAAAAAAAAAAACCTTACCTGAGCGCTAGTTCTAGCTTTTTAATAACTTGCATAGATGACTTTAGGCTAATTAATAACTATTCAATACCTTGATTTCCTCATTTCTCAAAGATAGAAGTGTTGTGATACCTAGAAGTTTGGTATCAAAAGAGGCACTCTCTAAGTTAACCCCTACTTAGTAAAATAAGATGGAGTTGCTACATATCGCTGGTGCACCCTAATGTAACAAGTCTCATTTCACTTAACTAGATTTGATAGGAAATCCTTTAATTGCCTTGAAAAACGATCTCCCATATCTGGTGGTGTAGATAATAAACTCTTACATGTATACTTTCTATCTGTATCCCAGCTCTTTACAAAAAGCCCCAGTATAAGGAACCCTTTGATGTTTCAATCGAAAACTCCACAAATTACACATGGAGAAAATTCACTGAAAATGTACCTTTTCTAGTCTCAACATCTCTTTATAAAATGAGCTCACATTGGAGGTGAAAGGTGCCATTGAAGTATTAAAATTTTATTGGCTTACTTCTTTGAATTTGTCATTAAGTGGGTTAATGCTGTGTTCTAGTTTATCTTGAGTGTGCCTCACAGCTGGGATCCATATTAGGTTGCCTCACTTTCCACTGGTCAAAACGGGCACTATGTTCTTAATACTGAAGGAATGATCTCACAGGCCAAGTTTTACTAACTGCAACCTGCTGGTAAGAGGGAATATATCCACTTATCTGGACTAGTATCAAGAAGACATTAGGATAAAAAAAAAATTTTATGGGAAAAAATAATAGACTTGGATATTAACACTAAATGTTGTCATCAAAATGGCATTTTTAAATGTGTTCAAGTAAAATAGAAGAAAAAATGTACCATAACGTTGAGCTTTAATTTTAAAAAGATTTTATAAGTCTGTCAACCCCATACACAGGCAAATTATTTCTCTCCCATCAAGTGAGGATCCTACTTCAATAATCCCTCTCAGAAGATGAGAAGTAAAAATACATCTTTCCATGAGTATGTATGCCTTCCACTTCTCAGCTGAGCTCTGATATCTTATAAATGATTTAACACAGCTGCTGGGGACAGTGCCATGCTATGGCTGCGTGTGGCTATAATTTTATAAATCTCTACTTTTTATTCTCTTGGTTTGGCTTCAAGGTCCGAATACTGGTTAATTGGGCTGCCAGAAAAGCCCACTGAATGCATCTTGTAGTGCTCTGTGACAAGCCAGAGAAGAAGTGTAGCCACCAGCAAGGTCCTGTGGAGAGGCAGCTCTGACATGGTTCAAATACCTATAAGAAAACAAAAAATGTACCACTGACATAACAAGTACACAGAAACTGGTAACACTTTACAAAGCAAGGGTAAAACTGATCCCAACTTTAGAAGGGAAATGTGCCAACTGTACATGGATTGCCTAAAGTAGCACTAAATTTACAATATAAATTACAGTAAGGTCTAAAACTATTCATGAAGGTTTTAAAACATTTCTATTTGATTAAATGTTAAAATGCTTACTGTTTCATAATTTCCAGGAGTGACCTGTTTGGTCAGCTCTCATTTGGGAACCTGACTAACGCTGCCTTTCCTGGCATGCTCTGAAAAACACATAGTATTGCAGTGCTATTATGCTACTAGCATTTTTACATATTTTTAAAGCAAACCCCTAAATACCTAAAACATGGTGGGGGAGAAAACATACTAGTTACTTAAAATTTACTTTAATATTCTGAAAGTACAGCATCTCTTTCCTTGCAGGGAAAGAAGCCTTAGAAATCCAAGTAGCCTTACACTAAGCCTGAGTTAAAAATAACTCAGATGAAATACAGAATTCAAAAGATGGCATCACAATTTCCCTCACATAGTCTATGTAACAATTAAACTTTCTGTTGTGATAACCATAGACAAAACGGACTTTAAATACCAAAGAAGGAATCTGTAGCATGATTCCCCAGGGCCAATGGGAAACATACAATCCAGCTTTGCCCTAATGCCTTGGTTAGGAAGCCACATTGTTTCTTTAGGTCTCCGGAAATAAAGCCACTTCACCCATTTTAGAATTACTGGTATGACAAGTGAATAAATCAGGTATCAGGACATTTTAATAGCTTGAGACCTTTCCTACGCATTCATTCAAACTTCCTGTGTCAAGATCTTAATGCATGAGCAACTTTTTTATTTCTAACATAATAACAAGTCAGTTTTTCATTGTATACATGTTTAATAAGTTTGTGTGATTAAAAAATATATGCTAGCTTATGAGACCAAATAGAAAAAGACTGTCAAAAATAAGACAGGCTAAGCTCCTGGAATTGGTTATAATTTATTCACATGGCTACAAATCAAGGTGTGAACTCAGTTCTTTGCCTCTCTGCCAAGGGTAAAAGTCAAAGGAGAAAAGACATTAATATTTATTAAGTAATAATATAAAACTATTTTGGTAGTATATTTATAGCAAAAATGTCTACATCCATCACCAAACTTTTATTCTTATTGATAAATTATACGCATATATTAATATGTTATCTATTCTATGTAATATACACTTATATGAATAATGTACTACTTGAAGAGATTATAAGCAGAAAATTTTTAAATGATAAAATAAATAAAAGTTCTAATATTTTTCCTTGTATCCCACCTTACATGTCTTCCTAGAGTACATCCCACTTCTAAAACTGTCATCACTAAGTAGTCACTGTTGAACTCAGAGCCATAAGTCTCTGGGCCTTAAATAACAATTCACCAAACACATCATGTGACTATAAAGTTATCTGCTTATTACTCTCTCAGAGAACAATAAAATGTCAGCTGTTGAGATTCTTGTGATAGGTAAGAAATGATGTAAGTGGTAAGTCATTTCAGAAAGTAAGTCATTCTGCCATCACTAGGAACTCAGCACCTTTCATATAAATGAATAATCCTATCAGGGTAACTTGGAAATTAAATGTTCTGGTCCTGATTCAAGTTTTAACTCATTTTTACGCACAACCAGATGATAGCAGATCACCCCTCAGATCCTCAAAAGAAAGGCAGAGACTTAGGTCTCCGTAGTTCACTCATGGGCGAATCCAAGCACTGACATAACAAGTACATAGAAAGCAGCAATGTTTGTCAGTGGCAAGAAAACAACTCTCGCGAGTGGAAGTGACTTTCATAGCTGTGACACAAACTGACTCTTGATTCACCACACGTTGGTTAAGCTTGCTTCTGGGAAAGCTGACTCATACCGTCTCTGGTTGGCAATTCCAGCATAAACTTGCAGTGTGCATACAGCTTTATATATGTTATCCCGAGAAGCCTGAACAGCTGTGCTGCACGCGGGCAAACACAGGACCACCAGTAAATATCTAAGATAGTCGCATCTTTTAGTTTATGACTGCACACTGCTTCCATAAAGACTATAAAACAGCTCAGCTTTTATAAGTAAAATGTAATAAACAGCCATAAATATTGAAGCTATAAATGTATTTTTCAAAAGTTTATCTAAAATTATTAGTGTCTGACACTTGCATTTCTTGAACACAGTTGTAATCCAGAGCAATGACCAAATATTTTAAAATTTGAGTTATTAATACAAAGTTAAACAATTACCACTGCCAAAATAAGTCATAAAAAATTTCTGGGTTTAGCACTGAAGAAAATGCACTTCCTTTCTAGCCGTCTTTACATTAAACATGGCTGGCTGGGCATATTATTCTGTGAGTCCTGCCTGTTCACATTCACCATGGCAATCTGTATTAATTCCATTTTAAAAATATAGTTTATTCTTTTAACTCAGTTATAGGATTTAATTTTTTAGGTATCTTAACTCAGTGTTCTTAAACCCTTTAATTATTGTGGTATGCTGAAGAATTTTAAGGAATTACCACTTTGAAACCACAAGACAAGAATTTAGTGTTTTGCCTGCTTTTTCACTTTTAACTCACAACTGTGTTAATTCTTCCATCAATGAGCAGGATTGCTGGGGTTTATAGCAGAGGTCAGTATCATTCCATGTGTGCCTTTATGTACCAGAATGAGGAAGAAGTCTTAGACAAATTTATTTCCAAAAGTCAAGCTCAGTTGGGCATAATTGCTCTATTTAGCCAATGCCAAGACACTATTTCTGTTTTTCCATGGGCTTATTTTAAACGTGTATAAATCTTGTAAGCAGAAAGCAGTAAAGAACAAAAAGAGATTTATTTTGCTAGCTATACTTTCATTTTTAGTGAAGGCATACTAAACTCAGATCCTAATTTTAAACTCATACCTTTGATGATTTTCTCAATAATGTTTAAAAAGTATGTTTTCAAAAACACGTCTAAGATAATTGCTAAACAAAGAACAGTTTATGCTTGGTACTCTGACTTCTTTGCCATGACAGGAAGAGGGATCAGTGAACCCTAAGAGGAGAATAAGAAAGAGGGGAGAGGGAGGGAGGAAGGAAGCAAGAAGAGTTAAGCATCAGACTTGACGGCTTTCCACGTATGCTGAGTTCGTGTTTGTATGTATGTGTGTGTTTTCTATTATACCTAACAGGTTTCTTTGTTTCTTTGTTTGGTTGGTTTGGTTTGTCCAGATAGGGCCTCACTCTAGCCCAGGTTGACCTGGAATTCACTATGTAGTTTCAGGGTGGCCTCGAACTCATGGCAATCCTCCTACCTCTGCCTCCCCAGTGCTGGAATTAAAGGCGTGCGCCACAACTCCCAGCAACTTAGCAGTTTTTACTCCCCAATAGGTGGTATAATTTATACTTAACTTCAGAAAGACTTCATTTTCTCAGTTCTTTAAAAGAAGAAAGTGCCTCTGAGACTACTTTCACTCTTTCCCTTCCTTTAAAAGCCCTGTATTGATTATCTGGCAGAAATTTTGTGCCCAGGTCATTTCAGTGATATTCACTGATGCTTTCTTTGACTTCTGAATTGGGGGCTGAGGGCAGGCTGTCAGCACTCTTCCCCTCTAATCATGACATGTTCCTGATAACCCTGAAATGTGCTAGCACCAAAGAACTTAGACTTTTTTCTTTTTTTAATTGAGAACATTAATATATGAGCAATTTGCAAATTGGTTATATTCCCATCAAGTTATACTGTTATGTCCCATCTCCTCCACCCTGAAGACCCTCTTCAAGAGGAGTTATCAGTAATCACTGTAGGGCCATAAATTCACAAGTCAGTCTCTGGTGAGGGGAGGGGTTAATGCCTTAGAGAACACCTTCTCACCCTATGGCTCTTACATTCTTTCCACCTTCTCTTCCACAATGTTCCCTTAGCCTTGGAGAATTTGCAATGAGTCTACTTTAGTGTTGAGCTCTCAGCAGCCTCTGTTTTTCTGCTTTGATGAGTTTTGAGTCTCACCAGCTCCCTGGAGAAGGTTTTCAGACTAGGAGTGAGAGCAGCATTCATATTTAATCTGACACTTCCCAAAGAACCTAGAACTTTTTAAAACTGAAATAAGAGTAAGACGTTCACATTGGTTTCTTCTATGCCAAATTATCAGGCCCTATCAAGAATTAAAGGCTTTAAGTTATTCAAAGTTGGGTGTAGTTTGGGCAGAAGCATGTTGAAGGAGTGGAAAGAATAACCCTAAACCATAGGCTGTTGCTGATAAATACAAATACCAGAATTAGGCTTCCCACCCCCATGAGGGCCACCAAACAAAGGACATGGTTACCCACTGGAGCGAAGTAGTAAGACCCTTTTGCTAAAGACACCACAGGCTGTGGCAGTAGGCCATTGAGAGGTCATGCTGGAACTAAGATGGAAGCCAGTTTCCTGCCAGCTAGCTCTCATAGTACTGGAAGGTACTATGCAAGCTGCTGGGGAATAAAAGTCACCAACACCATGAACAAGCACTGGATCCTGCAAGCTACAAAATCAACCAGCCAAGTAAAATGTATCCACTGGTGCAATAGTAGCATGGTCATGGGGGGGGGGGGGTGGCTGGTAACTAACTGCTGGCTGACTCAATATGAGGCCCACTCAGTAGAAGAGAATTCATGGCTGGTACTAAGAACCTTTCAGAAGTCTGTCTCAGAAGGTCATAGACCCCAGAAGAGAGCTTCCACTGTTCTTTGGCTAAAAGGAAAGATTATGCCCAACTAAAAATCTTCTAAACGTCTGTGTTTATCCCCATTTATCCATGTTGTTCTCACTCATGATCAGATGGCAGTGAATGAATACCAGGGAGACGCAAGACCTATGAGGATGACAAGAAAAGAAAGCCAACTGCCTAGCTTAAGATGAGTCATCTCTATCACATCTGCCAGGGCTCAGGAAACAATACAGAGGAAGTGATAGATTACACATGAGTGCTGGCAGAGTGAGGACAGCTCACACACTGTTGGTAGTAATGCAGCCATTTAAGGGTATCAGTGTAGTGGTTCTTCAGAAACTAAAAGTAGAACATATGAATCACGTTAGCATACAACAGAGGTACCTATGTATCACATTTGTCATTGAACCGTGCACAATAGCCAAGTCATGGAATTCATCTATGTGCCCATCAACATATGAGTAGATAAAGAAATGCTGTATGCCATAACTTTGTATGCTAATGTTAAAAAGAAAATAAAAAGAAAGCTGATGTACATATACACAATGGAGCATTATTTAGACATAAAGAAGAATGGAATCAGTATGTTTGCTAGAGAATGGATAGAAATGGAAACTATTATGTTAAGCAAAAAAAAAAAAGCCAGAATCAAAGGACAACTATCATGTTTTCTCTTATATGCAGAATCTAGATTTTAAAAATGGATATTAAATATAGAGATGAAAAGTAGAGAGGGACTATTAGGGAAAAGGAGGGGTAAGAATAGGAGGTGAGCAGAAGACAAGGGAGGGTAAAAATAGGGGTGAATAGGGACCAATCATATTATACATGTATGCAAATATAATTATACCCATTGCTGCCAAATACATCATATTACTACAATTTATGCTTACAATTTTTTAAGAAAACATGTATTGAATTTGGTATCTCTCATTTTGATGCTATTGATATAATGTGTTCTATCACAGGACTGGATCTTTCACTGACCAATTCCCCTATTGTTTTAGCCTCCAATAGCTGGTATGTCCCTATCCTCTTCCAACCCAGTGACCAGCCTCTTTCCACATACATTCCAATAGCACTAACACTCTTGACTTCTTTTCCCTCTTTTACTTTATCTAGCTATGAAGATCCAAGGAAAGACTTCAAAAGTTTAATTGCCGCATTATTTCCATCCTCACTGCCTATTCTATGTCTGATTCCACATATCAACTTCATTGACATTACTGGTTATCTAATTTTAACTTTTTAATATTTTTGTTTTATTGTTTGTCAGGTTTTTTTTTCCTTTCAAGATAGAGTTTATGTGGCTCAGATTGGATTGAATTCACTACATAGCAAATACAAATTTGGAACTCACAATCCTCTTGCCTCAGCCTCCTGAGTGCAGGATCACAGGTGTAAACCATATCTAGCTTTTGGTCATCATTCACAGCCTGATTGATGTCTGTCTCTTTGTCACGTGTCCGTCCGTCCGTCCGTCCATCCATCCATCCATCCATCCATCCATCCATCCATCCATCCATCCATCTATCTATCTATCTATCTATCTATCGGGGAGAGGTAAGGAGGAAGAGATAGAGAGGGCATTCCAGGGCCTCTAGCCACTGCAAAAGAAATCCAGATGGATGTGCCACCCTAAAGCATCTGGCTTCATGTGGACACTGGGGAATCAGATCTGGGTCCTTAGGCTTTCCAGGCCTTTCCACCTTAACTGCTGAGCCATCTCTCAGCTTCTACAGACTACTACCAGTAGTGTCCTGATGGATGTACAGTAGGATCTCTCCATTTCAATCTACCCATGGCTACTAAATTCATCTCTTCAGGCAAAGGTCTGCATAATTCTAATGCAAATACACATTGATCGGCTCTCTATTCTATGAAGAGCGAAGTCCTAGTTCCTTCTTTGAAGGAACTTCTGTATATCTTCAAAGCTTACTACAAATGATTCCAACTCACTTTTCCAAACGTATTTCCAGTTAATCTTTTCAGTGTATCCTGAAGCTCAAAATCAACCAGGACTACCCATCTCATACCCTTACTCATGTTTTCCTGTCTTGGAATGCTTTCTGAATGCCCCTTACTATTGCCTGTCTTTTAAAACCACTCAATTCTGAAGACATGAGAAGCTTTCCTGTCCCGCATGGAAATGTTACGTAAGTAGCAGATTCTCCACAGAGAAGACAAAATGATTGAACTGAAAGATATATTAAGGAGAAAACAGACTGCAGCAGAGCAAGATAAAAGGGGCCAGGTTGAGAGCAAAATAACATAACAATAGGCAAGAAAATAGCAAAGAAAAAGAGAAAAGTATTCTAAGGGTTTTGTTTTGGTCAGAAGGAGTCTAACTTTAGACTTCTTAAAAGCACCTTGGCTAATTCTGGAAGACAGAATTAGTATAGTTCACCTTCTGCTACTTCCTGTACTTTTCCATGCTTAAAACCCCTCGCAACTATTCCAGGTGACACCTCTTCTGAACTGTGCAAGGAGAATTACTCCTTCCTTCTCTGAATTCCCAAAATACTTTCTCTTCTACTTGAAAATGCTATACATTCTACACTAGGTTAGCTGCTTGATAATAAGCAGGCATTTACTCTTGATTTCTAAACAGAAATGTTAGAATATTAAACAACAAACTGGGGTTTGGGTTAGTTAAGATATAGATATAAGGCATGGCCACGATAATCACTAGCAAATTAAGACAAAAGGGTAGGAAAAAATTATCACCACAAATTACAAAGATGTCAAAGATGAAAGAGAACGAGGGAAGATATGGTGTCCATCATTCACTATGGAGGACAGGAAGGTTTCTGCAATGAGAAGATACTAATGCTAAAGATAGGGGCCTAACAGACATGGAGAAAGTAAAATGTAAAAGCAAATGTAAAATGATTCTCTTTAAAATGTACATGTTCTATCTTCTTGAACATATATATTTGAAAGCTGCTTAAAGGTTTTAATTCATCCTCTGTTGTATAGCTAGGTTCACTGTGATAATAAATCTATACTGTAAGATACATGGTATAATGGAATACAGCTGTGAAAGCAAAAACAAACAAGAACGTCAAAGAGGACTGATAAAACAAAACTAGAGAGATTCTGTCACACATTTGTTGTCCCATTCAAAGTACTTTCTCCTCAAAAGCTCTGATTCATGTATTAGAATCTGAATAACATCAATAACATAGACACATTATATAATAAGCAAAGAAAGTATCAAGCAAATAAAATATCTCTTGTTTACTCTTGATATATTTCAACAAATAAAAACAGGTTAATAAAATATCTAACTCAAGGAACTATACCACTAAAATCTGAAAAAGCCCAAAGGTTCTGGTTTAATGCAGAACAAGTTCATTTTTTTAAGAAGCGTTTTTAATACTTAAGCCCACAGAAAATTCATACTCTCTTCCAAAAGTAAAACCACAACATCACTTTGGAAAAAGAACACTGTGCCTATTATGAGAAGTAATATGCTAATGCAATCAATAATCCTCAAAAATGAAAACATTCTGGAATAGGATTCCTTAGTTAAATATCATTTGGACTTAAAAACTTCAGGTGTAAAGAAAATATATTCCTCTTATTAAAAATTATACCAGACCCGAGCATGGTGGCACACACCTCTAATCCCAGCACTCGGGAGGCAGAGGTAGGAGGATCGCCGTAAGTTTGAGGCCACCCTGAGACTACATAGTGAATTCCAGGACAGCTTGAGCTAGAGTGAAACCCTACCTTGAAAAACCAAAAAGAGCCAAACAAATAAACCAACCAACAAACAAACAAAACCAATGCCGTTATTTTCAGTATTGTTTATTTTTTCCAGAATATATTTTTTTCGGAAATGTCTTATAACCATGTACATGCTAGTATAATATTATTTTCAAAGGGCAAACTAATCAGTTACATATGACTTTTCTCTCATAAGTGCTTCAATATTTTATTATAAGAATGCCTTATAGGTTAAGATGTAGATATTTTTATTTTGTTACTCTAAAAAGCTAAAAGAAAGAAAAATTATTCTATTATTTCCTTGAATTCTACCTTGAGAAAACAGTTATTTCTACCTCTCAACCAACATTCAAACAGGCCATGCATTTCCTCTTGTCCACTTATGTTTTGAGGTAGACCTGCTCTAGTGAGTCAACAGAAAGTAAAAGACAAGCAAAGCTCAAATAAATTATTCTAGACACATTTCTTTCCTCCTTAGAATGCCAATTGTAAAAGTAATATTTTTGTGGAACTAAAAATGAGGTGGTGTATATCAAAATTAATTCTCCATGTGGCTAATGAAAATAAAATTTAAATGTTTTTAAAATAAATGAAAGGAATCATGGGGAAAGACAGTATGGTAAAAGGAAGTAAAGATGGAGGGAAAAATTAAAAATCATCATATACTACTACCTCATTAATAGATAACACAGGTGGTTCCAAATACATTTAAAAGTTTAATCTTCTTGAAAGTTTCATTTGTTAATGAACATAACTTAAAGAGGTTCTATGCTATATACTAGATGAGAAGACAGTTCCTATTCCCAAGGAGCTCTTTTCTAATGGAAAGGAAGGTATGAGGGGCTGGAGAGATAGCTTAGCAGTTAAGGTACTTTCATATGAAGCTTAAAGACTTAGGTTTCATTTCCCAGTGTGGTGGTTTGAGTCAGGTATCCCCCATAAACCTAGGTGTTCTGAATGCTAGGTTTCCAGCTGATGGAGATTTGGGAACTAACATCTCCTGGAGGCAGTGTGTTGTTGGGGGCAGGCTTATGGGTGTTATAGCCCAGTTACCACTTGCCAGTGTTTGGCACACTCTCCTGTTCCTGCTGTCTACCTGCTCATGCCATCGTTTTCCCCTGCCATCATGGGGCTGCCCCTCAAGCCTGTAAGTCAAAATAACCCCCCCTTTTTTTTTAGCAAAAGCTGCTCTTGGTCAGGTGATTTTTGCCAGCAATGTGAACTTGACTGCAACAGTAAAGTGGTAACAGAGTGGAGTCATTTGCTGCTAGACACCTAACTGTGTGGCTTTGGCCTTTTGAAGCTGATTTTCAAGAGGAATGTGGGAGGATTTGAGACCTTGGCCTAAGAAATGCCTTGCAGTGCTATAAGTACAGCTTGATGGACTATTCTGGTCAAAGTTGAAAGACCTGAATGTAGTAATAATTATGGACTGTGAGGTTTGGCTTATGAGGGTGAGAAAGAGCTTTGCTTGGACTGGGCTAGAAGCAGTTTTTGTGAGAGGCTTGCTGTTATGCCCATGTCCTGACAATTTGTGCAATGTTGCTTTTCATTGAAACGGAGTGGTATGAGCAGAGGGATAAGGCACAGAAATGAAATCCTTGGGCTGAAACTTCTGCCCATTCAGCTGCAATTATATAAGAGATTACACCTTTGAGATTGGACCAGCTGACCTGCACTGAGGGAACAGGAAGAATGTAGGCTCTTTTGAAGGGGCCTGACTGCTCAAAGAGTGTACTGTTCTTCAAAGTCTGCTTTATTCCCCCATGGATTAACAAATTGGCACCCTACCTGGTATTGTGGAATAGAAGAAATGCAGGAAAGAGAGGGTCATTGAATTTGCAACATAGTCTTGTTTTGGAAATGGCCATGGGCAGTGTGAAGCAGGTTTGCTTGATGCCTGCATGGAGACCTGATGGAGCCATAAGGATGGTCCATGGGTTGCAGAGGAAACCCAGTACAGATGCCATAACCACGAGATGGCTGTTAAGGAGAGCTGCTGGCCCTGGGAGATATTTTCCAGGACTGTGAGTAGCCTGGCTGGAGGGGCAGAATTAGAACTTCAGAGACTTGTCAGTGGTTAGGATTATCAGACTTAGAGACTTTTCATTGACTAGAGTTGTTGGACTTGGAGCTACAGAGTTTGTTTGCCCTGTTGAAATCTTGTATTAGTTGAATATTTCTTTGTTATGTCCAGTGCCATCTTTTGCAATATGACTGTTTAGTCTGTGCCATTATGGGATTTCAGGAGGTTTTTGTTGTTGTTGTTTATTTGTTTTGGTATTATGGCTCAGTTAAAAGACCTTGGGTTATGGGGATATTTGAACATCATTAGGATTGATAAAAACTATGGGGAGCCGGGCGTGGTGGCACACACCTTTAATCCCAGTACTCGGGAGGCAGACGTAGGAGGATTGCCGAGAGTTCGAGGCCACCCTGAGACTACAGAGTTAATTCCAGGTCAGCCTGGACCAGAGTGAGACCCTACCTCGAAAAACCAAAAAAAAAAAAAAAAAAAAAAAAACCAAAACTATGGGAACTTTTAAAAATGAACTGAATGCATTGTATTTTACATCAGGTATGGTTGTCAGTTTATGGGGGCCAGGGGTGGAATGTGGTGGTTTGATTTAGGTGTCCCCCATAAACTTGGGTGTTCTGAATACCAGCTTCCCAGCTGATGGAGGTTTGGAAACTGACGCCTCCTAGAGGCAGTGTATTGTTGGGAGGTGGACTTATAGGTATTATACCCAGCGTCTCCTTGCCAGTGTTGGGCACACTCTTCTGTTCCTGTTGTCCACCTGATGTTGGCCAGAAGGTGATGTTCACCCTATCCTCATGCCATCATTTCCCCCTGCCATCATGGAGCTTCCCCTCGAGTCTGCAAGCCAAAATAAAACACTTTTTTCCCGCAAAATCTGCTCTTGACCAGGTGATTTCTGCCAGCAATATGACCCTGACTGCAACACCCAGTAACTATGTAAGCCATATGCACAAGGTGGTGTTAGTGTCTAAAGTTTGTTTGCAGTGGCTAGAGGCCCTGAAATGCCATTTCCTTCCTTCTTTCCTTCTTTCTTTCTTTCCTTTCTTCCTTCCTTCCTTTCTCTCTCTGTCTTTCTCTCCTCTCAAATAAATAAATAAAACATTTAAAAATATTTTTAAAAAGGAAGGCATGAAAAACCATCATTATTTAATTAGAAGAGAACTGAACACAGAGATATCAGCAAAGTACAGAAAATACAAATGTGTAAGATGATATATGAAAAGAAAATAATAATTTTCCAAGTATATAAAATAAAACACATGAAGGTTACTCTAGAAGGCAGACAAGTGTACGATGACTTGAGGACTCAAGAAGATCGTATAATCTGAGTGTCAAAGACTGAGGTATTTGAGTGTCTTGAATGTCTTTGAAACAAATACTGGAAGCCAGCACAACAGCATGTCCCCACAGCCCCAGGTAGTGCCGTGGGTCACTGACTCCAGGAGCATGAAACTAGCCAGGGCATAGCAACACCCCGTATATCAGGAGGGAGTGGATGACAGGGACTCATGAAAAACTGTTCCATTATATATATGACAGAAGTAAGAAGACATCTTTAACAACTCACAATTCTAGATTAGCTGCACTAGGAAGTTTCACCACAAAACTATACAGGAGTTAGAACAGGTTTCACAGGCTAAAGAAACACTCACTGGCTAAATATTTGCTATGCAAGCCTGACAACCCCAGTTCAGATCCCCCAAACCTACATAAAGCTGTACATATAGCACTAGCATCTGTAATCCCAGTACACACACAGTAAGAAGGGAGATGGAGACAGAAGACTTGGAAGCTTGTGGGTCAGCTAGTATGGTGCACACAGGGGTGAAAAACAAGAGAGCCTCCTGAACACAAGCTGAAGGCAGGAACAGACACTTGAGGTTGTCCTCAGACCTCCATATGTGTACCATGACGTGCACAAGTCCCTTCCCCCCTTCTCTATTATAAAGCTTTTCATGATACCTTACAAAATCAAAAGATGAATTTAGCTGGGCATTGTGCCTCAGGCCTATACTCCCAGCACTTGGAAGGGTGTGGTAGAAGGATTGGCATAAGTATGAGGCCCTAGTGGGGTTACAGAGTGAGTTCCAGGTCAGCTTGAGCTAGAATGAGACCCTGCCTCAAAAACAAAACCACAACAAAGATAAATTTTGTTTTCTTTTCTTTTTTTTTCTTTCTTTCTTTTTTTTTTTTTTTATTTGAGGTAGGGTCTCATTCTGGTCCAGGCTGACCTGGAATTCACTATGTAGTCTCAGGGTGGCTTCGAACACATGGCAATCATCCTACCTCTGCCTCCTGAGTGCTGGGATTAAAGGCAGTTCGCCACCACACCCGGCTTGAATTTTCTTTAAAAAGAAAGTGCTACCTATCTCTAAGAAAGCCCTTCTGAAAAGAATAGGGAGCTATGGGTTGGAAATACTATTACTCTTAAAATTTACCTTGAATGAGAAATTGCACACTATGACTTGAGGGGAAGTCCTTGAGTCTGGATGACAGTAAGAGGTTCTTAGCAGCTCTGGATCTGACTCCTGTCTTCACATTAGCTACTTAATTGCACTGACTGAATTTTTCATTAGCTTACCAAATACTTATTTTATTGGCTTTGGGAAACTGCTACAATCATATTTACAGTAAGAATTTTCTAAGCATTTACTTCCTGATAGCAAACAAAGATGTAACTCTCTTTAATGGCCATGTTCACAGGAAAACTCTTTGGAGTCTTCATTGTTCATTTTTTCCCTATGAAATGGCAAAAAAATAGTTTTCAGAACTAGCCATAAAAATCAGAGATAATGTCTTACAGAAAATTAGGAGTTCTAGAAACCCAAATTAAAGTGCTTATCTTACCAGAACTCCAACTATTTTAGGCTTATTTTACGGGCACGAACCAATCTATGCTGTAAATTTAAAAAATCGACACACATTGGCTGATTTTATTGAGCATTTTAGATCTCTTTAACTAAGATATTAAAGCAGTCACATTTGTTTGAAAAATAGCAAGGCATGTCCAAGTCAACATTTCTACATGCATATTACATTCTTGGACTGATTGCCAGATCCACAGGATGATGTTCAGTCCAAACTTGTGAAGATCATGCAGCCACTATGAAGACTGTTAGTCCTACAGATATTGTTGGGCCAATAAGAAAATAACATATTATGTGAATAAAACATGGTTTTAAATATTCTTATCTCTAAATGTCTGTCAATGTGTTTTAGTTAGATATCCAGGAAACACAGACATTTAAGCTGTAACAAGTTAATATATATACTGAAGGGTCCTGCAACAGGATGAACAATAAAGTATATCTGTGGGATAATCCTGATTTCCATACATAATAACATTATTCATTCAATACAGTAGAGTGTCAATGCAATAAGGGTCGTGGGGCTGGGGGATGGCTATAAATCAGTAGATAACTTGCTCTCACTCAAACTGGAGTATTTCAATTCAAGCTCCAGATCCCACAGGAGAAGCCAGAAGCTGTGGTGGGCTTCTACAATTCCAGCACAACAACAGCAAGATGAGGCAGAGACAGAAGAATTTCCAAGAAGCTCACAGCAAATGAGGCAATGAATAGCAAGGAGAATCCAGAGCAAGAAACCTGCCTTGAATGAGGGGATAGGTAAGAGGTCAGGGCTGACTGGTCCAAAGTTGTCCTCTGACCTCCACATAAGTGCCTTGCCATGCATGTACACACAAACACACATACACACACAAATAATAATTTTAAATATTAAAAGTATGGATTTTAGCATAGCCTGTGAGCAATATAACTAGTACCCTAAGTAGGTCTTAACAGGAAATGTAGAAATATATCTTTTTCTTCATAAAGTACAACATAACTTTAATTTGCATGTAAGGAGGCTTTTCAATTACAAGAGGAACAATATACTAAAATTGAAAACTAATTACATGAAAATATTCCTAAAGCCCACCACCTCATTACCATTGATTTTCCTCTTTCAGACACCAGATAGAGTACTCTTGTGTCTTATATAAGGAACATAGAAATTTTTATAATTATAAAGAAATTATAAAGAAAACGGGAGAATGGTATCTTAAGACATCAAAAAATAATTAACTTTGTAATAAATTTAAAAACATCTATAGGTATAAAAGTTCAAGAATTTAATTGGCAATGTTTAAATTCAGATTTAATTGCAGAAGACTACAAGAAGTTTAATGATGTGGGTTTCCCCTTGGTTTGTTCTCCTCTTTCTTTACTCAAGGGCAATTATTTTAGACTGCAGTGATCCAAAAAATATGCATGTTCTGCTGTAGTCATAATTCACTGAAAAAAAATATGTGGAATAGAGAACAGATTCCTAAAGCTCCCAGTCTAACTTATTACTACTTAATGGTATTGGGTGACTCACATTTCACTGGCAAAAGAAAGCAGGACATTGGTAAGGTATCATGTCATATCGGAGTGGATCATTAGATTAACTTTACAAAACATTTTCGCATGGACTTCTCTTGTTTGATCTTGGTAAAAATCCAATAAAAAGGAAAGAGAGGAGTAAAGGAAAATATTCTCAATTTATGAAGAATAAACTAAGGTTCAAAAGTGACTTATTCAAAATACTGTTGTCTCTAGTGAGCAGGAGAAACTAACAAAAACATGAAAAAAAACTATCAGTAGGAAATTACAGAATGGTAGTCTAGGGGCATACATGTAAGATTATAAGTGAATAAAGGAGAGGGGAGATGGGGAGTTACTAATGGGCACAAAGCTTCAGTTAACCAAGACAAACAGTTCTAGAGTCAGATGGCAACTGCACAGTGTTATACACTCAAACATCACTGAAAGAGTAGATCACTTGAAAGTGTTCTTGCCACATTAAAATAAAAATAATTTCTAGGGAATGAGGAGCTAGCCCTTCAGAGAAATGGTTAAAGCAGTTCCAAGCTTCCAATATTCCAAAGCAACTTTGCAAAATAACCAAGAAGATACCCTCAGGATTCTGGAAATACATAATCATGTACAACAACCAAGTGAATATCAAATCAAGAAAGGCCAAGTGCAATCCTAGAAAAGCTCTGTGGCATTCTTGCTTGCCTTGCTCCATGCCCTTCCCAGCACTGAAGACTTGGAACCAGGAAGACTGGAGCCTCATTCCCAAGGACAGAGCAGACGCTTAGCAAGGCATTCTGTTTGTCAGGTCTAAAGATAAAGAGTAGACATTTTTCTCAAGTGCAAATGGTCTACCCTCTGAGAAAGAGCATATGCTGTACCACAAAACAACTCTGACCTCATATAAAGCATCTTCTTCACCCGCAGTGGAATGAAGTTATATATTAGTAACAGAAAACTAGAAAAATCATGAAGATGTGGAAGTTAAATAACATTCTCTTAAATAAGCAATAGGTAATAAAATATATGTAGTTAACTAGAAAACAAAAATAAAAGCAAAAAAGCACATACCAAACATATAAAGAAATTACAGAATATGTTAAAAATATTTCAAAATTATTAATTTGAAACAAGAACAAAGTAAACCCAAAGCTAGCAAAAGGCAAGAAAAAATAATGATAAAAAATGAAATAGAGAATTAAAATCAATGAGCCCAAAAAGTTAGCTCTTTGCAAAGATAACAAAATTGAAAAACTTTACAAAGTTGCAACATGACCCTGCAATCCTCCTCTGATATACCCAACAGACAATTATTGAAATTACTACACCTATAAGCACATTTACGGCAGTATTATTCATAACTACCAAAGCATAAGCAGTCCAAGCGTCCATTACTAACTAGCAGATAAACAAATTGTGGCATATTCATACAGTGACATATTTTTTGGTCATAAAGAGTAATGAAGTAGTAAATACATGCTAACTCAGGGATATTCTCCAAAAGATTATGCTACACGAAAGAATACAGATATAAAAGGGAATATATTGTAGGAGTTTATTTCTATGAAGTAGCCAGAATAGATAAACCCATACTGATAGAGGGAAACTGGTTGTTACTATAAACTGGTGGCCTGGGAAATGGGGAAGAACTTTAGTGGGTCAAGGGTTTCACTGTGGAATGACAGAAAATGTTTTGAACTTGAACAGTAAATATACAGTACAGAAAATGTACTAAATGCTATGGACTTGTTCATTTTTAGACATATAACTGTTCCTTGGATCTCATTTCAACATACTACTTAAAGAGAAACAAAAGTACATGTAATAAAAAATCCCATGTAAGGAATTCAGGATCCTTTTTATGCATTTCACACCTTATGACTGGCAATTTTGCATTAAAAAATAGTATATGATGAAGCAAAATCTTGTGGTGGTTTTTAAAACATTTTTATTTACTTATTTGAGAGAATGACAGAGAAAGAAAGAGGTGTGTGTGTTAGTGGGGGGGAATCAATGGGCATTCCAGAGCCTTTGTAAACAAACTCCAGATGCATGCACCACCTTGTGCATCTGGCCTACATGGGTACTGGGGAATTGAACCTGGGTCCTTCGCAGGCAAGTGTCTAAACCACTAAGCTATCTCTCCATCCCTGAGGTGATGTTTAAGAACTTCATTATCTCAGGGAAAAGCACTGGCTAACAAGACAACAGAAGGAGTGTGACGTTCTGTTGTATATACTGACTGCTGTGGCTGGTTTATGCCACAGATGAAAGACATGAGTTCATAAAGCCCTTACCACCCTAGTAATAAAGGCCTCAAAAAGTTGGGTTCTGTATCAAGTACTAGTTAAGTTTCCAAATGAAAGGAGACTGCACACTCTACCTAGTATAACTGAGGGAGGTTGGTCTGCAAAAGGACTATGAAGAAAACTGAAAGTATACAGAAACTCAAAGAATATGTGTGCTATTTTTATCATCACTGTGACAAAATATCTGGTAGAATACCTTGAAGGAATGTTCACTGGGCTTCGTGTTTCTGGTCTGTTGTGACAAAGCACAATGGTGGTGGGAGCATGTGGCTGGAGGATGCTGTTCATGAAAAGGCTGATATTTAACAAGAGAGCAAAGCAGGCACAAGGGACTGGTAATAACCTTCAAAGGACATGTCCCCAGGAACCTATTTCCTCCACCTAGACACCAGCTCCTAAAGTTTCCACCACCTCCCAAAATAGTGCTACCAGGTGGGGACCAATCGTTCAACATATTGAAACCATAAAAGACAGTTTAACGTGAGCCAGGGTAGTAGCAGTTGCATAGACACCTTAGGTCAAAAGAAGTAGAGTTCTAAGACCCCAGAGGACATTAAATTGTTTTAGAGAGGATTGCTATGAAAAGAACAGTGACTTTCTGTTAAGGAAACAGCCAACATATGACAATGTAGATAAAAATAATCATGTTCACTCCTCTCTGTGATTTCCTGGTCACCATTTCTATTGTCTGCTTTCACTCCAACCCAGAAACCAAAAGGCACAAGAGTCTTTCATAGTGTCCATACAACTCAGGGAAGACAGGAGGTGAGAAAGAATGAAACTGCAGGAGCTAGCAGAAGATACCCACCATGGAAAACATTCCTTAGTCATGTGTCCCATTCTCAGCCTCCAATCAAGAACCACAAGCTACTGAGCTGGGGATGTGGTTCAGAGGTTGCCTAGCATACACAAGGCTCTAGGTTCAATTCCAAGAACCACAGAAAAAAAGAATCACAAGCTATTGAGCAAAGTGTGGTGGTTTGTGCTTGTAATCTTACCACTTTGGAGGTTGAAGCTGGAGGATCAATCACCATAAACTCACAAGCAGCCCAGGCTACAAGGTGAGTCAGTGTCTAGCACTCTCTCTCTCTCTCTCTCAGTAACACACACACACACACACACACACACACACACACACTTCACCACTGTTGTCACCTTGATCAAATTAGGAATCCACAGACATTCTTCTCGGGTGGATCTCTGAGGTTGCTTCTAGGAAGGACTGAAGGAGCAAGTCCTTCTTCCAAAGTGAGCCCTTGCCCTCAAAGTGAGTGGCTTTATGTAAGGAAGCTCTGGGGTATCTGCTGGTGCTGGGTGGTGCTTTGAGTCAGGTGTCCCCCATAAACTTAGGTGTTTTGAATTCTAGGTTCCCAGCTAATGGAGATTTGGGGATTAACAGCTCCAGGAGGCAGTGTATTGTTGGGAGTAGGCTTATGGGTATTATAGCCAGTTTCCTCTTGCCAGTATTTGGCACACTCTCCTGTTGCTATGGTCTAACTTATGTTGCCAGGGGGTGATGTCCACCTTCTGCTCATGCCATCGTTTTTCCCTGCCATCATGGAGCTTTCCGCTGGAGCCTGTAAGCCAAAGTAAACCTATTTTTCCCACAAGCTGCTCTTGATTGGGTGATTTCTACCAGCAATGAGAACCTGACTGCAACAGTAAAGTGGTACCAGAGTGGGATTGCTGCTAGACACCTGACTGTGTGGCTTTGGCCTCTTGGAGCTGATTTTCAAGAGGAATGTGGAAAGACTTGAAACCTTGGCCTAAGAGATGCATTGCAGTGCTGTAAGTACAGTTTGATAGGCTATTCTGGTCAGAGTTGAAAGGCTTGAATGCAGTAAGAACTATGGACTGTGAAGTTTGGCTTATGAGGGTAAGAAAGAGCTTTGCCTGGACTGTGCTATCAGTTTGTGTGGGAAGTTTGCTGTTATGCCCGTGTCCTGAGAAGTTGTGCATGGTTGCTTTGTGTAGAAATGAACTGGTGTGAGCAGAGGGATATGGCACAGAAAAAATTAAATCTATGGGCCTAAACTGCTGCCCGTTCACCTGCAAATTGTTTGAGATATTACAACCTTTGAAATTGGGCCAGCTGACCTGCACTGGGGCAAGAGGAAGAATGAATACTCTTTTGGAGGGGCCTGAGTGCTCAAGAATTGTCTTGTTCTTCAATGTCTGCTTTATTCCCCCATGGATTAACAAACTGACACCTTACCTGGTATTGTGGAATATAAGAAATGCAGGAAAGACAGGGTCATTGAGTTTATAACATGGTCTTGTGTTCTGGAAATAGCCATGGGCAATGTGAAGCAGGTTTGCTGGATGCCTGCATGGAGACCCAATGGAGCCATGAGTTCAGTTAAAAGACTTTGGACTATGGGGATGTTTGAACATCATTGGGATTGATGAAAACTATGGGGACTTTTAAGTTGGACTGAATGCTTTCTATTTTACATCATGTATGGATATCGGTTTATGGGGACCAGGGGCTGAATGTGGTGGTTTGAGTCAGGTGTCCCCCATAGACTTAAGTGTTCTGATTCTACATTCCCAGCTGATGGAGATTTGGAGATTAACACCTCCAGGAGGCAGTGCATTGTTGGGGCCGGGCTTATGGGTATTATAGCCAGTTTCTTCTTGCCAGCGTTTGGCATACTCTCCTGTTGCTATGGTCCACCTTATGTTGGCCAGGGGGTGATGCCCACCCTCTGCTCATGTCATTTTTCCTTGTTATCATGGAGCTTCCCCTCAAGCTTGTAAGCCAAAATAAACCTCTTCTTTTCCCACAAACTGCCCTTGGTTGGGTGATTTCTACCAGCAATGCAAACCTGACTGCAACATGCTGCTTGCAGGAGAGTGCCTCACTTGCACACGCATCTTTCCTGTTTTGGCTACCTTTTGTTGGTATTGGAACCAAATTTCCTCAGCCTTCCTGTGTGGACTGAAGACCAGTGGCTCTCAGGGAAACCTTCAGACATTCAGTGCTGAGTGGGGACTGCTTAGGCATCCAGCCACGTGGACTAAGCAGCTACCAGGTTCCTGGACTGTAGCACCTTTGGACTACTATTTTTGGACTGCTGTAAGCTAATCCAATCAGTTCTGTTACTCTAGAGAACCCTGATTAATACACTCCCCAAATATTTTACTGTGGATATTGAGTTAATGACAATTCTGAAGAGAAGTCAACTGAAAGTATAACAGTGATACATTTGTGGAAACTACATGGTAGATACATATGCACTGGCTCTTGATTATTGACCTCTGTGGTATAAACTGCTTCTTTTTATTTTTAAAAAGACTTTTTAAATTTATTTTCAAGTAGAGAAAAGAGGTAGAGGGTATGAGAGAGAAAGAATGAGAAATATTGGGACATCATGGACTTTTGCCACTGAAAACGAACCCCTGATGCATGTACCACTTTGTCCATGTGGCTTTGAGTGGGTGCTGGGGAAGTGGACCTAAGTTGTCAGGATTTGTAAGCAAATATCTTTTCCTCTGAGCCATTTCCCAAGCCCCCGTTCTTGTCCTTTTTAAAATGCCTGGATGTTCATGATCATTTAATTTTCAGTAATATTTGTTCTATTCACAAGAGTTGTTTTAGTTCTTGTAAGATTTTGTTAGATAAATATATAAATTAGGCATCATAGAAGCTAGTTGTGTTTAAAAGCATCATTATGAGCTTTGAAGGCTCAGACTTGTGGGGCTAGGAGATAACTTAGTTGGTAAGGTCCTTGCCTCCCAACAGTTTGATCCCATATAAAACCCATATAAAAGAAACTGAACTGGGTGTGTTGGTGCATGCTTGTAATCCCATCCTGTGGGAGGCAGAGGCAGGTAGATCTGTAATGCTTTCTAGCTAGTCAGTTTAGCTCACTTGATGAGTTCTAGACCAGTGACAGACCTTGTTTCCAAAAAAGGGGAGGGGCTGGAGAGATGGCACAGCAGTTAAGGCACTTGCCTGCAAAGCCCAACAACCCAGATTTGATTCCCCAGTACCCACATAAAGCCAGATGCACATTTATCTAGTGTTTGTTTTCAGGGGCTATAAGTCCTGGTATACCCATCCTCTCCTCTCCTTCTCCCCTCCCCTCCCCTCCCCCTTTTTTTCTCTCTCTGCTTACGAATATATATTTTTTTTAATTTTAAAGTGGGGGGACAGTGTCTGTGGTGGTTTAATTCAGGTGTCCTCCATAAACTTAGGTGGGCCGAATGTTATGTCCTCAGTTGATGGCAATTTGGGAATTAACCTCCTGAAGGCAGTGTATTGTTGGGGGCGGGCTGATAGGTGTTATAGTCAGCTTCCTCTTGTCAGTGTCTGGCATACTCTCTTGTTGCTGTTGTCCATCTGATGTTGGCCAGGAGGTGATATCCATCCTCTGCTCATGGCATTGTTTCCCTCTGCCTTCACAAAGCTTCCCCTCGAGTCTGTAAGCCAAAATCTTTTTCTCACAAGCTGCTCTTGGTCGGGTGTTTTCTGTCAGCAATGAGAACCTGACTGCAATAGTGCCTGATAAATGACACCTGGGGGTTGTCCTCTGACCTCCATGCTCTGCTCCCCACAAACATGCATGGTTGTGTAACTGTACAATTAGATTTTGAATTAAACTTCTGAATTAATTGAACATTAAAATCTATTCCTATGTACATAAAATCACATGATTTATAAAACAAAAAATTGTAAATGAAAATTAAAATACAAATTAGATATATAATGTTTAGATATTATACAGAATTTGCACAAAAGAAGCTGTGTATATTCCTCCTAATGTTGTCCAATAACAATGTATGTTGTATTAACAGTGATATAAAGCAAAAGCACCCAGAGAAGACAAAAATAATGGGATTTTTAAAAAAAATCCCTCATATATACAAATGCTAACAGAAAGCTAGTTTTGCCATATTGTTATAAATCAATTATGAAGTTATCTAAGCCATTATTAATAGGAAGAGAGGGATCCTGCAATCATAAGGACAATTCTGTACAATTTAATATGCTTACATGTGCCTAAAAAGCAATACACAAGTCAGGAAGGAAATATGTTTGTATCACTGCTATACATTTGTCCTTTTGTAGTAAGTAAATTCATTTTGGATAATAACTCACTTAAGCCACATTCCTCTAGTAAATTAGTTAAATTCTTTCACATTTTCAAAGGAACAAGAGTGTTTCTGAGATAGGGTGTCATGTAATTTAGCACAGGCTGGCCTTCTCTATGAAAAAAGGGGGAAATCTTTCTCTCAGAGTTCAAGGAATTACCTTAGAAATATATCTGCAAGTAAACTTTTAAGGATTTAGATAATATTTTATAGCTTTATATTTAAGCTTTAAGCTTTAACATACCTTTTTAAATTTTTTTTTTTTTTTTTTTTTTTTTTTTTTGGTTTTTCAAGGTAGAGTCTCACTCTAGCCTAAGCTGACCTAGATTCATTATGTCATCTCAGGGTGGCCTTGAACTCATGGTGATCCTCCTACCTCTACCTCCCAAGTGCTGGGATTAAAGGTGTGTGCACTACGGCCAGATAACATATTTTAAAATATATAAATGTGTATACTGAGAAAGGTCACACAGGCTCAGAAAAAGAAATGCCACATGTTGTCTCTCATATGTGGTTCCTAACACACAACAGCTTGATTTGTAAGTTATAAGTACCAGTAGTATTGGCAGGGAACTAGAATGAGGCTAGAAGAGAATGGAAACAGGAAAGGATGGAGGGCCCTTGACAGGCAAGTGGAGCGACAGAATACAGGAGGTGGAAGGGTCTTAAGGGGGATGGCTTAAGGGAGGGGGAGGAAAACACAAAACTAATCATAGAATGAATCAATACCATAGAATCTTCCTCCTGGTTAACTAATTTAAAAATATAACTTTTAATAAGAGGTAAGGGGGACAGGGGAATGGTCCAGGCAGAAGTGCCTTGTAGGGGGTAGAGAAGCTTAACTCTAAACTCAAAGGCTATGGAGGGTACATGCCAGTGCCAGAACTGGGCTACCCGCCCCCACAGAGAACCGTTGCTCATGAAGTCCCCAAAACAATGCAATTTACTGCCAAAGCATTTGGTTACCTACCAACGCTAAATGGTAAGGCCCTATTGCTGAAGACCCCATAGGCTGAAGTCACAGGACATGGAGAGATCATACTAGAACTTGAGAAGGAACCAGCTCCTTGATGGGCAGTCCTCATAATTCTGGAAAGTGCTATGTGAGGTACCGGGGGATAATGGTCACCACCCATGAATAAGCAGAAGATCCCTCAACCTACAAAATCAACCAGCTAGGCAAGATGTACACACATGAGCAATAGTGGCACATAGGCTATGGGGGTGATCAACAATTCTCTGGTTGGATATGAGGCCCACTCAGTGGGAGGGAATTCATACCTGGTAGTGAGAGCCAAGTTAGAGTGCTATGGATAGAAGGTCATAAACCCTACAGAGAAGATTCCACTGTTCTTTGGCTGAGAAGGGAGTATGTGCCTATTAAAGTCTTTTAAATGACTATGTTCATCCCCTTTGATCCATGTTGTTCTTACTCTTATTGGAGAATATACTTTTAACAGATGGCAGAATATGCCAGGGAAAACCAAGATATATGAACATGACAAGAAAAGATAGATGGCTGCCTAGCATGAGACGAGTCACCTTTACCACATCTGCCAGGGATCAGGAGACACTACAGAAGGAGTGGGGAGCGGTGATTTAAACACGAGTGCTGATCTCATGGATAGATGGCAATAGGCACTGGGGAGACTCAAAACTCATCAAAGCAGAAAGTCAGAAGATGAGGAGTGCTCCACACTCAACAAGACTTTTAACATGCCTGCCAAAGCTCAGGGAGCATTGTAGAAGAGGCAGAAGGACTGTAAAAACCATAGGTCATGAAGGAATACCCTGAGGTATCCACCCCCCTATCTCCCAGAGACTGACTAGTACATCCATGATCCCACAGAGAATACCAATAATCCTACTGAGGAGGCCCCTCAGTGGAATGGGGGCAGGGGAGATGGGGATGTAAGAGTACAACATGATGGGAATGTGACCAGTATGCCACATGTTCATATAGTGAAGTTCATAACTAATAAAAACAGCATGGAAAAAATACAACAAAACAAACATTAAAAAGTTCAAAGTCAAAGAGGTAGGAATTTTTCTCAAAGCTTAGAGTAGGTCAAAGGCAAAAGGTAGAATGAGCAGAGGTGAAAAGGCTGCTTCCTTTCCCTTATCCACTGCAAACTACTCACAAGTCAAAAGTAAAGGTGTTCTGGAAAGATGGTTTATCAGTTAATGCTCTTGCCTGCAAAGCCTGAGGACCCAGATTCGATTCCCCAGATCCAACATAAGCCAAATGGTGGCACATGCATCTGGAGCTCATTTTCAGTGGCTAGAGACCCTGGCACTCCCATTTTCTGTCTCATAAATATATAAAATAAAATAAACCAAAAAAATTAAAGTAAAGGTATTCAGAGATATATGCTTCCTCACTCTCCAGTGTGGTTACAGGGATGAAAAATCAGCAGCTGGAGCAGTGGTGAAATAATTGAACTACATTAAGTAAAAGTTAATGTCAAAGGGGAAATGTTATTTTTTCACAAGCTAACTTTATAGAATAAATGGAGATGAGTTATTTAGTTTGTCAAACAAATGAAATCTTCAGTCCTCTTCTGGAAAACCCTCATGATACTGTATGGGAACTACTGTGTGCCGATGGTCACCAACAGTATGAATAAGCAGGAGGCCCTGCAAGCTACACAATAGTAACATGCAGCCTTTGTAGGCAACTAGCTGCTCTCCCACTGGACATGAGGCCCACTCAGTGGGAGAGAACTGGGAACCAAGTCAGCACCCAATAATCAGGAAACACAGCCCCCAGAGAGAAGCCCCCAGTGTTCTCTGGACAAGTGGAGTGGGTATCCTCATCAAAATCTCTCCAAACTTCTACACCTATCCCTCTTAATCACAGCTGCTCTCACCCTTGGTTGGAAAATCTGTTTTATTTTACAGATGGCAGAGAATACTCAAGAGACTCAAGATCCATCAGTATGACAAAAGAGACCAAAAAAGATAGCCAATTGCTCTCCATGAAATGTACCACCTATACTACATTTACCAAGGCCCAGAAGAAACTGAGGAGGAAGCAGTGACAAGAGTATTCTCCCAATGCTAACCTGACAACTGCCTCTAGGGAAATAGCAAATAACATGGTGGTTAACTGAAACACATCATTACATAAATACAGAGGCTACAAAGAACTCAACACTAATGGCTAACACATCTACCAAGGTAGCAGAAGAGGGGAGGGAAGATTGTAAGAACCACAGGGTGGGTAGATATATCCTGAGCCACAGTACCTCCCCCAAAATGACTGAGGCCCTAATTACTTCACAGTGAACACCAACAACCCTGAGAAGGGCCCTTGGGAAAAGAGAGATGAGGGGAGGTCTATGTAGTCTATAAGACTATAACCTATGTAAAAATAAAATAAAACAAACCTTAGAAAATTCTGCCATTTTGTCTTCAGTGTGTTGCAACTACCTGGCAGCCTATGGGTCCAATTACATAAATGTTTTATTAAGTAAAAAAAATATATATATATGTCATGGCACATCCAAAAGCCGTTGTTACGAGAAAATTTTCAGTGCCAGAGATAGTTAGTTGTTGGCCAGGGAGGTCCTTGTTGCCTCCAAAACATTACAGGCTATTGCCAAGGCCCTCGGTTTCCTGTGAGAAAGAGATGGTAAGACCCTATTGCTGAAGACTTCACATGCCTGAGCAGCAAAGTCACTGAGAAGTCAAGCTGGTGTTGAGCAGAAAACCTTCTCCCTGTAGCCCAGCAAACTGAAAGGTGGAAAAAGCTGCACTGTATGCAGTCTTATGTGAGACAGAAGTCATCAGTGGTGAAAACAATGGACACTGGAAGCCTCAAGTTTGGCCAGACAGGCCAAATGACTGAATGAGTGCAATAGTGCCATGTCTGCTCTGGGGGAAACCAACTGCTCTTTAATTGAACTGAAGGTCCACTCTGCAAGAAGGAATATGTGCCTGGTACTCAAAACCTAATCAAAAGCCCATGGCAGGGGAGGTCATAAGCCTTAGGGGTATAAAGCCTGGTCTTATATGGATAAATGCATATATTATTCTCACCAAATTGCCACAAAAGCATTACACTTAATGCTCATATTCATATATTAATGCTGGTCTCACTTCTGGTTAGAGAAGCTTCTCTCTTCAGATGGCCATGACCACTGGGATGACCCAAAAGGCAACATAGTGCTGAGAAGGGACGGAGGAGTGTCCAGCACTGAGACATCTCACATCCTCCAAGGCTCAGGGTCCACAATGGAAGTAGTAGTGGAAAGAATGTAAGAGCAAAAGGAAGGGTACCACTCCTTATATGCAACTGTTTGTCCAATTTGGGCTTGATATCTAAGACCTCGCAGTGCTTACTTAGCAATACCCACATAAGACCCTCATAATAGGAGAAAAAGATGATGACATCAAAGTAAAAGAGAGACCAATGGAGAGAAGAGGGGATATGACGGAGAGCAGAGTTATGAAGGGGAAACTGGAGGAAGGAAGGGAAATATCATGGTTTGTTGTCTGTTAAGTATAAAAGTTGTCAATAAAAAAATATATATATATATTAAATTTTTAAAAAGTCCTCTGATATCAACACTGTGCTGTACTACTTATCTTTCTACAGAGTACCTTCATCACACCACTTCCCTGGCTTACCATCCTTTAATAGTTCCCAATACCTGTGTGAGAAAATACAAGCTCTCCAACAAGACACAGAAATCTCTTAAATCTGGACCTATTTTTCAGCCTTATCTCAGGGTATCCCTCTATATTGATCCCACCAGCAATTTTTTTATCCTAGCACTACTAAGCTCAACTTCCTGAAACACAATCTATACTGTCAGCCTTCTGAGCCTGTACCCCTTTTGCTCTCTATGAAACTGTCTCCCAGCTGTCTGGCACACATCTCGTTATTCTTTACACCATTTTGGGCATCACCTCTTGTAAAAGTTTCCCAGATCTATTTCCATTCTCCCTCCAAGACAAACATAATATGCTGTTTCTGAAACCTGGCCCACTTCTTACATAGCTCTATTTCTGCATTTTTCATATTATAAAGTGTCTGTAAAATAAGCTTTTGGTTTAAATTCCCTTATGTCAACTTGCATTGCCTATTTCTGTTTTAATTCAACACATCTAAGACTTGCTAGAACTATAAAACAGATGAGTAAAGCAAGAAAAAAAAGAAAAGAAATAAAAGGGCAACAAAAACAAATACTTTCATCACTGGACATAATAAAAATCATCTAATGTGACACAGTTACTAAACAAATAATAACACATTTGATAGAAATGAAAGAAAGAAAGGGCTTTATATACTGAGTGACAAAAATGTAAAACCAAACAGTTCTTACTTAATGATTTATTATATAATATGTTTTCTAATACACTTTGTTTTTAAATTGTCTATCAATTTTATAAATGAGCATTGAAAACACACTTTCTTATAAATAGGAAACCTTTTTGCTAAAGATTACACTATGATTAGATGGATAATTCATTAAATTTGTTATCTTTCTAAGCAAGTTATTCTTAAAGTATATTAAAGCTTAAATATTAAAAAACTTACTTTAATATGTAATAATAATCAATACTTTAAAAATACCTGTGTCATCAATGTAAACACCAGTACAATAGTGGCACACAGCCTTGGTAGGTAACCAATAGTTTTCTGATTGGTTAAAAGATCTTCTCAGTGTAAAGAAACCTATATCTGGAATTGAGAACCAGATCAGAATCCTATGGAGACAAAGATTATGTTCTTTAGTGTCAAGCTCTCACTAGTCTTTGGCTAAAAGAGGGATTACATACATCATATTCTCCCTAAAGTTACAATGCTTATCCCATTTAAACAATGCTGACTTTGCTCTCCATTGGAGAATCTGATCTTCTTTTGCAGAAAGTAGTGAGACCCAAGGAGATAAACCACCCCTCGCACTTCAGCCAACCACAGTTGAATCCACAGAGGAAAGGGAAGACAAGCAAGAGTGCTGCTTCCATGCTGTTCCTGATAATCAATGCCAGGGTGAGGACCTGAGGAGACTCAACAACACCTACCAAAGTAGAGATCCAGAAGCTCCTAAGAGCTCATCACTGAAGGAGGCTTAAAATTCACCCACCATGGCTCAGGGAATTTTGTGGAAGAGGGGGACAGAATGATTGTAAGAGCCATAGGTTAAGATATGATGCCTAGAGACATTGTCTCCCCCACAAAATAACTGACTACTGCTCTCAAAATGCATAAACTGCAACCCCCATTGAGGAATACCTGAAGCCCTACTGAGGAGCATCCCCAATGGAATGGGGACAGGGACAAGGGAAAAGAGGGTACCAACACATGATGTGTCCATATGAAACCTCTTAATAATAATAATAATAAACATTAAAAAACAAACAAAAAACTATCAGAAATAGAAGTGGTTCACAAATTAAATGATACTGTACTTCTCTACATAAGATTGAGCCTGACAATAAAACACATTTGAAGGGGGAAGGATATATGAGATACCATACCTCCCAGTAGCTAATAGCAGCTAATGGTTGTTAGGAGAGGGTAGTCAGATTCATCAGCAGTGTAGCAAATGGTTACCCATTCTGTGCAGAATAACCTTCCACCTGTGCAAGCAACCCTACTTTAACTCCACTGGTGGTGGGTATGCAAGCAAGATATGGACAAATGGGTTTTATGGGAGGAGAAGGGGTAAGACAGGGTAATTGGGGGAATAAGATCAAAATACATTATATACATGTATGAAAATGTCAAGAATAATAAAAACAACTTTTAAAAACCTGTCAGACACAGGAGCTTCTCAAAAAAATGACCTAGATTTCTCATACAATATAATTAGTAATATAAAATTAATTCATCTGATTTCAAAAATTCTTATTCCTAACCAAAAAAAAAAATCTATGTTAAAGATAATCCTTTTAGTTGTATTGTTGTTTTGTTTTGTTTTTCAAAGTCTCAGTCTAGTGCAGGCTGACTTGGCATTCACTCTGTAGTCCCTGGCTGGCCTCAGACTCATAGCATTCCTCTTATCTCTACCTCCTGAGTACTAGGATTAAAGGCATGCAGGACTATGCCCAGCAAGGAAATCCTTTTGGAATCAATAAATCACTTTCACATAGTGGGCCTAGAGAAACTAAAAGCCTGACAAGCAACAAGGGAGCCAGGCTGACCACATGCCATTTTCTAACAAACAAAAACATCTTTTTTTTTTTTTTTATTCTGAGGTAAGGTCTCACTCCAGCTCAGGCTGGCCTGGAATTCACTATGTAGTCTCAGGGTGGCCTCGAACTCTCGGCAATCCTCCTACCTCTGCCTCCCGAGTGCTGGGATTAAAGAAATGTGCCACCATGTCCAGCTACAAACAAAAACATCTTAAACTAGATGTAGTGGTGTATACAACCACTCAAGAGCTAAGAGGAGGGAGGCAAGGTCACCAGGAGTTCTAGGCCAGCCTGAACTGTGTAAGATTGTCTAAAAAAAAAAAAAAAAAAAAACCTAACCAACAAACCAAAACATATTTTCTCCTTCGAAAGTTAATACATGCTGCTTTACTCAAATTCCTAGGTCCAAACCAACAGATATAGTAGATCAAGAGTTAATCATAGAAATGTCAATAATACCTGAAATCAGCATTTTGATGCGTTGCAGTCCTGGTAGAAACAAGTAAGAGCTGCATGTATAACCTGTTCGGATAACACTTTAGAGTTCTATAATAATGGGCTACATTTAGTCCATGACTACACCAGGCTTAATTTATAATTAACCCTAGAAAATATACTGAAAAGACACAGCTCCACAGGTTGAACCTGGCTTTAACACATATTGTCTCCCTATAATTCGCCACCTGATATATATTTGAAAATTTAAGAAGCCATTTTCAGAATACATATTGATTTTAAAATTGGCAGATGATTTAGCAATCAGCAACATGGAGGATGAAATATAATACATTTATTTGTTTTGAATAATCTTTTAATCTTTGATGGGCACATTTAGGAATAAAAGGGTAAAGGTAGAGCTGGAGAGATGGCTTAGCAGTAAAGGAGCATGCCTGTACAGCCTAAGGACCCAGGTTCATTTCTCCAGGTCCTGAGTAAGCCAGATGCACATGGTGGCAAATGCATCTGGAGTTCGTTTGCAGTGACTAGAGGCACTGGTACAACCATTCTCACTCTCTTTTTCTGTCTCTCTCCCTCTCTCTCTGTCTCTAATAAATAAATAAAAATAAATCTTAAGTAAATAAGAAGGTAAAGGTAAATGAAAAACAATCTTTCCCCCACTCAATGCCTGACACATAACTGATCCCAATGAGATGTTAGGAAGGGCAAAAGTGGCTGAAACACTGGCAAGAAGACTTCCAATTCCACTGCATGGAAATCAAAGCCTGGATCAGAAGCTTCAAGTGAATGCTCTGCTTTGGTTCCTATACTCTAAGGAATGCAACGAACTTTGTTGTAGTTACCTTCTTGTTTTTCTAATTTTTTCTTCATTCCCAATGCTAGTGCAAAACACCCTGCCAAAAGCACCTCATGAGAAGAGTGGTTTCATTTGGCTTACAAGGTTTGAGGGAAAGCTCCATGATGACAGGAAAAAGATGGTAGAGCAGAGGGTAAATATCATCTCCTGGCCAACATCAGGTGGAAACAGCAGCAGGGGAGTGAAGCAAACTCTAGCAAAGGGGAGCTGACTACAACACTCCTAACCCCACCCCCAACAACACACCTCCTCCAGCAGGCTGCACCTCCCAAACTGCCGTCAGCTGAACAGCAAGCATTCAAAACACAGGAGTATATGGGGAACCTCTGATTCAAACCACCACAACTTGCTTTGTTTATCTCCCAAGATTGTCATAAGAATCAATGAAATGAAATTTTGAAATTGTGAAGTGCTTGAAATTTCATGATAGTTTTAGTATTGTTGAAGCACATTAACTCAAATAATTTGCAATTACAGTTTCCATAAATTTAGAAATTTGATATACAAATGTGTATACATTAAAACCAAAAGATGAATAATTTATTCAACATGTATCATAAAAACAACTGTTGATTTACAAGCACACACAATTCTAATTAAATTAACATATATTTATGAAAAGTCAAATGATGAAATAACAGAAAGAGACTACCAGAAGGTTAAAAAAGGTAAATAAAATGAATTATGACCTTACTAACCACTAAATGATACACATCAAGGTAGGCTTGATTTTGCAGTTATAATGAATAGTCCCCAACTTTCTGTGGCCTACCAAACAGGGGTTTATGTTTGGTTCACACTGCATGTTAATGCAGATTAGAATGAGATCATTCTTGTTCTCATTGTTCAGGAACACACGTGATGGAAACTCTACCTCAACTGCTTCCGGGAAGACTATGTACAGAACCTGACATAGTCATCATTTTTTCTCTGAAAAGCTTATATTTCAGTGGTTAAGCAAGTCACATGGCCACCTTCAAAAGGGATAGAGAAAAGAAATCTTATATGCCTAGACAAAATATTTAGAAGTTGTTCTATGGTTACCATGGATACCCAATTCATTTAAGGATAAGGGATTTTATTTTGCTGTTTCTATTTTATTTTATTATTTTTTCAAGGTAGGGTTTCACTCTAGTCCAGGCTGACCTAGAACTCACTAAATAATTTCAGGCTAGCCTCAAAAATTGGTGATCTTCCTACCTCTGCCTCCTGAGTGCTGGGATTAAAGGCATATATCACCATGCCCAGCATCAAAGATAGTTTTGATATATCTACTGGTTTAGCTCTTGCTCTGTATGATGAAAAATATGTATTAATAGATGTTTCTAGATTACAATCCAAATTTAAAATATATGCTACTTACTTGAATTCAGTGTTTAAAATTTTTCAGTATTTTTAATATTTCCATAAAACAATTTTTATTAGTATCTATATGTTTAGGACATAAAATATGTCACTATTTTTTTTAAAAAGTTATCTTGGATTTGTTCTACAGATAAGAGCTGAACAGTACATTTCGAGAAGGCATCTCTCAGTTTCAAAGTTTTGTTCTGAGGCTTCATGAAAAACACTTTTATTCTAAAGAGTAAATTCACAACACAGAATAGAGAAAGGGTAATTTAAGTGGATTTCCCTGTCTATGAAAAAAAAGTGATGAACTGGTTGCTTAAAAAAGGTAGAAACCCAAGCTAGGGTATGACTCTGTGGTATAGTGCTTGACTAGCATATTTGAGACACTGGATTCAACCCTCAGCACTTAAAGAAACAAAGAAATCTCAAAGTGAAATTCCTATTCTTGCATCCATGCTCACAGCTGCTCTATTCACAATAACTAGGAAATGGAATTGACCTAGATGTCCATCAACTTGGGGCAGTGGGTAAAAACAATGTGGTGTATATACACAATGAAATTTTATTTGGTTGTACAGACAAATGAAATTACAAAATTTACAGGAAACTAGATGGAACTGAAAATGATCATACTAAGTAAGGCCCAGAACAACAAAAATTATATGCTTGGTATGTTCTCTCTCATGTGGATACTTGTTCTGAATGTTTGTGTGTATAGAAATCAGTCGAAAGGATATAGGTTACAAAGAGAGATAAGAGGATAAGAAGGACAGAAGAGGTGTGGAGAAAGGGTAAGGACAAAAGGTTACATGTGTCATGAAAGTAGAAGAGAGTGGAGTGAGGGGAACGTAGAGGGATGGAAGAGGAGAGAAGGGAGCAAAAAGAATTTATGAGAAAAATTGCCATTAGGAAACTCAATTATCTATATGACTCTCTGCTAAAGACAATAAGTAAAATTCTTTTTTTAAAAAAAAAAAGAGTAGAAATCATGAGGATCAAGCATGATCCTTGGGCTTCCTGATTTTTTGTTCAAATCAGAGGTTTCCTACTTCATAGTCTGCATTAGTCAGTTTTGTATTACTACAACAAAACCCTGAGACAATTAACTTTAAAGAGAAATAGGGTGTGATTGCTCAAACATTCAGAAGGCTGAGGCAAGAAGGCTGCCATGAACTGGAAACAATACACAGTTGTGGAAGTTCACAGGCTTGGCACCTACACTGCTTCAGTTCTGTGGAGGCCCTCAGGATGAATGTGGGTGGCAACAGCAGAAGTACATGTCAAAGGGAACAGTCACATCTTAAGCCAGAAAGCAAAGAGAGCTAGGTACAGCTTAACTGCAGGTTGAGAAAATTACCATGGAATAACAAGAGAACTGTGTTCTGAGGGTAACTCCAGTGATCCTACCACCTCCCATTAGATTCAACCTCCCAAAGATTCCATCATCTCCCAAAATGCCACAGGGGTGGGGAACAAGTCTTTAGTCACAATGGATCTCTGAAGGACACCATATTTAATCAGTGGCCAGAGTTGGAGGGGGGGGGGGACAAGTCATTAGTCATAGTGGACCCTTGAAGGATACCAGATTCAATGAGTGGCATGTACCCTGGCATAACACAGCTAGTAAATAGTGACTGTGGATAAAACTCATTATCCAATCACATGTTTCAGTTCCATGAAACTGACAAATCAAGTGAAAACTAAGCTAGAATCCTCTCCGATAGCTAGTTGGCATAGTATTAGAAAGTGCTAAGCAGACTGCTGGGGGAGAAAAGTCATCAATGGTTTTAGCACTCACCAACAGTCTTACCTTGAGAGTTACACAGCAGACAAGCCAGGCAAGCTAGGCCCACTGATGCAAAAGAGGCATAACTATTATGGGATATCCAACTACTCTCTGATTAAATGGGAGACCCTCTTTGTACAGGTCATGCCTGCTACTAAAAACCTAGTCAAAACCTGTAGCTGGGATAGTCATAGGCCTTAGGAGGGAAGCTGCTGGTGTTATTTGGCCAAATGGATATGTTATGTCCATCAAGTTGCCCTCTAAACATTTATTCCCATAGAATGCAAGCCGCCAGCCCAGGTGCATCTCCTCAGTACACACACACACACACACACACACACACACACACACACACACACACAGCCCGATGTTCAAAATGTGCCTGCTCTGCTCTCGGAGCCTCTCCTCAGCACTTGTGGCGGAGACTGCTTCCCCTTCCTTCTGCTGCCCTGCTCTGTTCCTCTAGCCTTTCTTCAACACTTGTCATCTTCTCTTTTTAACCTATTCAGTTCTGACATTTCTTCTTGATCACCAACTACATCTGTTCAGTTTAAAAAGAGAGTAAAAGTGCAAAAAAAAACCCCTGAATATAGTTGTAAGCAACACAAAAAAATAGTTTGTAGTGTTTTGTTTAATTAGTTTTCTTTGCTTCCTTTCCTCCATTCTATAACATACATAAAGAGTAATGATAATGTGAAAGAAATAAAATAAATTTATAACTTGCTTCTAGATTCTTTTTTAAAATAATGAACTAAACCTCACATCACAAACTACACGCATGTCCTATGAACATGTATTTCAAGTAAAGCAAGTTTACAGCATGTCTACTTTGATTCCCCTAAGTCCTTACCTGTCCATGCTCTAGAACAAGGAGGTCATTCTTCATGTTTCATGTGTGTGAAAATCCTACCTAAGTTCATCTCAAATCACTTTCAAAAAGAATATATTCTTTTAGAGTTCTGTGATTTTATACCTTCTAGGGTCCGAGGAAGTGGCAGATTACACAGGAATGATACTATCATTTGTAGCCTGAGAACCTTCTCCATGGAGAGTTCTGCAATTTTAGAAAGTGGTTTTGCCCCTTTCAGTCTTATAATTTGTTATATTTTATAATTTAACTATTAAAATAGGCTTTGTGGAGCTGGAGAGATGGCTTAGTGGTTAAGGGGTTTGCCACAAAGCCAAAGGATCTCGGTTTGATTCTCCATGACCCAGGTAAGCCAGATGCACAAGGGGGCACATACATCAGGAGTTCATTTGCAATGGCTGGAGGTCCTGGTGTACCCTTTTTTTTTCTCTCTCTCTCTCCCTTTTTATCAAATAAATAAGTAAATAAAATTTATTTAAAAAATAGGCTTTGTACTAGGTGGTTTTCCCTAACTGTAAACAAATCTAAGTGTTCAGAACAACCTAAGGTAGGTTAAGCATATTAAATACATTTTTACAACCGAACCCTATTATCAATAAGCATCTATAAAATCAATAAGCATCTAAATTTTTTGTACTATTTGGAAGGAGGCTCCTTGATAAATTCTGGAAGAATATGAAACACTCTGACCCTCCTCAAAAAATGAGCCTACATAAGACAGAAGTGTGCATTTCTTCAAGTTTCAGAACAAGGGAAAGGAGACACACAGAGAAGAGGTGAGATAAGCAAAGTGACATAGGTTAAAAGTGCCAGAAAGTTGGATGGCCTTTGCTTACAACTCTTTTAAAAATATTTTTATTTTATTTATTTGCAGAGAAGGAGAATGGGCATGCCTGGGCCTTGAGCTACTGCAAACAAACTCCAGATGCATGTGCTACTTCATGAATCTGGTTTTATGTGTGTACTGGGAAACTGAACCTGAGTCATTAGGCTTTGAAGGCAAGTGCCTTTAACCACTGAGCCATCTCTCCAGCCCCTTACAACTCTTTTATGTGAGTAGATTTTCTGAAGAATATATGTAAGGGACAAGCTTCCATACCCTAGGTAACACAGGGTAGGCTAGAAGCTCTTACAGAATACAACTGCACTTGGCTGCAGAGATGGCTCAGCAGTCAAGACCACCGCCTGCAGAACGAGAGCAGGGAGGTAAACTAGGGAAAGCAACAGAGCTAGACGCAGGGCTTCAGAATGCCAGTAGCTATGGAACTGTTGAAATCCTCATTTTAGATGTAATTATGCTTTATTCTTAAATAACACAGTTGATTTGACCAGATTAGGCATCAAGAGACATGTCTTTTGGGCAGGTCTGTGAGGACATTTCCAGGGAGGATTAACTGAAGGAGGAAAACCCCTAGACAGTGGTCCTTTTTGTCTGCCTGTCTTAGCGCCTCCATCCTGCATCTATATACTCTGCTGCTGCTATCCTCAGCTAACATCAGAACCCTGCTTCATTGGCCTTCTAACATGGACTAAAGAGCAACAACTTTCCAGGAACTCTCCAAGCTTCAGTGCCATATTGGAACTACTGAGGCACCCAGACTCCTCAGTTTATAGATGGCTATTGTTGGACTGCCCAGCCTATATTCTGTAAGCCAATCTGATAAGTCCCCTTTATAATACTCCTTTATAAAACTCCTTTAAAAAAGATCTATCAGTTCTACTCCTCTAGAGAACCCTGACTACTAACACAAACATCTTATTCCTCCCTTTAACAACTATAATTGTTATTAAATAAGTAGGAGAATTAGCCATGTCACATCTTTTTAAATACATTTATGTATTTATGTATGTATGTATGTATGTATGTATGTATGTATGTATGTATGTATGTATGTATTTATGAGAAAGAAAGAAGCAGATAGAAAGAAAATAGGCACACCAGGGCCTCCAGCCATTTCAAACAAACTCCAGATGCATGTATCATCTTGACCTGGCTTATATGGGTTCTGGGGAATTGAACTGAGGTCCTTTGGCTTTGCAGAAATGTGCCTTAACTGCTAAGCTATTTCGCCAGCCCTCAGGTCATGTCTTTTAAAATTCACTTTGTTCCTTAAATTCTTAACTATTTTCCCATGGCCACATTAAATGTTCATTTAAAGAAAGGAAGGAAGAGAGGGAAGGAGGAAGAAAACATAGTAGGGGCTAGAGACATGGCTCAGCGGTTTCTTTCTTGCAGAGCCTAACAGCCCAGGTTCAATTCCCTAGTACCCATGTAAAGCCAGATGCATAATGTGGTACATGTATTTGGAGTTCATTTGCAGTGGATAGAGGCCCAAATGCAACTATATTCACTTTGTCTCTCCCCCACCCCTGCTTACAAATAAATAAATAAAATATTTTATTGCTTCTTTCCTCAGCTGCCACCAAGGTACTTGGTTCTTCCGATGAAGCTAAGGCCATGTTTGGGGTGAGGCCCTCACTTCATCGGGCGACTACCACCGCGCCCCACAGTCCGCACCATGGCCTCCGTCTCCGAGCTCGCCTGCATCTCCTAGGCCCTCATCCTGCACAATGATGAAGTGACCGTCACAGAGGACAAGACCGATGCCCTCATTAAAGCAGCGGTGTGAATGTTGAACCTTTTTGGCCTGGGCTGTTTGCCAAGGCCCTGGCCCATGTCAACCTCAGGAGCCACATCTGCAATGCAGGGGCTGGAGGTCAGCTTGGGTGGCTGGTCCTGCACCTGCAGGAGGCCCTGCCCCTGCCGCCGCCCCAGCGGAGGAGAAGGAAGTGGGAGCCAAGAAAGAAGAGCCTGAGGAGTCCGGTGACACGTGGGCTTTGCTCTTTTTGACCAAACCTCTTGTAACACACTCAATAAAAAGAAGTCTGAAGCCGGGCGTGGTGGCGCACGCCTTTAATCCCAGCACTCGGGAGGCAGAGGTAGGAGGATCGCCGTGAGTTCGAGGCCACCCTGAGACTACATAGTGAATTCCAGGTCAGCCTGAGCCAGAGTGAGACCCTGCCTCGAAAAAACCAAAAAAAAAAAAAAAAAAGAAGAAGAAGAAGTCTGTTGTTGGCCATAAAAACTGTTTGTTTTTTTTCAAAAACATAAGAGTATCCTCAAAGATAAATTAAATGTTTGTTTTAATATTTCGAAAATAAACCTACACTTAATGCCAAAGTAATAGGGAATCATGAAAATATAACCACTTATTAAGTTTATACACTTAATTGATCAAACTAGGAAGGGGAAGAGGGAAGGAAGGCAGGGCAGAGACAAGACACAAAGGAAGCAAGGAAAGGCAGGAAATGTCACAAGAGCTAAAGGCACTGTAACACATTTGACTCTAAGGGACTACTCTCACACTATTTCCATATCTTTCCAGTCAGTATTCTGGGCTTACATATATTATCCTATTTAGTGCTCATACAACCCTGTCAGACAAATGCTACCATTACCTGCATTTTACCAAAGAAGAAACAATGAAACAAAGCGGCTAAGTGACCTGCCCAGGATCACACATCAAGCAAACATACAGCCAAGATGCAGCTTTAGGTGCTGGAGCTCTCCAAACCCATCTTTAGACTTCTGAGCAGCACTGTCTCTTGCTATTAACTAATATCAGCCATAACATTATACAGACTCAGAATTTTTTTTTAAGATTCCTGCTTTATGTATCAACTCATATCTCCTGAAGATAGACTATAACATAGCATAGGAAATGATAATGTAAAACAAGACTACTTAGAAAACAAGCATGACTTTTGATCTCTGACACATGGCTTTAAAAATGACAAATGCATAGGATTAAAAAAAAACAGTTAAATAGGATGTATGGCCACTTGCCATGTTTACCTGCCTTTGGGCATCAATGGCAATATGAGATTTATATATGTTATCTCACTCTTCAAACTAATGATCAAAACTAGCAAGGTTGAAAAAATGGCAAACTAAAATGCACCTAAACAGTAAAGAATGAAGACTAAAAAATAGCTGAAATACGTGAACATATTGGTGATATTTTCTTGAACTATAATATGAAAACCCAAAATTTTGTGAAAATGATAACTTCTTTTTGCTTCTAAATGAGAGTGCTTCACTAAGTTAAAAATAAGTGTTTAATTAAAACTATAACACAATATAAAAATATGAATTAAAGCCAGGTGTGGTGATGTACACCTTTAATCCCAGCACTCAGGAGGCACAAAGTAGGAGGACAACCATGAGTTCGAGGCCACCCTGAGACTGCATAGTGAATTCCAGGTCCACCTGGACTTAAACAAAACAGCATCTCGAAACAAGAAAGAGAGAGAGAGAGAGAGATGGGGGGGGGAGGGAGAGAGAAATCAAAAGTTGATGTTTAAGACTACTAGTAGACTTAGTTTACAAAAGAAAAATAATAGGAATTCAATAAAACTCCAGAGAAATTATTTTTGAAAAGTAATAGCACTGGAATTGCTAAGTAGGGAAAAGGGAAAGAAACACCTGCAAGCTTTTGGTAAGAAAAGCTTATTTCCCCCTCTCTGCAACTGGAACCAATACATGCCAATTTGAAAGTATCTTTCTTTTATAAAGTAGGAACACAAATGAAACAATGCCACCGAGTCTACGAAATGTAAAAGATATTCTCCCATATTTTGCACTTGATATTTTCTATTACTAAGTTATGGAAAACGAAACAATAAATGAAAAAGTATATTGATTAAAAATTAATGTGCCAGGGCTAGAAAGCTGGCTTAATGGTTAAGGCACTTGCCTCTGAAGCCTAAGAACTCATGTTTGAATCTTCAGATCCCATGTAACCAGACATACAGTGACACAAGTGTGTAATGTTGCATTTGCCCCCTTGTGGCGGCATATGCATCTGGAATTCTTTCTCAGTGACTGAAGGCCCTGGACACAACCATATTCTCTCTCTCTCTCTCTGTCTGTCTTTCCCTCTCCTCCCCCCTCCCCAAAAAAATAATACTAATGCTCTGATCACCAGAAAAATAACATTAGCCTAAAGGTAATTACTGTGTTCAAATATGCTTTTGTTCTAATATGAAGCTCTGCTCTTAAAGCACTAAACTTTTACAGGTGGAAATATATCAAATGATTGAAGCAGACTACTTCATGCATGAACATGACAGGCACTGGCTATGGCCAGCTAATTCAGATCACACACACCTTCAGATATGAAAACAGAAGCAAGAGGTAGAGGGTAAGTGAAGAGTGTTGCTCAGATACAATGAATTGTGCTGCACTGACGACATGATTACAATGACATGAAATCAATGATGTAATTAATGGCATCTTATATCACCAAAAGCATAAAAAAATACAATAATGTTCTCACCATTGTTTTTCCCACCAAATCACAATGTAACAATCAGTAGTCTACTCTGCCCAAGATTTCTAGAGTTTTTTTTCCTACACAGAAAAGTCCATGGGGTTGTACAAAGCAGAACTGAAGATATTTACTTGGAGGGTGTTGATAATTGAACATAAAACTAATGAAAAAAAGGCTGGAGATGGCTTAGCGGTTAAGCACTTGCCTGTGAAGCCTAAGGACCCGGGTTCGAGGCTCGATTTCCCAGGACCCACGTTAGCCAGATGCACAAGGGGGCGCATGCATCTGGAGTCCCTCTGCAGTGACTGGAGGCCCTGGCGCGCCCATTCTCTCTCTCTCCATCTCTCTCTCTGTCTGTCGCTCTCAAATAAATAAAATTTCAAAAAACTGATGAAAAATATTATTATAACATGAAGTTTAGAGTAGAGAAAAATTAATAAGAATTATGAAGATTTAAGAAAGAGCAAATATTTAAGTACTAACTACCCAATAGGCAAATAGCAAATTTAATTCCCAAATTGACTGAATAGCATTTAAGTTTAAGTAGCATACCAGGTGTGTAGGAGAATGAATAAGTAATTAATTTATCATTTTTTAAACTTTTTTTGTTTTTTTTTAATTTATTTGAGAGCAACAGACAAACAAAGAGGCGGGGGGGGGGGAGAATGGGCACGCCAGGGCCTCCAGCCACTGCAGACGAACTCCAGATGCATGCGCCCCCTTGTGCATCTGGCTAACATGGGTCCTGGGGAAATGAGTCTCGAACCAGGGTCCTTAGGCTTCACAGGCAAGCGCTTAACCGCTAAGCCATCTCTCTAGCCCTAATTTATCATTTTATAAAAGTCATTGTGGTGTTTAACAACTCTTTTATCACTACAACCAAGCATTGTTCTTCTCACAGTGTTTCAACTCCATACCTCTCATACTTTTGAAGCACATATAATGACACTTAAGGGCAGTGTTAAGAAGCATGCCAAATGAAAACATTTCAATGACACCAGGGCTGCAATGGCTTTGGGAGGGCACAACCTTCCCCAGCTGCCTATTTTGGTCCAGCCCAGCAGCTGTGGCAAGTGATAGGGAGAAGCAGAAGGAAGCAGCAGCTGCACATGCTCTCTGGCAGTAGAATAAATGCACTACTTGTCCCTATGACAAGAGAGGAAGCCTCTGCAGCTGCCTGGGTCATTCAGAGGTCTGTTGCTGTCTCTCACCAGGACATGGTCTAAGTGGCACATTCTATGGTCCATGCAAACCCAAGAGGAAGACTTATCTGTACAAAAGGCATCTGAGAGCCATGTAGACACTCAGAGCAAAACCCTTGACACTTTCCTAGACCATTCCTATTCCTCTACCTGAACTCGGAGGCCAGGCTCTATTCATCTAATCCACTAACTCTCTCAATACTATGCTTACTGCTCAGAATTCTCTTACTTGGAGACTGTTTTCTAATTTTGTTTTCACAAATATATTCTCTATATTGCTACCTTCAAAAATATCCTTCTAAGACTGAGTAAAGGAAAGGAGGAGGGAGGGCTAATCAAAATCTAAGAGTATGCAAATAAATCATATGGAATCCTCTGGTTTCAGACAATGGAACACTCAGGAACCATAGATCATTGTTAGAAAATTTTCAGGGCCAGGGAAGGGATACCCTCCAGTGAGTTGTTGGCCAGGGAGGTCCCTGATGCCCCCAAAACATTATAGGCCATTGCCGAGGCCCTTGGTTTCCCACCAGGAATAGATGGTAAGACCCTACTGCTGAAGACTTCACATACTTGGGCTGCAAGGCCACTGAGATATCCTGCTGGAACTGAGCTGATAACCTCCTCATGTAGACCAGCTGACAGAAAGCTGGAAGAAGCCATTCTACATGTAGTTCAATGGGACAAGGAGATACCACCAGTGAAGATACTCAACAATGGACACTGCAAGCCTTATATTTGGCCAGCCAGCCCAAATGAGCCAATGGGTGCAATAGTGGCACGTCTGTCATGGCGGAAACCAACTGCCCTCCAATTGGACTGGAGGTCTACGCCATGGAGGGAAACACATCCCTGATACTGAAAACTTAAAACAGGGATAGTCATGAGCCCTAAGGGTGTAAAATATGCTGATGTCTGGAAAAATGTATATAGTATGCTTATCAAACTGCCCAGTAAGCACTTCTCTTAATATTTATACCCTTATATTAATGCTACTCTCACTTTGGGTAGAGAATCTTCTCTTTTCAGATGGCAGTGGCTTTGGGATGACTCAGAAGGTATCATAGGGCTGGAAAGAAGTGACTGGACTACTGAGTAACAGCTCAATCACACCTTCCAAGGCTCAGGGTCTAATGCGGAAGAGGTGGCAGAAAGAATGTAAGAGCCAAAGGAAGGGTAGGACTCCTTACAACATGCTCCCTCCAGACATAAAATAGCCTGGATATCCATGACCTCACAGTGCCTGACACTACCTACACAAGAGGAGGAAAAGACCATGACATCAAAATAAAAGAGAGACTGATTGAGATGGGGAGGGGATATGATAGAGAATGGTATTTCAAAGGGGTGGGGGGAGGGTATTACCATGAGATACTTTTTTTAAAAAATTTTTTTTTGGTTCATTTTTTATTTATTTATTTGAGAGCGACAGACATAGAGAGAAAGACAGATAGAGGGAGAGAGAGAGAATGGGTGCGCCAGGGCTTCCAGCCTCTGCAAACGAACTCCAGATGTGTGCGCCCCCTTGTGCATCTGGCTAACGTGGGACCTGGGGAACCGAGCCTCGAACTGGGGTCCTTAGGCTTCACAGGCAAGCGCTTAACCGCTAAGCCATCTCTCCAGCCCATGGGATACTTTTTATAATCATGGAAAATGTTAATAAAAATTGATAAGAAAAAAAATATCCTTCTGAAACATAAATCTAAATATCTAACCCACTTAAGCTTCATTAGCTCCCTACTGTTAAAGTGTGCATTTGAGTCCAGTTACAGAGACAACAGTGATTTTTGGTGTTTTTTTTTTTTCCAACTTTCATTTGGGTCACACAAAAATAAAAACAGAGAAAGATATAATCCAAAATATCTAATACAGAATAAATTCCTTATGAGCTGATCCAAGCTAGTTTAGAGCCTCCTCTCTTACGAACCTGTGTTCTGATCAGATTGACTACTTATGTTTTCCCCAAAGGTACCATGTTCTTTCAAATCTGATTTTCTTTTCATCTCTGAAATTTTACATAGCCCTTCTTTTCTGGCAGAATGGTCTGTAATACCTGTTGGCATTCTTATTTATTCATACCATTTGATGCCTTCCTCAACTCTCCTGTACTGTGATATTCTCATTGACCTGAGAGCCTCTTCTCTAGACCATTAGCTCTTGAGAGAAGACTCATGACTGACTGGCCTTCATAATTCAGCACACAACATGACTACACTGAATATGCTCCAGAAGGAAGAAGAATCCTGTCTCTGTCTGCTATACATGTTAAATTCTCTTCAGCTTAAGTTTCATTTCAAATCATCTGTGCCTTCAAGATACTGGAAAGTGAGGCAAGATGGAGTTGGGTGACATGAAATGAGGTACAGAAAGAAAATGGGTAAGCGGTGTCCTCATAATGAGAAAGGCTTATAATTTGTCTGAAATGGGTTCAAAGGTAAAGAAGAAAGATGAATCTTGGGCTGAAGAGATGACTTAGCATTTAAGGTGCTTGCAGGCAAAACCAAAGGACCCAGGTTCAGTACCCCAGGACCCACACAAGCCAGATGCACAAGGTAAGGCATGCATCAAGAGTTCATTTGCAGTGGCTAGAGGCCCTGGTGCACCCATTTTTCTCTCTCTCTCTCTCGCTCTCGCTCTCTCCTTTCCCCCCTTTCTCTCTCAAATCAATATTTTTTTTTTTTTAAATTTTTATTTATTTATTTGAGAGTGACAGACACAGAGAGAAAGACAGATAGAGGGAGAGAGAGAGAATGGGCGCACCAGGGCTTCCAGCCTCTGCAAACGAACTCCAGACGCGTGCGCCCCCTTGTGCATCTGGCTAACGTGGGACCTGGGGAACCGAGCCTCGAACCGGGGTCCTTAGGCTTCACAGGCAAGCGCTTAACCGCTAAGCCATCTCTCCAGCCCTCAAATCAATATTTTTTTAAAAGATGAATCTTTAGTAATAAGGATCCTCAAAGAGGAAGTCATCTTAACCAAATTATGTGGAACTGACTGAACTTACCATTCATAACACAGCCAAACTAAACACTGCTTCAATGACCTCTACTTTCTGACCTGGAAAAGCAATTAAGGGAACCAGCTTTGCCTCACCAAAGCATGCCATGCTTTTCTGACCTCTGAATGCAAACATTTTGAGTTTAAAGAGTGAAGCAGGATTTAGACCATTTGGTATTAGAAGGTTAGGTGTGTGTTTATTTTAGGTTGACCAGGGTGGTTTTAGTCAAAATGTTTCATTGCTTGAGAATCAGAGAACCTAGTTATTGCCAGACTTAATTATAATTTGACAAATGAAGAAATGAACCATGTTATAATTTTCACCTTTAAAATTAGAAATGTCAGGTGTGGTGATGTAAGCCTATAGTTCCAGATACTTGGGAGGCTGAGGTAGAGGTCACAACCAGCCTAGACAACATAATCAGACCTCATCTCAAAAAGGCAAACAAACAAAAAATTGGAATTAAAAGTAATTCCTCAGACTTAATATACACTTGAATACTATTAGTACTTCAGATAAGCTTAAAGCTAAAAATAAAAGAATAAAGTTCTCAGTTGAGATAAAAGTTCAGGACTCAATATCATAAAGCTGAGATATTATGCACAAGGAATTATTAAGTTTGAGGGTAAAACAGATGGATTTAAAGGGACTGCAGTGGGAAATGATAATTCTTTTCAATAAATGGTACTGCAACAATTGGGTATATATGTGGGGAAAAGCTGAACTTCGACCTTCATTTCACACCATACACAAAAATTACATCAATACAGGCCTCTCGACATACCTAAATGTAAGAGTCAAAACTATAAAAATTTATCAGGAAAGCATATGCATTAGATAACACTAAAAGAATAATACATAAAAAATAGTAAACTGAAGCCAGGCGTGGTGGCGCATGCCTTTAATCCCAGCACTCTGGAGGCAGAGGTAGGAGGATCGCCATGAGTTCAAGGCCACCCTGGGACTCCATAGTGAATTCCAGGTCAGCCAGAACTAGTGTAATACCCTACCTCGAAAAACCAAAAAAAAAAGTAAACTGGATTTCAACAAAACTAAACAAGTTTATGCATCAAAAGATATCATTAAAAACATATTCTAGCTTTAAAAATGTTGTAAATTACATACCTTATAAGAAAACTGACATTCAAGACACATTTTAAAAACTCTTATGAAATAAATGACCCAATTTAAAATGGGGATAAGACTTAAACAAACATTTCTCCAAGGGAAAAATATGAGTGGTACTAAGGACATAAAAAGATGCTCAATAGAATTAGTCATGAAATGCATATTAAATTCACAACAAAACAGTCACATGTGTCTACAAAGATGGTCAAAATTAAAGTTACAAGTAATTTGTAATGTTGTCCAGGTATGTGAAAATGAGAACCCCTATACTATGGAGGTGTAAAATGACACAGGCACTTTGGAAGACAGTTTGGTAGTTTCTTATAAACAGTTAAACATAAATTTGCTGCTAGTCAGGAATTCATTCCTAAGAATACATCCAAGAAAAGTGAATACAGGAATGGAGGAATGGCTTAGCAGTTAAGGCACTTGCCTGAAAAGCCAAAGGACCCAGGTTCGACTCCCTAAGACCCACATAAACCAGATGTACAAGGTGGCACATGCATCTGGAATTTGTTTGCAGTAACTGGAGACCTGGCACATATCATTCCACTATTGACTATTTGCATGTTGTGGTAGTTTGATTCAGGTGTCCCCCATAAACTTAGGTGTTGTGGAATTCTAAGTTCCCAGCTGATGGAGATTTGGGAATTAAGGCCTCCTGGAAGTGGTGCATTGCTGGGAGCGGGCTTATGGGTATTATGGCCAGTTTCCCCTTGCCAGTGTCTGGCACCATCTCCTGTTGCTATTGTCCACCTGATGTTGTCCAGGAGGTGATGTCCACCTTCTGTTAATGCCATCGTTTTCCCCTGCCATCATGGAGTTTCCCCTGGAGTATGTAGGCCAAAATAAACCTTTTTTTCCCCCACAAGCTGCTCTTGGTCAGGTGATTTCTGCCAGCAATGCAAACCTGACTGCAATATATGTGAACTAATTTGTATTACATTATTGCTATGTGGTTTAAAAATGGGCAATGCAGCAGAATAGACTTAATTTGTCCCTTCTGTTGTGATTTTGTTTGAATGTGAAATGTCCCTCATAGGCTTGTATATTTGAACACTTGGTCCCCAGCTGTTGGTACTGTTTGACAAAGTGGTGGAACCTTTACAAGGTGGTAGAACCTTTAGAAGGTGGAGCTTACTGGAGGAAGTGGGTCACTGGGAGGCAAGCCTTGAAGTTTTATAGCCAGGTCCCACTTCCTGTTTGCTCTCTGCTTGCTGTTACTACAGTGTGACCAGTTCTGCTCATGCTGCCTTGCCTCTCCACCACCACCTTTGCTCAGGAGAAAATGTATGCCCTTGAAACTGTAAACCAGAATAAATCCTTCCTTAAGCTGCTTTTTATCAAATGTATTTGTTCACAGCACTGAGATAGTAACTAATACGCTTGCCTTGCTTCACCAATATTCCCAGTACCAAACACTTTCAATGACCACATTTGTATATATCTCATTCAAATCTCCTTTCTCTGTTTCAGCTCAGTATTTTATTTTGGCAGTCAAGAAAGGGAATGCTGTTTTTCGGGATCATTTTACACTACAGCTGAAAGATTTAATATGCATATAACTATACCAATCCTGGAAATAGATCCTGAAGAAATTGATGTTAACAAATTAACAAAAATACCTGTACATCAATGTTTACTGTAGAACTATTCACAACAGCCTATGGATAAAAAGACAAAGTAGAATGAAATCATGTTTTCACAACTGGATGGAATTGGAGATCATCACGTTAAGTGAAATAAGCCTGACTCTGAGAGATAGCTTCACAGTTTTCCTCATCTGTAAAATCTAGATTTTCCGGGTGTGGTGGTGTACATGAGAGGCAGAGAGGTAAGAAGATCACTGTGAGTTAAAGACCAGCCTCAAACTATAGAGTGAGTTCCAGATCATCCTATGCTAGTGAGACCCTCTCTCGGGAAAAAAATAAATAAATAAAATAAAAATCTAGATTTTACCATGTGTGTGTAAGACATGAAAGCAGAGGGAGAAACTATTTTGGGAGAGGAAAGAGACCAGTAGAGTGAAGAGACTGGACAAGAAAGGGCAATAATAGATGAGTATGTTCAAAGTATATTACATATATTATAAAATATAATGAAATTAGGACTACAGAGATTCCTCGGTGGTTAAGGATTCTTTAAAGCCTTCATCTATAAGCACAACATGCCTACGGCAGTGGAAGGTGAACTCAGGAGAAATGCCACAGCTTGTCTTGCCTTCCCAATAGCACACAAGACATCTTATCTCAAACAAAGTGAGAGGTAAGGATCAATACGCTAAAGCTGTCCTCTGACCTCTACACATGTACCACGTGCACACAGGTACACATAAACACACACAACATAACATATCTATAATATAAAACATTCACATATATAATAATGAAACTCTTTTTCTTTTCATTTTCAAGGCAGGGCCTCACTCTAGCACAGGCTGACCTAGAACTCACTCTGTAGTACTAGGCTAGCCATGAACTCACAGCGATCCTCTTATCTATCTTCCAAGTGCTGGGATTAAAGGGGTGTGCCACCACACTCAGTGAAATTCATTATTTAGTACAATGAATATATGCAAATGAATAAAAGTAGATGGATAGATATGATAAATTTCTCAAATTCTAAAACAATTGCTCAATTTAGCTTTTCTTACTATAGCTACAAATAGAAATGTTATCTTACCTTAATCTATACCATCATTTTGCTATATTCCAGCAAGAACACGCACTGAACCTAAATAGTTCTTTAATACTGGCAACATGATCAGCACTACAGATTTGGGGCCAGACTTTGACCTCCATGTGTATGTGGCATGCCAATAAAATAAATGGCACATATAAAAAAAACAAATAAAAAAATAAAAATAGAGTATCATTATCCCCTATAAGTTTCCTTATGATTGAAAAGACAGGAAAAAGCTATTTCTAACTTAGAAAAACCTCTTACTAACAAGTTTCCATTACTCTAAATGAAGAATCTCTTGAGCCAGTGAGAGATAAAGCACTGAGTTCCTCCGACAAGGTTTTGGCTTCACATTTTAAATTTCTTACTGTGAAAATGACAGTTATAAAATTCATTATGGTATAAGTGACAGATAGAAAAAAGAAATCAGACCTCAGCTAGCACTTATTAAGTATACTCTTCCCTCCAAGAAGCTTTACCAGTTAAATAACTAGAAGATAATAACACACAAATTTAGTAAGTGTCTGTTTATAGAAGTAACAAACAGAAAATGGCTTAAATATCTAATAGAAAACTGGACAAATAAATTCCAACATGGAATATTTTAAGTGGTGCCAAGGATAAACATATAATCAAGAAAGGGTGTGTTAAAAAAGACAACAGCCATATAACATGGGCATTTTCCATTAAAAAAGGCTACATACATGAAAATAGGAAAACTTCATGCCAGGTGTGATAGCCCATGCTTGGGATATTGTGCCTTACCTTGTTTCAAAGAAAAAAAAGTGAGAGGGCTGGAGAAATGGCTCAGCAGTTAAGGCACTTGCCTGCGGAGCCTAATGACCCAGGATCCATTCCTACGTAACCACATAAAGCCAGGTGCACAAGGTGGTACATGCCTCTGGAGTTCATTTGTAGGAGCTAGAGGCCCTGACATGCATTCAGATTCTCTCTCTCTCCCTCTCTCTCTCTCACCTTGCAAATAAATAATTTTTTTTAAAATAATGAAAGAGGAATATTGAGATTATAGCCCTAGTAGCCATATCAGCATTATTTATTATTGGAAGATGGACATTCTAGGATCACACTCAAGCCTGACTAATCATAATCTCTGGGATCAATCTGTCTCAGTAAATCTGTAAGTGATTTGGACCCACTCAAAGGTTTGACACCTACACTTAGATTTCTTTTGTTTTGTTTTCCCAGATAGGGTCTTACTCTAGCCCAGGCTAACCTGGAATTCACTATGGAGTCTCCGGGTAGCCTCGAACTCACAATGATCCTCCTACCTCTGCCTCCCAAGTGCTGGGATTAAAGGCGTGCACCACCACGCCTGACTACACTTAGATTCTTTATTGAGATAGAATCTCTCTGAGACAATGATGACAACTGAACTTTTCTAGAAAATGTAGCTCTAGACAAATGCTCAGTTTATGCATAAATCAGGGAAGAGGATATCTGCAGTAGTACAGTACTATTTTCAGATGGAATCTACTGAGCTCTAACAGTCTTCAATATACTAAATAACACATATATATGGCATATAAATTACCAAAAATTAAATTGGGAAAAATAAAAGCCCAAGCTATAAGGCAAACTCTCAAGTTATACACAACAGTATTTCCCCAGTTTGTCCTCACTTACTTGGATCCTAAGTCTGATACATAATCCACTGGGTTTAATTATGCAACTTTCTAAACCTCTTTGATTTTATAGGTTGAACCAGTAGTCTTTGCAGTGGAGGTTCTAACCTGATTACTATTTCACTGGCTGTCAATTTGTCCTATTTTAGAAAGTATGGCACAGAACTCATGGCCTAAACCATGTAGTTTAAATAGATCATTTATAGTTTATACTAAGAATCAAAATAAAGCTTTAGAGACCTCAAGTAATAGCTTCATAAGAAAAGACCAACCCAGATATTAAAAGATTTAATTATAACATGTATAATCATTTAATTTTACTTTTCAAAATCAATTTTTTAGGTTTCTGTGTATATGTATATATGTGTGTGTGTGTGTGTATATATATATATATATATATATATATATATATATATATGTGTGTGTGTGTGTATACATATATATATATATATATACACACATACATACATTCATATGTTGGTATTCTATGCTAATGAATTTTAACCACATAAAAATATAAATTTTATCTTAAGAAAAATATTCCAATTTTTAAAACACACTGTATGCACACCTGCTATTCTTCTATCAATTTAAGCAGGAAACCATTTCTCCTCCACATCATGAGCAATAGAAAAGTACTTATTAAAACATTAATCACAGTCCATTATACTCTGACTCACTGCCAAAAGTTCCCATTACATCACTGAAAATATCTATTAACCAAACCTGCTTCTGACAAGTTACAGGACTGTAGTGTTTAGAATTTAGTAATGTAAGTCAGTTTAAAAAGAACAGTTGCACAATTGATTTTGCAGTGGCAGAAAAAATAATTAATTTTTCCAACATTTATTACTACAAGGTGGATTTAACTGCTGTTTCTAATGTGAAATTATCCAAAAATTATTTCAAACTTCACCTACTGTTATTAGATACATTGACCATGAAAATATTAAACCCAATGACTAAAATGTGAAATGAGAGAATTTTCAAATGTGAACACAGTACTATATATGAAACTGTATTGACTTGTGTAAATATGGGCCTTGTTTAGAGCAAGGTCTCACAGGAAATTGTCACAAATGAAAGCCATCCCTGTTTTCCACTCCCCCTCTTTAGGATTTATGTTTTTACATTTAAAACTAGTTATACAGAGAAACAAAACATGGAATCAGTACCTTTCAGTCAGGATAATGACTACTTTGGGGATTGTGGGGATGTTTAAATAAATTCTAGTAATTTTTAATAATACTATTAGAACAATGCTTCAGCCTATTTTGATTTTGTACTAACAGAACTATGTGGTTTCTATTTCTTGGATTGTTTGTTTAGGAAGAGGTGACACTTGCTTCTTAGCTCATGGCAACAACATTCCAACCTAGAAGGAAGGGAGACAGCATTTATAAAGTACTACAAAATAAGCACGGGTTTGATGGCTAATTGTTTCTTAGGACAGAAACTACTTACAGTTTATGATTTCATACACTGAAAAAAGTTAGTGCCAAACACATGGGTTGTTGGCTTATATTTTAAAGTTTTCAGTAATGAATACATATTACTGACAATAGGAAAAAGAAGTGATTCCAAGATGACTGAGGAAGGGAAGAAGAAAAAGCTTATTTGTTACAAATTTAAATTTGTATGGCTGTTTCTGAAAATGAGTGAATGACAAATTCCAATAGCTCATATAAAATCTAGTGTTTCCAAGGTTTACGTTTACATTACTTTAATGTTTCTTGTGTTTCATTTAGTGGGAAAAGACATAGTAGAAGTCCTTATAGAAATTAAAAGAATTTATTATGTCTTAGTTAATAAGGAGGCATAAAAAAACAGACATAGGTCAAAATCACAAGACATGATAAACATAAATTCAGAATATTTAAAAACAGGAGCCTATATGCTTTATAGTGAAAGGTTAAAAGTATCACCAAGTCCACCTATCTAATTTCCTACCAACTCAATTTCCCAATTATATTTTTTTAGTGTCTCTAAGTGGATATATAATTTCTAAATATGTTAATTTTTTTAAGTTATCTCTTAAAAGAATATCAATCTTTTATGGTACAACTCAAATAATCACCTGAATCCTATTTGTGATCTGAGTTTTCAACTAGGAAATTGAAAATTAATGTGTGGCTGGCAGCCTAATTTAAAGTTTCATCAATTTAACTAATAGACATACTTACAAGAGAGGCTCAAATTCTGTGTTTGCAATTTATGTCTGTTTGCTTTTCTGCCTCCTTATTAACTAAGGTAAAATTCATGCCTTTGGTTTCTCCAAAGAAAGGCAATACAACTACAGATTCTATAGATATTAAAATGAAAATAGCATAATATGAACAGATTTATGACAATATATTTAAATTTGGAATGGAGGAATTCCTAGAAAATGTCAAATATTAAAGGTTTATTCAAGAAAAAAAGGGGGGCTGGAGAGATTGCTTAGTCGTTAAGGTGCTTGCCTGTGAAGCCTAAGGACCCATATTCAACTCTCTAGGTCCCACATAAGTCAGACACAAGGTGAAGCAAGTGACATGTACTAGGCGGCATACATGTCTGGAGTTCGATTACAGTGGCTGGAGGCCCAGGCATGCCAAATCTCTCTCTCTTTCTCTTTCTCACATAAAAAAAAAGAAAAAGAGGTAGTGCTAAAACCTAACACTGGAGACAAGGTACTAACACCTGTTTCTTGTACTATGTTATATAATAGTGTGCTGGGATACCCAAAGAGAACAATAAGAAAGAAAATAAAACAAAGCATGCAAACTGGTAATGAAAGAGCCTAAAGGCTTTTATTTCAAAGGACATAATCTACTAGAAAAAAGTGAGTTGAATGAAGTTGCAGACTGAATACAAATGAAATTGCTTCCCTCTGGAAGTGAACAACCCTGGCTGATATTGTATAATACAATACCATCTATAAGAACATTAATAATACAGTGGACTTAAGGATAAATATGGTGAACACATAAAAGACCTGTAGACTTACAAGCTATAAAACCCTGAGAAAAAATAAAGAACAGTTGAATAAAATGGATAAATTCACCGGTTCATGCAATCAGAATCAGCAGATTCTGTTTTTAAGATGCCAACTCACCACAGATTTATATAAGTTCAATCTCAGTTAAGTCACATCAAATCCTAAGAGAGTGGCAACCCAATAGCAACAAGCACAAGTATCTGGAGAGTATTTCCTCATTCCTGATTCATTCTTCCAGAAAAGATGTCTTCCTACATATATAAGTGACTGATTTTAGGACTGGGCTAGCAAAAATATAAGATGAGAATACAGTATCCTATAGGGAAAGAAAATGAGAAGGTGATTTTAAAAATTCCACAGGTAAGATCACAGCTTACAACCTTTGAATCCAGTTGCAGGTTTTGGTGAGACAGTGATTTCTCTGGCAAAAAAGTCAGCAATATACAGGAATCCATTTTGTCACCCTACATGACTTGGAGAGAAGTGGCCGGTGCCATCTTGAAAGGAAACCTATTGTTAAAAATGAAGCTCTTCCAGTGGCCTGAGAACAAGGAATAGTCGCAAGGCAGGAAACCCAAATTTAACCTGTTTCAGCCCTCAGGTTGGAGATAGCCCTGAGAGGCAGAGATGAAGAGCAGTACTAAATGCCTCAATGGCCAGTAGACCCCATCACCAAGATAACTCTGGGTTTTATACCCCTGGGATCAATCTGCTTTTATAATCAATCTCTGAATATACCTTTCTATCCTGAGATTCTGCAACTCCAGGACCTGCTTGCTGACCATAACTGCACAGCCTCATCAGGAGGATTAAAACATAGCGGGCACTGAGAAAAAGTCAGGGCATCTACCTGAGCAGATCACAGAACTAAGGTTGTTTCCCCAATGTCCAATGTACATAGGAGACACCCCAAGACAGAACATGAGCTATCCCAGGGATCCAATCTGGGGCATTTTTGGCGAGCAGGATAACCTGTGCAGTCCACAGAAGGCAAAGCTCAGTATGGCCAGCAGAGGCCCCAGGTATGCACCAAAGGGAAGTGAAGGCAGCTCTGAGGAACCACACTCATCCAACACAGGTGCAACATGAGCGCACACCACAGAAAAGACAACGCCCAAGGTCAGTAGTCTCCAGACCCGGCAAGCTTGAATTCCCGAGGACCTAGGAAGCAAGCAGCCCTCCAACACCTCACCTCCCTTTGTGTTTGCTACTCCTACCTCACCTGGCTTTGTAGCCTACTACAGTTTTAACAGCATCTTTACTGTATGATTTAAAATTTATTATTATTTTTTATTTTTTCTTTATTTTTATTTATTTGAGAGCGACAGACAGAGACAGAAAAAGGTAGATAGATAGAAAATGGGCACACCAGGGCCTCCGGCCACTGCAAACAAACTCCAGATGCATGTGCCACCTTGTGCATCTGGCTTACATGGGTCTGGGGAATTGAGCTTCAAACCGGGATCCTTAGGCTTCACACCAAGTGCTTAACTGCTAAGCCATCTCTCTAGCCCGATTTTAGAATTTTTAATGTTTTTATGTTTTTTTAATATTTTATTTATTTACTTGACAGAGAAAGAGGGGTTGAGAGAAAGAGAACACTAGGGCCTCTAGCTACTGCAAATGAACTCCAGGCACATGCACCCCCTTGTGCATCTGGCTAACATAGGTCCTGGGGAATTGAACCTGGGTCCTTTGGCCTTGCAGGCAAATGCCTTCACCATTAAGCCATCCCTCAAGCCCTGTTTTTATGGATTTTTATTCCCCCTTCATGCATTCATCTTATTTTGTTACACAGTTTTCATTATGGAGCCATCCTTTCACTTTTCTGTTCTTTTTTACTTTTTTGTTACCTATGTTTCTCCTAATTCTGTACTATTATTTCCATGTTGACTTTATCTTAATGATTCTACTTTTTAAAGAAAAGCTTTCTTCTGTTTTAATTTTGTATATTTTTTTTACATGTAAGGGTGGCATGTGTGGTGTGGCATGCATATGGTATATGTACATGTGTGTGTGGCTGCATGTGCAAAGGCCAGAGGAGGATATCGAGTGTCCCCTTCTATCGCTCTTTTGCATGTAACTTTGAGATGCAGTTGTTCAGTGAACCTGAAGCTGCCATTTTTTGTCATACTGGCTGGCCAGCAAGCCCTGGGAATTCTCTGACCTTCACTCCCCACATGACTGGGATTACAGGTATTTATGTCCATGCTCAACTGCTTAGGAGGGTGCTGGGGAATCAAACTCAGGGCAAATCCGGCCCTCTCACGCCCTCATATTGGCATGGCAAGTGCTCTTAATGGCTGAGCCATCTCCACATCCTTCTTTTTTTAAGCAGTGCCAGGGATTACATCCAGGGCTTTGTGAAAGCTAAGCAAGCACTCTAGCCCTGACCTATATCCCAGTGTTTTTGTTTTTAATTCGTTTGCTACATTTATCTAATTTTGTCTTTGAACTTTCTTGTGATTATTAGGAAATATTTATTCCCTTTTTTTAATCTCATCTTGCTCTTATCTCTGCCTTCCATAACATTCATTATCACTCTACATCTTCTGGTCTCTTACTGACCCCTGTTTCTCCTTTGATTTTATCCTCTGCCTGCTTCTTTCCTTTATCTCATTTAGTTAACATTTCCATATTTATCCTAAGTAATTTTTATTATCTTAAATTTCTGTGTGTGGTATGTGCACAGCGGTACAGGAGTGTTTATACTGTGTGCGTATATGTGTATGCAGGTATGTGTGCACATACGTATGCATGTGTGTGGAGGTCTGAGGACAACCTATTCTTGAGATTTAACTGCAACCAACAGATACAAAATATAAATTCACAGGAGTCCATAGAATATGTTGAAAAATATGTCACATTTTATTCTAAAACAATATTTAAGAAATACAAAAATAGTTAAAATAAGTTATTTTATCTTAACAGATTATGGTAGAATAAAAGCAAAAATTGAGGGCTGGAGAGATGGCACAGCAGTTAAGGCTTTTGCCTGCAAAGCCTAACAACCAGGGTTCAATTGTCCAGTATCCATGTGAAAGCAGATGCACAAAGTGGTGCATGCATATGGAGTTTGTTTGCAGCAGCTAGAGGCCCTGATTCCCATGCCGCCCTTTCTCTCTGTCTCTCTTCTCTCTCTGTTTGCCCTGGTGTGCCAATTTGTTTCTGTCTGTCTTCTCTGTTTCTCTGTGCTTGCAAATAAATAAATAAAAATATTTTTTAAAACCTGGAAATTGACTGTAGGGGAAAAAAAAACCTCGTAAATACTTGGAGAAAGAATGATACATTCCTGAATGACCAGTGGGTCACTGAAGAAATCAGGGAGAAACTTAAAAACTGATGCCTAGAACCAAAGGAAAACAAAAGTGCACCTTCTCCAAATCTTTTGCATGTAGCTAAGGCAATCTGGTAGGAAAGTGAGTAGCTCTGAAATCTTACATTTAAAAGACTGAAAAAATATAATAACTAAAGATGTGCATCAAAGTCTTATAAAAGCAAGAATGAGTCAAATTAAAAAGCAAAAAATAATGAAGATTAAGGTATCACTGAACAAAATGGAGACTAAAAGAACATTATAATCAAAAAGTTGGTTTACTGAAAATTAAACAAGATTATCAAACCCCTAGCCAATCTAACCAAAACAGATAGGAGAAGGGATGCCACCATAGATTCCAGTGAAATTTAGCAAATCATTAGGAGATACCTTGAAAACTTATATTACAAAAAAACTGGAAAAATCAAGGAAGAGGAGGTAAATTTCTAGTTACATATTAACCTAATAAAATGAAATCTAAGCCGGGCATGGTGGCGCACACCTTTAATCCCAGCACTCGGGAGGCAGAGGTAAGAGGACTGCCCTGAGTTCGAGGCCACCCTGAGACTACATAGTGAAGTCCAGGTCAGTCTGGACCAGAGTGAGACCCTACCTCAAAAAAACAAAAAAACAAACAAACAAACAAAATGAAATCTAGAGGATGTCAATAGTAGAAAGAACAATATGGGAGGCATCACAATATCTGATCTCGGGTTATGCTGCAGCGCCATAGTGCAGTATATGGCACTGGTGCAAAAGCAGAGATCGAGTGGGGCTAGAGGGATGGCTTTATGGTTGGGGTGTTTGCCTCCAAAGCCAAAGGACCCAGGTTCAATTCCCCAGGACCCACACAGCCAGATGCACAAGGTGGCACATGTGTCTGGAGTTTGTTTGCAGTGGGTGGAGACCCTGGTACACCTATTCTCTCTGTCTGTCTGTCTGTCTGTCTGTCTCTCTCTCTCTCTCTCTTTCTCACTCACTCACTCACTCTAATAAATAAATAAATTAAATTTAAAAAATAATTTAAAAAACATATCAAGTGGATCAGAACAGGTGACCCAAAAATGACTACACACAGCTACAACCACTTAATTTTTTAAAAAGGTGTCAAAAAACATACATTGGGATAAAAGACTCCCTCTTCAACTAATGATACAAGGAAAACTGGGTTATATATGTACAAGAATGGAACAAGATTCATATTTCTCACCTTACACACACCAAAAAGAAAAATAACTGTAAAATAGATCAAAGACTTTGGTGTAATACCCAAAACTTTGAAATTGCTAGGGGGAGATGGGGGAGAACAAGTCAAAGTACAGGCCTTAGCCTAGGCAAGGACTCTCTGAAAATGACTCCAATAGCACTGGAAATAATCCCCAAAACTGACTAGTGGAACTGCAGAAAAAGTTTCTGTAGTACCTCAAAGAAAGTAATTAATAGAGTAAAGAGAGAGCCCGTGGGGAGAAACATCTTTGCCAACTATACATATGACAGAATCTAGAATCTAGAACTTCAAGAAGAAATTTTTAATCTTATCAGTAAATGGCCTAGTGAATTGAGTAGACAATTCTCAAAGGAAGAAATAAAAATTGTCAACAAATAAAACTAGTGTTCAGCAACCTTAACCAAGAAAATACAAATTAAAAGTATGTTTTGATTTCATCCCTCTCCAGTCAGAATGGCTATCAAGAACATAAATGACAAAAAGTGCTGGCAAGGATGGGAGAAAGTAGAACCCTCAAACACTGCTGATGGGAAGGTTAACTGGTGCAGACTCTATGGAAACTGGCATGAGTTTCCTCAAAAAACTAAAAATAGAACTTCTCTATGGCACAACTATATCATTCCTGGGTGCATACCCAAAGGAATAAATCCTACCGCAGAGATACCTGCACAGCCATATTCACTGCTGCACGATCCACACATGCCATGATGATACGGAAACAACCTAGATGCCCATTAATAAATAATTGGATGAAGAAAGTGTGGGACATATCACCAGGCTACCTGAGCCGGTGACCAAGGCTGATACCCAAAGGACATAATCCTAGTATATTTCTTGACATGCCTATACTAATAAGAAAGTATAACTTCAGTCTCATTATGAGGGGAAAGAAGCAGACAAATTCTAATCAAAAGCTATTCTATAAAATACCTGAATACTAATAATACCCTAAGTCTCTAGTCATCAAACATAACTCTGTCAAAGACAGAAAAATATCAAAGTCAAGACAAGCATAACACAAATGAGTTTTAAAAGTAACATGACTCTCTCTCTCCCTCTCTGTTGCTCTCAAATAAATAAATAAAAATAAACAAAAACGGGGCTGCATAGATGGCTTAGTGGTTATGTGCTTGCCTATGAAGCCTAAGGACCCCAGTTCGAGGCTCTATTCCCCAGGACCCACATAAGCCAGATGCACACAGTGGCACAGACATCTGGAGATCCTTTGCAGTAGCTGGAGGCCCTGATGCACCCATTCTCTCTCCCTCTCTCTTCCTCTCTCTGTCTGTTGCTCTCAAATAAATAAATAAAAATAAACAAAAAAGGTAATATGATACCTTGATGGGAACCTGGCTCAGAGAAAGGATTAATTAAAACTAAGGAAATCAAAATAAAGTAGGAATTGTAGTTAATAAAAAACATATTAGGAGGCCAGGTGTGGTGGCACACACCTTTAATCCCAGCACTCGGGAGACAGAGGTAGGAGAATTGCTGTGATTTCAAGGCCACCCTAAGACTACATAGTGAATTCCAGGTCAGCGTGAACTAGAGTGAGACCCTACTTTGGAAAAAAAAAATTAACACACACACACGGGGGGGGGGGGCGCTGGAGGGATAGGTCATTGGTTAGGACACTTGCATGCAAAACCTAACAACCTGGGTTTGATTTCCCACCTGCAGCCAGATGCACAAAGTAGCACATGTGTACAAAGTTCATTTGCAGGGGCTAGAGGCCCTGGCATGCCTATTCTGCCTGTCTCTCTTTCCTCTCTATCTCTCTCTGCTTGCAAATAAATAAATAAATTTTAAAAGATACCTGGTCTGATTAATGTATACATATCTAGGTTTATAATTAATTATAATATTAATGATGGCAGTTAGCTGGGAGAATGACATGGGCTATATGTACACTTTACATTAGCAATTGCTTTCTAAACCCAAAGCTGCTCTAATACAATAGATTTTTGGGAGTCAGGGTTACACTATGTAGCCTGGGATAGCCCTTAACTTAAGAGGCATTCACCCCTCCTGCCTCTTCCTCTCTAAGTCCTGGAACTAGAGGCATGAACTGCCACACCTTGTAAAAAGACTGTTCACAGCTATTTACATTAACCCTCAGTTCCCTTACAAAATTATTACCGTAACATTTCTGTAACATCCAGTAAGAGGCTATTAAAGACAGCTGGGGCTTGAAGTCTTGTTGAAGCTTTCAGAAAACACTTAAAATTCAGAATTTTGGGGCCAGGTAGATGGTTCAATGGTAAAAGGCACTTGCTTACAAAGTCTGCCTGCCTAGGTTTGATTCCCTAGTACCCACTTAACCCCAAATGTGCACAAAGGTACATCTGGAGTCTGTTTGCAATCGTAGGAGGACCTGACATGCTCATTCTCATTATCTCTCTCCCTCTCTCTCTTGTCTCAATAATATTTTTTAAAATTCAGATTTTTGTTCTCAGCCCATAATCATAAAGAAAAATAATAATGAAGGAATACATTTCACTATTACTAGGTAAGCCATAAGAGCCTAAGAGAGCCTTCTCAATTATAAATATGTGACTAACAGTAAAATGTAATCATTTATATGAATTTTCAGATATCAAAGAAAACCAGTTGGTGAATTACTAATATATTTTGGAGTATACAATTCATTGATTGTTAGCCAAATTAGAACACTGTGCAACCATTACAACTCAATTGCAGAACATTACCCTTCTCCCCAAAATAGATCCTACATGCTGACCTGCAATCAATAAAGTATTATTTTTCAATACAAACAAAAAGGAAACCTTACCACATCTAACTTGTCTATAGTCTGCATGGTCTGTGGTCTATATAGTCATTAAACAAGATAGATTTTTATTGAGTAACAATGCGGGACAAGTACAATAATCAACTATTTTGCTTAAAAAAAAACTTATGTCAGGTTCTTATTTATTTATTTATTTACCTATTTGAGAGAAGGAAAGAGGCAGAGAGAGAGAGAGAGCGCATGCGCACACAGGAATGCCAGGGCTTCCAGCCACTGCAAACAAACTCCAGACATATGCGCCACCTTGTGCATCTGGCTAACATGGGTCCTGAGGAAGCTAACCGAGGTCCTTTAGCTTTGCAGGCAAGTACCTTAACCACTAAGCCATCACTCCAGCCCAAATATCAGGTTCTTTTAATTTTTATGATGTTTATACACCAAGAGGTGTTTGTTACAGTTTTTAAATGTTATAAGCAAGTATGCAAATAAAGATTTCTGAGAGAAAAAAAATGTTAATATATAATTAGTTGATCCTTTTCTCCAAAGTTCATAAATTGAAAAATGGGAATGCCTAACAATTAAGGAACAACAGAAATGATGGTTGTCTCTTCACCCAAATTACAATTCGTTTATTATTTTCAAAAGCACTGTATTTTGATAATATAATCACAAAAGGATGAGAGATAATAAGCTTGAAATTATTATTAACATATTTGAAATCTTGATTCCATACTGCATTGACACAGAAATGCAAGAGAAAACAAAAGTAATGAGAAGTTCAAATTTATTACAGATGTATTATTAGACAATAACTGCAGGAAGATACATAAACGGTGATATTGTTTTTGACTTTACACAGTATCAGTAAAAAAATTAATCTAAAGTAAGACTTATATTCCAAAAGAAAGATATTAAAATAATTATACTCATTTGCTTTTTACAAACATAGCAGTATTTTAAAATGTATAATATACTGTCACATTATAATTTCTGCTTTGAAATTTGACTTGCAAATTTGTCAATTAGCTCATTAAAAGTAATTTTTCTACACACCATATACAGTGAGTGATATAGTCAAGATTTGTCTATTTATCTTGGATTCTGATTCAGATATCTTTAGTTGACTTTAATTTTAAAAGTCACTTGCATGAAGCAACAGACTACTAATAGATAGGAAGTATCTTCCTGACAAGGATGAGTTTGGCAGAACTTAATAAAATTTCTTTTTCATAGCAAATTCCAGAAACTACAATACACTGTTAATATAGGACTCATTTAGCAATTTTTTAATATTCCCCACATTTAAATTTTTAATACAAATAAAAGTTCCAAGTGTCAACGTTCTGTTTCTTTATCTTTACAATCACTGTTTATCAAAATATAGTGTGTGAACTCAAGAATACGTCTATCACAATAGAATTAGAAGCAGAAATTTTACCAGAAAGGACCCATGAGACTTTGAAAACTTACTCCTTAATGAGGTCAAAAGTAGCAGAGTTTATAGAATTGAGGGTGGGTAAGAGGAGTTTAGGGCCAACTGAAAAATGGAGTTCATGGAAATAATGTCTGTGTATAATATTAATATTATTAAATATTACATAAATAAATCATGCTGTGCTAATTGGGAATATATTCACTATTAAATTCAAAAAAACACAGCAATTGTTTAAAATGTAAACCAACAACAAAAAAAAAATTCAGGAAGAATTTGAAATTGAGGGCTAGAGAGATTGCTTAGTGGTTAAGGTGCTTGTCTGCAAAGCCTAAAGACCCAGGTTCATTTCCCCAGTACCCATGTAAGCCAGATGCACAAGGTGGCACATGTGTCTGGAATTCATTTGCAATGGATGGAGGCCCTGGCATGCCCATTTGCTTACTCTCTCAACATTCCTCTCTCTGCCTCGTCCCCTGTCTCTCTTTCAAACATTGTTTATACCAGCTAGCTTATAACGGTTAAAAATTAAACTGACTATCCATTCATTAGTCATATTATTTCTTATATTCTCTACAGACAGTACAACTGCTTATTGCCTGCAGAGTACATGGCAACTTCATTGTTCAGTTAAAATCCTCAGAGCAACTAGTTGTTCAGATGAAAATCTTAGGAGCATCTGTTCTGTCATATCCCCCCCATAACCAATTTATCAGAAATTCTTCTGTTTCTGCTCTCAAAATTAGATTATGAATATAATCTAAACGCTTTACCAATCACACTGCTACCATATGTGGACATGCCACTCTTATCTTACTCAGAGTTGGTACACTTTTCTTGCTTTCACCATTGCCCCACCCCCACTCCATACACCACAATTGACTCTGCTATAGACTTTTCTGGTGTGTGTCCCATTACAGCATACCTCTGGCAATTTCCTCCTATGACTTCCCAATCTCCTTCCAAGCAAAAGGCCAAACCTTAACCATGGTCTAAAACCCTCTATTGCATGAACCTATAACCAGCTTGCCCCTTACATAAAACCTACCATCTCTAATCTTCTTTTCCTTCCATTCCTTCTACTGACCTCTGCTCTAGACACACTGGACCCTTTCCTCATCATCATACATACATTGCTTCTGGGCCTTTGTGTTTACATTCCTTTTTACTCTACCCAGGACATAACATGATTCAACTCTTTGCCTAATTCATGTTTACAAAAATACCATCATATAAAAGACTTCATCAAAAGCTACCTATATAAATATACATACATATATATGTAACAAAACAAAAACCCTTACCCTACTTTTGTCATTCTCCAACCTTTTATTCTACTGTATCTGTCTTCAAAGTACTAATGCCAGTTTTAATGGTTACTTTTATGTGTCGATTTAGACAGCTTGTAAAATGTTATTTCTTGGTGGGTTTGGCAGAATATTTCCAGAAGAGATTAGCATGTAACTCAGTAGTGTTGAGTAAAGAACATTCACCCCCACCATTTTATAGGTATCATCCAATTCAGGTGAGGGCCTGAACAAAAAAAAAAAAAACTTGCAAAGGAGGGGCACATCTAGATCCAAAATATTTATCTTCTACCTTCAGGCATCAGAATTCTGGTTCGTTGGATCTTCAGATTCTGGGATTTAAAGTGCTCTAGACCATCTCCACCACCACCCAATCAGCTTCCTCTCGGGCCTTCAGCATTACATCACCTATGCCATTGTTCTTGGCTCTTTAGAGTCACAAAGGAATTAAATATAACTCCAGCTCTTCTTGTTCTCTAGGTTACAGACAGTAGCCTATGGGGTTCCATAATTACATGGGCCACTTCTCAAGATAAAGGTTCACTTATACACCTATGCAGCTTATCAGTTCTTTTCTATTAGAAAACTCTCACTAAATCACCAATTAACATACTCAATAATGAATCTTCTGTATTATTGGTTTTATATCAGAATGTTAATAAACATTTTGTTTACTAACATTTCTTAAAACCCAGAAGAGTAACTGGCATATAGTACACACAACATAAACACTTTGATCAGAAATGAACAATAAAACAAAGAACTGCCAAAGAATCCATTGTTTCACATTAAATTGAATGAAAGTCCATAAGGTTTCATTTTCTAATGAAAGATATTCCAATGAATAGAGTCTGCAGAGTCTAAACAAATTTTATAGTGATTTGGAAGGAATAAATAGCTAAATTCCAGTAATAAACTAAACTTGCTTTTTTGGGAGTGTATAAAAAAATCTGAACTAAAATTATGTTTCACTGTAATAATTTATTATATTTAGTGCTACTATTCTGAGATTAATTTTAGACTACATTTCATTATATATTATAATTAGCATTATGATTTAATACTCTTAAAGTCCTAGCTACAAAAATGATTCTGGAATAGAGTGCATAATTACATTTCCTCAGTGACCTTGCAATCTCATGAGCGTTTACTCTAGACTAAACAGCTTCATTCAGCTGCCCTGTGTCTGACTGTTGATGAAAGAAGCTTGTTTGACAACTGCTTCAAGTAGAAACATATTTTTCCGTGATTGCATTAAAAAAAAAAGACTTAACACTTACCAGACTAGAGCCAGACTAGAACTTAAAGCACAAAGATTCATGTTGATATGTGAGTTGGTTTCTAATTCAAATACCAACAAAAAGCAGATATTAAAGACATTTTGCTATCACGGTCATAAAAAGAAAGAAAACTAAATAATATTTTCATAATTATAATGAAATTTAATACATATTATGTGTTACACACAGTACAAGTCTCTGTGACTTCTTAAAATTTTTTATAGTCTTTGATTTTCTGATGATCCTGAGACTCTGTAAAATTAATATATAAACTTAAACAGGCAGCACAAAAATTAAAGTAAAATGAATAATATACTTAATTATTAGGCCAGTCATATGTTATTATCAACAGGTAAAAGTTTGACTAGGTAACACCTTCACCAAAAAATAGTGTACATCACATATTCCTATGGAAAGTTTAGAAAACAAGCAAGTCTCCTACCTTAAAATTCTAACCTATTTCTAGAAGAAGAAAAAAAAGCACACTCACAGTAATAGTAAATGATACAAATACTCTATATCACAATTGTGGTAGTGGTCACCAACTGTATAAATTTGTCAAAACTCATAGACAAAGATAGATACTTACTTAGCACAGGTATTTTGCTATATATAAAATTATATCTTAATGCAGTTGATTACATAAGTTCTAACTGGTAATGTTTTGAGTTGAAAGTCTTAGAGAATGCCTTCAATTGTTCATCAATAGAAATAAGAACTAATCTATTTAGAAGAAATTTTATGAATTATAATAACCTGGGCATGGTGGCTCATGTCTTTAATCCCAGTACTTGGGAGGCTGAGGTAGGAGGATTGCTGTAAGTATGAGGCCAGCCTGGCCTAAACTATTTATTCTAAATTGGTCTATGCTAGAGTGAGACCTTGCTTCAGAAAAAAAAAACAAATCAAACAAAAAATTTTAATAATATAGTGTATTATTAGACAACAGATATGTAAAATGTAAAACGGCAAATGTAAAAATGTACTTAATAAAAATTAAATATAAATAATAAAATATTTAATATCTATCTAATGTGATGTTTAAATTTTTTTCTATAGAAAAACTTTATAAACATCATTATACCTAATGATGAAATAACTGAAGCATTCAGAGAAAAATCAGAAACAAAAACTGCAGTGATCAAAATCATATACAAGGTCTAAATATAAGTATGAAAACAGAATCAGAAATATAATATTTAAAAGAACAACTTATTTTTTACTAACTCTTAAATAAAACCTCAGATATTTACCCAATTTAACTCATTAAACTCAGTCTAGTACTACTACTAGATAAAAAAAATTAAAAAATATTAAATGTCTTTCATCTTTCATTTATAGTAACAAGGAATAGATAAAAATAATGAAAGTAAATATTCAGAGCACCAAAAGTATACTGAAATTTCTAATATGTGTATCTATATATATCCCAACTAATTTTAAATGCCTATTCTTTTCTAATTGGTTTATATATTTAAAGCAATTCCAAATAAAATGGCAAAAGGAGCTGTGTTTGGTTATTATCTCTGGGCCATTAGAAGTGGCTATGTTATAGTTAAGCTATTACAGTACTTGGTACATTTTTTTTCCATTACATATTTTATAATACTGCCATATGAACAGCCTAAATGTACTGAGCTAATATTTTTGTACAAAAACTATAAACAGCATGATATCTACATGATGAAATATTTGAATATCCTTCAGTCATTACAGAAATACAAATAAAAACTTCATTGAGATTTCATCTCACCCCAGACACGATGGCTATCTTCAAGGAAAAAAACAACAACAAAGGATGGTGAAAGTATAGGGAAAGTGGGACCCTTATGTGGTAGGAATGTAAATTAATACAGCCAATATATAAATAAATATGGAGGTACCTCCAAACTCTAAAAGTAGAACTACCATGTAATACATTTCTATATGTACCTGAGGGAATCTAAGTCAGGATGCAGTAAGAGATAACCTGCACACCTAAGCTTTGTGGCACTCTTCACAAAAGCCAAGACATGGCAACAAGGTAGGTAGGTACCCATTAAGAGAAGACTGGATAAAGAAAATGAAGTATGTATTCAAAATTGGGCTTAATTTACCAAGAAAGTAAACAATCTATGGTATCATTTATGGAAAAATAAATAAAGGAAGTATGTTAAGCAAAAAAACATTAGATTGAGAAAGACAAAGATAGCATGTTGTCTCTCATATGTAGAACCTAGATTGTTTTTTAAAAGATATGAATGCAGAAAAGGTCCTATGTTGTAAGACAAAGATTACCAGAGTGAGAGAGGAGTAAGGATAAGAGAGGATAATTGAGGATGGAATGGATATAATCAAAGAACTCGATATAAATACATGAAATAACATAACAAAACCAATTATTTATAGAATGAATATAAGCTAACAAAAAAATAATTATGAAAAGCACATTCAGGCTGGAGGGATGGTTTAGTGGTAAAGGCACATGCCTGTGAAGGCTAAGCACTCAGGTTCGATTTTCCAGGTCCCACGTAAGCCAGATACACATGGTAGCATATGCATCTGGAATTCATTTGCAATGGCTAGTGGATCCGATGTGCTCATTTTCACACACACTCTCTCTCTCTCTAATAAATAAAGAAAGAAATCTTTAAAAAAGATATTTTAAAAAGCACATCTCTTGAAAAGAAAATAATGGGTAAAAGTCATTCTGGTGGAATATTAAAATGTTTAAAACCATTTTTGTTATTAAGTAGGAACTTTGTATGGACACATCATGTGTTAGTACTGTGATTTTCCCCCTCCCTGCCCCCATTCTGAGGAGGGGCCTCCTCAACAGAACTGCTGGTATTTGCCCTGGGGTTGAGGGTTATGAGATGTGAGAATAGCAGTCAGTCACAGTTAAGGGGGAGGCAATGCTTCTGAACATTCCCTTCTACCCTGTGGCTCTTACCATCTTTCTGCTCCCTCTTCCAAAAATTTCCCTGAGCCATGGTGGGTGTGTTAAATCAATTTTTTAAATGTTATTTATATCTCTCATCTGTCAACTAATGCTTTGGTAATTTTAGTTATAGGTACAGAAACATTATCTGATTCTGATGTAATATGTACTAGAAAGTTTTAAAAAATAATTTTGAAAACATAGTAACTACCTATTCAGAACTTTTACAAGATGTCTTTTGCTATTTCTACAACAGTTCATACAAACCATAGCTATTTATAATAGTAATATTTAATAACCCTAAATTTATGAATAAAATATAGTCTTAAATGCTTATAACTTTGTATCACATAAAGAAATAGCTCTTTGTGGGTGAAAGGTAACAGAACATTAACTATAAATTCAGCTGAATTTTAAAAGATAGTCTCATGCCACCAATTACTGAGACTTTCCTAACTACTAAAGCCATGTGTAAGGAATTTCTATCAGTAGTAAGCTTGTCCAATGCTTGTTCTTATTGAAACAGAATTAAAAACATGTTTACAAATTACTCTGTGCAAGCCAGGAAAAAAACCATCAATAAAATATGAACTACAATTATATATTCCTAATATCCTATTAATGAGAAATTCTTATAATCTCTTCATGTACTTTTCAAGTTTTAAATAACTTTTTTTTTTTTTTTGTCTGTGTGTTACTAGAGATTGAACCCAGTGTCTCTCACATAGTAGGCAAGTTCTCTACCTGGAAGCAACATCCCCAGCCCTCAAGTTTAATTAATTTAAAAGGTGTTAGTTACAGCCACCTAAGGAAAAAAAAAAATCTCATGGCAGTATATTCTCTCACCATCCCTCCGTTCCTTGTCTCTCTTCCTTCCCTCTTTCCCTCCCTCCCTCATCATTCTTTTCTTCTCTCTCTCCCTCCCTCCCTTCCTCCCCCCCATCCCTCCCTCCCTCTCTCTCTCTCTCTCTCTCTCTCTCTCTCTCTCTCTCTCTCTCTCTCTCTCTCTCTCTTTCTTTTGCAGTGCTGAATGTTAAACCCAGGGCCTTATGCAACACTGGCAAGCATGCACTCTAGTACTGAACAACAACTCTGGCCCCAAGGCAGTATGTTTTTGATTTTTATCTTTTGCAAAGTTTTATTAAAGAGGAAAAGTGGCTCAGCAGTTAAAGGCTCTCTCGCTTGCAAATCCTGCATGGGCCCAGTTTTCAATTCCCCAGTGGCCACACCAAGCCAGATGCACAAGGTGGCACATGCATCTAGAGTTCATTTACAGTGTCAAGTGGCCCTGACATTCCGATTCATTCATTCTCTCTCTTTCTCATAAATAGCTGACAGACAGACAGACCGATCGATCGATCAATCGATCGGTATAGACAGACAGACAGGACAGAGAGAGAGATGAACAAAAATACAGTTCGTTGGAGAAACAATGCTTCCCAAGATTTCATATCATGAACTGGCAAATATATATACTACACCTAAAATTATTTTAAGGGTTGCAGAAATGGCTTAGCAGTTAAGGCACTTGCCTGCAAAGCCAAAAGACCTAGGTTCAATTTCCAAGGACCTTTGCAAGCCAGATGTACAAGGTAGCGCATGCAACTAGAGTTCATTTGCAGTGGTTGAAGGCCCTGGAGTACCCATTCTCTTTCTATCTGCCTGGTTCTCTTTCTTTATCTCTCTCTCTCTTTCTCTTTCTCTCAATCTCTCTAAAATAAATAAATAATATACATATAAGCAAATGTTTTAAATTCCTGGGTCTACATTTTAACATCAAACAAAGCACAGGTATAAAAGAAACTATAGGGGCTGGAGAGATGTCATAGCAGTTAAGGCACTGGTCTGCAAAGCCTGACCTCAGGTTTGATTCCCCGGAGCCCAGGTAAGTCAGATGCACAAGGTGGCAATGTGTCTGGAATTCGTTTGCAGTGGCCAGAGGCCCTGGCATGCCCATTCTCCCTCCCTTACTCATCCTCTCCCCTTCCAAAAAACAAATTAATTAGAGCTGGGTATGGTGGCACACACCTTTAATCCCAGCACTTGGCAGGCACTGGTAGGATGATCACTATGAGTTTGAGGCCACCCTGAGACTATACAGTGAAACCCAAGTCAGCTTGAGCTAGAATGAGACCTTACCTTGAAAACCAATAAATAAATAAATAAATAAATAAAATTATAAAAGAAGAAATTGTACTACTCTTAATTCCATGTCATACAGATACAAGAAAAGAAAACAAGGTAGTTATTTCTTTCTGTAGGAAAATTTACTACAAAATGGAAAGTTTGTTATAATTAAAAGAAAAGAGAAAAGGAAAGAAAGCAAAGGACTGAAAACGGGAGAGGCCATTGTTAAAGGTGTAACTGGTACTTAGGAGACATAAACTTGGAGCAAATCTGGAAATGCCTAAGCAGGAAAATGAGGAACTATTACAGTTTTACTTAACAGAACTTTTTTTTTAATGTTGAGACAGGGTCTTGCTAGATAGCACAGGATGATCTTGAGCTCTCTAGATAGCCCAGACTGGCTTTGAACATACATCCATCTTCATGGGTTATAAGCATATGTCACCATAGAGGGAGAACATCATTCAAATACTGTCTCCAAATAACTAAAATTGACTATAGAGAACTTAATCCCTCCATCTGGTGCATGTCTTAGTTGGGAGGATTGCCTGAGCTCATAAGTTCAACACTAGACTGGACAACGTATTAAAAATGTATCTTTAAAAAAACCCACAACACAACACAGAAGAAACTGCCATCCCTTTGTTAAAGGAGAATACAGAATAAATTCTATTATTATAAACAAATTGGGTCAAAAATACATTTTTCTTTAGCAAATCTAATTTTGCTACTGATTATCTGGACTCTCATCTCCATTTCAATCACAGGCAGCTAACATAAACATTACAGCCATAATCAGCTGCTTGATACACATTCCTACTTATGTGTGATCAAATATTTTGCTACAAAATATGTACCATCTTTGTTGGCAGAGACAAAAGTCTTCTTCCAGAATTCTTGAACTAACTAAATTCTAAACATTCAATAGCTGATGAAAGCATCAGCAGTAAAATAATAATAATAATAATAATAATAATAATAATAATAATAATAATAAAAAAAAAATTGATCCACCCTCACCTGTTTTGGTCAAATCAGACTATAGAATAAAATTTGGAGAAAGTACACACCCTACACTTGTATCTTACTGAAGAGAACATGCCACATTCAGTCCTTTAAGTCTAAGCTACCCTGGCAGAGGCAGGACAAAGCTAGCAATCAAACATGCTGCCCAAGTTTAATCAAATTAATAATTCAAGAAAAAAGCAACTCAATTAAATCTATTCTATACAGAATTCTAGTAAGATTACTTAGTCATGCATACAAATGCATAACACTCTTAACACCACAATATCAGCTTTACAAAGAAGATAAACAAGTCAGAACCATATCCAAACATAAGACCACTCTCCAATATCAAGCTACCATCAATCATGGGCTACAAGAGGGCCTACACCTATTAACTCTCTATAAAAAAAAGTAAGGGCTATCTCATTTGTTCTGGTGCTAATTTACTCTCCGTTGGAGAATCTGCTTCTCTTTTTCAGATAGATGCAGATCCTAAGGAGAGAGCCACCTCATCATACCTGAAAAGGGCCCCGGATGAAACTAAGGAAAATTGGCGAAACAAGCAAAGGTGCTGTTTTCCCGATGAACCAGATACCAGCACATGGGGGAAGGAGACCAAATCAGAGAGCCAGAGCCCCAGAGGCCCCCAACACCTCATCACTGAAGCAGACGAAAAATGAACCCAACATGATTCAGGGAAATTTTGCAGAAGAGGGGGCGGAAAGAATGTCAGAGCCACATGTTGGGTCATGATATACAGAGACATTTATCGTACCAATAACTGTGGGCTAACTCCACAATGCACGACCCATATACCTCAACAAGGAGGGGCCAATGGGGAAGGTGTATCATGGATGAGCCTAATAATGGTACCAAACTGCCTGTACTTGCAGAATAGAAAACTAATAAAAATAAAATAAAAGAGGATATTTTATGGAACAGATCCAGTAAAATCATCAATAACTAAATACTAAATGTTTTGTTTTTTTTTTAAAAAAAAAAGACCATTTAAAAAGTAGCCAGGCCTCCACTGCTGGGGAAGGGCAGAGGTTGAGCACCTCGGGTTCAATAGTAGAAAATGTACTACCCTCACTCTCACCGCTTCATTGAAAAAGCCAAAAGCCATCAAGCACTGAAGAAAGGCAGGAAGCTGACTCTCAGCTAGGCTCCCACATTAATGCAAAGCAGAGATCTCTAAGAAGCACAGGAAAAGTCTTTGCCCCATATCCCTCTCACTGCCCAGCAAGATTAGAGTTTAATTGTGGAGTGACATGTGAGACAAGAAAGAAATCCATCCATACCATCAAGTAAGACAGATACAGGCTGCTGCCTTTAGGATAGGAGCACTAAGAAAGAACCACACTGAGGCTCAGGCACATGGGACATTTCTAAGTCTAAGATTAGAATAGGAAAAAGAAAATAACCAACCAGTCTATTCCAGGAGAGTAACAGAGAGAACCGTGTGGGCCAAGGCATGCAGAGCCTCTTGAGAACCAAGGATGGAACAATTCAGCTTACAAACTGTCCCTAGCACTAGGTCTGAAGTGGCAAAAGGCCATGCGTGAAGGAATCTGAAGACTGTACAGTACAAAGACTGTAATCAGTGACCAGAAATCCCAAAATGAAATCAGAATACAAAATGCTATACTATTCTGATAAGATTCCACATAATCAGTAGCCAAATCAGATTTGCTGAAGAAACATATGTTTTAACCCAATTTATCTATTACAATAAAATATATAAAATTATGATTCTAGAATTCTCTTAATGAACCTATCAGTAGAATAGACAAAACAGAATAAGTGCATGTGAAGATATGAGAAATTATTCAACTTTAAAACAGAAACTTTTTCCAAAGATTAATTAATGGAATTAGCCCTTCAAAGACCAAGACTAGAAAAAGGGATATTTCAAATGGTTTTGGTTTTGTTCCTTAAAAAAAAAAAGCTCTAACTTTATGCTGTCTGCAAGAGGCTAAGTTCCTCAAAACACAAGGTTAAGAAAGGTTAAGAGAGAAAAGGCTATTCCACATAAATAGTAACTAAAAGAAAACAAGAGTAACAGTAGCTATACTTACTATCAGATAAAATGGGCTTTTCATGAGAAAGACAGAACAAGAAAGTGAGCGAGTGAGCAAGAGAGAGAAGGGAGAGGACTGACATTCTAGGGCCTCTAGCCACTGCAACTGAACTCCAGACATGTGTGCCACCTTATGCATATGCATAACCTTGTGCATCTGGCTTACGTGGGTTCTGGGGAGTTGAACCTGGGTTCTTAGACTTCACAGGCAAGTGCCTTAACCACTAAGTCATCTCTCAATCACCAGATAAAATAAGACTTTTAACCAAAAAGTGCATTTATTTACTCATTTGGTTTCCCTGTGTACTTGCTCTCACTAGTATATTTAGTACTCTACTGAACAGGACTGAGGAGACTGTGCATTCTTATTATGTATCAGACCTTAGCAGAAACCTCTGTGCATCATTATCAATTATGATTCTAACTTTTTAACAGTTTTACAAATTACCTTTACTTGTTGGAGGAATTTCACTGTGAACTTATTTTGTTGAGAATCTTTATCATGAAAGGCTTTTAAATTTGTCAAAGGGACTTACTGATATAACCATGTGGATTTTCACTTTTTATTCTTCCAATGATGTATTACACTGATTTGTAGATATTAAATCTACCTTGTATTACAGAAGAATTCAACTTATTCATTATATATAATCTTTCTGGTATTAATAAGTAGGTGTATCCTAATTAGGAAGTAAAATCAGGCCTACTGCAGATGACATGATCCATTATGTAGAAAATTCTATATTAAACACAGAAACATGGTACTGTCTGGATACAGTCTGAGTGTGTATCCCCAAGGAGTCATGAGTTATAGTTTAATTCAAACTGTATACTATGAGGAATTCTAGTGTTTAGTGCTGGCATATTGGGAGTTGATAAGAATTAGATAAGGGTTTCAGGACAGAGGCCTCAGAGAATATTAAAAACTTTGTAACATGAGGGAGCAAAACTAGATGAGATATGTGCACACTCCCTGTCTCTTACTATTGTTCTAAATCATCTTTGGATTTGGCCAACCAGAGAGCCATCATCAGATACAACCCTTCAACCTTGAAACTCCTTGAAATATGAGGTGAATAACTCCCTCTATAAAGTTACTCAATCTGGGCTACTCAACTACAGAAAAAGAAAACATCTATAACATACCATACCATATCCTACTATACCATACCATACCATACCATACCATTTCTCAGTAGAATGAAACTCAGCAAAATAAAAAACACCAAATGAGTCAGGTGTGGTGGCATACACCTTTAATTCCAGCAGTTATAGGAGGCAGAGGTAGGAGGATCACTACGAGTTTGAGGCCAGCCTGGGATAAAGTGAGCCTCTATCTTGAACCCCCCCCCCAAAAAAAAAAAGATTCCATTAAAATGGGCTGGAGAGAGATGCTTCACGGTGGAAGTGAACTTCCTACACCAGCATGAAGACCTGAGAGAGGCCTGAACCTCCAGAATTTTGATTTCAAAATCCCATGTAAACAGCTGGGCATGACCATGCAGGCCTGCAGCCTCAGTTTTACAGAGTGTAGAGACGTGAGAATCCTTGGAGCCCCTCAAGCTCCAGAATAGAGACTCTAGCACAATACAAGAACCAGAAGAGTAAGGGAGCAGAACACCCAATATTCCACTCAGGCCATAGGCAAATACATAGAGAACACCCAATATTCCACTCAGGCCATAGGCAAATACATAGAGTAGTATACACACACACACACACACACACACACACACACACACACAGGCATGCACGCGCACAAGAAAAAAAAATCAAATGAATAAAAAATAAAAATAGGGTTATCCAACTGATAGAGGCCTTATCTCTAGAATTTACAAAGAACTCAAAAGTCTAAACAATAAGAAGACAAATACCCTACTCACAAAATGGGGCACAGAGTTAAACAGGCAGTTCACAGAGGAAGAGATACAAATGGCAAACACACACCTAAGAAAATGTTCATCATCCCTAATCATCAGAGAAATGCAAATTAAAACAACTATGAGATTCCACCTTACCCCAATAAGGATGGCCAACATCAAAAGGTCAAATGAAAATAAATGCTGGTGAGGATGTGGAGAAGCAGGGACACTCATTCACTGTTGGTGGGAATGCAGGATGGTACAACCACTTTGGAAAACAATATGGAGACTCCTGAAAAAGCTGACTATAGAAATACCAACAGACCCAGTTATACCATTACTGGGCATGTACCCTAAAACCTTCAAACCAAAAGCCAGAGAGATTTGCTCAACCATGTTTGTAGCAGCTCAATTCGTAATAGCTAAAAGCTGGAATCAACCCAGATGTCCATCATTAGAAGAATGGATAACAAAGATGTGGTATATCTACACAATGGAATTCTATACAGCAGTAAGAAAAAACGACATAAAGAAATTTGAGGAAAAATGGTTGAACCTGGAACAGATCATTCTCAGCGAACTTACCCAATCACAGAAAAAAAATCGACACATAGTCTCACTCATCTGCAACACCTAACCTGAATCTGCCCAAGATGCCTTACATACCCAGCAAGCACCTCATGGACTAGACAATAAGATGGATGGGAGGGCGGGGAGGGAATCAAAGGGTGGAAAACAGTAATCTGGACCCAAACGGCAATGGTACCATAAAATTCTACTTCCTAAAAGACAGACCAAATGGCTGAACCTTCACCAGACTCTTACAGGAAACACCTGAACCACAAGACACTGGAGAGGGTAGGATCAAGACTGACCTAAATCTCCTACATCTTCCCTCCCTCCCTCTCCCCCTCTCCCCTCTATCTCTCTCCTCTCTAACTCTTGTATATTAGTTATCTTTTTCCTCAATTTCTTAGTGGACACTGACCTGTAACCCCCACTTCCAGCTTGGGCCTACCATCCACAATGAGCTTTTGATCAGAGAAACCTACAAGGTTTCCCAAAACAATGACAGACTTCTGTCAGAGTACTTGATGACCCACCAAAGGCCAGTGATAAGACCCTATTGCTGAAGACTCCATACACAGCTGACTCATAAAATGGAATGACATGGCTGGAAGCCAGGAGAGAGTCAGTCCCCAGATAGTCAGCGTGTCTAGTGCCAGAAGGCGCTACATAGGCGACTGGGGGAAATGACCAAGATCTGTCCAAGCAACACATTGTTTAACCTAATTAGCAACAAATAACCGGATGTGATGCCCACACAAGTGCAATAGTGGTACACAGCCATGGTGAGGAATCAACTGCTCTTGATTTGGCTAACTGATCCACTCAGTGGTACTAGACCCTTAGCTGGAGCTGGGAAACAAGTCAGAACCACACCCAAACACAAGCCCACTCTACAATATCAAGCTACCATCAATCACGGGGTATAAGAGGGCCTACACCTATCAAACTGTCTATCAAAAAAGTAAGTGTTATCTCAATTTTCCAGGTGCTAACTTACTCTCCGTTGGAGAATCTGCTTCTCTTTTCCAGATAGATGCAGATCCTAAGAAGAGAGCTGCCCCAACATACCTCAAAAGGGGCCCAACTGAAACTAAGGACAACTGGCGAAATAAGCAAGGGTGATGTTTTCCTGTGAACCGGATACCAGCACAAAGGGGAAGGAGATCAACGCAGAGAAAAATCAACTCCTACCAAATCAGAGAGCCAAAGCCTCAGAGGCCCCCAACACCTCAGCACTGAAGCAGACCAAAAATGAACCCAACATGGCTCAGGGAAATCTTGCGGAAGAGGGAGCGGAAAGAATGTCAGAGTTACATGTTGGGTCATGATTTGCAGAGACATTTATCATACTAATAACTGGGGGCTAACTCCACAATGCACGACCCATTTTCATTAACAAGGAGGGTCTAATGGGAGGGGGTAGATCACAGATGAGCCTAAATAATGGTACCAAACTGCCTGTATTCGCTGAAAAGAAAACTAATAAATTAAATTAAAAAAAAAAGAAAAAGAAACGTAAAAAATAATAATAATAATAAAATAAAAATAGGCAAAAGATTTAAATACCTATTGTAAGAAAATGCTAATTTATTCTCTTTAAGACAATGGAGAACTAAAGAATATTTAGCCATAAGAGCAATCCAGAAATGGACAGTTAAACAGTATGTCATTTCAATCTGTTAGTCCTGAATGTTCAATAATCATCACATATAGAATACCATTCATCATGTTCAACATGTTGTGCTGAGTTCTGAAAGTACATGTAGATTATTGTGAGTTCATCTTGTTTCTACTCCTGGAGTGATATTTTAAATTACTTGTCAGCATTGTATATATCATTTTATTGCTACATGTCCTTTTGTTCACAAACAGATTCTGAATCAGTCCTCCATGCAATAGTTTTCACTGAAAAACCAGACCAAGAAATGATGTGCTACAACCAGAAACATCTGTGTTTGTACTTCCCAAGTACACATGAATACCCATTTGCTCCATGAGAGACTGACCATCTCCATCGTTCACAAAAGACATGATCCCAAATTCATTTCCAAAAATGATACATATGACTGTTGAGCCACTGGGCCAACCCTACATTATAACTTTTGACAAAATATATTTTGTGGCTCATGTCTTATAAATGTAGTTTCTCTGTAGACGGCAGACTATAAATAAATCTACCCTTTTTCATGGCAAAGTGCCCAATTCATATTTTTACTGGCTTCATGTCGACAAAGTTGAGCCCTAGTTCAAAAAAAAAGGTGGGGGAGGTAAGCTGAAAAGAACAGCCATTTCAATATGGATGCCAAGAACAACCACATTCCAGCCTCGATCTCAGGAGCCAGCAAATCCACTGAAAAGTTAACACATTGAATAAAAATTTACTATTAAACATTGCTTACTTTTTACAAGAAACTCAGTTTTATATAATAAAAGCTTAAGAATGTTAAAATGTCATCTTAAAATATTAACCAGGCCCTACATATCAACCACTCACTGTGAAAAATACTTTGATAATTACCCAAGTCTTCCTAGCATCTCGAGCTCAGGAACGAGTGGTCCACATGTCTCTATCTGCAGTGGTTGGTACTCATATAAAGCTTCTTCAAGCTTATGAATAGGTGCTAATGAAATTTGTTGACCCTGTTGGAAAAAATACATAAAATACTTTTAATATTATTTTATAGTATTATTTGTAGTCATTTTATTTTCTTTAAGAGCAAAACTCTATTATATTGGGAGAATGAAGAGCTCCTGCCCAGGAGAAAGTAAGACAGGATAAAACCAAATCTGTAGTCATTTTAAAGGAGTAAATTCTTCATATTAAAAATAATAACCATGAGGGCTGAAGAGATGTCTCAGCTGATAATTGCATGTCAGGAGCAAGGGTGAAAGCCTGAGAGGGCCAAAGTTTGAACAACTAGATCCCAGGTAAAACAGGTGGATATTGCCACATACATCTGAACCCCAGGCCCTTTTCATTTTCCTTAGATAGACCTTCCCAGAGAAGGTTGTTTTGGTTTGCTAAGTCTACATGTCTCCAGGTGCTGAGAGCTGGTACTCTTAGATTATGTGCCTGGAGTCCTTTTCCTCTCTCTTCCCATTCTACCTTGAGCAAGACCTTGCCTTATCCCCCAACCTTGTCCCAGTTGTTCCCCTGTTACATTTACATTTACACTTCCCTATTCTATTAAAGAATACAATACTCATTACTAGTCTATTTCTTTTCTTTCTACTCATACCTACAACAACTAATATTTTAGTACACACAGTATTATCAGTGTTTCTTTACTTCCTCTAACATAATTGGTTTTTAAGGGGTAATTGTTTTTTACTTTACTATGAGCGTGCCCTATGATAGTGAGTGTTCTACTCTTAGGGGAATTGTGTATGGTGCCCTGAAGATCAGTCTAGCAAAGAAAAGTGTCACCTTAACCTTACAAATCAGACCCTTTAAATATTACAAATACTTCCAGTGAAGAAATGAGTGACTCAGAATTAAAAAAATCCAAACAAAAAGTTAACCCCAGAGGCACAAAAATGCAAGAAACAGGAAAAACCAAGGCAACGCTGACTCCTCCAGTTACTCCTCCATTACTAACACCACAGTAACGGCCTCCAGTGAGAGTCAATTAGATGGAACCCTAAAGAATTCAAGAGAATGATTATACATATCTTCAAAGAAATCAAAAAGGACCCAAATTAATTCTGGAATCAATTCCAAGAGAACACTGACTGCTTCATAAAATAAGAAAGCCAATACAGCAATCAATATAGGATATACAAGTAGAATTTAATAAAGAAATAGGAATATTACAAAAAAAAACTGAAATACTTGAAATGTAAAGTTCAATAATTTTTTTTAATCCATAGAACGCCACATCAATAGAAAGCATAAAGAGGACACACAGGCTAGAGAGATGATTCGTGGCTAAGTGTACATCCTGTCAGACTGCAAATGAATACCAGACTAGCTGGTCCATGAACTTCCAATTCTTCTGACTCTACTTCCCACTGTCATAAACACAATGGGATCACAAATTCATGTGCCACTTTGCATCTAGAAATACATGGGCACTAGGGAATTAAACCCAGGCTGGCAGGCTTGCAAGCAAGTGCCTATAGCCTATGAGCCATCTTCCTAGCCCCATAAAAGTCTTTTTGACAAAATCTAACATCCCTTTATGATAAAAAGCCTTCAAGATATAACGAATAGAAGATACATATCACAACATAATATAGGCCATATATGACAAACCTGACTGCATTATGCTAAATAGAAAAAAAAAAATCAAAACATTTCCACTAAAATCAGGAACAAGACAATAATGTCCACTTCCTCCATTCTTATTCAATACAGTTCATGATGTGTTAGCTAGAACAAGAATGCAAGATATAGGGCTGGAGAGAGATGGTTTAGTGGTTAAGCGCTTGCCTGTGAAGCCTAAGGACCCCGGTTCAAGGCTCAATTCCCCAGGACCCACGTTAGCCAGATGCACAAGGGGGCACACGCGTCTGGAATTCGTCTGCAGTGGCTGGAGGCCCTGGCGCGCCCATTCTCTCTCTCTCTCTCTCTCTCTCTCCCTCTCCCTCTCTCTCTCTGCCTCTTTCTCTGTCTGTCACTCTCAAATAAATAAATAAAAATAAACCAAAAAAAATTTTTTTAAAAGAATGCAAGATATAAAGAAATAAAGTGATACAAGCAATAAAGGAAGAAGTCCAAATGCCTTTATTTGAAGATGACATGATTTTATATATAAAAGATCATAGACTCCACCAAAAAACTCGTAGATCTAAGAAATTCTTTCAGGGCTGGAGAGATGGCTTAGTGGTTAAGCGCTTGCCTGTGAAGCCTAAGGACCCCAGTTCAAGGCTCAGTTCCCCAGGACCCACGTTAGCCAGATGCACAAGGGGGGCGCACACACCTGGAGTTCATCTTCAGTGGCTGGAGGCCCTGGCGTGCCCATTCTCTCTCTCCTCTATCTCTCTGTCTCTTTCTCTGTCTATTACTCTCAAATAAATAAATAAAAATAATTTTAAAAGAAACACTTTCAGTAAATACTTTTTTAAATAAGTAAACGAAAGTAAATAAAAAAAGAAATACTTTTCAGCAGCAAATACAAGATTAACATACAAAACCCACTACCCTTCCTACATACCAATAGTAAACATAATGAGAAAGAAACAAAAATAGATACTTATTTACAATTGTATAAAAAATCTTGGAATAAACCTAACCAAGTATAGTAGTTACTTTCTCATTACTAGGATAAAACCTTCACTCAGAAGTAGCTGATGAGAGGAAGAAATTTATTTCAGCTTACAAACTCAAGGGAAAGCTTTATCATGGCAGAGCAAGCAACAGGACATCACCTCTCCATAAGAACAGGAAAGAAGGAGTCTGAGTGAGCTAGCAGTGAACCATCCATGCACTAGACAAATAAACCTCAAGTCTGCTCCTAATGAAATCCCTCCTCCAGCAAGGTTTCCCCTCACAGAGGCTTCACAACTTTCCCAAACTGCCACCAGTGAGGAACCAAGTATACAAACACATGAGGCTATGGGCTACATTTTACATTTAAACCACCACACCAAGGAAATAAAAGACCTCTACAATAAAACTGTTCAAACAATGAAGAGTAGTTCCTGGCTAGCTCAGTAAGTTGAGCATAAAACTATTAAAACAATAAAGAAAGAAACTGAAGATATTAGAAAATGGAAAGAGCTCACATGTTCATAGACTGGAAGAATTAAAATGGCTATATTACTAAAAGCAACCTACAGACACAATTCAATCTCCATCAAAGTTCCAATGCTATTCCTCATGGAAACAAACAAACAAAAAAAAAAATCTTGCAAATCATATCAAAGTACAAAATACCTCATATAACCAAGCAATTCTGAGCTACTACTTATGATGATGATGTTAGAATTATCAACACACCTGATTTCAAGTTATAAAGATATATATATGTGAGACTGGCATAAAAACAGACACATACATCTATGCAATAGATTTACAGGCCTCAAATATATACTCATGCACCTAATTTTCAGCAAAGATGCCAAAAAGTATATATGAGAGAGAAAAGGCAGTCTCATCAACAAATGGTGCTAGACAAACTGGTTACTAACATGTAAAAGGATAAAATTAGATCCCTGTCTTTCACCTTGTCAAACATCACTCTAAATGAATCAAAAACTTTATAAGACCAGAAACTAAATTGTTACAGGTATAAGACTTCAAAATAAATACTTCAAGATTTAAAAAGACAAAATTTTCTGAAGTGGACTCCAGTTGCTCAGGAAATAATGTCAACAGTTAACAAATGAGACTTCATAAACACAAAAACCTCCTATACAGGGCTGGAGAAATGGCTTAGCAGTTAAGGCACTTGCCTGCAAAGCCAAAGGACTTCAGTTCAATTCCCCAGGGCCCACATAAGCCAGATGTACAAGTGTCTGGAGTTCATTTGCAGTGGTTGGAGGCCCTGACACCCATATTCATTCTCTCTTTCTCTTTCTCTCTTTCTCTCTCTCTCTCTGCCTGCATCTTTCTCTCACTCTCAAAAAATAAAAATTAAATTTAAAAAAGCTTCTATAAAGTAAACAAAACAGTTAACGAAGTAAAGGCAGCCTACAAAATGGGAAAAGAAAACCTTTCCAACAGGGGAATAATATGAAGAATATATAAAGAGCTCCACATAAAAAAATAAACTAAACAAGAAATCAAATAACCCAATCAACAAACTGACTAATGAACAGTTCTCAAAATATAAAATATAAATGGCCAAAAAACATACAAAAATGCTCAACCTGCTGAGTTGTGGTGGCACACACCTTTAGTCCCAGCACTCAGGAAACAGAGGTAGGAGGATCATTGCAAGCTGAGGCCAGCCAGCCTGGGACTACAGAGTGAGTTCCAGGTCAGCATTGGCTAGAGTGAGACCCTACCTCAAAAAAACATACAAACAGGGCTGGAGAAATGGCTTAGTGGTTAAGTGCTTGCCTGTGAAGACTAAGGACCCCATGACCCATGTAAGCCAAATGCACAAGGTGGTACATGCATCTGGAGTTCATTTGCAGTGGCTGGAAGCCCTGGCGCACCCATTCTCTCCATCTATCTGCCTCTTTCTCTCTGCATACCACTCTCAAATAAATAAATAAAACTAAAAAAGTTAAAAAACAAAAATGCTCAACCTAACAAGCCATTGAAGAAATACAAATTTAAAATATACTATGGTTCTATTTTAACACAGTCAGAATGGCAATGATTAAGAAAACAAATAGCAACCAATATGCAATATGGTCACACAGTAAAGTTCAAAATTAATAAAAATATAAATAACAAATATTGGCAAGGATGTGGACAAAAGGGAGCCCTTACACACTGCTGGTAGGAGTATAAATAATCTAATCATTAAGGAAATTAGTATGACTTCATCATACACCTAAAACATTACCCATATGATGAAACAGTACCACTCCAGGATATTTACCCAAATGACTACAAGTCAACATATTACAGAAATATTTGCACATCAATATTTATTATATCAATATTTATTACAGCACAATTCACATGAGCTAAGTTAGGAAACCAACCTGGTGTCCATCAACAGAAGAATGGCTGAAGAAATTGTGGCATACATACACAATTTTTCACACATAAACAAGAAGAAGCCGGGCATGGTGGCACACGTCTTTAATCCCAGCACTCGGGAGGCAGAGGTAGGAGGATCACCATGAGGCCGAGGCCACCCTGAGACTCCACAGTGAATTCCAGGTCAGCCTGAGCCAGAGTGAGGCCCTACCTCAAAAACCCAAAAAAGAAGAAAGCTATGACATTGGCAGGAAAATAGGTGCAACTGGAGATAATCATATTAAGCCAATTAAATCCAGTCTTGAAAAGACAAGCATAATGTTATCTCATTTGTGGATATATAAATATATGCTTAACATATGCATATATGCATATCCATACAAAATCACATATGTATTTATAACATGAAAGTAGAAGAGAACTGTTAAGAACAAAAGGGACAAATGAGGGTGAGATACAGGGAGAGGGCTATCAGCAGAAGACAAATTTAACTTACACTGTATTCTTTAAGAATATGTCCTTTTGTAATTCAGTACTGTGTGCAATTACTATATACATTTCAAATATAAACAATGAAAGCAAGATTATTAGGTGGAAAGAAAAATCAATCAAAGGTAAAAGAATGAAACAGCTGGGAAAACGACTCAGTGGTTAAACTGCTTTCTGTGGAAACACGAGGACCTGAATTTGGATTCCAGCATCCATACCAAAAGCTGGGTGTGTTGGCATAAACCTACAAACAACAAACAAAAAAATCGCATAAAACTGGGAATAGCGGCTCAGGACTGTAACCATAGTACTAAGGAAGCTAAGGCAGAAAGAAGAACTTCCCATGAGTTTAAGACCAGCCTGAAACTATATACTTCCAGGTCAGCCTAGGCCAGAGTGAGAAAGGAGGGAAGTGGAAGGAAGGGAGGAAAAGGGAGGGAAGGAGGGGGAAGAAGAGGGGGGAGGGGCAGAGGAGAGAAGGGAGGGAGGGGCAGAGGGGAGAGGAGGGACAAAAAGGAAAGAAAAGAAAAAAGCAACAAGAAAAATTAAAAAGAATGAAACTGCGCAACTTGGGCTAGGCTTCAACAATAAAATGTGTTCAGATGGGGCTGGAGGGATGGCTTATCAGTTAAGGTGTTTGCCTGAAAAGCCAAAGAACCCAGAATGGCAAGAAACTAAAACTTTCAAAATGAATATATTATCCTCATCATATTAGCAAATAAAAGGCAAAACAAATGAATAATATTTAATATAACAAGGGACACACAATTCTGCTGAGAGCAAACTACGGAATTATCTTTTTGTGGAAAGCAACTTAGTAAAGCTTTTAAATATTCTGACCAAGTAATTCCACCTGTTAAGACTATAGGACAGGCTGGGGAGATGGCTCAGTGGACAAAGTACTTGTTACTTGTGGTGGTTTGAAAGTACTTGTTACTTGTGGTGGTTTGATTCAGGTGTCTCCCATAAACTTAGGTGTTCGGAATACTAGGTTCCCAGCTGATGGAGATTAGGGAACTAACGCCTCCTGGAGGCAGTGTATTGTTGGGTGCGGGCTTATGGGTTTTATAGCAAGTTTCCCCATGCCAGTGTTTGGCACACTCTCCTGCTGATGTCGGTCAGGAGGTGATGTCCATTCTCTGCTCATGCTGTCATTTTCCCCTGCCATCATGAAGTTTCCCCCTCAAGTCTATAAGCCAAAATAAACCTTTTATCCCCATAAGCTGCAGGTCAGGTGTTTTCTGCCAGCAATGTGAACCTGACTGCAACACTACTCAGCCTAAGTATCCAGTTCAGATCTCTAGACCCCACATAAAAACCAGAAGTAAATGCAGGCTTCTGTAATACCATCACACTGATACTAACAAGAAAGGCTGATTGATACAGGAGAATTTCCTGGGAGCTCCTGGGCCAGCTAACCTAGGAAACACAAAATCTTTCTAACTTTTGAAAGAAAAATAGCTATGTATTTTTAGCAAAGAAAAAATGTAGTGATGCCAAAGAAAGAAGAGTTTATTATCGAAGTAGGTCAAGTTTGTGGCTACTTTGGTTAATAAGGTCAAAGAAATACATTCTAAATTTGAATAACAATTGAGGTGAAGAGGGAAAAATAATGGCTATTAATAAATACAAAAGAACTAATGTCAATCTAATACAGCTGAGACAGAAGCCAAAATTAGAAAACCAGAGACAGCCAACAGAAACAGGAAATGTGGGAAAGAAAGGGAGAAATGAAAAGAGAAGTTTTTAAAGAGGTGAGACACACTGGGAGAAAATATTTCCAGTTCCCTCACTTTAGAAGTGACTTTATCCAGAACACTGTACAGATAACTTATAACTGAATAACTAAAATGAGCAATGGTACTGATATTTTGCCAAAAAAAGAAGAAATATAAATGGCTAAGAAATACACTGAAGGTTGTTCAACATCATTATTCTTCAGAATATGCAAATTAAAAACCAATAAAGACATGACAGGATGCAAAAAGGTTAACAAAAAATACTGGTGAGGGTGTGAAGACATTAGAAACCTCTAATGCACAATGATGTAGCCACATTCAAAATTAATTTGGTGGGTTTTCTTTAAGTTACATGTCACTTTAATATAATTTACAAGTATCTACTCAAGAGAAATAAAAAGTATATACAAATTACATTCAAGATTTTTACAAGAATATTCATAGAACTTTATTATTATAGCCAATTATTGAAAGTAATCTAAATGTCCATCAAGTCATGGATGAATAAACATGTACTACAGTCATACAATACTCATATAATATGCTGAGTGATATTAAGCAGTAAATTCAATGTCATTTTGATACAGGCTGTAACATGGAGGAACTACAAAAACATCATACTAATTAAAAGAATCAATATACATAGGACTACATATGGTATTGAAATATCTAGAAAGGCAAGCTACAAGCAAAAAGTAGGTTCATGATTGCTATGGACTAGGACTGTGAACATGGTATAACTCCAAGTAAGTAGGAGTTATGATGTGAACTAATAAAAATATCCTAGAATTGACATATTGAACTAGTTGCAACATTCTGTAAACTTATCATTAGTGTATATTTTAAATAACTAGCTCAAGAGAATTAATTATTAAAAAATAAAAATTTAAGATTGTCATTAAATTAAACATTGCTAGCTGTGAAAATTCCAGGCAGTTGATGAATGCTAGGAATACAAAATAAAACCAAGAGAAACTACATGTCAGCATCAAAATGATTATCAAATAAGAATAAATAAGATTGGAGAGGCAGAGAACACACAAAGTGTAGGTCGTAGCACTGTCTTGAAAATATGCATATTACATCATTCAAGTATATTTTGTTAACTTTCAAAAGCATAACACAAAACTGAGAACCTTTCATGTTTATTGTTGTTGCCATTGTAAATAATAAATATAGAAGGCTTTGAGGTAAAACTATAGAGAGAAGAGCCACAGAAAATCAAGCAACTTTGCAGTGGAGGCTATAAAAGCTGTGGGGTGGGGGCAGGTAGATGATGTAAACCATACACTCACTAGAATAATTAATCTTCTTATTCCCAGAATAGAACCCCTGTTGTACCTCTAAGATGCAGCTTAGAACCCTAGGTTACATTTTAATCATTTGCTTGTCAAAGACATAAACACATATGGAATCCAGCTTATTTATATGCAGAACAATACAACTATTTGAATGTTGAAATGGTTGTTATACATGACTCTATTTTTAATAATTTGAAATGTATTGCTTAACTTTACTTAGCAAGCTTAAAAGGCTACTACAAAAGGTTTACGACTTATTAAGATGTATGTGTTGGATATTCTGTACATAATAATTATTATCCATATTTTCCCCAAAATAAAGGAACAATAAAAAATAAATTTATGTTAACTCTAAATGCAGACTACATTAAAATTCTCCCTCTTTCTCTCCCTCCCATGCTCTCTTCTTCCTTCCCTCCTCCCCTCCCTAAATTCATCAAACCATTTAGAATAACAGTACTACTAAACAGCAATGGAAACTACTAGTATCATTAGTATATGGGTTTGTGTGGCAGTTTGAATGTGTTTCCCCATAGACTCAGGTTTTTATTAAAGCGTGTCTCAGACGCCTGGCTGGAGGAGGTGTCACGGGGAGCAGATCCTGGGGATCATTTCCAGAGAAAACGTCTGCAGAAAGCCTTTTAAAACTCAACTGAGGTATTTCAAAATTACTGTTACTATTTTAGTAAATGTCTTAATAATTTAAACATGTGTGCATGTGTATATGAATATGTACATGGATGTGTTTGTTTTAATTGTGTGCATACCCATGCGTTTTTTAACAAGCTACACAAAGGATATAACGGGCACATTGGCAAGCTGCTTATTCAGAGCCACATTTCTTTGGTAATTCAGTTGTTTTCAATTTATTTTAAGAACAAGCAGAGCAATGTTGTACTAGGCTGTTCCGGTCACTCTAGGGTGATGTCAGCCTATCATCGCTGCAACAGCTGCATGGTAATAGCTTCCTGGTAGCACATAATTTCATGGTAAGTAAATTCATTTTCCCACCACAGAAATGACTTTCTCTAATTTCTTTCAAAATTTACAGTAATAGTCAAAGGACAAATAAAGGGCAAGGGCCTGCACGCGAAAAGTAAGTGTATACTTTTTATCCCAGACTTGTCTCTAAAATAGAATTAGCTAGATTACAGTATCTAATTGCTCTAAACCTTATCTTCATCATTTATAACGTGGCATGGGAAGGGCCACAAAAAGACTAGAACACCAAGTCCAGATTGCTATGGATCCATGACTACTGCCTCACAATGTAGTTTTAAAAAAAAAGAAAAAAAAAACAGATTTTCTTCAAACTTAATGTAAAACAAGTCTGTTGAGTGGAGAGATGGCTTAGCGGTTAAGGCACTTGCCTGCAAAGCCTAAAGACCCAGGTTTGATTCTCCAGGTCCCAAGTAAGCCAGATGCACATGGTGGCACATGTATCTGGAGTTCATTTGCAGTGGCTATCGGCCCTGGTGCACCCATTCTCACTCTGTGTGTGCTGTGTGTGTGTCTGTCTGTCTGCCTTTCTGTCTCTAATAAATAAATGAATAAAAATCAGAAAAAAAATGTTTAAAGTCTGGTTATATAGTAAAGAAAAGGCACTGATTTCTAGATTTCCAATTCACTATAGAAAGCATGAGATTGCATAAATGTTCGAGAATAAGTAGAATATATAGACTATAACTTCTGGTCTGGGTGTGACTCCCCAGTACACACATAAAGACAGACACAAAGTGGCACATGTGTCTGTAATTCCACTATGGGAATGGGGGGCAGAGTCAAGAAATTCCTCTAGCTCATGGCCTGCTAGACTAATGCAGAGGCAATGGCAAACCAAACAAACAAGGAAGATCTTGTGGCAACCATGCTAGACAAAACAACAAAATTCTCAAGGTTGTCCTTTGACATTCACACGTGCAATGTGGCACAATTGCCCATACACACGTGCACGCGCACACGCACACACCCTAAAAAAATAATTTCTAGCAAATTGGTCTGGAAACATCAAAATCAGTTCACTATAGAGGAATAATTTAAAGATTTGTCAGTGACATTCATTTGCTATCTCCTACCCCAAACACAAAACACTTGGTGTTCAAAGACTACATAGAAAAATGTTGACAACATTTTGAGCTTTATTATCATAACAATGTAAACTATTCCTCAAAAAAAAAAAAACACCTTCAAACAGGAAAAGTAACTTACTTAGGGGAAAAAAAAGGTTACGACGGGCATGAGCATGGTGACACATGCCTGTAATCTGAGCATTTGGGAGGCAGAGGCAGGAGGATCACAAGTTGGAAACAAGCCTGTACTACATAGGGATGTCAGGGTCAACAGAGCAAAACCCTGTCTCAAAAGGAAGTGAGAAAGGGAGAAAAAGAAAGAGGGAGGGAAGGGGAGAGGAGAGTAAAGAAGAGGGGGAGGGGATAGGGCTCAAGGAATTTACTTGTTTTTTACTGTTCCAAGGTTTATTTTACTTGGGACCTGACAAATGACACTATGTAGCAAGTATTGTTTTGACATTCTTTTTCTGATGCTTGTCTTGCTACTGAACTGCTATTTGTTGCCAAGAGGACATAGTGTCCAGCAAACATATCTGTCTGTTCCTATAAAAAGATCAGAAAAGAAAAGCATCAAGGAGATGCTATAGTAATATAAAACTTGTTTCCTTAAAAAGAATCAATGCTACTTGTAAGAAAAAAAATATATTATTTGCTAGAATTTCAAAACCGGCTTTTTAAACATATAGCATGCTAACTGATTTAGTTACTACAAAAATAATTTTGAAAAAAGAATTCTTATCTTGACATAGTAAATGAACTAGTAGCTAACCAGTGATAATGGCACCTTAACATAAGACTAAATTTCTGGGCTGGAGAGATGGCTTAACGGTTAAGGTGCTGGCCTGTGAAACCTAAGGACCCAGGTTCAATTCTCCAGGTCCCAGATGCACAAAGTGATGCACATGTCTGGAGTTCATTTGCAGTGACTAGAGGCCCTGATGCATCCATTCTCTCTCTCTCCCTTTCTCTCTGTCTCAAATAAAAATAAATAGATAATTTTAAAAAATACCAAATTTCTAAGTGCAACAAAATATAAAAGTTGTTTTATTTAAAGTTCTCTACATATACTATTATTATGTAAACAAAAAACTATAATATAGATTAGTAGTCTTCTAGGCAAAACATTTTTCAGTGAAAAGATAATAGTTCTTTTATTCCACAGTTCTACATCAGTTAAGAGGACACAACTGATTTACATCTAAATGTACTATACGTAGTGCAGTGCCTGGTACATATTAGAAGTAATTATTTTTTTGCATTCCTTTTTTAGGAATAATTATTCTAAGAATAAACAAATATCTTACAATGGTTTCTTCAATCTTCTACCCCACCAACTCAAAATATTACATGACAAATACTTTCATTCTGTTTCAGGTCAATTAACTAGAGAATGAACAGCTACTATCCAGGTTTACAAAGAATGAGAGGAGCAGTAACTCATGTTATACTGATGCTACCATCTATTTTAGTTAATTTTCATTGTCAACTTGACTAGATTTATAATCACTATGGAAACCTACTTCTGGGTATGTCTATGAGGCTGTTGCCAAGAAGGCTTTCTACGGGTGCTGGGAATCCAAACTCAGGTCCTTGTGCTTGTACAGCAAACAACATACCCACTGCACCATCTCTCCAGGCCCTCTTTCTACTTCGGGATTGCAGGCATCGTGTGTTTAGTTGCCTTGTGCTCCTTTTACCAATGATAACTGTTTCCATGTCCATGCCTTCCGAACCATAATAGGCTCTACTCTCAAGTTGTGAGCCAAAATAAACCTTCCTTCCTAATTTGTCACAGCAATTAGAAAAGTAACTAATGTTCTTTTCTTTTGTTCTATAAGGAAACAATAAACATTATAATTACCTCAATCTACCCAATTGGCCTTCCCCAAACCAAACATACATAACCACCATCATTCACAAAACTACTCTGTAATTAGATCTTACTTGACAATACAAAACAGAGTCTTTAGGATGCTGACTTCCTGCTTCTTACAAATTCACATAAATGGTCAAATCACATAAATGTGATTATGAACAGTTTAGTTCAATTAAACAGTCAAAGAAGAGCTGGAGAGACAGCTTAGCGGTTAAGGTGCTTGCCTGTGAAGCCTAAGGACCCATGTTCGATCTCTCTCCAGATCCCATGTAAGCCAGATGCACAAAGGTGACACAAGCACAAGGTCACACATGTGCACTAGGTGGCACAATCTCTGGAGTTCAATTGCAGTGGCTGAGGCCCTGGCATGCCAATTCTCTCTGCCTCTCACTCTTGCTCTCTCAAAAAACAAAACTAGAAACTGCTTTACCTTCTCTGCTCCCACTTTAAAATAAATTAATTAAATTAAAAATAAAAATTTAGCCAGGCGTGGTGGCGCACGCCTTTAATCCCAGCACTCGGGAGGCAGAGGTGGGAGGATTGTGAGTTCGAGGCCACCCTGAGACTCCATAGTGAATTCCAGGTCAGCCTGGGCTACAGTGAGACTCTACCTCAAAAAACCAAAAAAAATAAAATAAAATAAAAATTTAAAAGAAAGGTCATAAGAAATATTTATTGGCCACCTATTATATGTACATTTGCAGTAAACATATTTTACACTCTTTGCAGTAAAAGAAACTAAGATTTTCCAAGGCCAAATAACCTACTCAGGTTTTAAATGCTATACTGCCAAGTCACTAATCACTTGTCTATTATAGGAATAATTGAAAACTTATTTATTGAACATTTAGTAGACACTAGACACTATAAAGAACTAATATACAAAGTACCCACCAAAACGAATCCTACTTTCAAGCATTTGTCATGATATACTTCAATTTAAATCTAATAATCATAAAGAATACAATGCTTCTTTAGTTTTTAAAGTATGAGTGTATAGGTTCTTTTTAAAGGAAAGTTATTAGTTACTAGTGAAAGTAAGTTCACTAAAATACTCACCTATAGAAGACACTTATATTACAGTTGGGAAGTTGTCTAAGTTGTTGAAGGTGCTTGCTTGCTTGCAAAGCCTGTCAGCCCAGGCCTCAATTCCCCTGTACCCATGTAAAGCCAGATGTACAAAGTAGAACATACATCTGGAGTTCATTTATAGCAGCAAAAGGCCCTGAAGCATCCATACTCACTTACTCTCTTCTCTCTCTTTCTCTCTCACACACACTCTCCCTTTCATACATACAAATAAATAAATAAAAACCTTTTTGAAAGAAACTATTCATCATAATCAACTTTTCAATAACACATTTAGACTGATATAAACTGTCCCTTACTAAGGCATGTGTTCATTCTTTATAATCTTGCTTCAGTCTTCTTTGAATGACAAGCAAAAATCAATTTCTTCTCCAAATAACACAAGTTCATGGCTTGTTTATGAATCACGATAACTTGTGCATGCTTTAAAATATAAATCAAAAGGGCTATTTCAATCAAGAAGAATAATTCCTAGCTATGTTGAAATAAAATACTTTCTAGAAAGTTGACTAAGCTATTCAGTCCCTTAAACTATATTTCATTACAGCAGATCACTCTTCAAAACTGACACTGCCTTATGCTTAGTTATAAAAAGCAATGCAACAGAAATCACAAGCCTTTATAAATTTTTCATCTGAGAACATGTGTTCCAAAAATGCAAGAGTAAACACACTATCACATCATTTGTTTTAGTTTTAAGGGAAAATATTATATTCTAAAGTTTCCCTTTTATAAGTTAATGAAATAAGGTAAGTTTAGTAAAATAGGTCAAAGAAAAACACAACTTTCAAGCCCTTATGAAAATTACAGGTTTGATATTTAATGTTGATAAGTACTAGCATTCTACCAGTTGCTAAGACAGGTGCTACCGCCCATCAGCTGCTTGAGCTGAAGCACATTTGTAAAGACTCTAATTCCATACTGAAACAATGACTGCCTGCTGTCTTGCTATAATCACCATTAAAAATAAACAAGTCATCAAAACAAGAAAAAGTCATCAAACACAACTCTAAAACACAACCCCTGGTAAGCTCTGCATCTACTTAATTATAATTTGTTCCATCATCTTTTGGTAGTCTTTGTATTAAGCTCAAAGTTCTTAGCCTGGAATCACGGGTCTTATATTCTCTCCACTGGCTATTTCTGAGTAATCACAAATTGAAAAAAATAAATTACTTATACACTTTCTGAGATACTTGGGAGAAATAAAGTTATACTACATAATATAAAATGGTATTTTCCTCATGGTTAAAACTTGGCTACTGGGCTGGAGAGATGGCTTAGCAGTTAAGCGCTTGCCTGTGAAGCCTAAGGATCCCAGTTCAAGGCTCCATTGCCCAGAACCCATGTAAGCCAGATGAACAAGGTGGTGCATGCGTCTCGAGTTCATTTGCAGTGGCTGGAGGCTCTGGCCCACCCATTCTCTATCTATCTGCTTCTTTCTTTCTCTGTCTATTGCTCTCAAATAAATAAATAAAAATAAAAATTTTTTAAAACCTTGACTACCTAATTATAAGCTCAAGAGAAACAAGATTTATGGATGCATTTGATATCTCATCATATCTCCCTTTCACTGGAACTCATCCATGTCCCCTGGCCTCATCTCTAAGTGACAACTATCAACATACTTTGCTCTAATACCACTTTCAGAACTCAAAAATATGAATATAGTCAATGTTTCTAAATATGGGCACTTATGATAAAAATTATTCTGAAATTCTTAAAAACACTGTGAAAAAGGAATACAAAGAAATCACTTTAAATCCATTTGAAAATAAACACAGACTTAAAAATGTTTGAAGCTTATTTGATGATCTTTTTTACTCCTTCTTATATAATGTTTCAAGTTAACACTGGTTCTGAAATCTCACACAACACATTTCTACTGTGTTTTTAAAGTTACTTTTATTCTATTGCACATGTCTGTGACCTCCACCATGACCTCTACTAAAGCAGTTGTGCACTTTACTTTGGTGCAAATCCTCACAGACAAGTTGAACCTGTTCTTTTTGGCAATAAGCCCTTGTGCTGAACACACAGCTGAGATTTATTATAGAAGGGGAACTGAGGGGCATTATTTCACAACATTTATCCTGCATATATAACCAAGTATAATCTTTTACAACTTTGAGAGTTCTTAAATAAACAGTTCTTCTCTTAATTACACAAAGAGCTTATTTGTCACCAATTGAACAGCATATTAAGATTCATTTTACACTTGGAAGAAGCAAGTACACAAAGCATTCTACCATAAGCTACAAAAAGTATCCTCACAATATGCATTCACAACAATAATACTCCTAGGCTTCACATGTTAGGATGACGACCTGCTTTGCTGTCTTTATCATAGTCAAGATAACAATTTTTTTTTTAATCCATAAAGAACTGTACTTAAAAAAATTTTTCCCTATAGTACTTTTATATAACTTTTAAAAACATTTTAGAAGCTTCAATCCCACATTGTTTTGTGCTTTCTTTTTAATTTTTAATTATAATTTAATTCAAGCTTTCCTGTGGCATTTTAAAAATAATTTCTTCTCTCACAGTGGAAGGAACCACAGCAGGACACTTCCACAGATCTGACATCCTGCAAAAGGAAGGACCTCATGAGTTCTAGGAAGTATCACTACTAAGCTGGAATTACTAGACCTTTCAAATCAATTCTTGAGGATTTGCTAATTGATTTAACATCAAGAGTTGCTCTGTTGTAATAAAAAAAAAATCCTAATATAAACTAAGAAGGATTAAACCTGAAAGAAAGTTTCAAGTAAGATATCAGCTGTTTAAGTAATATGAAGGATATTAAAACATGTTAAAGTGTGTATTTCCTTACTGTAAATATGTCTAATTTTTTTGTTAACAAGTATAACCATATTTGAAAGAAAGGTCAACAGTTGGGGGCTGGGGAGATATTTCGGTGAGTAATAGCACTGGTTGCACAAGCACGAGGCCCTGAGTCGGATCCCCAGCACCCCCATAAAAACTGATTGGGAGGGGGAGGGGATGTGATGGAGAGTGGAGTTTCAAAGGGGAAAGTGGGGGGAGGGAGGGAATTACCATGGGATATTGTTTACAATTATGGAAATTGTCAACAAAAAATAAATAAATGACAAAAAAAGCTGGGCATGGCTGCTAAAAGACCCCAGCACTGAAGGGGTAGCGACAGGAGGATCACTAGGGCTTGTGGGTCAGTCTAGGCAAAAACAAAAACAAAAAACAAAAAAAACTGCAAGCTCCAGGTTCAGTGAGAAAGCCTGTCTCAAGGAATTAAGGTGGGTGAGCAATAGGGAAGGATGCTACCCAGTATCCTCCTCTGGCCTCCTAAAGTATGCATATGAGTACATGCATCAACATACACAAGTGCACACACATGTAGATACCACATATTTGCACAAATAAAATGCCATGAATTTACTTACTTACTTAATTTGAGAGAGAAAGGGAAAGACAGAAAAAGAGAAGCACCAAGGCTACAAAAGAACTCCAGACCCATATGCTGCTTTGTGCATCAGCAGTACATGGATACTGGGGCATCAAACCCAGGCCAGTAGGTTTTGCAAACAAGTGCTTTTAACCACTAAGCCATTTCCCCAGCTCCTAAATGGATTTTTTTTAATGACGAATGAATTATTTTTGTGGTGAAAAAAAATCCAATGACAACGGGTTAAGTAGTAAATAAAAGAGATACATTCATAAACAACACCAAATATATTTTGCCTTCACCTAAAAAGAAATTTATTTCATTAAAGTTTAACATTTAAAATTTAATGTTTATTTTAAACTTATGCAATAACCATATTATTTTAGTTCTTTAAATAATTATATATATATATATATACATATATATATATATTAATTTAGTTCTTTAAATTTCAAATAATTTACATCCCAAATGTCTCTCCCCTATAAAACATGTAAAAGTTTATGAGTTTGGACAGTTTTTAATTATCACTAAACTAGAACACATCTCTTCTTGAAATATGTAGACTCTCAGAAAAAAATAAACCTTTGTTTTATAAGCATTATACCTTGAAACAAATAATTATATGTCAAATATTATTCACTATTTGTTTAATATGAATATGTATTACATGGGACAACATAAAATCTGATACCCATAAAAGATACCATGCTTCTAAAAAATGCCTTAAGACCTAACCTTAACAGTGTACTCTCACAAAATATCAACACCAGTAGGATTTTTAAATGTTTAAGGCTTCTAATTCATTTTGAAGTACATATGCTTAAAGATTTCTATGACATCCAAAAGTACTGTTGAAGGGCTGGAGGGATAGCTTAGTTATTAAGGTGCCTACCTGCAAAGCCAGAGAATCTAAGTTCGATTCCCCAAGAACCATGTAAGCCAGATGCACCGCATGTGTCTGCTAGAAACCCTCGTGTACTCATTCTCTCCCTCCCTCCCTCCCTCCCTCTCTCTCTCTCTCTCTCTCTCTCTCTCTCTCTCTCTCTCTCTCTCTCTCTCTCTCTCCCTCCCTCTCTTTCTCTCTCCCTCCCTCCCTCCCTCTCTCTCTCTCACCCCTGCCTATTTCCTCTCTTTCAAATACATAAATTAAATTAAATTTTAAAAAGTATTGTTGAAGTCACAAGAAAACTACAAGATAATTCCCAAACATAAAGTAGCTAGAAGAACAAATCATAGCCTCCATTCATTTGATTTTTCACATTCCAATAGCTTTCTCATCAATATCTTTTCCAACAAAAACACAAGTAAGTGCCTGGAGAGAGAGAGAGAGATCATTGGTTAAAGGGATTTGCTTACAAAACCAACCTGGGTTCAATTCTCCACTACCCACATAAAGCCAGATGTACAAAGTGGCACCACCTGCGTGTGGTTTTCATTTGTAGTAGCAGGAGGTCCTTGTAGGCTCATTTTCTCTCTCTCTCTCTATCTCTCTCTCTCCCCCTCCTCTCTGATTGCAAATAAATAATAAATAAAAATTAAATGTTGCTGTGTGTGGTGGCGCATACCTTCAATCCCAGCACTTAGGAGGCAGAGGTAGGTGGATGGCTGTGAGTTCGAGGCCACCCTGAGACTACATAGTGAGTTCCGGGTCAGCCCGGACTAGAGACCCAACCTTGAAAAAACAAAAACAAAAAAAAAAAAATTAAATGGCATTAAATAACTTTGAAGAATGCTTAGTGAATGAAGAATGAAGCTAACAGATTGTTTTAAAAGAACCACAAATGAATGTTCAACTTGCCTATAACCTCCCATATGATATATGGCCTAAGGATAAGAAAACAGCAACTGAAATCCAAACATTCAAATCACAGCTCTACATTGTTTTCAAAAACTTCTCAGTTTTGCTTATAAATATATTTCAAAGATCAAATACAATATACAGGATACACACAGAGTGCCTGTAAGATGCTACCCTGCATGACTACCATACCACACCTCCACCAGTAATAAGAGGAGAGAGGAGAAAGACCTGTATTCGCATATAATAAAATCCAGAGAAAAACCACTACCAGCAACCATCAATATAAGAAAGATAACCTTTAATTAAAAAAAAAAAATTTGCTTAAGGGGGCTGGGTAGGTAGCTCAGTCAGTACAGTTTATGCCTTGCAGTATAAGGGTGTGAGGTAAAATCATCAGCACCCACTGCTAAGGGTGACACTGAGGTTGACCTCTGAACTCCATACACATGCACTCTCACACACAGTAACGTGAATACATACATGTGTGCACCCATATACACACATGCATGCATACATTTTACTTTAGAAATCTGCTTGTAGCTGGATATGGCAGCACACGCCTATAATCCTACTGTGGAGGCTGAAGGAGGAGCATCACTACTTCAGAGGTCAGTCTGGACTACGTGAGCTCCAAGACAGCCTGAGCTATACAGCAGCATCCTGCCTCAAACAAAATAAAATGACAATAAAAAGAAAAAAGCAAAAAAAAAATCTGTAATTAAGTTAAGGTTTCTATGCAGAAATCACAATTCTCAGAGGCCTTTGTCCAGTAGAATAACTCAGATGATTATGCATTAAACACATTTATTAGCTTAGCATTCATAAAAAAATTAAAACATCTTCCTAAAGAAAACATGTTATACTTGATGGAACATTACCAGACTGACAATAATAAAATAATTAGCTTAAATTTAATCTTTGCCAAAAGGGAACCTATAGAAGGGAAACAAATATGTACTTTCTCTTTTGAAGGAGCTAAGACTTGGGCAAAAATTGAAAATTGTTAAATTTTAGCTTTGTTTTCATTTTCCCAAGCATCACATGTCCCCTCAATACAACACTACTAGATTACTAATTAGAAACACTACTGTGCCGGCTGATTTTATGTCATCAACCTGCGTCTACCATAACTAAAATTTCCTGATTTCAGAAAGGTGTTAGGAGGAAGGAAATTGAAATGCATTATTTTGCTTAACAGGCCATCTGTTTTTTGCTAAATTATTGCTATTTTTAAGCAGATATATGTAAAACTTTTTTCATAAGCAAAATACAAAATATTTGACTTAAGAGTCATAGATTAAATCTACCCATTTATTTTCTTTTACTTGATGTTTGTCTGTGTTAATAAGTTTCTATGCATTATTTTATGTGTATAATGTGTGTGTGCATGTGTGTAGAGTATTGTGGTATGGTGTATTACGTTTGCTGTATGCACATGTGAGTGTGCAGATCTGCAGATGTGCACATGTCAAATGTGCGTATGTGGAGGCCATGGAGATCTTCAGGTGCCCTTCTCTCTATTACTCATCTGCATATATTCATAATTTCCAGAATAAAAAGGAAAAGTAGTTGTTCAAAGAGCATTAACACTTTCTTCTTTAGAACAGTAGCAGACATTTTCAATAAGGACTGGGAAGGATACAAAAACTTTGGGTTATTTTTCTGTAATGAAATTCAAGAAATCTCAAAATCAGACAGGCTACTAAAGATCATCTCCAATCTAACTCACTTGTAGATTTTTTTCATGCTCTGTTCAATATCCTTGCCCATGGCTAATAGTTATAGCCTATCATGATAGGCCAACACTTCGAAATGTCTCTAGATAGCCTCCAAATAAGTCCACTAATATCTACATGCTAGGGCCTGGCATGGTAACCCAGCAAAGCACTTTCCTATCAAAACTACCTCAATAAGTAAAACATAAAATATGTATGACAAAGAAAAAATCATACATACTTACTAAGGCAAATTAACCACAATATTTGTCTCACAAAAGTTGGTATAAATTCCTGTTTCATAAGGCCCTCTAAGACCCAGGATTCTTTATACATGTCCTTGCAGTCACATTAATTAGCATAGTATTACACAGAAACTCCGATGCCTAAATACTGCAGCAGCTTCAAATACCTATAGTACATCAATTAAGAAAATACAAGGCTGGAGAGATGGCTTAGCGGTTAAGCACTTGCCCGTGAAGCCTAAGGATCCCGGTTCAAGGCTCGACTCCCCAGGACCCATGTTAGCCAGATGCACAAAGGGGCGTATGCGTTTGGAGTTCATTTCCAGTGGCTGGAGGCCCTGGTGTGCCCATTCCCCCCCCCACCCCGTCGCTCTCAACTAAATAAATAAAAATAAATAATAAATAAAAAGAAAACACAAGACTGTTTCTTCATATCAATTCATCCATGGTTTTGGCATAGTTTATATTATTGGTTTCTGCTCTCAATAATTTCAATGAATAGCCAGATCATTGTTTGTTCTACTATATATTTAACTGGACAGTATCTATTCAATAAAAATTTCCACAACATATGAAAAAAGAGTGAATTCTGGGATCCCTTTTATTTGTAAGATGTAGTTATCTTTTATGTCATCCCTCCAATACATTATAGGAAATGGTAATTATTTCCAGTCAGCCTATTTACAACTCAGAACAAATGATTCTCCCTTTGACCTTCAGGGGTTAAAATTCTGACAGATTCCATAGCCAGTTTGAAGATAAGCATAGACTTAAGATTATTCACCTAATTAACCCTCTTGCTGTTATTTCTTTGTTGTTGTTCCCTTTAGTTTTGAAAAAGCTAACTTTTGTGGGGGAACTTATAGGTTAAATATCTTTGAACAGGCAGCATCTAAGAGTTTTCAAAGGATCTTCTCTAAGCTCTTTATTACATGTGGTGGTTTGAATGTAAAATGCCCCTATAGCCTCATGTGTTTTGAATACTTGGTCTCCAGCTGGTGGAAATTTGGAAGAGCAGTGGAGCCTTTGGGAAATAGATCCTTGATAGAGGAGTGTGTCACTGGGTGTGGACCTTAAGGTTTATTAGTCTAGCCCACTAGGTTTCAAGGCTAGCTCACACAGACTACTTCCTTCCTGGTGACGTGAATAAATGATACTCAGCTGCTTGCCATGTTTTCACGCCATGACAAAACTTCCCATTGAAACCATAAGACAACGTAAACTCTTTCCTCCCATAAGCTGTTTTTGATCAGGCGTTTTTTGTCCCAGTAATGGGAAAGTAAATGCAACATTATATTCTCATAAATACCATACTGCAATATATATTACAAACATGAATAAGATTATTCATCAAAGTCTCATAAGCACTAATACCTAGGACTAGAATTTAAATGCACAATTTGATACTGGAGCCCAATCCCTATCACAATGTTATCGTCTATAAAGAGACAAGAAAAAAGTGTTCTTTGTGCTATTAAGCAAATAAAAGAAGACTACAATGATTTCTCATTATTTACCATTTTCAACTCAAATGCTCCTGTTTGAAAAGTGTAATTTGCGGGCTGGAGAGATGGCTTAGTGGTTAAGCGCGTGCCTGTGAAGCCTAAGGACCCCGGTTCGAGGCTCAGTTCCCCAGGTCCCACGTTAGCCAGATGCACAAGGGGGTGCACGCGTCTGGAGTTCGTTTGCAGAGGCTGGAAGCCCTGGCGCGCCCATTCTCTCTCTCCCTCTATCTGTCTTTCTCTCTGTGTCTGTCGCTCTCAAATAAATAAATAAATAAATAAATAAATAAAAATTTTAGAAAAAAAAAAAGCTTTGCTAGAAGTGGCAATAGCCAAAAAAAAAAAAAAAATTAGCATTTCAAGGATAAGCAGCCTTGTACCAGAAATAAGTAATTGTAATCTGGGGCCTAATTTCTAAAACTGAAAAATAGTAATATAAAAATTAAGACTATTTTACATGACCATATCAATTTCAATAATCTCCATTCAAAACACACTAACTATACTATACCAAACTATACTATACTATACCAAACTATAACTATACTATATATATATATATATATATATATATATATAACTATACTATACTATACCAAAGCTAATAGGTAACTGGTTGAAGGCATAGCAATACTTCCTGGATTAAATCTCTACTAGTAATTCTCCTTATTTATAACAGACACTCTGGTAAAATGAAAAAATTGAATGAAGAATCTAGGCTTATACTCTCATTCTGAGTTTCACTGAATCTTCTAAGAAGTGGGAAGAGGGATAACTCATGTCCATACTGCATACGTACATACAACTATATTAAATATGAAAGTACCACAGGCAATTCCAAGAACCTTGCTATATTGCCTTTAGGTATATATTAAAGGTCAACTAGCATTCATTTCTAGGGCAAAACATAATTCAACATACAATGAGTACCCTGAAAATTTTGAATGTCTGCTGTATTTACGTTCTTCAATTTAAATTTATGTTTATGAAACCCCAAATATTATCAAACTATGACTTGTGAGAAAGAATTGTTATTTACCTTGTAACAAACAAAGCCCTGGAAATGAAAAGTTCCAACAAAGTAATTTAATTGTGTTTATGCTACATGAATTATTTGCTATTTCTCAAAAATAACATATGAGAAGCTGAGAATTCTCAAATGTGCAAAGTATTTCCATGTGCTTATGAAGAAAACTATCCAAAACAAACAATATAGAAGAAAGTTCATAAAAAAAAGAAAGTTCATATTATTTTATTTCCCTACCATCTGTTTCTCTCTCTCTTCTCCCTCCCCCCACCTCTCTCTCTCTCACACACACACACACCTTTCTTGCCATTGCCTGACTATTGCTGATAGTGACAATTTTAAAAGAATAAGGCATCCAGGCATGGTGGTGCATGCCTTGAATCCCAGCACTTGGGAGGCAGAGGTAGGAGGAATGCTGTTGAGTTAAAAGCCAGCCTGAGTCTACATAGTGAATTCAGGTCACCCTGGGCTACATTGAGACCCTACCTCAAAAGACCAAAATAATAAAAAATAAATTGCCAGGTATGGTGGAGCATGCCTCTAATCCCAGCACTTGAGAGGCAGAGGCAGGAGGATCACTGTGAGTTCAAGGGCAGCCTGAGACTACTTAGTGAATTCCTGGTCAGCCTGTGCTACAGTGAGATCCTACCTCAACAAACCAAAATAATAACAAAAATAAAAGAATAAGGAACAAAATAAGATATCCAGCTGAGAATTCTAATTCTAGATATGACTTGGCAGAGAAGTAGTCCTAAGTTAAATATTAATTGACCTAAACTCCTGAAGAGACTAATGCATTTCTTAATGCCAATGCTAAATATACTATGGAATCTTTTACTAGTCTTAAAGATTATCATTCAGTATTTATTAAAGAGAAAACATTTAATTAAGATCATATAGTCCACAAGGAGCTTTGATTATGATAAGCCTCATTTTATACATGATGATATAAATTATATCTGACAACTACTAGAAAATATAAGAAATGCAACCTAGATTTTGTAAAGCAAGAGAAAATTAGAGCAATAGTACAAAGTGCTTTCACAATATGAACTAAAACATCATATGCTCTAATACACAGAGTGACTATGATACTGCCATTTCTCACCAGTAAAAATGCTTATCTCCTTGGAGATACTACTGAATCACGTGCCATGAAAGCTTCAGAAAAAGGCAATCATATAAGATAAATTGGGGCAGTCAATCTTCTTAAATATAAGAAAAATCTAAAGTTATCTTCCACTAAAGCCCAAAACAGATAACAAAATTACAGAAATTGAAGTCACAATGGGATTACAGGCAAAGAAAACTATAGATCAATGCCTCGCATGAATACAGACCTAAAAATTCTTAATAAAAATATTAATAAGTTGAATTTGCATATATACTAGGTCTATAGAATAGAATATGAAAGCTGAAATGACCTGTCAAAAGACAAACACAAGAGCAGGAGAGATGGCTCAGCAGTTTAAGTGCTTGCCTGCAAAGCATAACAACCCAGGTTCAATTCTCTAGTACCCAAGTAAAGCCAGATGCACAAAGTAGTGCATGCATCTGACTATCTCTCACACACATAAATTAAATACATAAATATTTTAAAACTTTAAAAAAAATAAAAGAGGGCTGGAGGGATGGCTTAGTGATTAAGGCACTTGCCTGTGAAGCCTAAGGACCCAGGCTCAATTCTCCAGGTCCCACATAAGCCAGACGCACATGGTGGCACATGTGTCTGGAATTCGTTTACAGAGGCCCTGGCATGCCTATTCTCTCTCTTGCTCTCCCTCTCACTCTTTCTGTCTGTCATAAACAAATAATTAAATAACAAATTTAAAAAGAAACTTTAAATAAAAAAATAAAAGAAGGTATTGGATACTTTTACAGCATTATCACTGCAATACTTAAAGGCATTCAAAAGTTTGAGGAAATACTATACCAACTTTACTCCACAAATATAATATTTTAGACAAAATCTTTAAAATATGTAGAAAATACATATTACCAAAAATATAATACATCTGAATAGCTTATACCTATTTTTAAATTGAGTTTTACCAAATACCTATAAAAATCAAGTTAGTGCTAAATGGCTTCAATACAGAACCTGACAAAACACAAAAATTGCCATGAATTTCATACAAACACATATAAGAGGAGAAGAGACTATATATCCAAGCAAAGCCAAACACTAGACAAAGCCATCACAAGCATTACTGATATAAGCAATGAAGGCATTCATAGGCAGAGAAAACTACAGGTCAAAGTCCTTCATGAATACAGATACAAAAATCCTTAATGCAAATATCAAGGTTAATCCACATATATGATAGGACTAAATAATGAGAAATGAATTTGAAATTAAAAAGGGCTTGAAAATAAGATCCAAAATATAAATCACATAGGAATCAATTTGACAGTAAGTATGAAACCAACCATTGAAAACTGTAACACACTACTGAGACTAAGAGGTTTCCAGTACAGAAATACTGATCCACACCAAGAGGGAACAAATCAGTTGATAAATGCAGACCTGAAAATAAGAGTGATGGTAAAATTAGCAGAGAAGGATATTAATAGTTAATGTATTAATGCTTCTTGTTGGCTTGTTTTTAGAAAGAACATTTCATTCTTAGCTCTAGCTACTCACTAATGTAGTCAGGCTGGCCTCAAACTCAGACTCCTTCAACCTCAGCCATAGGTGTGAGCCACCATGATTAGCCAATACAGCTAATGTAAATATGACCCAAATGTTCAAGAGGGTGGGAAAAGTAATGAACAGGAGAAGAAAATTGGAAGTACAAGGAAGACCTCAACAGGACACTCTAGAGATAAAAACACGTACTTCATGAAATAAAAAATAACACCAATGGGATAAACAACATATCAGATATACCAAAAGAAAAAAAAATTGGTGAATTTTAAAGCACAGAAATAGCAACTACCCAAAGCATACATATACATATAAACTCATACACAAAGCAAGACTAGATGAAAGCAGTGGATAAATCATGAATTAAGAAATATAACTTGGGTTGGAAAGATGGCTTAGCAATTAAGGCATTTGCCTGCAAAAGCCTAAGGACCCAAGTTTGATTCCCCTGTAGCTACATAAAAGCCAGATGCACAAGGCAGTGGCAGGTGTCTACAGTTCATTTGTAGTGGCTGAACGCCCTAGCATGCGCATATTCTAATTCTCTCTCTCCCCTCCCCCCCCCCGGAAATAAATTAGAAAGGTAAAAAATTCTGAAAACTCAAAAATCACATGAGGCGTCTTTTCTGATCACAGGGGAATACAGTATTAAATTAGTGACAAAAGTAACTTTAGGGCTAGAGGAATGGCTTAGCAGTTAAGGCGTTTGTCTACAAAACCAAAGGACCCAGGTTCCATTTCCCAGGACCCACATAGGACAGATGCACAAGGGGGTGCACACATCTGGAGTTCCTTGGCAGTGGTGGAAGCTCTGGTGCACCTATTCTCTCTCTCTCTCTCTCTCTCTCACTCACTCACTCTCCCCCCTCCCCCTCCCCTTCTCCTCTCCCTCCCTCTCCATCAAATAAATAAATAAATAAAAATAAAACATTTTTTAAAAAAGGAACTTTAAAAAAACTGTACAAATATACCTCAACAACTAGAAGATCAAAGAAAACTTTGAAAGAGAAATTGAACCAGAATTAGTGGTTCACTCACACCTTTAATCTCAGTATTCAGGATTCTAAGATAGGAGTGTCACCAAAAGTTGCAGGTCAGCATGCTGAGACCCTGCTGAGAGGAGCAAAGCTAAAATAAAACTAACAGATAATCTTGAAGTGATGAATATCCCATCAACAGCTAGAAAAATCTCAAGAAAATACATGTTGATTTAAAAAAGAGAAAATATATGTGGATACAATTTAAAGAACTAAAAAGGCCAGAACAAACCAAATCAAAAGAAAAGCAAAGAGCATGGGGATCCCAATCTCGTCAAACAAACACTATTAGACTTAAGGTCACAGATACCACCAAACACAACTGTAGTAGGTGACTTCAATACTCCACTCTCATCAATTGACAAGTCATCCCGGCAAAAAATAAACACAGAGATGATGTCACAGAACAAATGGACCTAGCAGAATCAACACACATTCCACCCAAATGCTGCACAATGTACATTTTTCTCAGCAGCACATGGAACATTATCCAAAATAGAACATATAATAGGATACAAAACAAATCTTAACAAATATGGGAAAACTGAAATAATCCATTGTACTCTATCTGACCACAGTGGGATTAAACTACAAATCAGCAACAAGAAAAATTACAGAGCATACAAATTCATGGAGACTAAACAGTACAATATTGAATGATGAATAGGCCACTGAAGAAATCAAAAAGGAAATAAATAAATTCATAGAATCTAATGATGGTGAGAATGCAACATACCAAAACCTGGGGGATACAATGAGACCGTCCTAAGAGGGAAATTTATAGTTTTAAGTGCTGATATTAAGAGGTAAACAACTTCACCTCAAGGCCTTGGAAAAAGAACAACAAGGCAAATGAAAAATCAGTACACGGTAAGAAACAATAAAGATTAGAGTAGAAATTAATGATATAGAAACCAAAAAAACAAAAATCTAAAGAATCAATGAAACAAAGAGTTGGTTCTTCGAAATAATAAATAAGAGATAAACCCTTAGCAAGCTGACCAGAAAAAGAGAGAAGAGATGAAAAATAATAAAATTGGAGATGAAAAAGTCTCCATTACAACAGAAACCAAAGAAACTCAGAAAATCATAATGACATATTTAAGAATATATACACCTCTAATTTGAAACTCTGAAAGAGTCATATGACCTACTAAAATTAAATCAAGATGAGAAAAACCATTTAAATAGACCTACAACAAGTACGGAGATACAAGCAGTTAGAAAAAGTCTTCCAACTAAAAACAGTTGAGGCCCAGATGGATTCACTGGTGAATTTTACCAGACCTTCATGGAAAAACTAACTTCTCAAACTTTTCCATAAAAAAGAAAAGGAAGGCATTTCACTGAACTCCTTCTATGAAGCCAGCATCACCCTATTACCAAAATCAGACAAAGAACAAGAAAAGAAAATGACAGACCAATCTCCCTCATGAGCATAGATGCAAAAATTCTCAATAAGATATAGGCAAACAAAATACAAACATATATCAGAAAGATTATTCACCCCGACCAAGTAGGCTTTATTCCAGAGATGCAAGAGATGGTTCAACAAAATCGACAAATGTAATATGCTATGTAAATGGACTGAGACAAAAATCACATGATCATCTCAATAGATGCAGAAAAGGCATTCAACAAATCCAACATCCCTCCATGGTAAAAGTCCTATGGAGCCAGGCATGGTGGCACACGCCTTTAATTCCAGCACTTGGTAGGCAGAGGTAGGAAGATTGTCATGAGTTTGAGGCTACCCTGAGACTACATAGTGAATTCCAGATCAGCCTGAGCTAGAGTGAGACCCTCTCTCAAAAAAAAAAAAAAAGTCCTAAAGAAACTAGGAATAGAAGGAACATATCTCAATAAAGCAAGAGAGAGAGAGAAACACTCATAAAATGGATACAAATTGGAATGGAAGAGATCAAATTATCCTTATTTGCAGATGATAAGATTCTATACATAAAGGACCCTAAAGACTCTACCAGCAAACTGTTAAAGCTGATAAATATTTTTAGCAATGAAGCAAGCTACAAAATAAACACAGAAATCTGTAGCTTTCCTATATACTAACAACAAACATGTAGAGGATAAAATCAAGGAATCGCTCCCATTCACAACTGCCTCAAAAGAAAGAGAGAAAGAAGAAAGAAAGAAAGAAAGAAAGAAAGAAAGAAAGAAAGAAAGAAAGAAAGAAAGAAAGAGGGAGGGAGGGAGGGAGGGAGGGAGGGAGGGAGGGAGGGAGGGAGGGAGGGAGGGAGGGAGGGAGGGAGGGAGGGAGGGAGGGAGGGAGGGAAGGAAGGAAGGAAGGAAGGAAGGAAGGAAGGAAGGAAGGAAGGAAGGAAGGAAGGAAGGAAGGAAGGAAGGAAGGAAGGAAGGGACGAACGAACCTTGGAATAAACTTAACCAAGGAAGTAAAGGATCTCTACAATGAGAACTTTAAAACACTTAAGCAAGAAATTACAGAAGACATTAGGAAACGTGGATCTTAGGTACAAATGATTAGACTTCTATGTGAGTAGGAATAAAACTCAGTAGCAGAAGCCAGTAAGATAGAAAGGGTATATAAAGGTATATAGAAAGGGAGGGGGTACTTAGTTGGATGGTATTGATTGTGTGTGTGTGTGTGTGTGTGTGTGTGTGTGTGTGTGTGTGTGTGTGTAGAAGAACAGATTAATGGGGGGAAAAGGCCTAAGTGAGGTCAGGGGAAAGAGACTGAGTAAAGGAAAGGTGGAGGGAGGGCTAATCAAAATCTAAGAGGATATAAATAAGTCATATGGAAGTCTACTTTTTGGACAATGGAACACTCAGCAGCCATAGATTGTTACTAGAAATTTTTCAGTGCCAAGGATGGAATACCTTCCAGTGAGTTGTTGGCCAGGGAGATCACTGATACCCCCAAAACATTACAGGCCATTGCCAAGGCTCTTGGTTTCCCACCAGGAATAGATGGTAAGACCCTACTGCTGAAGACTCTACATACTTGGGCTGCAAGGTCACTGACAAATCATGCTGGAGCTGAGCTGAAAACCTCCTCCCTGTAGACCAGCTGACAGAAAGCTGAAAAAAGCTATGCTGCATGCAGTTCAATGGGAGAGAGAGAAATCACCAGTGGAGATACTCAACAGTGGACACTGCAAGCTTTAAATTTGGCCAGCCAGGCCAAATGAGCCAATGGGTACAATAGTGGCACATCTGTTAGGGTGAAAACCAACTATTCTCTAATTTGACTGGAGACTAGCTCCATGGGAAGGAATACATCCCTGATACTGAAAACCTACAACAGCATTAGTCATGAGCCCTATGGATGTAACGTCTGCTAGTGTCTGGCTAAATGTGTATACTATGCTCACCAAACTGTCAAGTAATCAGTTCTCTTAAGGTTCATAACTATATTTTAATGATACTCTCAACTTTTGGTTAAAGAAGCTTCTCTTTTCAGATGGTAGTGACCTTGGGATGACTCAGAAGGCACCATGGTGCTGAGAAGAAGTGACAGAGGAGTGCTCAGTACTGAAATAACATCTTCAAAGGCTCAGGGTCCATTTTGGAAGAGGTGGCAGAAAGAATGTAAGAGCCAAAGGAAGGGTAGGACTTCTTACAAGGTGCTCCTCCAGATATAAAATGACCTGGATATCCATGACCTCAAAGTACCTCATACTACCTACACAAGACCATCATAATAGGAGGAAAAGATGATGACATCAAAATAAAAGAGAGACTGAGAGGGAAGAGGAGGGGATATGATGGAGAGTGGAGTTTCAAAGGGGAGAGTGGAGTTTCAAAGGGGAAAGTGGTGGGAGGGAGGGAATGACCATGGGTTATTGTCTACAATTATAGAAGTTGTCAATGAAAATAAATTTGACAGAGGATTAATATCCAGAATAGACAAAGAACTCAACAAACAAAACAATAAGAAATCAAACAACACAATTTAAAAAATGGGCTATGGAACTAAATAGAGAGTTATCAAAAGAAGAAATACAGATGGCACATAAACATTTTTTAAAATGTTCTAGCTGGGTGTGTTGGTGCACACCTTTAATCCCAGCACTCAGGAGGCAGAGGTAGGAGGTTTGTGAGTTTGAGGCCACCCTGAGACTACATAGTGAGTTCCAGATCAACCTGAGCTAGTGTGTAACCCTACCTCGAAAAATCAGGGGCAGGGGGGAGTGTTCTATATTCTTACCCATCAGGAAAATGCAAATTAAAACTACTTTGAGATTCCATCTCACTCCTGTCAGAACGGTCAGAATGGCTATCATCAATAAAACAAATGACGATTTAGGTTAGTCTTGATCCTACCCTCTCCAGTGTCTTGTGGTTCAGATGTTTCCTGTAAGGGTCTAGTGAAGGTTCAGCCATTTGGTCTGTCTTTTAGGAAGTAGAATTTTATGGTACCATTGCCGTTTGGGTCCAGATTACTGTTTTCCACCCTTCAACACCCTCCCCGCCCTCCCATCCATCCTATTGTCTAGTCCATGAGGTGCTTGCTGGGTATGTAAGGTATCTTGGGTAGATTCAGGTTAGGTGTTGTAGATGAGTGAGACTATGTGTCGATTTTTTTTCTGTGATTGGGTAAGTTCGCTGAGAATGATCTGTTCCAGGTTCAACCATTTTTCCTCAAATTTCTTTATGTCTCCCTCCCTCTCCCCCTCTCCCCTCTATCTTTCTCCTCTCTAACTCTTGTATATTAGTTATGTTTTTCCTCAATTTCTTAGTGGACATTGACCTGTAACCCCCACTTCCAGCTTGGGCCTACCATCCACAATGAGCTTTTGATCAAAGAAACCTACCAGGTTTCCCAAAACAATGACAGACTTCTGTCAGAGTACTTGATGACCCACCAAAGGCCAATGAGTGGTAAGACCCTATTGCTGAAGACTCCATATGCAGCTGACACGTAAAATGGAATGACATGGCTGGCAGCCAGGAGAGAGTCAGTCCCCAGACAGTCAGCGTGTCTAGTGCCAGAAGGTGCTACATGGGAGACTGGGGGAAATGACCAATATCTGTCCAAGCAACTCATGGTCTAACCTAATTAGCAACAAATAACTTGATGTGATGCCCACACAAATGCAATAGTGGCACACAGCCATGGTGAGGAACCAACTGCTCTTGATTTGGCTAACTGATCCACTCAGTGGTACTAGACCCATAGCTGGAGCTGGGAAACAAGTCAGAACCATACCCAAACACAAGCCCACGCTACAATATCAAGCTACCATCAATCATGGGGTACAAGAGGGCGTACACCTATCAAACTGTCTATCAAAAAAGTAAGTGTTATCTCAATTTTCCGGGTGCTAACTTACTCTCCATTGGAGAATCTGCTTCTCTTTTTCAGATACATGCAGATCCTAAGGAGAGAGCTGCCCCAACATAACTCAAAAGGGGCCCAACTGAAACTAAGGACAATTGGCGAAACAAGCAAGGGTGATGTTTTCCTGTGAACTGGATACCAGCACAAAGGGGAAGGAGACCAACGCAGAGAAAAATCAATTCCTACCAAATCAGAAAGCCAGAGCCACAGAGGCCCCCAACACCTCAGCACTGAAGCAGACCAAAAAGGAACCCAACATGGCTCAGGGAAATTTTGCGGAAGAGGGGGCGGAAAGAATGTCAGAGTCACATGTTGGGTCATGATTTGCAGAGACATTTATCATACCAATAATTGGGGGCTAACTCCACAATGCACGACCCATTTACATCAACAAGGAGGGTCCAATGGGAGGGGGTAGATCATAGATGAGCCTAAACAATGGTACCAAACTGCCTGTATTTGCTGAAAAGAAAACTAATAAATTAAATTAAAAAAAAAAAAAAAGAAAACAAGTGACAACAAATGTTGGCGTGGATGCAGAAAAAGGGGAACTTTTCTACACTGTTGGTGGGAATGTAGTCTGGTACAGCCATTGTGGAATCCAGCATGGAGGTTCTTGAGACAGCTAAAAATAGATTTACCATATGATCCAGCTATAGCACTCCTAGGCATATATCCTAATAACTCTTCTCACTACCTTAGAGTTACCTGCTCAACCATGTTTACTGCTGTTCTATTCACAATAGCTAGGAAATGGAACCAGCCTAGATGTCCTTCAACAGGTGAATAGATAATAAAGATGTGGGTGCATTTACACAATGGAGTCCTATTCAGTGGTAAAGAAAAATGAAATTATAAAATTTGCAGGGAAATGGATGGATCTGGAAAGGATTATACTAAGTGAGGTAACCCAGGCCCAGAGAGCCAAACATCGCATGTTCTCTCTCATATATGGATCCTGGCTACACATGTTTAGAATTGTGTGTAAGCTGGAACCAAAAATTGGTAGCAGAGGTCAGTAAGCTAGAAAAGGCTATAAGGAAGAGGAAAGGACTTTAGGGGATGGTACTGTATATATGTAAGTAGAAGAACAGATTACAGGGAGAGGAATGGCCTAGGTGAAGCCAGGGGAAGAGATTGAGTAAGAGAAGGTAGGGGGAGGGTCAATCAAAATTAAAGAGATTCTGAATAAGACATATGAAAACCAACTTATTTTGAGTAATGGCACATCCAGAAGCCATAGATGTGTGTGGGTATGGGTGTGGGTGTCCTACTGAGTTTGGTTAGAGTTGCCTTCATGAGCAAAGGTGGCAGAGTAGTGTCCAGCACTAAAACATCTCTATCACATCCTCCACGGATCAGGGTCCATTGTGGAAGAGTGGTGGAAAGAATGTAAGAACTGAAGGAAGAGTACCACTGCTTACAATGCAACTGTCCAGAAAGGAACTGGCCTTGATATCCATGACCTTGCAGTGCCTTCACAATACCTTCACAGGACCCTCATAGTGGGAGAAAGGGACGTGACATCAAAATAAAAGAGAGACTGATGGAGAAAGGGAGGGGACATGATGGAGAAAGAAGCTGTGAAGGGGAAAGTGGGAGAGGAGAGGGAATTATCAAGGTTTATTTTCTGTAAGTATAGAAGTTGTCAAAAATTAAAAAAAAAAAATTAAAAAAAAAGTATAGAAGTTGTCAATAAAAATGTTTTTTTTTTAAAAAGAGAGCCAGGTATGGTGGCGTGTGCCCTTAATCCCAGCACTTGGGAGGTAGAGGTAGGAGGACTGCCGTGAGTTCAAGGCCACCCTGAGACTACCTAAGGAGTTCCAGGTCAGCCTGGGCTAGAGTGAGATCCTACCTTGAAAAAACGAAAAAAAGAAAGAATAAAGATCAGAGTGAAAACTGGCAAATATAAAATATACAAAAGATCAATTAAATACAGTTGGGTTTTGAAAAGATGAATAAAACTGAACAAACTTTAGCTAAACTAAGGGGAGGAAGAAAGTCAAATAAATAAAATTATAGGTAAGAAAAGACATAATATCACCAGAATACAAAACATCATTAGGTAATATTATAAAGCACTATATACCAACACACAGAAAAATTTAGAAGAAATAAATTTTTGGCTGAATCGTAAAGAAATTGAAATACCTAAGCAGACTAATAATGATCCATGAGATTAAATCAGTAACAAAGTCTCTGAACAAAGAAAAGCCCAGTTCCAGATGGCTTCACTGCTAATTCTTCCAGACCTTAAAATTACCAAGTCTTGTCAGACTATTCACAACAACTGAAAGAAGGGCGATGATTCCAAACTCATTTAACAAAACTAGCATTACCCTGATAATCAAGTCAGACAAGTACATAATTTAAAAAGAGTATAATGTGCCAACCTCTCTGTTGAACATAGATGTGATGATTTTCAACAAAATACTAGCATACAAAATCTAGAAGCACATGGGAAAGATTACACATATGATGAAAGCAATTGCTTGCATGATGCAAGGATAGTTCAACAAATATAAATCAAAGCATGAGTCACCACTAACAGAATGAAGTATGAAAAGTACAGGATCAACCAGTAACTGTAGAAAAACTAGTAAAATTCAACATCCCATTCATAAATAAAATTTTGCAATAAATTATGTATAGTAGAATACACTTCAATGCAATTAAGGGTGTATGACAAAGCCATAGGTGCCATTTTACTGAAAGAGAGAAAGAGAAAAATATTTCCTCTAATAATCAGAATAAGGCAGGAATGCTGGCTTCAGCATTCTTATTCAAGACAGCACTGGAAGTGTGTGCCAGAACAAAAGAAAAAAAATCAAGGCCATCCAAACTGGAAGGGAGGAAGTCAAATGATCTCTTGTTTGTAGCCAACATAATCTTACAAATAAAACACTTAAACAAAACCAAAAAAACTGGAACTGATAAATTCAGTAAAGTTGCAGGATACAAGGTCAATATATGAAAATTAATACTGTTCTTTACACCAATAATTAATTCACTGATAAAGTATTCAAGAAAGCAACCTCCATTATACAATAGTTATAAAAATAAAGTAAAATCTCTAAAATAAATTAAAACTCTACAATTAAAAATAAATTTAAAAACTCTAATGAGAGAAACTGAAAAATATGGAGAAATGAAGATTGGAAAAACATTAAAATATCCAGAGATGTAAAGTGATCATGCTTCACAATGACCTTTGTCTTATGGAGATCTAGAAGAAAAAGTTCACAGGCTCCAAAATTAAAGAAAGGATAAGGAGATGGAAACGCTAATGACCTTCAGTTGATCAGTATTGTGCAACATTTCAAAATAGACTTTATAAAAAAGGGCAACTAGCAGAGGTTAATAAAAATTTCAAAAAAACTATAACCATAGATGCTATGACCTAAAAGGGCTAGGGATATGATTCAGCAGTGAAAGGCACTTGTTTGAAAAGCTTGCCCTCCTGGGTTCAATTCCCAGCAGCCACTTAAAGTAGGATGAAAAGTGGCATGTGCATCTGTGATCCAAACATGGGGACAACACTGGGAAGTGGAAACAGGAGAATCCAGAGCTTCTGGTCCAGCTGGTGTAAAGTTCCTTTGAAGTCTGGCAGTTCATCTGCAGAAGCAAAATCACCTGCCTCATGGTAAAGCACAGACACCTTGAAGTCCTCTGACTTGCATATTTGTGCCATAGCATGCATGTTGACCATTTAGACCACACAGAGAGAGACATAGATAGTTGGATATATCTTTTTTAAAAACTACTACTTATATAATTTATTCATTTCTATTGTTAAGATATCTTTGCTCACCAGGTATGGTAGTGCGCACCTTTAACCTCAGCAAGGAGGATGACTGTGAGTTTGAAGCCAGCCTAAGACTACATAGTGAATTCTTGTTCAGCCTGGGCTAGATCGATACCCTAACAACAACAACATCAAAAATAGGTATCTTAGCCAGGCGTGGTGGCGCACGCCTTTAATCCCAGCACTTGGAAGGCAGAGGTAGGAGGATCACCGTGAGTTTGAGGCCACCCTGAGACTCCATAGTGAATTCCAGGTCAGCCTGGGCTAGAGGGAGACCCTTCCTCAAAAAAAAAAAATATATATAGGTATCTTTGCTCATTAAAGAAAAATATATAAGCTGGGCGTGGTGGCACACACCTTTAATCCCAGCACTCAGGAGGCAGAGGTAGGAGGATCACCATGAGTTCAAGGCCACCCTGAGACTACACAGTGAATTCCAGGTCAGCCTGTACTAGAGTGAGACCGTACCTCAAAAAAACAAATAATAATAAGAAGAAAAGAAAAAAATATATATAAAGAAAAAATCTGCCCCCAAAGTCCAGATTAAATGAAATGCCTATCAAAATACAGACGACATTCTTCACAAAAATAGAAAAAGAATACTAAAATCACGGAACCACAAAATTGCAAATAAAGCATAATCATGAGCAAGAAGAATTAAGGAGACATGAGAATGCTTAACTTCAAAGCACCTACACAAAACTACAGTGACCAAATCAGCATGGTGCTGGCACAAAACAGACACATGGAACAATAGAACACAACAGAGGACCTAGAAATAAATAAATCCATGCATTCATAGCAAATTGCTTTCTCAGCAAAGGCATCAAGAAGAAAATGATCTTATAAGTAGATATTCACATGCAAAGGGATGAAATTTGGCTCTTATCTCTCACCATATACAAAACTCAACTTGAAAGGGATCAAAACTGGCCATGGTGGCACATGCCTGTAATCCCAGCATGTAGGAGCAAAAGGATCACTACAAATTTGAGGCCAACCTGGTCTATATAATGAGTTCTGAGGACTGAAAGTTTAGCATAAGCCTGGGTTAAGAGGAAGACCCCTGTCAAAACAAAAACAAAAAAACCAGGGTGGGGATAAAAGATATAAAACTACGAAGCTACTAGAACAGAACACAAAGGGGAAATGCTTTATCATATTGGTCTAGGTAAAGTTTTTCTGGGATATGGTCTAAAAGCAAGAGAGTAAAACCAAAAGATTTGTAAATTACTTCTGATCCTAAGCATTTTGGATAAGGAATGCTATTGTTTTTAGCAGCTTCACTGACTATCACAGAAATACTGAAAGCCACCAAGTCTTCTTCCATCAATAAATGGATGAAAAGAATGACGTACCCATGCAGTAGTGTATTTCTCAGCAAAAGGAATGAACATATATGCAGCAACATGGATGAATCCCAAGTGCATTTTGCTAGTTATCAACACCAGAACTAAAAGTCACAACTGCCACTTATATGCTATTTTGTAATTCCAAAACAACTAGGAATGAGAACACATCACCAGTTGATAGTGGTTGGTGGATGGGGCTGATTGCCAAGGAGTAAACAAGAAAATATGAGGAAAAATAGAACTGCTCTGGTTTAGAACTGCTGTGGTAGATACACAACTTATGCATAAGTAGAAATCCCATGCACCTCAAAAAATGACTTTTATTCTTTATAAGCTAAAGTTTTTCAAACTTAATAAAACAAAAAGCAAAGCCACAGCAATACCAAAGAATTGCATAAAGTACCTAAATACCAAATTTATCATAAAATTTCCCTAAATTCAAGAATCTTAAAAGTACTATTATCTAATTACACAATATAAATACATTATAAAATATTTCACTTTATTGACTATAAAAATATCAATCAACATTACTAGTAACATTCCAGTTGCTAATTACTACATGTATAACATATGTTGGCCAGAAAGAAATGTTATTTTTTGTCTCCAAGTTTGACTTGAGGCAAAATGTTAAACCAGCAATGAATTATGAATATGTAAGGTACATCTTCAGGTGACAATTAAATCTGTACACAGCATTCCTCTTCCCACAATCTCCACTCAAAACATAACAAGAACAAATGGGGGCATCTCTGCTAACAAACTTTCACAGGAACTCAGGAACAAATATGGTGCCGAGCTCTCAAGTAATGTGTTTCCAATTCTAGAATTTGGTACCTGTCAGCATTCAACAGTGTGGACCTAAAGCAGGGTGCAAGATCTACCTGGTCAACATTGAGTCATTCCTAAAAGGACAATTTAAAGGGAAGTCTGTTAAATTTGCTCCATAATGCATCAAATGGAGACTTCTTCATCTATCTTGAAAGGTACACTGCTCAGGCAACTTCACAAAGGATATATTTCCCAATCTCAAGGAAATCTATGTGTAATATCAAAGTATTTTTCTCATGTCATGATCATTTTAGTAACTTTTCAGTGACTATGATTTAAAATAATTTAAAGCTGGCCTTTCCAAATAGTGATGCACCCTGTAATCCATGGGGAATAAACATTAGGATCAGAAGCAGATAGCAAAACTCCATGGACACTCAAGCACCTTAAAAAAAAAAATGGCATAAGGTTTACATAGAAGCTACACACACCATCATCTTACTTTAAAGCAGTCCTCATGTTAATGGTTTGGATATAAAAAGCCCCAGCAGTACACTGGTGATGGTGTTTTGGGAGGTCATAGAACCCTTGGGAAGTGGAGCCTAGTTGGGAGAAATGGGTCACTGGGGACCAGGTCTTGAGGGTTATTGCCCACTTCACTTCTGGATGTTCTTTCCACTTCCTACTCTGCTGGGATGTGAACAAGCAGCCTACTGCACACTCCCCTCACCATGAGCTATCTGCTGCCATGAAACACTACTGCATCCCCTCAAATCATGAGCCAAAATAAACCTCTCTTCTTCTTTTAAGTTTTATTTTTATTATTTATTTATTTGAGGGGCAGGAAGAGAGTGAAATAGGCAGGTAGAGAGAGACAGAATGGGCGTGTCAGAGCCCCCAGCCACTGCAACCAAACTCTAGATGTGTGTACCCTCTTATGCATCTGGCTTACGTGGGTCATGGGGAATTGAAACTGGCTCCTTGGGCTTTGTAGGCAAGCACCTTAACCACTAAGCCATCTCTCCAGCCCAGCCTCTCTTCTTTTTGGCTGCTTCTTCTCATGATTTGGTTATAGTCATGCAAAAAAGTAACTAACATAACCAGTTTACTTGCAATACCTATACAACGGAAATGCTATGCAAATAGTTATTGTAGCATATTATTTAGAGAATAATGGTGACAAACTCCTGAATCTGCTACTCAGATAAGTCAGAACTGATTATATATACCGTAAAGCAAAGACAACTGGAAAATAGGAGTAGCTACTGCATAGTTGCTAAAACAAAAGCAATATTTTATTCCATGTGACAGGTAAAAAGAAGCATAATGTTAAAATTAGAGTATTATCTCTAATTAGAAATGTATAGTTTTGAGACATTCATACTTGCATACTCATCATGCTCAATTCACAACAGGGAGCAGATGATCTAAGCATTAGATTTCATCCTCAGAAATACTGGCATCACCAATATTTTCACCTACTTCTGTCACTTATGATATCAGCAAAGTATGCCTAGGCTATAAGTGACTGCATTCTGTCTCTAAAACTCACCTCAGATGTATCTAAGGTATTTTCCAAGAGGATGAGAAAGCATACTTAAGTTAACAAATACTTTTCCATATATTACACTAAAATGCTAAATACCAACTATGGCAAAACTATTCTATACTTTCTATTACTACTATTTTGATGACTCCTTTACCTTACATTTTTTAATTTTTTTATTTACTGTTAGAAAGAGAGAGGCAGAGAGAAAAAGAGAAAGAATGGGTGTGTCAGGGCTTCCAATGGCTGCAAACGAACTCCAGATGTATCGCCCACCTTGTATCTCTGGCTTACATGGGTCCTGGGGAATTGAACCTGGATCCTTTGGCTTTGCAGGCAAGTACCTGAACTGCTTAGCCATCTCTCCAGTGCATTGTTAAATATCTTTTGTGTTTTATTTATCTTTGTGTGTATATGTATGAGTATGATGTGTGTCTGTGTTACTGTGAATGTGGTTGTCATGTGCCATGGCATGCCTGTGAAGGTCAGAGGAAAACCTCCGTGTCTGTCTGTTTAATATTCTTGTTTGAGGCAGGGTCTCATTGTTTTCCACTGCATATGCCAGGCTAGCTAGCCCATAAGCTTCCGAGGATTCTCTTGTCTATACCTCTTATCTCATTATAGGCACATTATAATTATAGATGCATACTACCACAAATGCATCAGGCTTTATGTGGGTTCTAGGGATCTGAACTCAGGTCCTTACACTTTCATGACAAACACTTTATGCACTGAGCCAACTCCCAAGCCCGACATTAGATTTTTTTTTTTTTTTTTTTTTGACACAGAAAGGGGGAGAGAGAGAGAACAGGCATGCCAGGGCCTCCGACCACTACAAACAAACTCCAGATGCATGCGTACCTTTGGTATCTGGCTAACAAGGGTTCTGAGGAATTGAACCAGGGTCCTTTGGCTTTGCAGGCAAAGACCTTAACTGCTAAGCCATCCCTACAGCCCCCTAGATATTTTTATGAAGCAACTTAAGGAATGAAAAAGAAATCCTTCACCAAATGTCATACATAATTGACTAAGAGATTTAATGATTTACTTGAAAATAAACTCAAGTTCAATTCTAATCAACTATCTATTTATTTGTTCTTCCATACATGCAAGCATTTAACTTATTAGCTTCCCTCCCATATTTATGGAAATGTGACAGTTCTAGGAGTTTATAGACTGATAAAGAGAGAAAGAAAAACTGATAATTTTAATACAAGGGTTAATAATACTGGGACAAAGGTGGCAGGAAAAAGAAAAATAGAGAACATACTTTAGCACAACAAGATAAAATAAGAAACATTTTTCTCTAAAATTCATAATATATATTACACAATCACTTCACAACAAACAATCGGAAAGTTGAGGTCGGTGGAGCTTTATGCTTTAATAAGAAACATTTAGAGAAAAAAAGAAAACTTGAATAATTTTGGGCAGCAAGTGTATGCATAGACATAATAAATACGTGAAGAATTATAAAACATGATACTACAGACTGTTTCCTTCTCTGAGTAATCTGTAGAATACTCATCAATTTTATTTGATACTTACTGAATACTATATAACTGCCAAGTAATAGTGAAGGCATGCATTAATTAATCCTCAGAGCTGTCTATGCAGTAATAAATAACCCTACTATAGAGAAGAATGAAAATAGGCAGAGTTGACTGGTCAAGGCCACAGAATCAGTCAGAGGTAGAGGTAACATTTCAATGTAGGTCTCCTAACACCAATGCCAATGTTATTTTCATTATAAAGAATTATAGAATGTAAATATTTATATAATAACTTTATATAGCTACCTATATAATAAATGTATGTTATTATAATAGTAATCAGCCACATTTACTGAGAACTTGGTATCTATCAGGCACTGTGTTGGCACTTTTTCACATTATGCCCTTAACCTCCTGAATAAACTTATGAACCAGTTATTGTCATTGCCTTTTACCAGATGAAGAAAAGATTATTATAGAGGCTACAAAACTTAATAGTGTCAAGAATATAGATAAATGAGAAAACTGAGTTTGACTACAAAGTACAAATATTTCAAATACACTTACTAGTTTGAAAGTTATATGTTTTGTTATGACTGTATTTCAAAAATATGGATGTAAAACACATTAAAACTAATAAAACAAAACATATGATTATTGTTAAAATCTGACAGATATATCCAAATGTAACATTAGCATATGAAAACTTTTCTTCTTGAATAGCTAAAATTAATAAAAATTTAAATGCTTATTACTCTATCCTTAAAATAGCCAAGAAACTAAAAATGGCTTAAAACATTTATGTATATATATATATGTTGACAAGTCTGGAGGGAAATATAAATACATTGTTTCATATTTTATGCCAGCAGACAAATATTTCTTGGACCCTAATTAATGCATTTTCTCATAAAAAAAAAGTTTTCTAAAACTACAAGTTTAAAAAAATAGGATAAATGCAAGCTCAGTGATAGAGCATTTGCCAACCATGTGAAAGGCCCTGAGTTCAATGACTAGCAACACACACACACACACACACACACACACACACACACTCTCTCTCTCTCCAACATCATATAAAACGGTAGCTGAGCCTGATGGCTCCCAGCACTGGGGAGGTAGAGATAAGAGGATTACCATGAGTTCAAGGCCGCCCATAGACTACATAATGAATTCCAAGAGAGCCTGGACTAGAGTGAAACTCTACCTCAAAAAAGAAAGGAAGGGAGGGAGGGAGGGAGGGAGGGAGGGAGGGAGGGAGGGAGGAAGGAAGGAAGGAAGGAAGGAAGGAAGGAAGGAAGGAAGGAAGGAAGGAAGAAAGGAAGAAAGGAAGGAAGGAAGGAGGGAAAGAAGGAAGGAAGGGAGGGCAGAGAAAGAAAGGAAAAATAAAACTGTTTTGTATACTTTTAAAAGTACTACTTTACAGGCTAGGGAGATGGCTCAGCAGTTAAAGGTACTTGCTTGCAAAGCCTGCCAGCCCAGGGTTCAATTCCCCAGTAAAAAGACAAATGCACAAAGTGGCACATGCACCTGGAATTCATTTGCAACAGGAAGAAGCTCTGGTGTGCCCATTCTCTTGTTTTCTCCACCACCACCTCCCATCTGCTCTCAAATAAATCTTTCAAAATATAAAATAATTACTATTTTTCAGTTCCCTTATACTATAGATTTCAATTATTTCCAGACATCTTAGGACAGACATAGTTCCTAAACATCTAAAATTTGCAGAGGTTGAAGATGTAGCTTAGTTGGTAGTGTTTGTCTAGAATGCACAAAGTCCTGGGTTCTGGTCCTGGGTGTGCTGGTACAAAGGTATAATCGAGCATTTGTGAGGTGGAGGTAAGAGAATCAGAAGCTCAACAACATCCTTAGCTATACAATGAATTCAAGGCCAGCATGAGCTATATGAAACTTTGTATCAAATGAATAAATAAATAAATATTTTTAAAATACACCTTTCAGATTACTGTAGAAAGTGCTATAGAATTGTAAAGCATAATCCTGAAAAATATCTTTCAAATAAGCAATTATATGAAGGCTTACCATTTTAATGCCTGTGGAAAACGTCACTGGTTTTATGGATTTAGGTTTATCAAGCTGCATTTCCAACTGGGTAGATCTATCTTTATGCTGAGCCAAAAGCAGAGCAACAGGAAGATCAGAACTCTCCTGTAAGAAAAGTTCAAGTTCAGTGTGAAACTTTAGAAGAAAAAATTTCCATTTAAAGTAAGCCTTCTCTATAAGCATTTGATGTCAAACTAAATGTTCACTTTATGAAGAACACTGTACAAAAAAATTAACATTCCATAATAAGAAAAGGCTGCTGTAGACTCATAAATCAAAATAACTTGCAAACAAGTATTTTTATGAAATCCACATTAAAGACAATATAATAGGCTCCTATTTCATCAAGCCACCAACTCATTTATTAAAAGAAACAAGAAGCCAACACAAAGAACAGTACAAAGTACCATAACTTAGATCAGATGCTTATCTAAGACACAGTCTTTTCACCACTGAATTCAGACCAGTTTGAAAGTGTTCCCCATTAGATGTCACCTTAGGCTGTTTGCAAACAATCCTGTCCTGCTTTGCACAATGGGACTATTGTAAACACAACCACATATATATTTATTTTCTCCTTCATTTCTAAAAATTAAATTTTAATCCAGTAACAAAATGGAATACATTTTTAAATCTTATACTAAACCTACTATTTACTACTATACTATTGACACAAATCTGCACATACACATCTCTTAAAGAAACAAATTACTAATTCTTATATGTAGATTGTTAGTTAGACATGAAGTTCTCTTACATGTTGGAAAGGCTATGAAGCTAAGGTCCAAATGAAATAATAAACAGACTTTTTCTCTTTCTAAGTTGTTAAAGGTTAGTAGAAGAAGGTCTAGACAAAAGGCTCTTGACCAACTCCACCCCCTACATATACACACAAAGTACATTCTTTAATATTTTATTTTTATTTATTTATTTATTTAACAGACGGGAGAGAGAGAGAAACAGAGAGAGAGAGAGAGAGAGAGAGAGAGAGAGAAAATGAATGGGCACACCAGGGCTTCCAGCCACTGCAGATGAACTCCAGACATGTGCGCCCCCTTGTGCATCTGGCTAACGTGGGTCCTGGGGAATCGAACCTGGGTCCTTTGACTTTGCAGGCAAATGCCTTAACCACTAAGCCATCCCTCTAGCCCCCCACAAAATATATTCTATATCGAAAAACAAAGATGAATGTACCAAAAACACATTTCTCTTTGTTTTAATATTTTATTTGCTTGAGAAAGAGGGTCAGAGAGAAAGAAGTAGACAGAAAGAGTAAATATGGGTGTCCTATGGCCTCCTGCCTCTGAAAACAAACTCCACATGCATATGCCACTTTGTGCATATGGCTTTACATGGGTACTAGAGAATGGAACACTGGACCTTCAGGCTTGACAAGCAAGTATTTTTAATCACTGAGCCATCTCACTAGCAGATCCCTTACATTTTTATCTCTTGTATTATGGATATCTGTCTATGAATACAAAACATATGCTAAAAATGGAGCCAGTCCAAATCTCTAATCCTAGGCACTTGTGAACTTGAAGCAATAAGACCAACAATTTAAGGCCTGCCTTGCCTAATTAATATATTTAAAGTAATTGTGTGCTGGAGAGATGGTTTAGTGGTTAAGGCACTTGCCTACAAAGCAGTACTCATATAAGCCAGATGTACAAGGGAGTGCATGTGTCTGGAGTTCGTTTCCAGAGGCTAGGGGCCCTGGCACACCCATTCTCTCTCTCAATCTCTCTCTCTCAAGATAAATAAATAAATAATTTTTAAAAATGATTGTTTTAAGGTTATAATACAAAGTAATTCAAATAATTTAATCAACCAGAAATGTTCTGGAATAAAGTTTGATAATACCTTACAAGAGCAATGTTACAAAAATTAAAACTTTAAATAGAAGAATACACATCTTATTTACAAAACAGAAACTTATAAAATCACTGAAAGTGGCTACAGCAATAATAAAGGATAATAAATGAAACACGATGAGAATACATGTGAATACCTTTCATATTCTGCAACAAAGTATTAGCAATGTAATAGTAACAGTATTGTAAATTCCTGTAACTATTTTAGATGTCCATTAAGCATTATATAATAAGCTATAAAATTAAAGATTTGAAATAGGCTATGGCCAAAACTATCCTTTAAAAGCTAGACTATCTATGCATGTGTAAAAACCTCAGGAAAAATAAATTTTCTTAGATAAAAAGTTAAATCCTTGGCTCTCAATTTATAAACAAATTCAAATGCTTATCCATAACTGGTATTTTAAAAGGCAAATTTTAGTATATAAACACAAGACAATGTGTTCACATCAAAAAAGAATTAGCTAATCAAGATTAGCTTGTTTTAATCCTGATTTCACATTCATATTAAAAGGAACTGAATGTTAAAATGTCTTATAAATAGATGAAATTTTACAAAAATAAACACCCTAGCTATCTCAGTTTAATACTAACAAAATAAATTTTAAACTTACTTAATTCTACTTTAGTACTCGAAATCTTGGAGCCTGAAAGCCTATGTGAGTGTTAAACTAGAATTAAGCATGGGCTGTAATGACAAAAAATACCCACACAGTAAGAGACTATGTGAAACATATATGCTCTGGGGACACAATGTGCAGATTCAGCCCTTCAGGTCCTTTCATTTTCCTTAGCCTGCACTTCACCTTGAAAGGTTCCACAATGTATAATAATTGCCTAAAGGCACACGGTTTAAAGAAATTTTAATAAGACTGCTGTAATACTCATTAAAAGCTTTATAATGACCATTTTTAAAAGATTACTTTAACTGACTTGAAGCAAGCCATCTGGCAAACAATATTTCCAATAAAAATCAGTGACTGCATTTGACAACAATATTAACTCACACAAAATTTAAGACCTAAACGGAATAGAATTTTCAAACAGGAATATTAAAAGATTTATTAAGACAGAACCTGATTAAAAATCTTTTTTCCAAACTGTTAAAAAAATTAAATTTACAGTTAGGATTAAATAAATGAACTTTTTAGCCAACATTATGGTAAAAGCTAAGTCATAAATAGACCATAACATTAAAATCCTGTCACATACAGTATAATGTAATGCCAAAGCTTTCTTTTTTTCAAGGTTAAAAAGTGACTTTTTGGCACAAGGACCAACTCAAACACAGAAAGAAAAGAATTCTACTAAGCAGTATTTGTGGAATGCGGTCCAGGGAATGATTCTAAGACTTACTTACAAATGCCAATGCTATCTCTTCTTAAACACATGAACATACATAGAAAAGAAACAGATTATTTCACCCTGTTAATAAGGATCTGTGCACATGAGTTAGGAAGGACTAAAAGTAGGTTAACATTTTTAACAAAAAAAATCATTAAAGATTGAAATTTTAATATAACTAAGAACTTATAAAAAATAAATCTTAAGGTGGAAACCAGAAATCTAAACTGCTAAGTTTTCTGAATCAATACATAGTAATTAATTGTACTAATGAATACAGTGAATTACTAAGAATTATTTAACCACTATGTCACATGATCTAAATAGTGAGGGAAATATGTGCAGTAATGACTTGCAGGTGAAGAAAACAGGAAGTAAGGTTAAAAAAAACTCACAAAACCCAGCATTAACTCCAGATTATATACAAGGTATAACACTGGCAGTTTCACATCTTGTTCCATGCCTGGCTGAATTAGCAGGGAGCTTCGTGCCAACACCAGCTCACTGAAGCAGCAAAACCTAGTGCTCATGAGGACTAAAGGGACATGCAAGACTAACTGCTATGCAAAGCTAGCTAACCTGGAAATTAATCTAAAAACCCATTATAGTAGAAGAAATATAAAAGCTAAAAGTGTATTTTCATCTAACATCAAAATTCTACATTTGGCATTAACTCAACCAGCCATTACCTCTAACCCCACAAAAGTATGATCCTGTTTGTAAAAAAGGATTAAGGAAGATTATTTCAATACAATTATAACATCAGTATTTACTAATTCATTATTTAAAGTTTCTAATTTCTCACCAAACATATCTACAAAAATGTAAAACATAACAGATATGTCATTTCAGCTATTAAAATCATACTTGTCATTTAATAGCTTTAAGAAACAAGTAATGAAAGTTGTGAGGAAAAACATTATAATTGTATTTTATATGCTGTTGCTCTTATTTTTAGAACCAAATTCACATTCCACTCACAGAAAGCAGATAGGGTTATGATTAGCATTTTCTGTCTAAGCCTCATTAGTCCTCCTACCCTGACTCTTCCTTTACTTTCTCACCTACTTCTCATATAAGTAATCTTGCATTCTCCTTTCTTCTTTTTTTGGAGGGTAGGGGCTGGGAGGTTTGGTCAGGGTTGAAGCATGGTCTCACTCTAACCCAGGCTGATCTGGAATGCACTCTGTAGTCCAGACTGGCCTTAAATTCACAACAATCCTCCTCCATACCTCAGTCTCATGAGTGCTAGAATTAAAGGAGTGGATCACCACCCCCAGTTCTCTGTTTATTCTTTTTTTTCTTTTAAGCATTTTTATTTCTTTATTTGAGAGAAATAGGCAGATAAAGAAAACAGGCACACCAGGGTTTCCAGTGCTGTAAACAAACTCCAGGTGCATGTTCTACCTTATACATCTAGCTTATGTGGGTCCTTGGGAATTGAACCAGGATCCTTTGGCTTTGCAGGAAAGTGCCTTAACCACTAAGCCATCTCTCTAGTCCTCTCCCTTTGTTCTTGTTTACTGACTTAAATGGTTTTTGGAAAAGGGACCACATAAAAATACACACATACGTATTTAACCCATCATAGAATAAAAAGTTAGCAACTAAGACATGAAAGCTGAGTGTGTTAACACTGCAGAAATACTTCCTGGATATTACTAAATTGGAACACAAATGAAAAGGGCAGGATGCAAAAAGACTTTCCTCAGAAGGCCCATTGCCCAGCTTGTTCCTAGCTATGATACTCATGAACATTAGAGGGCTGTAAGCAACAAATAATAAAATGTCCAGTTCATGTGGATCATAGCTACAGATGATTGGGCTTCTGCGTGAGAAGGAAAATACTTACTAGCAGAGGCCAGTAAGTTAAAAAAGAGACATAAAGGGAAGAGAAAGGAAGGGAGGAGGGTACTTAATAGGTTGATATTGTATATATGTAAGTACAATGATTGAGATGGGGAGGTAATATGATGGAGAATGGAATTTCAAAGGGGAAGGTGTCAGGGGGGAGGGAGGGAATTACCATGGGATATTTTTTTATAATCATGGAAAATGTTAATAAAAATTTAAAAATTAAAAAAAAGTGTCCAGTTCATGAAACATTGTGCAGACCTTAGTTACTATTATTGCTATTATCAAACAAGGTTTATTAAGAACCTAATTGCTGAAAAATACTACACCTGCAACAATGCTGCCACTTCTGAATATATTCAAACAAATATATGAAACACAGTTCTGTCACAGAATAACCAGTCACCACATACTTCAGCACAGAACCAAAACATTCAAAGTGAGCTTGTTACTGGAAAAATATACTGATTACAAGAAAAGTGCTCTGAAAACAATGTTTGAGTAAGCTTAGAGACATACAATCTACTGAGTGTAATTTGCATATTAGTTAGCTGTGTGTTCTCAACTGAATATGAAATTGATACTTATAGAAAAATTGAGAGGAGAGAGAGAGAGGGAGAGAGGAAGAGGAGGCACAGAATTGACATACAAAGAGCTTCACTCTGACATCTTTCTTTAAGGTATACCATGGTGCTACATCTACAATCACCACCATATCTTAGGTTGAATCACTAAATCCCTCAAAGCAGTTGTCAAGCTATAAAAGAGTAACATATAAGTAAGAAAAAATTGCACTAAAGTTATTTTTATAATTCCTGTCACTACATTCTCTAGGGTAGAGATTGGATATCAAATGCATTTATATTATGCCAAATTCTGGAAAAAATATAACTCTTTAAAAGGTACTGTGCAATGATAGCCACAATTCTACCACAAAGCAGTAGTATCTATATCCCTTTCCCTTGAAACTAAGTGAGCTCTTTTGCTAATTAGTAGAATGATGGCATGCCAGGTGTTCAGCTCAAGTCTCAAAAACACTAGTAGTTCCTACCTCTCAACTCTTACAATATTACTTCTTATGGCTCTAAGCTACTAAGCTACTATACAGGATATCCAACTGTACAACTGCAGAAGGTTGAGATGATCAGAGAACACACTGGAGAAGGACAACAACAACAATCCCCTGGAATTCCTGCCCCACAAAACTGTAAGCATAAAAGAATATTGTCACGGCTGGACATGGCTCAGTGGGTAAAGTGCTTACTGCATGAACATGAGGACCTGAGTGTAGATTCCACATGAAATGCCAGGCATGGTAATATGCCTCTATAATTCTAGCACTTGGGGAAGCAGAGACAGAATACAGAGCCCTAGGTTCATTCTCAAAGATAAAAATTGGGCCGGGCACGGTGGCACACACGTTTAATCCCAGCACTCGGGAGGCAGAGGTAGGAGGATTGCAGTGAGTTCAAGGCCACCCAGAGACTCCATAGTGAATTCCAGGTCAGCCTGGGCTACAGGGAGACCCTACCTCAAAAAACCAAACTTGGAGAGCTGCTTAGTTTCCTACCAAGAAGAGGTGGCAAGACTATATTGCTAAAGACTCCACATTTGGGCTAAAAGGTCTCTGAGAAATCCTGCTGGAACTGAGCTGAAAACTTCCTCCATGTAGACCAGGTGACAGAAAGCTGGAAAAAGCCATGCTGCATGCAGTTCAATGGGAAAGAGAGAAATCATCAGTGAAGATACTCCACAGTGGAAACTGCAAGCCTTAGATTTAGCCATCCAGGCTAAATAAGCCAATGGGTGCAATAGTGGCATGTCTGTTATGGGGAAAACCAACCATTCTCTAATTTGACTGGAGGCCCGCTCCATGGGAAGGAATACATCCCTGATACTGAAAACCTACAACAGGGGTAGTCATGATCCCTAGGGGTGTAACATCTGCTGCTGTCTGGCTAAATGTATATACTATGCTCATCAAACTGCCCAGTAAGCACTTCTCTTAATGCTCATAACCTCATATTAATGCTACTCTCACTTTTGGTTACAGAGCCTTCTCTTTTCAGATGGCAATGACCTTGGGATGACTCAGAAGGCACCATGGTGCTAAGAAGAAGTGACAGAGGAGTGCTCAGCACTGCAATATCTCTATCACACCTTCCAAGGCTCAGGGTTCATTGCAGAAGAGGTGGAAGAAAGAATGTAAGAGCCAAAGGAAGGGTAGGACTCCTTATAACATGCTCCTCCAGACACAAAATGGCCTGGATATCCATGACCTCACAGTGCTGGATACTATCTACACAAGATCATCATAATAGGAGGAAAAGATGATGACAACAAAATAAGAGAGAGACTAACTCAGAGGAGAAGGGGATATGGAGAGTAGAGTTTCAAAGGGGAAAGTGGGGGGAGAGAGGGAATTACCATGGGACATTGTTTACAATCATGGAAGTTGTCAATAAAAAATAATAATAAATTTAAAAGAAAATTGGAGGACTGGAAAGATGGCTCATTGGGTTAAGGCACTTGCCTGCAAAGGATAAGGACACAGGTTTGATACCATGTAAGCCACATGCACCAGGTAACATGCATCTGGAGTTTGTTTGCAATGGATAGAGGACCTGTCACACCCATTCTTTCTTTATCCACCTCTCTCTCTCAAATTAAAAAAAAATCTCAAATAAATAAATAAAATGTTTTAAAAATTGGAGAGCAATAGAGAAAGACACCTGATACCTCTACATGCATGTTCTCACATGTACACATGCACCCCACACACACATACACAGTACTCCCATGTACATACAAACACACATTCACACATACAACAAAAAAATAAATATTATTTTCTGGAGGGTGTTGGGGATTGACTATTATTTAGCAATAAAAAAGTTGACTTTGGGGGCTGGAGAAATGGCTTAGTGGTTAAGGCACTTGCTTGCAAAGCCAAAAGACCCAGGTTCAATTCCCCAGGACCCATGTAAGCCAGATGCACAAGGGGGTGTACACATCTGGAGTTCGTTTGGAGAAGTTGGATGACCTGGCACACCCATTCTTTCTCTCTGTCTCTGTCTCTGTCTCTCTCTCTCTCTCTCTTTCTCTCAAATAAATAAAATAAAGAAAAATAAAATATTTTTTAAAAAACAAGAGCAATAAAATAATAAGTTGGCTTTGATGAATAACTATAAAACTGAAAGTGAACTATAGTCTGAGCACTCTTAAAAAATACCATTTAAATGACACCATCCAAGAAAACATATAGAATAAAATTTCCTATCATAATGAGCATAAATGCATACCAGCTCATCTAAAAACGCCTGCTTGTTCTTCCTTTTTAGAATCTGCTGTAGCTGCTCTTCTTTTTGTACAAACAGTCTTCTTTGTTCATTTTCCTGTCGTTCTACTTCTAAAGCTTCCTCCAATTCTTCTTGTTCCCGAGTCTAAAACATATATATGACATAAAATAAATTTTAGTTTAGCAACCAACAGCAATCATAAACCATACTCTGATAATTTCTTTCAAAGAAGCATAAAGAATGCTAATCATTTTTAAAAGAATGTAATAATTCCACTGAGAAGAAACTAGAACTCATTTCATTTCAGGTAGCTTTATTATGACAGAGAATAATATCCACTACTAATCAAAGTACACTAAGCCCAAATGCAGAACTGTAACAGCTGTAGTTATAATGGGGTGATTAGCATGAAACTAAGATAGACAATTTAGTCATTCATTTTAGGGGATTTAACATGGCTTTTTATTTCAATTCATATATGAGGTAAACTACATCCCCCACAAAGAGAAAGACTTCAGGCAGAAAAAATGTTGCACTTATAATACTTCAGGCTCAGCATGTGAAAAATTAAGCATCCAATTTACTATACTCCTTACTTCTATTCAGAGTACATCAACATCCCAACAGCTCAAGTGAACTCAACCTCACTCCTCCTCCCATTCCTTTTAAGTCAAATTTATTCTCTCCTTCCCATTCCCCTCAAGTCAAATTAGTTGCTGAGGACTTTGAAAATTTCTCCCAATCATTTTACAAATTTTGCCACCTCTACTACACAGACCACTACTCTAACACAGGCTTTCAGCTGAGATGGGGATGCAAACTTGAAGGAGAATTAGTAAGAACAAGTATAAAAAGATTACACACACACATATGCATATATACATATATGAATATATGTGTATATATATATACATATATTCACACATAGTTACTCACACAAATTAAGTATGTCAAGTAACAATGATGTATACAATTAACAAAGTGATACATTTTCCTTGGAAGTACAAGTAAAATTAAGAAAGATTTCATATAATATTACAGGTAGAATTCTGTCTCCTGAAAAAATATGTTAAAGACCTAACTCATGGTACCCATAAATGTAACTTTATTTGAAGAAGAGATCTTTGCAGGTATAATCAAGTTAAGATAATGTCAGACTGAAAATCCGGACACGGGCATACAGAGGAGAAGATCATGTGAAGAAAGAGATTAAAGGCAAAGTTTAACAAATATGGCTGACTACCACTAGAGGCAAAGAAGTCTCTTCACTTAGAGCCTTTAGAGGCAGCATAGCCCTGCTGACACATGGAATTCATTCTAACCTCAGTGATCATTTTGCTATAAACCACATCAGTGTGGGTAATGTGTTACAACAATCCTGTAAGTAATATATGGAGTTTTAAGGATTCCAAATAGGTATTTCCTCCAGTAGGACATCCTTTTAAGAAAAGGGCGAAAAATGGCAAAGATATGAAACAAGCTAGGGTGTTTGGTTATTGCTAAGTTATGAACTGTGCAAGAACTTCAGAGAGCTGAAGAAGAAGCTGTAGAAGAAAGCTGGGCAGCTCATGGTGGTCTACTCAACACACTGAAGGAATGTGTCCCATGAAGGCAACTGATAAGACAGTCAAGAAATTTGAGAAATAGGTTTAAAAAGATGACTAGAAGCATTAGGGTCCACAGCTCAGTAAGGTTCAATACTAATGAAAGGAAGACAAGTTAGAATCAGATTTAAAACCATAATGTCCCTAAATAAAGTGATAATAGTATTAGAAGAGGGCTTGGTTTTCAAAACTTGTAAGGCATGATCATCAACAGAACATAAAGACTGCAGAGGCATGGCATGAACATGTGGACTGATGCTAGCACCACTCCCTGAGGTAACTTACACAATAAATCAGAAACTATCATTAAAGGCAAAAAAGGATCATAAAAGGGCCAGCATTTAGGAAGAGATCTATAGGCACTCAACATCACAGCACCTAAGCAAATACAGCAAACATTAACAACTGAAGGTAGAATCAAACAGCAGAACAGTAAGAGACTCCACTGTAACAATGAATGGAACATTTAAACAGAAGATGAATAAATGGAGATCTTAAATAATACTACAGAAAAATGGACCTATCACATTTAAGCATATGCAGAACTTTTTCCAGGATAAATCACAAACCACAAAACAAGTCTTGGAAAATTTAAGAAAACTGAAATTTAAGTATAATAAATATATTATGATTTCATTTATATGAGGTGAAATTCACACAGAATGGGAAAGGTGGCACCTGAGTTAGGGAACAAGAAAATAAGGAGATCTTCAATGAACCTAAAGTTTTACATAAGTAGGCGGAACAAGTTCTAGAGAGCTGCTGTACAATCTTATACCTATAGTCATCTAAGAGAATGGACATAATGTTGAATATTTTTACCACAATATTAAGATTTAAGAATATGTTTTATGTTTTGTTCAACTTTCCTTGATTCAATAAAATTTTCTAAATGTATTATTTTTCTAATTCCAAAACTTCTAATACATTGTAATACAATTAATCAATTCATTTGTGTAAACAAAGACAAAAAATGTAAAAATGAAAAGGTCTGGAAAATGGCAGATCATCACCAATTAATTCCTATTTTATAATTTATGATTAGTAAATTTTGGCCTAAAATTAATTTTTCTTTAATAAAAGATTCTTAATTTTTGTGTTTGCATAAGATGTGAACTTTAGTCATTATACTAATAGAGGTGTACATTTCTTTTCAGTGCTGTGGCTGGAACAAAAAGTTATGATTACACACTTGTCTTAGTGTTTAGGACACATACAATTATGTACATACTGTGGAATGAACCAACATTATTCCATATAGACTTTCATGATGCAGGGTGTAGGGAAGGTTTGCATGTGAATTCTTATGTCGTTTGAAAGTGCATATCACTAAAGGGATTTTGGATCCATTCTGTCCCCATCATGTGCACCCAGGTAAGATGAAATGCTCTCATGAAGAAGAGATACACTCTATGGAAAACTTCATATTTGTCATCTGGTAAAATAAGCTGAAAACTAATCACAGAAATAGTATGTTTCGGGCTGGAGAGGTGGCTTTGTGGTTAAGGTGTTTTCCTACAAAGCCAAAGGACCCAGGTACAATTCCCCAGGACCCATGTTAGCCAGATGTACAAGGTGACACACGTGTCTGGAGATCGTTTGCAGTGGCTGGAGGCCCTGGCATGCCCTCTCTCTCTCTCACTCTCTCTCTCTATTTCTATCTCTATCTCTATCTCTTTGTCTCTCTCAAATAAACAAATAAAATATATTTTAAAATAAAAAAAAGAAATAGTATGTTTCACTTGGGAGACAGAGGTAGGAGGATCACTGTAAGTTCAAGGCCAGCCTGAGACGACATAGTAAATTCCAGGTCAGATGGGGCTACAGTGAGACTCTACCTCAAAAACAACAATAATTTTAAAAAAAAAAAAGACGTAATATATTTCCTCATTGAAGTACAATAAATTTCTAGATTTGTTAGTTCTTTGAGTAATGATGCTAACTTTCTTTCTCAGAAAAGGAAATTAACTAATCTTAGCTATACTGTTGTTATTAATTAACAAAACAAGTATATAATTCATAAATCTTTTGGCTTTATAACGTATGGGTAAAATCATATTTTGGGGGCTGAAGAGATAGCTTAACAGCTAAGGCAATTGCCTGCGAAGCCTAAGGTCCCACATAAGCCAGATGCACATGGTGGCACATGTGTCTGGAGTTCGTTTGCAGGGACTAGAGGCCCTGGCATGCCCACTATCACTCACACTCTCTCTCTCTCTCTCTCTCTCTCTCTCTCTCTCTCTCTCTCTCTCCCTCTCTCTGTCTCAAGTAAATAAATAAATATAAATCATTTTTTAAATCATATTTTTGACCTTTTGTGGGGCTAAGGAAGAGAGATTTAAAATTTCTATATACTCTTCAAATTCAGGAATCTTAACTATGAGTCAATGATATAAAATGGTGAAAGACTTTGTAATAAAACAGAAGTCATTTTCCTTAATTTGTTCAATAAATAATTTAATGTGAAAAAATAAGTAAAATATAAATATGTTAAAAAAACAGGACAAAAAGTTTATTCCTAGTTGTGTTGAGCTACTGGTGCATATAATACATCCAAGAAAAAATGTTTTTAATACAGTGATATGTGGATAAATTATATGATTCTAGGAACTCGAAAAAAAACAATAGACTACAAAAATATTAGAGAGTGGGCTGAGGAGATGACTTAGCGGTTAAGGTGATTGTCTGCAAAGCCTAAGGACCCAGGTTTGATTCCCCAGGATGCATGTAAGCCAGATACACAAAGGGGCACATGTGTCTGGAGTTCATTTGCAGTGGCAGAAGGCCCTGGTGCGCCCATTCTCTCTCTCCCTCTCTCCCTCCCTCTCTCTCTCCCTCCCTCTCTCTCTCTCTCTCTCTCTATTTTCCTCCTTCTCTCTCTCTCTCTCAAATAAATAAAAATTCAAAAATAATTTTAAAAATATTAGAAGTATTAGAGAGTAATTACTAAAAGGAAAAACTCATAAAAAGAAACACTGAGAGGAAATATGTATTTAAGAAACAGAAAAAAAGAAAAGGTTCTTGAGGGGACAAAAGAGAAAGGTAAGAGAAATAGAATGAGGAGACTGGAATGGCATCACAGAAAGTAAGAGTTCGAGCAGCAAGGAAAAGTCTTCACCAAGCACTGCCCAGAGGCCAGGTGAGATTCAGACTAATAGAGTGCACTGGCCATGGAAACTAACAAAGTGATAGCCTCAATTTTGTCACTGAAATATGAGTATCTTGTAGACAGTGGACCTCAATAAACATTGATTGGTTGACAGCTGACTGATCAGCTAGAAAACAGCCATCACTACAAACCAAACATTGGTTGTGACCACAAAGAAGCTACTTGACTGAGATGAAAGAAGCAGGTTAAAAGACTAAAGACCTCTGCATTCTTCCCAGTGCCCAACCTTGTCCAATAATCCTCCCTTTCCTCACCTTACTCCTCTAATTCATAAGCAAGACTTCTAAGTAAAAAGAAAACACTTCTCTTATTAATCCCTACCTCTCTAGGCCTTAGTCAAGTTTCCTCTGAATTCATCCACAAGACTGCAATAGCCTCCAATTGGTCTGTCCAGCTGCAGTCTTTCTACTCTCAACTTCATCCCCACAAAGTCAGTGATACGCCCTGATAAGAACGGTACTTACTAACACTCAATTTAAAAATGCCCAACAGCACTGGTCAACAAGTGGCTTTTATAAAATCTCAAAGGAATCCAGTTAATTCTCTTAGAAAATGATGCTAAAGTTTGTATAAATGTCCCCCTAATGCCCATGTGTTAAATATTTGTCCCCAGCCCAGGGTGCTATTGGGAGTGATAGAACATTCAGAAGTAGAACCTTACAGTAATTTTGACATTAGACCAATTAAAAAATCCAAAATTAGGGCTGGAGAAATGGCTCAGCAGTTAAGGTGCTTACCTGCAAAGCCAAAGGACCCAAGTTTGACTCCCCAGGACCCATGAAGGCAGATGCACATGGGGGGGGGGGTACATGCATCTGGCTGGAGGCCCTGGTCCACCCATTCTCTCTCTCTCTCTGCCTATTTCTGTATTTCTTTCTTTCTTTCTCCCTCTCTCTCTCTCTCCCTCTCTCTCTCTCTCTAATAAACAAATAAAAATAAACTATTTCTAAAAATTTAAAAATCCAAAATTACTTTCATATGTGGTAGCTTTGCTATTTTAGTACACTAGGTCCCCTCCACTATCCCTTACTTTTAAATAAGAAAGAAATTAATGTCCAAGGATAAAAATGAGCTTGAATTCAAACACAAACTTAACAGAATAACAACACAAACAAACTTAGCAATAATAACCATCAGTCTTAAATAATCATTGCCTAAGAAAACACAGTCTAACATAACACTATCAAAAATGATTTTTACAGCCGGGCATGGTGGTGCACGCCTTTAATCCCAGCACTCAGGAGGCAGAGGTAGGAGGATCACAGTGAGTTCAAGGCCACCCTGAGACTACATGGAGAATTCCAGGTCAGCCTGAGCTAAAGTGAGACCCTACCTCGTAAAAAAAATAAAAAAGATGATTTTTACTACAATAATGTGTATATTCATCCCTTCCTACAAACCTATATAAAATATGTTAATATTTCTGGCCTAAATATCAGTTATATTCCTTGTCACTAAAACTGGTTTTAAAGGAAGACCCCTTCTTTAAAATGTCATATGAAAACATATGTTATGAGTACAAAAGGAGAAAATACTTAGCAACCAACCAGCTTTAACTTATTTTTCTGAATAACATCTTTGTTTTCCTTTTGGTATATCTCCATTTTCTTTTTGGTATTGTCCAAATCCACATTGTTGGTCAAGTTGAAAACTGAATAAGAAAAAAAAAAAAACAATGTCATGAAATAGCTTTAATATTAATCTTAGCTTATCAAGATAATGAAAACCAAAATTCATCATCATGACTTATTATTACTTGGATGATCATTCTGTATAGCTCCATCTGTGTAATTTAATCCTCTATCTAGTTTAGAAACTAGTTCCAGTTATGGCAACCATGTGCTCTGAGTAAAATGTAAGGAGAGACAGTCAGGCAATTGCACAGAACATTTAAGTACCAAGATCACTCCACAACACTTAAGACAAGGTCTTGCAACAATCACATTTGATTTTATTTTTACAGTCCCCAATCTAATTTTAGAATCATCTAAAGAATGCATGTTGGGCATAGTGACACACACCTTTAATCCCAGCACTCAGGAGGCAGAGGTAAGAGGAATGCTGTGAGCTCAAGGCCACCCTGAAACTACATAGGGAATTCCAGGTCAGCCTGGGCTAGAGTGAGACCCTACTTCAAAACAACAAAAAAGTAAAATAAGAGATTGCTAATTATTTTAATAAACAAAGTCTAGAATCTACTACATGTATCAGAAGTAGAAATAAAAAGAATCTGAGCACAAGAAATAGAAAAATTATCTGAAAGAATTAATATATAACATAGCTATATTACTTGTAACAGAAAAAAAAAAAAAAAACAGGTTAGGAAGTTGGAAGTATAGTATGACAATACAGCACTTGCCTACTATACTAAAGGCCCTAGTCTAGGCACCCAGCACCATCAAAACATAATAAACAAGACTTATTCACATTCTAGTTGTCTCCAACATGACTAGGTCCACACTTACATAGCTTCTCATTAATCTGAATCTAGAAATGTATAAAACAAAAGAGCTAAAACTGAGCTGGGGAGATGGCTCAGTGATTAAAGATGTTTGCTTGCAAAGCCTACTGGCTCGAGTTCAGTTTCCTAATAGCTTTGTATAACTAAATGTAAAAGTGGAGCAAGTTTCTAGAGTTCATTTACAGCAGAAAGATCCTGACTGGTACACTAATGTCACATACAAGTGCACACACATGCGCACGCAAATAAATACATAAACAGGCAAGCAGATAAATGACAAATTGAAATTAAGAGGAGAAAAAGCAAAGAATAATCTACCACCAAAACATAGACTTCCTCCTGGGCATGGCTGCACATGCCTATAATCCCAGCACTCGGGAGACAGAGGTAGGAGGATTGCTGTGAGTTCAAGGCCAGTCTGGGACTATAGAGTGAGTGCCAGGTTGCCATGGGCTAGAATGAGAACCTACCTTGGATAAAAACAAAAAGAAAAAAACATAGACTAAAGCAGTTTCTTCAGATAAGCAATGATACACATTCAGATGCTATTACATTTTGGGTAAAATTGTTAATGTTTTTAACTCAAAATATTTTGAATTATATATTTATATTCCCTCCTAAATTTATATATGCAATTCAAAAGTTTACTATAATGCTCTGAGTCAAACAAACTTGATTTGCATATATACAAATTCATATTTAAAAGTACTATAGGGCTGGGGAGAAGGCTCAGCAGTTACAGGTGGTTGTTTGCAAAGCCTGCCTGCTCAGGATTCAGTTTCCAAGTACCTACATAAAGGCAAATGCACAAAGAAGTGCATGCAACTGGTGTATTTTTTTTCAGCAGCAAGAGGCCCTAGCATACCCATTCTCTCCATTCTCTCATATCTCTCTCCTTTCCCTCACAAATAAATAAATATATTTTTAAGTAGTGTGACTATTATCCTTCCTCTTAAGTGTTCTGTGAGAAACTATCATTATGGGAGGCAAAAAACACCCAGAAATAGGTAAACTTTAATTTTATGGAAGTTTATTTGCTAATATTTTTTTAATATTATGCTTATTAAAATGTTCTGATAAATCCCAATGAAAGTAAGCAATTTCATTTTTCACTTAGAAAACAAAGGCCATAGAAGTAAATTATGATCACAAGTAATACAAACTCTTCCTTTAAAAGATAAGATTCATACAACTGAATAATTGGCAAAAACTTTTTAGATGAAGCAAGTATTATTTATACCATAATGAATCAAGTTGACATAACAGCCTCATAGAAAAAAGAATAGAAGTGAATCTTCTGTAACAATCATTTAACCCTCTATCTGCTTACTGCTTTAGCTCAGATGTTGACCTGTCTCTAATCAAGAATCAAAAGCAAACAAAACCCCCCTTATATTTTCTGTAAGATTTAATGTTATTTAAGTGCAATTTTAAAGTCTTTTTGACATCTGGGGTTTACAATTAAAGCCCTTAGGACTTTCTCACCCTTTTAAAATAAGTATTCTCTGCACCAAAGGAATAATCTGTTTATTATGAAACTGAACACAAATCTTTGGGGTAATCCCTGGGGCCAAAACAAAAAGGAACAAGAATGTGTATGCACAGATTGTCATCCCTATAAAAAGGGTCTATTGTTAATGTTGCAAGAAAGTTCATCTTCATGTGTGCCTTCTACTGAAAATTGTTGATAGCATTATTCAAAGCTGTAATTCTTTTAATTTTTACATTTGTGATAGTCAAAGAATTTGTAATAAATTTTATATAACAAAATGACTTCATCCCTAATTTTTGAATCTTCACACACTCATCTTTTAAGCTACCTTACTAACTACAATCATCTCCATGCTTAAAAATCATTAATACAACCTTTCCACATATAAAATCCAACTCCTTTACTATCTATCAGAAACAGTTTTTGATTTGTTGGTTAATTGGTCTTTGGGGTCATTGTGATTTATTGTTGTTTTTGAGACAGGGTTTTGCTTTGTAGCCCAAAGTGACGGGATTACATGTGTGCACCACACAAAGGTAAAGCCTATTTTCTATTCATGTCTGCAGAACCCCATGTTCCACACTTGGATTACCAGTTAGTCATTAAGGCCACCAAGTATTTTCATTGGCACTGAAAAGAAGAAAACCTGTGTTTAAAACATGGTTTCATTAATGACCAGCAGTGTAAGCTTGTGCACAATACTTACGTTCTCAATGCCTATTTTCTACAAACAAAATAGGCCTAAGAATGTCCACTTCTTAGAATCTGGAACACTATGATACTTGTGCAGCTCAGCCTGATAATTACCTATTCCCTAGGTAGGTGTCTATTAAACTAACATTTTGTTCTTTTAATTAATACAGATACAGTCAACATGGATGGCACAAATATCTAACTAACAATCTTTGAAAATATGAAACACAAAATAGCTACTGAAACAGTGTTTTGAATGGAAGTTTTATACAATAACAATCAGAACAATGTCACACAACTAAGTGATGGAACCAAGTAAAATGTAAAAAGCCCTAAACTAGCCTTCATCTCACCCCTCCTTTTTGTACACTTCCTACCTAACAAAGCAAAACAAAAAATATAACCTCCAACTTTCATTATCTTAACACCATTAAACTGTTCAAGGTCGTATTTCAACTGATCTTTCTACTCAGAAAATTTATTTCCTATATCAAATCAGTAGCTTGAATATTCTCTTTCTAAAATGTCCTCTTTGCCTATACCCACTATTACTGTCTACTCTGAACTCAATACTTCTCATCCAAATTACTGAAAATAGCCCTTTTAAATCTCACTGGCTTAACTATTAGTTACATACTAAAACAATGGCCAAGTTTATAGAGCTCCTTTTTCATACTTAACTTTGTAATTAACAATAATTGCATACATGTATGGGGTTCAATATTTTGATATATGTATACATATGCAATTACTATAGCAACTTTATTAACATATCCATCACATCAGGTTTTATTTAACTGGTGTGCTATCTAATTGTATTTTCAATTTGCATTTCCCTGATGATCAGTGATGCTAACCATTGTTGCATAAATTTGTTAGCTGTTTGTATGTCTTTTGACATTTTGACCTTTCTCTGAGAAATGTCTACAAAGGTCCTTAGCTCACTTTTAATCAGGTTTACTTTCTTGTCATTGAATTGTTCAAGATTTTTATGCATTTAGGAGATTGACCACTTATTAGATTTGCAAATGTTTTCTCCTATTCTGTGGACTGTCTCCTCATTGTCTCTTTTGCTCCATAGAAGAATTTAGTTTGTTTATTTCATTTGTCTATTTTGCCTTTCACCTATGGTGTACTAAGCTCTCCTTAACCCACATTCAGCTTGTTTACTTTTAAAGCCTCATTTTCAGTCACTGCACCACGTACTGTCTACATGTAAGAGAATACTGCTCATTCCCCAACATGCGCAAAACCTTTTTATCTCTATGCCTTTTTCTCTTTCTATGATTATGCTTCTCACAGCTTCCTACTTGGTAAACATCTATTGATTCTTTTAAATTTTATTATTAATTGACATATAATTATACATATTTATAGGACAGAGTGAGATTTCTACACATGTATTTAGTGATCAGATCACAGAGATTAGCGTATCTATCATCTGAAACATTTTATAGTTCTTTTCTAGTAGCTATTGTACAACTAACTGTCAACCACAGTTATCCTACTACACTGAACATTATTCATCTCATCCAGCTGCACTCCTGTGCCTCTTAGTCAATGCCTTCATTCCCACTCACCCACAACATCCCAGGCCCTAGGCACTACCACTCACCTTTCAACATAAACTCAAACGTCACCACTTCTATGAACTTCACCAAACTCTACTTGTGTCCCCCAAACCTGGGTAATGACTTTCTTTTCTGGTATTTGTTTAATGGTTTATTTGTGACAGTGTCTCATGGATCCAGAATGGCCTTGAATTCACTATGCAATCAAGGCTGCACTGGAAATTGTGATCTTCCTGACTCTACCTCACAAGTATTTGGATTACAGGTGTGTGCAACCTTGTCCAGCTTGCTGTCTTGGGGTTTTTTTTTAATATTTATTTATTTAAAGAGAGAGAGAGAAAGAGACAGAGAGAGAATGGGTGAGCCAGGGCCTCTAGTCACTGCAAATGAACTCCAGATGCATATGCCCCTTCTGCATCTGGCTTACATGGGTACTAGAGAATTGAACCTGAGTCCTTTGGCTTTGCAGGCAGGTGCCTTAACTGCTAAGCTATCTCTCCAGCCCCAGCTTGTTTTCTTTTCTTTTAATTTTTATTTGTTTAGTTACTTAGTTATTAGAGACAGAGAGGGGGAGAGGGAGAGAGTAAAAATGGGTGAGCCAGGGCCTCTAACCACTGCAAACGAACTCCAGATGCTTGCAACCCCTTGTGCATCTAGCTTACGTGAGTACTGGGGAATTGCACCTGGGTCCTTTGGCTTCAAAGGCAAACGCCTTAACCTTTAAGCTATCTCTCCAGCCCCCAGCCTGTTTTCTTATATGTATTCTCACAATACATTAATTACTATATAACTATCTCCCTCTTTGAAATTTCAGCTTATTGAAGACACATATATATTCCCAACTGTGAAGCATTTATAGAAAACAATAGATTTTGCTGGCATGAGTTGGAGTTCAGAAAATAAGCTACAAAATCCATGACACTATGTCCTAAAAAATCAACACCTTTTTTATTATTTTTTTCTTTATTTGAAAGAGAAATTAAATAGGTGGGTAGAGATTGAGAAAAATGGGTGCATCAGGGCCTCGAGCCACTGCAAACCAACTCCAGACACATGTGCCCCCTTGTGCATCTGGCTAATGTGGCTAATATGTCCTAAAAAATCGACACCTTTTTTATTATTTTTTTTCTTTATTTGAAAGAGAAATTAAATAGGTGGGGAGAGATTGAGAAAAATGGTGCATCAGGGCTTCGAGCCACTGCAAACCAACTCCAGACACATGTGCCCCCTTGTGCATCTGGCTAATGTGGGTCCTGGGGAATCAAACCTGGAGCCTTTGGCTTTGTAGGCAAGCGCATTAACCACTAAGCCACTTATCCAGCCCTATCAATATCTTTAAATATAGTAGAACCACTCTTTAAGATATATGCTCAGCTGGGCTGGAGAAATGGCTTAGCGGTTAAGCACTTGCCTGCGAAGCCTAAGGACCCTGGTTCAAGGCTCGATTCCCCAGGACCCACGTTAGCCAGATGCACAAGGGGGCATGCACGCCTGGAGTTCATTTGCAGTGGTTAGAATCCCTGGTGCACGCATGCTCTCCCCCCCCCCCACATTTCTGTCGCTCTCAAATAAATAAAAATAAACAAAAAAAAAGATATATGCTCAGAATTTACACTGAATCACTTTGATAGTATCTCTACCCCTTCTTCCCCTTCTGCTTTTCCATCTCCTTCTCTCCCCATGTCATCTATATAGCAAGTACTAGGCCAGCCAGGGCTACATCACAAGACCCTGCCTCAAGGGGGAATAAAAACATACTACATATTGCGCAGTCTTAATATTCAGACTTGCTTTTGCCTGCTTGAGGATACTCACTACCACTTCTAGAAATAAACCTGGTTTTATTTATGAATTAACTATCCTTTCAAACTAATTCATCTCATAGCAAATAATAACATTTATATTACTTTTTAAATTTTCATTAGTTATATATACAGTGTGTATACAGCCATATTGGTGCCATCAAAGTCTCCCCACTACCCTCCCTGCTCTGCAGGGACCCTCCTCATTGGGGAATGTGGGTCGTGTATTGTGGGAAGTAGCCATCAGTTATGGTGAAGAGGCAATGTCTATGTACATAATGTCCCAATTTGTGGCTCTAAAAATCTTTCTGCCCCCTCTTCTGCAAATGTCCCTGAGCCATGTTGGGTTCGTTTTAAGTCTGCTTCAGTGATAAGGTCTTGGGAGCCTCTGTGTCTCCGGATATCTGGTTTGGTAGGAGCTGAGTGTTCTCTGTGTCAATCTCTTTCACCCTTGTGCTGGTACCAGGTTCACCAAGAAAGCAGGACTCTTGCTCATTTCCCCAATTTCTCTTGGTTTCAGCTGAATTATGGCTCAATCAGAACTTCATCCCAGAATTAAGGTCCCTTTGTTATTCTTTCCTTAAGCCTGTTCCCTATCTTTTTTATCTACCAACTTCTTTTAGCTACCAGGGATGCCTGGCTGGAACCATAACCATGTATCCAACTTGCGCTGCAATATCTTTAACCTTCTTTTCTTTCCCTTTATCTCTTCACCAGACTTTGGACTAATCACATTGTCTTTAGAATATATGTAAATGGTGTTCTTCCTGATTGCTATTCCACTACTTGTTCTATATTTAATATCTATGCATGGCCAGGATTCTATATACATCAACACTTGCCTACTTCTTACAGAATTCTTTTTGTTTTATTTTCTCAGTCTGTATCCTAACATTTCCATTTTGTACTGGCAGGCCCAACTCTACCATCTTCAATTAAATTCCACAATTTAGCTTGAATGCTCAAAGTTCCAGTCTAACTTGGGCTACAGAGTGAGTTCCAAATTTGCCTAGGCTAGAGAGAGACTCTGCCTTTAAAAAAGCCAACAAGTAAAATCCATTGCTTACTCATGGTTCCTAATGCTAGATACAAAGTGCACTGAGTATAAAGACATTTAAATCAAAAAGCAATAGCTCTAAGCAATAAAAGATTCAGAAAAAAATCCCAGATTATTTTCTGTACATGTTTTTACTGTACCACAACAAATCAACTTATACATTTTAGAAAAGTTATGATAAGAAAAAGATGTTCTTTTAAAAATTTATTTGTTTATTTATTTATTTGAGAGCAACAGACAGAGAGAGAAAGAGGCAGACAGAGAGACAGAGATTGAGCATGCCAGGGCCTCCAGCCACTGCAAACGAACCCCAGATGCATGCGTTCCCTTGTGCATCTGGCTAGTGTGGGTCCTGGGAAATCAAGCCTCAAACCGGGGTCCTTAGGCTTCACAGGCAAGCTCTTAACCACTAAGCCATAACTCCAGCCCAAGAAAAAGATTTTCTAAGTGGGGCATGGTAATGCACACCTTTAATACATGTACTCAGGAGGCAAAGGTAGGAGGATCACTGTGAATTTAAGGCCAGCCAGGGATGACAGAGTTTCAGGTCAGCCTGGCCTATAAATTAGATAATACCTTGAAAAGAAGGAAGGGAGGGAAGGAGAGACAGAAGGGAGGAAGGAAGGAAGGAAGGAAGGAAGGGAGGGAGGGAGGGAGGGAGGGAGGGAGGGACGGAGGGAGGGAGGGAGGGGGAGGGAGGGGGGAGGGAGGGGGGAGGGAGAGAGGGAGGGAGGGGGAGGGAGGGAGGGAGGGGGAGGGAGGGAGGGAGGGAGGGGAGGGAAGGGAAGGGAAGGGAAGGGGAAGGGGAAGGGGAACGGAAAGGGGAAGGGAAGAGAGGAAAGGGAAGGGAAAGGAGGAGAGAGGAGGGGAAGAGAGGGAAGAGGAGAAGAGGGGAGGGGAGGGGAGAGAAGGGAGGGAAGGGAGAAAGGGAAGGAGGGAAGGGGAGGGAAGGGAAGGGGTGGGAAGGGAAGGAGGGAAGGGAAAGGAAAAAGAAGGGGAGGGGAGGGGAGGGGAGGGGAAGGGAGGGGAGAGGAGGGGAGAGAGGGGAGGGAAGGGAAGGGGGGAAGGGAAGGATGGAAGGGAAGGGAAGGGAAGGGGAGGGAAGGGGAGGGGAGGGGAGGGGAGGGGAGGGGAGGGGAGAGGAGGGGAGAGGAGGGGAGAGGAGGGGAGAGAGGGGGGGAAGGGAAGGATGGAAGGGAAGGGAAGGGAAGGTGAGGGAAGGGAAGGGAAGGAGGGAAGGGAAAGGAAAAAGAAGAAGGGGAGGGGAGGGGAGGGGAGGGGAGAGGAGGGGAGAGGAGGGGAGAGAGGGGGGGAAGGGAAGGATGGAAGGGAAGGGAAGGGAAGGTGAGGGAAGGGAAGGGAAGGAGGGAAGGGAAAGGAAAAAGAAGGAGGGGAGGGGAGGGGAGGGGAGGGGAGGGGAGGGGAGGGGAGGGGAGGGGAGGGGAGGGGAGGGAAGGGAAGGGAAGGGAAGGGAAGGGAAGGGAAGGGAAGGGAAGGGAAGGGAAGGGAAGGGAAGGGAAGGGAAGGGAAGGGAAGGGAAGGGAAGGGAAGGGAAGGGAAGGGAAGGGAAGGGAAGGGAAGGGAAGGGAAGGGAAGGGAAGGGAAGGGAAGGGAAGGGAAGGTAGGGAAGGGGAAGGTGGGGAAGGGGAGGGAAGGGGAGGGAAGGGGAGGGAAGGGGAGGGAAGGGGAGGGGAGGGAAGGGAAGGGAAGGGAAGGGAAGGGAAGGGAAGGGAAGGGAAGGGAAGGGAAGGGAAGGGAAGGGAAGGGAAGGGAAGGGAAGGGAAGGGAAGGGAAGGGAAGGGAAGGGAAGGGAAGGGAAGGGAAGGGGAAGGTGGGGAAGGGGAGGAAAGGGGAAGGTGGGGAAGGGGAGGAAGGAAGAAGGGAGGAAAGAAGGAAGGAAGGAGAAAGAGGTGAGAAAGAAGGAGGGAAGAAGTGAGGGAGGGACGGAGAGAGAGAGCAGAAATGGGGAGGAGACAGAGAAGAAAGAAGGGAAGAAGGGAGGAAGATTTTCCGGACTTTCTCCGAAAAGAAATTTTAAGGGACTAATAAAATGACTCAGTGATTAAATATACTTGTTTACAAAGCCTGCCAGCCAAGGTTCAATTCCTAAGCCATCCACATAAGCTGGATGCAAAAAAAAAAACAAAAAAAACAAAAAAACACAACAGTGGCACACATCTGGCGTTTGCAGTTGCAAAAGGCTTGTAATGATAAGATTATGATAAAGGCTGACTATAACATTTGGGAGAATGAAAAAGATGATTGTTGGAGCTTCATCAATGCATTCTAATTTTCACAGCCTACAACACTGTCATATCCAGAACTGCACTTTGTAATAATTAGGCAACTTCAAATAGCATTATTTTTTAATCAATATGTAACAACTTTCAGATGTTTTAACATCTCTGAAATTTTTTCCAGATAGATGCAGATCCTAAGAAGAGAGCTGCCCCAACATACCTCAAAAGAGGCCCAACTGAAACTAAGGACAACTGGCGAAATAAGCAAGGGTGATGTTTTCCTGTGAACCGGATACCAGCACAAAGGGGAAGGAGATCAACGCAGAGAAAAATCAACTCCTACCAAATCAGAAAGCCAAAGCCTCAGAGGCCCCCAACACCTCAGCACTGAAGCAGACCAAAAATGAACCCAACATGGCTCAGGGAAATTTTGCGGAAGAGGGGGCGGAAAGAATGTCAGAGTCACATGTTGGGTCATGATATGCAGAGACATTTATCATACCAATAACTGGGGGCTAACTCCACAATGCACGACCCATTTTCATTAACAAGGAGGGTCTAATGGGAGGGGGTAGATCACAGATGAGCCTAAATAATGGTACGAAACTACCTGTATTTACTGAAAAGATAACTAATAAATTAAATTAAAAAAAAAAAAAGCAGGTCAATCCCTAGCCCACACCAAAAAGGAGGAAAAGAAGAAAGACAAGAGGGAGAAAAAAGAAACACTTCTTTATGCAAATATAGCCTTTTAGCTTGTTACATTAGAAACAGACACTGCAATTACTCTATAACAACAAAAATTTTTTGGACTCTAACCCGGGCGTGGGTGCGCACACCTTTAATCCCAGCACACGGGAGGCAGAGGTAGAGGATCACCATGAGTTCGAGGCCACCCTGAGACTACATAGTGAGTTCTAGGTCAGCCTGGGCTAGAGTGAGACCCTACCTCGAAAAACCAAAAAAAAAAAAAAATTTTGGAGATTTTTGTGTGAGATGTTATTCCAGGTATCTAAAAGAAAAAAACACAAGTTCTTAAGGCAAACACATCAAATTAAAACATACCAATCTCTTCTACTTCTTCTAGGAAGTCATTATATTCTCTTAGACTAGGAAAGTCTTCTTCCCTTTTGTTGTATCTTAAAAAGAAGAAAAGGATCAAATATTATCTAACTGGTTCGCGTATCCTTACCTAACGCATACATGACAAAGTGAAAAAGATGATTTACTGTATAAAACATTGCTTTACTGACACCAAGTTTATAACTAGCCCAGGAATTCTGCTTTAAAAAAGAAGTAGGAGGGAGCAAAATTTTACTGGATAGGTACATCTCTATAACAGAGATGTGCTTTCTAGCCCAAGAATGCTGTTCTTAAAGTTCACATCATTGCACAAAAGTAGACTCAGGGAACAGCTGTACCATATGCAGAATCCTTAACATACCTCAAAAGAGAAATTATGTGCTTACAGATTGGGAAATTAGATAAAGTATGCCACTGAAAATTATTTACTTCCTATAGAATCATTAATTTCCAGAAAACTAAATATGAATTCAAAAGAGATTCATTTTTCTTAACAGTTATAGCCTAAATAACATTAGGTCACAAAAACTGTAAATATTGTGATGTATCTGTGAAGAACAAAAAGAGACACAGGATTAAAGATAAAAGATCAAAATCTAAAAGATTACCTCCTTAAAATAACACAAGTAGTAAAAGGTTACTGATAAAGTATTATTGGTTAGGCATTTGGAAAGATGTCATTAAACTATTACTGACCAGGTTTAAAATATATACTGCCAAAAATAAAGTGCCGGGCGTGGTGGCGCATGCCTTTAATCCCAACACTAGGGAGACAAAGGTAGGAGGATTACTGTGAGTTTAAGGCCACCCTGAGATTGCAGAGTAAATTCCAGGTCAGCTTGGGCTAGAGTGAGACCCTACCTCGAAAAACCAAAAAAAAAAAAAAATAATAATAATAATAATAATAAAAGGCACGGGTAAGGTACTGCATGCCTTTAATCCCAGCACTTGGGAGGCAGAGGTAGAGAGTTCACTGTGGGTTCAAGGCTAGCCTGAGACTATAGAATGAGTGCCAGGTCGGCGTGGGCTAATGTGAAACACTATATCAAAGAAAGTTAAAATAAATAAAACTAGGTACTGAAGCAATGGGATAGGTGGTGGCTCAGTGGAAGAGCTTGTGCTTAGTACACCCAAGGCCTTTAACATCAAAACAAATCCTTAAGCAAATATACTACTGTAATTTTGAAACAACAAAGTGCCTACTAAAAGTATAGAGTAAATGGAACTCAAAACTACTAGCAAAAAGTAATAAACACATACACACACAATTATAAACACACATGAGCACACACCATAAATTATAGCTAACCTAACCTAAGACTTGTTCTGATAGGCTTCAAAGCCCAACTTAAATGTTACCTCTTCAAAATTCACAATGACATATTTGGAGGGGGGGGGGTTGTTTGGTTTTTGATTTTTTGAGGTAGGGTCTCACTCTAGCCCAAGCTGACCTGGAATTCACTATGTAGTCTTAAGGTGGCCTTGACCTCACAGCGATCCTCCTACCTCTGTCTCCCAAGTGCTGGGATTAAAGACGTGTGCCTCCACGTCCAGTGACATATTTGTTTTGATTGCTACTTTATTTCATCTTCGCTATCTTATGCTACTTTTCTAGTAACCTTCATGAAAACAACTTTTAAAGCTATCTTACACATCATTTTTTCTGTCCAATATGCATAATGCAATGTAAACAATAGGTACTTATGTGTTAAATAACAAATTAATACACAAAATTGTGAAGCCAGCTTCTTCTTTTATTATTTTTTTATTAATTAGTTTTGCATTCAGTGAATACAGTCAAGTTGGTACCATTGTTAGCCTCCTCCCTATCCTCCCCCATCCCACTGGCCCCTCCTTGTTGAGGTATATGTGTCATGCATTGTGAAGTTAGGCCTCAGTTACAGGTAGGAGGAAATGTCTCTACATATCATGACCTAATGTGTGGCTCTGACATTCTTTCTGCCCCCTCTTCCGCAAAATTTCCCTGAGCCATGCTGGGTTCATTTTAGTTCTGCTTCATAGATGAGGTCTTGGGAGCCTCTGTGAAGAAACTCTTCTTTAACAAAGGTCAGATAATATTACTCAATTCTCTAAGAACTTAATAAATATTTGTAAAATGAGTGCATAGATGCATTTATAGTTATTCCCTTGCCAATCTGGTCACAATTACATGAGCAAAACTAATGATACAGATTACTGAAATAACTATTAAAGTCTTCTTTGTTGGCTGAATCTTCATCAAACAATAATACCTACATCTTTAGCACTTTTTTTCGAATCTCCACCTCCTTGTCAACAGCGGGATCTTCAAAGAGCTGGACTCTGAAGTTGCTCTTTCTGAGTGGAGTCCCACACTCGGGGCAGTTTCCAGCTCCCCTCACAAACAGTAAATCCACACAACTTTCACACCTGTCAAGTACAAAAACAACAGTTAAGCTAGTGCTCAAACCTATAACTCTGAAAAATTGCCCTTTGAGAAGAATTGAAGAGGGGGCAGGGATGAACATTTTACTGCTACTTAAAATTTTACAACAAAAACAACTTTTGGAAAATATCCATTGTTGTTTGGAGCTTCCTTTTCAAACACAGATATCTTTTGTTGTTGTTGTTGTTGTTTTTATTTTTTTTATTTTTTTTTTTTGAGAGCGACAGACAAAGAGGCAGAAAGAGGGAGAGAAAGAAAGAATGGGCACGCCAGGGCCTCTAGCCACTGCAGACAAACTCCAGATGCATGTGCCACCTTGTGCATCTGGCTCACATGGGTCCTGGGGAATTGAGCCTTGAACCAGAGTCCTTGGGCTTCATGAGCAAGAGCTTAACTGCTAAACCATCTCTTCAGCCCCAAACACAGATATCTTAAGAGATACAAGTATAGTTCTAGAAATCTATAAAGTAGTGAGTGAATGAATATTCAGAAGAGAAAGAAATAGGCATGAAAAAGGTAAGTATGCCCCTTCCAACACAGGCTGAGAATCCCTCGCTAAAAGCCTCAAAAAGCAATGCCCTAAAATCCAAAGCCTTTTGGGTGTTGACATTAGAACTAGAAAATTCCACTCCACAAAGCTTTGTTTCAAATACAAAATTATTTAAAATATTATATAACACTATCTTCAAATGATGTGTATAAGGCAAATATGAAAAGGAATGTAAGTGAATTTAGTGTTTAGACTTAACTCTGACCCCAAGGTAACTTTGGCCTTGGGGGGAAAGGCTGCCAGGAACTCAGCATGCAGCACAGCACTAGGGCTAGGCCAAGATGTAGCTTGATTTATAACTTGTAAATATTCAAACATGTTGATAAATATGTTCAAACACATGTAGTCCTTGAATTGTAATCTTACTCATACTATCCTAGTCACTGCTTGTATTAGCAATACCTGAAATTATTTATTTCATTATGCTTTCTCTCTCCTACTAGTCTATTTCATGAAAGTATAAATTCTCAATCTTGTTTTCTATTCACAATGCCTGACAGTTAGTGCTGATAATCTTTGCAAAACAAACAAAAACAAATGAAAATATGACAGAGGGAGAACAAGAAATACCAATGAATAAGAGAAGCCAATTTCTTCTAAGTATTTGACATATGTAATGCCAAAATTAAGAAGAGAGAAAAAGAGAAAATAAGAATCTTTAAAGGTTAGGTATGAAAGTATAACTGTAACCTCAGAACTTGGGAGGCAGAAGCAGGAGAATTGCTAAAAATTCAAGGCCAGCCTGACTTACTTAGCAAGTTCCAGGCTTGCATAGTGAGACTCTCTCAAGAACTTGTAGAATATGGCCAGGCATAGTAAGTAACACTCTCCTGTAACTCCCAACACTCAGGAGGTAGAAGCAGACAAATCAGGAATTCAAGGTCATCCTTGGCTATGCAGTGAATTTGAGGCCACCAGGAGATGCTGTCTCAAAATAGGAAAGTGTGTCTGTGTTATCTGTTTGTGTGTATGTGTTTAAGAGGGAGAGAGAAAGAAAGAAAGAGGGGAAATTTTAGCATTGCTTTTGCATTTATTTCTATCTTAATAGACTCAAAAAAAAGTTTTGAAATTCTATAGATTGGATTGGGGAGAATGCTGGGTGGGTGTCCCATAAGCTTGAGAACCTGAGTTCGATTCCCCTGCCCACTTAAAAATGCTGAGCATGGCAGTGCATATCTCTAATTCCAGCTCTAAGGAGGCAGACAGGAAGATGGCTGGAGTTCTCTGGCCAGCCAGTCAAGCTTGGTGAATTCCAGAGCAATGAAAGAAAAGGTTGATGGGATTGCAGAAGATAACACCAGAGGTATCCCCTGGCTTACACATGCCCCTGCATGCACATGTGCATACACACACACACACACACACACACACACACACACACAACCATTAAAAAAAATTCTATCAATCACAGTAATCATTACCAAGCTCCACAAAATCTCAAAAACACCACTTACAACTAAGGAAATAATGGTGTACTTAATTTCTACTAGTAGTCTTTGCAATTAGAAGAAATTAAAGCCAACTATAGAAGCTAAAAATTGACATATTTTATAACTACACTATAAGCAAGGAGCCATATGAAATAACTAAAATTACAGAGCCACAATGAATATTTCATATTTCAAAGTCATGGAGACTACACTCAGTTAATAATTCAGTTATTCAGAGTATATGTTAAATACCTTAATATTCCTAAATGATCAATATTTATCATTTCTAAAAGTCTTATTATATATTAGAAATATTATTTCATACAGATGGCAAATAAATATCTAAAAAAAGTGCTCTATATCCTTAGCCATCAGGGAAATGCAAATTAAAACTACTCTGAGATTCCATCTAACTCTTATCAGAATGGCTATCATCAAGAAAACAAATAGCAATAAATGCTGGCTAGGGTGGGAAAAAAGGAACCCTTCTACACTACTGGCAGGAATACAATCTGGTATGGCCACCGTGGAAATCAGTGTGGAGCTTCCTGAGACAGCTAAAAATAGATTTACCATATGATCCAGCTATACTACTCCTAGGCATATATCCTAAGGACTCTTCTCACTACCTTAAAGATACTTGCTCATCCATGTTTACTGCTACTCTATTCACAGTAGCTAGGAAATGGAACAAGCCTAGATGTCCCTTAACTAATGAATGAATAATGTTCTATTTGGCAGTAAAGAAAAATACAATAATGAAATTTGTAGGGAAATGGATAGATCTGGAAAGGGTTATACTTAGTAGGTAACACAGGCCCAGAAAGCCGAGTGCAACATGTTCTCTCCCATATGAGAATCCTGGCTACAAATGTTTAGACTTGTATGTGAGTCAGAATAAAAGTCAGTAGCAGAGGCCAGTAAGCTCCAAAAGGTCTATAAGGGAGGGAGGAGAAGGGAGGACCTAAAGTGATAGTATTGTACATATACATGTAGATGAACAGATTACTGGGGGGGAAGGGGTTGATTCAAGTGTCCCCCATAAACTTGTTCTGAATGCTAGGTTCCCAGCTGATGGAGATTTGGGAATTAATGCCTCCTGGAGGCAGTGTATTGTGGAGGGTGGGCTTATGGGTGTTATAACCCAGTGTTCCCTTGTCAGTGTTTGGCAGATGCTCCTGTTGCTATGGTCCACCTTATATTGGCCCAGGGGGTGATGTCCACCCTCTGCTCATGTCATCATTTTTCCCTGCCATCATGGAGCTTCCCCCTCGAGTCTATAAGCCAAAATAAACCTCTTTTTTTCCCACAAGCTTCTCTAGGTTGGGTAATTTCTACCAGCAATGTGAACCTGACTGCAACAATTAAGAATGATACAAGATGTGGATTGGTGTCAAGTTGACAAGGGGTGGACATGTGATAGTTAAGGTGTTGTCAACTTGACCTGTTAGTAATCCACAGAAACCCCTTTTGGATGGGTCTCTGAGGTTACTACCAGGAAGGATTAACTGAAAGAGGAAGTCCTTCCCCCAAAGTGAGCCCTTCCCCCAAAGTGAGCCCTTCCCCTGGAGCGGGCAGCTCCCGGGTTAGGGGTGTGGGGGAGGGGAACTTTATATAAGGAAGCTGTGGGTGAAAAGAGCCACTTCCTTCCTTCCACTTGGCTGCTGAAGCTGCTTGCTGCCTTCCAGCCTGGATTGAAGACCAATACAGACTGAAGACCAGTGTCAACTCAAGACCCAGGTGGACTGAAATCCAGTGGCCCCTCAGGAAGCCTCCAGGCCTTCAGTGGAGGACTGGGACTGCTGAGGCATCTAGCCACATGGACTGTATAACTACCGTTCCTTGATTCTAGGGCCTGCAACTGCTATTGGACTACCATAAACTAATCCAAAATATTCCCTTTTTAAAATAATTCATTCTAGTAGTTCTGTTCCTCTAGAGAACCCTGACTAATACAGGGTGCAATGGCTTAAATGAGGTTCGGAAGAAATTGAGTAAAAGAAGGGACGGGGAAGGGTCAATAAAAATTCAAGATGTTGTGAATGAGCCAAATGGAAACCTACTTTTTTAGATATCCAGTTGAGCTGAAAATCTCCCTGTAGACCAGCTCACAGGAAGTTGGAAAAAAACTGTACTGCATGCAGCTCTATGGAAGACAGAAGTCATGAGCAGTGAAAATAGAGGATACTGCAAGCCTTAAAGTTTGGCCAGCAAGGCCAAATGACCAAACAAGTGCAATACTGGCATGTCTGTTATGGGGGAAACCAACTGTTCTCTAATTGGACTGGAGGCCCACTTTCTGGGAAAGAATACATGCCTGGTACTGAAAACCTAAACAAAACCTGATAGTGAAGTAGGTCATGAGCCTTAGGAGTATAACACCTGCTCTTGTCTGGCTAAATGCATATACTATGCTCACTAAACTGCCTTGTAATCACTTTAATTAACATTCATATCTGTATATTAATGCTACTCTCACTTTTGGTTAGAGAAACTTCTCTTTTCAGAGAGTAGTGACCACTAGGATAACACAAAAGGCAACATAGTGCTGACAAAAAGTGACAGAGGAGTATTCAGAACTGAAATATCTCTACCATATCTTCAAGGCTCAGGATCCATTATGGAAGAGGTGGCAGAAAGAATGTAAGAGCCAAGGAAGGGTAGGACTGCTTACCATGCAATCATTCAGACAGAAATTAGCCTTGATATCCATGACCTCTTAGTGCCTAGCACTACCTTCACAAGACCCTCATAATAGGAGGAAAAGATGATGATATCAAATAAAAGAGAGACTAATGGAGAGAGAGAGGGGATATGATGGAAAGTGGATTTGCAAAGGAAACGTAGGAGATGGGAGGAAATTATCATGGTTTGTTGTCTGTAATTATGGAAGTTATCAATAGTAAAAGTTTTAAAAATAAATATTTTATAAGTCAGTGGTATATTTCCACTTATTTTTTAAATTTATTACTTAATTTATTCCTTTGAGAAAGGGGCAAGTAGAGAGAAAGATTAGGCACACCAGGGCCTCCAGTGACTGCAAAATAACTCTAGACACATGGCTATGTGGGTACTGGAATCAAACGTGGGTCCTTAGGCTTTGCAATTAAGTGCCTTAAGTACTAAACCATCTCTCCAGTCTTCCACTTCTTAAAAATCTGTCTTAAGTCATAAAAACTGAAAGAGTATTGCTGGCAGCTCAATGTTAATGTATATATATGCTTAGCACAAATGGGGCCTTAAGTTCAATTCCTAGATCAAAACAAAACAAGATCATAATGTAGGGACTGAGGAGATGGCTCAATAGATAAATCAGAAAAAGTATCATATAGGAATATATATTGCTTTAAGAATCTCCTAACAATGCCACTTGCTTTATGTATTTACTTATTTAATATTATGTTTTAAAAACATGCTCTCCAAGCTACATGGGCTACACTCTCAACCCCTCCCTTTCTGATTTCACATTTGAACTCAGCCAAAATGTCAAGAAGAAATTCCTTTCTGATTTTAACTACTAAACATTCACACAATACATGCAGAGTACAGAGAAACACACAGGTACAATCAACCCTATCATTTATCTCACTTCTGATAACAAACTACTGCTGATTCTGTTTATGTGACCACAACTATTTTACACTTATTAATTACAAAAATGAAAGCTAGATAAATATAAGAAAAGAACAGAGGAAAAACTTGGTAATTGCTAGTTCATTTTACATGGCAACAGAACCAGCATGTCAGCAGCAAGTGGCAATCCTTGGCCTCAAACATGTTAAGAATTTTTTTAAAACAAAATCTTTTCTTTTATGGAGCACAGAAAAATATGCTGAATAGCCAGGCATGGTGATGGATGCCTTTAATCCCAGCACTTGGGAGGCAGAGATAGGTGGATCGCCATGAGTTCAAGGCCACCCTGAGACTACATAGTGAGTTCTGTAGCAGCCTGTGATGTCTTCAATAGCAGTCTTATCATCTAGTCCTGGTGGGTAACCAAGCACTTTGACAATGGCCTATATTGCTTTGGGGGCCTCATGGCCTCTGATTGGATATGAGGCTCTCTCAATGAGAAGCTATACCATGTGCTGAGACCATAGAGGTGAGAGGGGATAGAGTTAGAGTGAGTGGACCCCTGAAGGTGAAAAGAGCAGGAAAGTTTGCACTTTCTAGAAATCCATGATGATCTGACTTCTTATCTCTTGCCTGGTGCCCCAGACCTATTTTTCCACAAATAGTCAGAACCCCTCCTGGGAGGGAGGTCTTTCATAGGATTTAAACATTGTGGTTGGTCAAGTTCAGCCCCCGAAACTTGGTGCCAGAGATAATTTCTTCCTTAAGATATTCTGTAGCCCTAACCAACCATCTGTCCCTCTAGTTCACCTGAGCCAGAAGACAGCCCACCACCCTAAGGTTATAAATACCTTTGCAAGGGGAGGGCAGGCTCTCTGGCTCTCACTTGGGAACTTCCAGCTGTGTTGAATTTTCCCTCAGCTAGACCTGGGCCCACTAGCCCTTACTCTCCACATGGGTTCTTTTTTTTTTTTTTTTTTTTTTTTTTTCGAGGTAGGGTCTCATGCCCAGGCTGACCTGGAATTCACTAGGTAATCTCAGGGTGGCCTCGAACTCACAGTGATCCTCCTACCACTGCCTCCCGAGTGCTGGGATTAAAGGCATGCACCACCACACCTGGCTTCCACATGGGTTCTTTGTCCCTTCCAGCTCCCCACATGACAGGAGCTCCTTGAATTTTCTTTTTTCTTTACATGCTTTTTCCCCTAGGCCTCCACATGGGCTCTCCAGCCACATGGGTGCCCTTCCTTGGCTCTACTTCCCTCAATAAATATAATAATTTAATAATTATCCTTCTTAGTTTTCTTTTTTGTTCAATTCTTTGATTAAAATTAGAAATGAACCTAGGGTTTGGGGTTCAAGGACTTTACTGGACCCTTACCACCCCATTTCAGAAGGAAGCTTCCACTGTTCTTTGGCTAAAATGACAGGTTAAGTCGATCAAAAAGTTTTCTAAACATATGCCCTTTGACCAATGTTGCTCTTACTCTTGATTAGAGAGCCTACTTTTTACAGATGGCAGTGAATTCCAGGGAGAGTCAAGACCCATCAAAATGAGAAGAGGAGAAAGCCGAGTGCCTAACACTGGACAAGTCATCTCCCTCACACCCACCAGAGCCCAGGAAGCAATGGAGAAGAAGTGGCAGATTAAATATGAGTGCTGCTCTCACTTCCAGAGACCTACTCTATGGAAATGGTGGCAGACACTGGGGAGACTCAAAATCATCAAAACAAAAAATCAAAGGATGCGAGAGCTGAACACAAAAGGAGACTTCTAATAGGCCCTCCAAAAGCTCAGGGAAGTTTGTGAAAGAGAAGGCAGAAAGAATGTAAAAGCCACAGGGTGGGAAGGTGTACTGTGAGGCATTTTCCTCCCTACAGAAAACAACTGGACATTCGTAAGCCCACAGTGATTACCAATACTCCCACTGAAGAGATCCTCAGTGGGATGGGTGGGGGGGGAAGAAGACAATGAGGCTAACCTGCTGAGAAGATGACCAATTGACAGTGTGTTCATAAATGAGAAAAACCTGATCAGAATATGACCAATATACAGTATGTTCATATATTAAAGTTCTCAATAAAAAAATTTCTTAAACACTATATGAAAATTTGGATTTCATAGTTCTGTTGTGTTTTCCAATGTATTTATTATTTTTACAAATTCTTATTTAGTTATCGGTATGTGCATGTGTATGGGCACACATACTGTGGCATGCGTGTGGCAGTAAGAAGACAACTTCAAGGCATCTGTTCTCCCCCTTCTTTGAGACAGGTCTCTTGTTGCTGCAATCTGTCTACCAAACCCCTGACTAGCTGATCCCTGGGCTTCAGATTCTCCTGACTCCACCTCTCACTGTTGTCAGTCACCATACTGGGACCAGAGGTACATGTGCCACTTTGGTATCAGGCTCTGCATGTGTCCTGGGGAATGAACCCTGGGCTGGCAGGCTTTGAAAGCAAGCATCTTTAACCTGAGTCATCTCCTCAGAACCTGCTCCATGTATTAATTTCTACTTTATTTGCTATTTCCTTTATTCAGTTTTTTTAGTTGTATTTTGTTATTCTCAGAGATTACACTTTCTTTTTATCATTTCATTCCTCATAACCACAAATGAGTTTATACTTTTCTAGTGCTTTGGACGAATTCATTTTATAAAGATATAATTCATAGCAAGGAATGGTGGCTCACACCTATAATTCTAGCACTCAGGAGGCTAAAGTAGGTAGATTACCCCTCAATTTGAGGCCAAGCTGGGCTATACAGGAAGTTCCAGGTCAACTTGGGCTAAAGTGATACCCTGTATCTAATCAACTAATAACTACTTTCTCCAGGCATGGTGACATATACCTTTAAACCCAGCACTAGAGAGGCGGAGATAGGAAGATTGCTGTGAGTTCAAGGCCAGCCTGGAACCACAGAGTGAGTTCCGGGTCAGCCTGGGCTAGAGTGAGACCCTACCTTGGAAAAAAAGATGGGGCTGGAGACATCATTTAGCAGTTAAGGCACTTGCCTACAAAGCCTGAGGATCCAAGTTTGATTCCACATTCCCACATAAACCCAGATGCACAAGATGGTACATGCATCTGGAGTTCATTTGCAGTGGTTAAAGACCCTGGTGCACCCATCCATTCTCTCTTTCTCTCTCTCTCCCTTCCTCCTTCTCTTTCTCCCTTCCTTTCTCTCTCCTTCTCTGTATTTCTCTCATTATTTAATAAATAAATGAAATAAATTAATAACTATTTTGTTTTAAGTCAATATCAAGCATCCAAATGGATGACAATTTTAATAGAATAAATTATAACAACTGGTCAGGCTGCTAACTTCCTAACAGTTATTTCCTCAAATACTTATTCTAAACAGTTACCTATATAGTTGGATACTCTCTCAGTACTGTATAATATGGCTTGTCAAATGGAAAATCATGTACCACTAGCTCATCAAATGTTTAATGAGTATAAGAATATACATTCCTGTGAACCAATAAAGAAGTCAATAAGAGCAAATAATAATAATAGGCTAAAATTGTAGATATACCATTTCAAAAAGATATCATTGGGCTGGAGAGGTGGCTTAACAGTTAAGGCACTTGCCTTAGGACCCAGGTTCGACACCCCAGAACCCATGTAAGCCAGATGTACAAGGTAGCACATACATCTAAAATTTGTTTATAATACCTAGAAGTCCTGGCATGCCCATTCTCTCACCCCCCCCCCGTGTGTGTGTGTGTGTGTGTGTGTGTGTGTGTGTGTGTTCTCCCCCCCCTCACTAAGAAATACATAAAATAAAATATTTTTTAAAAGATATCATTCCTGGGCTGGAGAGATGGCTTAGCGGTTAAGCGCTTGCCTGTGAAGCCTAAGGACCCCAGTTCGAGGCTCGGTTCCCCAGGTCCCACGTTAGCCAGATGCACAAGGGGGCGCACGCGTCTGGAGTTCGTTTGCAGAGGCTGGAAGCCCTGGAGCGCCCATTCTCTCTCTCTCCCTCTATCTGCCTTTCTCTCTGTGTCTGTCGCTCTCAAATAAATAAAATTAAAAAAAAATTTAAAAAAAAAAAGATATCATTCCTCATATCTTTACTACACTAAAATTCAGATTAGCCATCAAGACAAAGTGAGGCTATTAAGGCAAGAACTGCAGTTTAGGGCTGGAGAGATGGCTTAGCAGTTAAGCGCATGCCTGTGAAGCCTAAGGACCCCGGTTCGAGGCTGAATTCCCCAGGTCCCACGTTAGCCAGATGCACAAGGGGGCACATGCGTCTGGAGTTCGTTTGCTGTCGCTGGAAGCCCTGGCGCGCCCATTCTCTCTCTCTCCCTCTATCTGTCTTTCTCTCTGTGCCTGTCACTCTCAAATAAATAAATAAAAAATGAACAAAAAATATTTAAAAAAAAAAAAGAACTGCAGTTTATTTATGATGGGCAATGCTTAACTCAACCCGGATCAGTCCTGAAAACAAAATGTTCTCATTTTTGTTTGCTAAATAAAAATTATATTGCTACTCACTCAGAATTTATTAACATTTTCACAATTAATGATTTTACCACAAATAGTTGGAAAAATCAATTAATAAGGTACCACACAAGTTTTGAGACCTGTTCCCATATAGTTTAAAATCAGATCATGTTTCAAATTCAAAATTACTTTTTTTCTAAATGGTAGGAACAATTTATTTATTAATTACACTAAAGTGGGAAAAATTCAAACCTCTTATCAAACAGCCATTCAATAATAAATTCAGTTTTGTTTTTTGTTTTGAACCACCATGCCTGGTTCTAAACTGAGTTATTACATATGAACGAACTTAAAACCAGTGCCTGGTACATGGCAAATGTCTAATAACTATCAGATTTCTCTCTAAACATACCAAGTCCTTTCTACCTGATCAAGAATTCTTAAACCATCCAGAAATTAAATGTCAAAGAGAATATTTCTGCTTTTCACTTAAAATGTAAAATATTGAATGTCTTGAATTACAGTATTTTTACAAAGTTATTGCATTTTTTCCATTTTCATTGATACCAAGGGCATATTCGAGGACACATGTTCCTCTAAAACCACTAAATAATTATCTTGGAGGGGGGATATTCTCTAAGCATTCACCATTACTTCTGGTGACAAGTTCTAAGTAGTAATACAAAATGTTTACAAACTGCATACAAACAGAATGTCTATAGTAGGGACAGGTAGTCCACTACCAAAGCCAGTTCAGAGATTTAGATAACTACTCAAATACATGTCACCAACAGAAGAGGAGAGGAGGAGGGGGGAAGAGGAAGGAGGCGGCAGCTAAGATTAAGAATACAAATATTTGAGCAATTAAAACTCAGTATGAAGAATGCTCAGTAAGATCACAGCTGATACCTGGACTTACTTACCCTTCTAACCCTAAAATGAGGAAAGAATGTGGGCCTTAGGAATGCCAAGCAACAGAATAAAAGGATGGATCAATGGTTAAAACACTTGTTTGCCAAGCCTTAGCCACAATTCAACTTCCCAACACCTGCGTAAAGCCAGATACAAATAGTACATGCATCTGTGACCCCAAGGAGAAACCAAGGAGTCTAGTTCCTTCGCAGTCCAGTAGTTAGTCTGCAGAGGCAAGACACCTTGACTCAAAGAAGGTGAAACACAGACACCTAGAGGTCATCTTCTGACCTTGATACATGCACCCATACACACACAGAGAGACAGTTAAATTTTTTTTTAAATTAAGGACAGGCGTGGTGGCACACACCTTTAATCCCAGCACTTGGGAGGCAGATATAGGAGGATCACCATGAGTTTGAGGCCACCTTGAGACTACATAATGAATTCCAGGTCAGCCTGGACTACAGTGAGACCCTACCTCGAAAATATTTTTTAAAAATTACAATTAAGGGCTGGAGAGATTGCTTAGCGGTTAAGCGCTTGCCTGTGAAGCCTAAGGACCCTGGTTCGAGGCTCGGTTCCCCAGGTCCCACATTAGCCAGATGCACAAGGGGGCGCACACATCTGCAGTTCGTTTGCAGAGGCTGGAAGCCCTGGCATGCCCATTCCCTCTCTCTCCCTCTACCTGTCTTTCTCTCTCTGTCTGTCGCTCTCAAATAAAAAAAAAAAAAAAATTTAAAAAAAAAATTACAATTAAATTCTAAATTAAAAAAGAGTGCTACATAAACACTGTACCCCAAAAGCTACACTATCAGCCTTTATTATCAAAGTGCTGAAGATTTCCTTTCCAAAAAATACCATATCTCAGCAAAACCAATGCATTCCTTCAAGAAATTTTTAAGTATTTATTTATTTGTTTGTTTGTTTACTTGACAGAGAAAGAGGGAGAGAGAATGGGTACGCCAGAGCCTCCAGCCACTACAAATGAACTCCAGATGTGTGTGCCCCTTGTGCATCTGGCTAACATGGGTCCTAGGGAATTGAACCTGGGTCCTTTAGCTTTGCAGACAAACGCCTTAACCACTAAGCCATCCCTCCAGCCCTTTCTTTGGCTTTTTTGAGGTACAGTTTCACTCTAGCTTAGTCTGTCTTGGAATTCACTACATAGTCTCAGGAGGGCCTCGAACTCTCAGAGATCCTCTTAGCTCTGCCTCCCGAGTGCTGGGATTAAAGGCATGCGCCACAAGAATTTACTTTATTAGTATTTTTATATGTTTGAGAGCAGAGAGAAAATAGGCATGCCAGGGACTTTAACCACTGCAAATGAACTACAGATGCATGTGCCCCTTTGTGCATCTGGCTTTACGTAGATACTGGGGAAGTATCTACGTAAACCTAGGCCAGCATTCTTTGCAAGCAAGCACCTTAACCACTAAGCCATCTTCCCAGCCCAAGAATTTAAAATAAGTAGTAACTTTCTTGGGACTATTCATTTTCGAATTCCAAAGAAAATATACATATTAACAATGTTTCCAGGCTGGAAGGAGGGCTTAGCAATTAAGGCGCTTGCCTACAAAACCAAAGAACCCAGATTCAATTCCACAGGACCCACACAAGCCAGATGCACAAGGTGGCATATGTGTCTAGAATTTGTTTGCAGCAGCTGAAGGCCCTGGTATGCCCATTCCTGCCCCCCCCCCCATCTCTCTGTCTTTCTCTGCTTCTTTCTGTCAAATAACTAAATTAAAAAAAAGTATTTCTAAAAAAGAGTTCCCTTTCTTCAAGTGTGAAGTATTACTTTCATGACAAAGAACAAAAATAACTTGTGAAAAAAGTTCTGTAACTTTTTAAGATGAAGCAAAATAAACTACTTGTTCTACACAATTACTTTATCATATGTATTATTCTAAACATTTGATGTTCAAAATACTTATAACCTACAATATCTGTCAGACAAAAAAGTATAATTTTATAAAATTTAATATTTTATATTCAAATTTATACAATGTATCTAATATATTTATAGAAAACTTGCAACTATAAAATGGTAATTAGGTATGCCAGGTGTGTGATGGTAAACACCTTTAATCACAGCACTTGTGAGGGAGAGGTAAGAGGACTGCCATGAATTTGAGGCCACCCTGAGACTACACGGCAAATTCCAGGTCAGCCTTGGCAAGAGTGAGACCATACCTCAAAAAACCAAAATAAAATAAAATGGTAGTTAAACCCATTTCTCCATCCACCCATCACATTGACCTGGTCCACTTGACTCATCTATCTACCCACCAATTTATTCACTCACCCATCTACCAGTATTCTATCCATCCACCATCTACCCATCCATATACACAGGTGGGCACCATCACATTGAGGATGGCCCAGGCGGGCAGATGGACAAATGTGGTAGAGACATTGGTATGGTAAGGTCCTTTAAGCTGGATAGACCTTATAGAGAAGTTGGCATACATAACTGACACCTGAAAAAGCACTGTTCCAAGGACAATTCATAAGGAACATAAGTTCCATGGTCTTCTTCCTGCCAGGGTGGGACCAGCATCTCCAGCCTGCCCTTGCCTACCTCCTAACTTCCTTGAGGTATACCAAAGTAGTCTTTGAAAAAAATGGAAAGAAAAAAAAAAAGAAAGAAAGAAAACATCAAACCAGGTTCCACACTTAGCACATACCAGTGACTCTTTACTTCCCTATAGAGCAGCCAGTGGCTTCATGGTGTCCTGTGAGGCCACCTTGACCCCCAATTATCATCAGCACCTCTGACATCTACCTGGCTACAATAGCCCTGCATGTTGGTGCCTCAGAGCCTATCATAGGCTGCTCTGCCTGGACCATGACCCCTGAAAGACCTGCCTATGCCATCTTTGCTTGCTCACCCTTTGTAGGTTGACATGTCCCACAAAAGCTCTAAGCACAAAGAACAAACTTTAAAATGGCACCCTCTGTGCTTATTGGGCTCCCATGGGGATGTCTTTTGGGCCCTTTCACCCAGTGTCCCTGTGTCCACAGCCCACATGCTCTGGGCTGGAATGCACATCTCCTTGTCACATCTCCTCATGGACTTAGTGAAAAAGACTCAGTATCACCAGTTTCTCTGTCCAGCCTCTCTCCACATGGACAGACTGATGAGTGGAGTTCACACCACTCTTCACTGAGATCCTTCTGTGACTCTGATGGGCTACTACATCTTGGCTAGGTTTTGGGGTTCTTTAACACATGTCCTTTCCTATTCCCTCCTCAAGTCTATCATGTCCTCCCTAGAGCTCCTGGCTCCTCCAGCTTCTACTCCCAGGGTCTTATAGTCTTCTCTCTCTCCCTCTCCCTCCCTCCCTCCCTCCCCCCCCCCCCCCCCCTCAGGCTTTCTCCATCTCCACCCTAATAGTTCTGCTTCTGTCTGCTACTCTGGGAAGTCCTGCTCCAGTGCCATTCTCCCTGCCCGTACCCTGGTCCCCTCTATCTTCCTCCCCCTCCAACCTCCTCATGTCTGGTCTTCTGTGTAGGCAGCACACTGATCTGTGCCTGCTGCCCAGAGTAACCAAGGGCACAAGACCCCTGATGTCAGATCCTCCCAGTACTTGCTGCTGGGATTTCTCAGCAGCCACCATGGTAGTATTTTCAGAAAGAAGATTCCTCCCATAATGCAGTGCACCTACCATGCAGACTATCTTATAATCCACACTTCTCACTGCCTCTTTCCTTCAAGGATAAATCCCAGCCTTCAACAACCTCCTCCTTTTGGAATGCTCCCCTGGCAAGAGGAACGAAGTCTCATTCTCAAGTGACTCGTACCAAAGGCCTTGGCTCTCAGGATTTCTGCCCTTCCCACCTACCAAGACCTGGTAGCCGATCCTTCAAAATACAGCTAGGCCGGAGGCTCCAAGCTGACAGTGTAGTGCCCCGGAGCTTGGTTTTTAAGTGCTGTGCTGGGCCAGCCCCCTCCAGACTGCAAAGAGGCAGCCTCAGGCCTCATTAATCTAGCTTTCAGCTTCTCCACTCCCAGTCCAAAGCCTCTGCTAACAAAAAAAATAATAAAAATAAATTTTTAAAAATTTTAAAAATTAAAAAAACAGAGAAAAAGGCTAAGAACACATAGAAAATTATGCTAAAAGCAAAAGTTTATAGTTTACAACCTGCCCCAAAAAATATCAATATAAAAATCAGAGGGCTGGAGAGATGGCTTAGCGATTAAGAAACCTGCTACAAAGACAAAGGACCCAGGTTCAATTCCCTAGGGCCCACGTAAGCCAGATGCACATGACACATGCATCTGGAATTCGTATGCAGTGGCTGGATGCCCTGGCATGGCCATTCTCTCTATCTCTTCTCTCTCTCTCTCTGTCTCAAATAAATTAAATAAATATTTTTTTAAAAAACTCAGAGCTGCCTTTTGGCTCCCTGAGCAGCACCATGGTGGTTGGCAAGAACAAGCGCCTTACGAAAGGCGGCAAGAAGGGAGCCAAGAAGAAAGTGGTTGATCCATTTTCTAAGAAAGATTGGTATGATGAGAAGGCACCGGCTATGTTTAATATTCAAAACATTGGAAAGACGCTAGTCACCAGGACTCAAGGAACCAAAATTGCCTCTGATAGCCTCAAGGGGCGTGTCTTTGAAGTGAGACTTGCTGACCTGCAGAATGATGAAGTTGCCTTCAGGAAGTTCAAGCTCATCACTGAAGATGTTCAGGGCAAAAACTGTCTGACTAACTTCCATGGCATGGATCTCACCCAGGACAAAATGTGTTCCATGGTCAAAAAGTGGCAGACCATGATTGAAGCTCATGTTGATGTCAAGACAACCGACAGCTATTTGCTTCATCTGTTTTGTGTTGGTTTTACTAAAAATGCAACAACCAGATCCACAAGACATCCTATACACAGCACCAACAGGTCCACCAGATCCAGAAGTAGATGATGGAAACCATGACCCGAGAGGTGCAGACAAATGACTTGAAAGAAGTGGTTAATAAATTGATTCCAGACAGCACTGGGAAAGACATAGAAAAGGCTTGCCAGTGTATTTACCCTCTTCATGATGCCTTCATTAGAAAAGTAAAAATGCTGAAGAAGCCCAAATTTGAATTGGGAAAACCCATGGAGCTTCATGGCGAAGGCAGTAGTTCTGGAAAGGCCACTGGTGATGAGACAGGCACTAAGGCTGAGCGAGCTGATGGATACCAGCCACCAGTGTGAGAGTCTGTTTAAAATTCTGGTTTTAATAGTGACAAATAAAAGGTCCTATTTGTTTAAAAAAAAAAAAACTCAAGAGCTATGTGCACATGCAAGAGAATGAAGTTGGATCTATACCTCATACCACACACAAAAATTAATTTAAATATAACATCTAAACTCAAAACTATTAAAATATAGGGTAAACTGGGCATGGTGGCACATGCTTTTAATCCCAGCACTTGGGATACTGATGTAGGAGGATTACTGAGAGTTTAAGGCCAGCATGAGACTATGTTGTGAATTCTAGGTCAGTCTGGGCTACAGCAAGACACTACCTCAAAAAATCAAAAAAAAAAAGGGCTGGAGAGATGGCTTAGCGGTTAAGCGCTTGCCTGTGAAGCCTAAGGACCCCGGTTCGAGGCTCGGTTCCCCAGGTCCCACGTTAGCCAGATGCACAAGGGGGCGCACGCGTCTGGAGTTCGTTTGCAGAGGCTGGAAGCCCTGGCTCGCCCATTCTCTCTCTCTCCCTCTATCTGTCTTTCTCTCTGTCACTCTCAAATAAATAAATAAAAAATGAACAAAAAAATCAAAAAAAAAAAAAACTTTAATAGGATAAATCATATGACAAAGGATTCTTAGGTACCAAAGAACAAACAACAAAAGAAAAAAGAGACAAACTGGCTGGGCGTGGTGGCACATGCCTTTAATCCCAGCACTCAGGAGGCAGAGATAGGTGGATCCCCATGAGTTCAAGGCCACCCTGAGACTACACAGTAAATTCTAGGTCAGCCTGGGCTAGAGTGAGACCCTACCTCAAAAAAAAAAAAAAAAAAAAAAGAGAGAGAAAGGGAAATTTAGCTATATATGAAAATGTTAACAATTTGTACAGCAGATTATATTACCCAGAAAGTAAAAAGACAAATCACAAAATACAAGAAATATCTACAAATACTGTATCTGTTAAAGTCTGATATCCAGACTTAATGAAAAAGTCCTATGTCAACAAAACAATTTTTAAAAATGGGGCTGGAGGGATGGCTTAGTGGTTAAGGCATTTGCCTGCAAAGCCAAGGACCCAGGTTCGATTCTCCAGGACCCACATTAGCCAGATACACAAGGGGGCCCACACATCTGGAGTTCATTTGCAGTGGCTGGAGACCCTGGTGTGACCATTCTTTTTCTCTTCCTCCCTCCCTCTCTCTCTCTGCCTCGTTCTCTGTCAAATAAATCAAAATAAATTTTTTATATGTACAAAAAAGGGCTGGAGAGATGGCTTAGCGGTTAAGCACTTGCCTGTGAAGCTTAAGAACCCGGTTCAAGGCTCGATTCCCCAGGACGCATGTTAGCCATATGCACAAGGGGGCACACGCGTCTGGAGCTCATTTGCAGTGGCTGGAGGCCTTGGCATGCCCATTCTCTCTCTCTCTCTCTATCTGCCTCTTTCTCTCTGGGTCTGTTACTTTCAAATAAATAAATAAAAATAAACAAAAAAAATTTAAGTACAAAAAATTAAATATATATCTCTCTAAGAAAGGTACATACACCAATAAAGGGTATGTGAAAAATAATGTTCAAAATTAGTCATTATGGAGAAGCAAATTTATTTTCTGTTTTTGTTTTTTGGGGCGAGGTTTCACACTAGCCCAGTCTGGCCTGGAACTCATGGTGATTCTCCTTTCTCAGCCTCCTGAGTGCCAGGATTAAAGGCATTATCCACCACACACATGGCTGGGAAAAGCAAATTTTAAACTGCAACATGATGTCATTTTACAGACACTAGTATGATTATAATTTTAAAAAATGGACAGTAGCAAGTGTTGGCAAAGAGGAGGAGAAATCAAAGCCCTCAAACATTGTTGGTGGGAATAGCTCACTTTCTGTGGTAGACAGCTGATGAGTCCTTAAGAAATCAGAGTTTACAACATGAGGACACTCCTAAGTATATACTCAAGAGATGTGAGAACAAGTGCTCAAACAAATCCATGTACAAGCACGTTGTTCCAAGCAGCCTTGTTCACAGTGACAATAAGAATACAAACATCTACTGACACATTAAGAGGAACAAACTGTGATGTGCACATATAATTGAATTATTCAACCATAAAGAGAACCTTGAAAACACATATGCCAAGTGAAAGAAGCCAGACACAAAAAGTTCCATATTACATAAGCCTGTCTTATGCAATATACAGAATGGGCCAGAAAAGACTGGTGGTTAGGTAAAGATTAAGGGGTGGGAGAGAGGAAATAACTCCTTAATAGAGGGTTTCCTTTTGTGGTAATGAAAATGCTTTGGAACTAGATAGAGAATGGTGGTTGCACAACTCTGTAAATGTACAAAATGTCACTGAATTCTTCACTGTATAATGCCTAGTTTTATTTATGTATCTACTTTGAGTTTTGGAGACAAGATCTCACTCTCTACCCCAGGCTGGCCTGGAACTCTCTACCCCAGACTGCCCATCATGGCAACCCTCTGGCCAGGCTGAGACCTCTGCATCCTCTGCCTGCTCTAGTCTGCCTCATAAGCTTACCTGGATACAGCAGAAGCAACTAAGATACCACCTGCTACATGCTAATATGAGAATAAGAATCCAGGTATTTCATTCTTTTTTTAAAATAAGCAATGAATACATATAACTTGGATTATTTATTTATTTAGATATTTAAGTTGGCTTTACTTTTTCCCTGAACTTGAGATCCTCATGACAGCCTCATGAATGCCAGGTAGAATTTGCCACCATCATTCTTTTCTCTTTCTTTTCTTTTTCTTTTTGGTTAAATGACTAAAGTAAATCTTCAAATAATCCATTCTCTTTGAAAGTTAGATATTATAATAGTGAACCACAAAATTTAGCCAATATTGATTCTTTGTGTGCATGTGCAATATGATTGTTGGGCACGTGTGCATGTGCATGTGCCCATGTGGCATACTTGAGCTCACCTACAGTAGCCAGAGGGAAACACTGGTGTCCAGCTCTTCCCCCTACTCCAGCCCATCTTACATGAGCCACAGCCTCTTACTGATCTGGAGCTTCTGGGTTTGTTTTTTTGGGGTGTGTGTGTGTGTGTGTGTGTGTGTGTACACCACAGGGATTCTCTGGTCTCTGTTCCCCACAGAGGTGTGGGCCCACTAAGCTATTTATGTGGGTTCTGGGATCTAACTCAACAGGTCTCTCAGGTCTTTTCAGGCCTCATGCTTGAACAGGAAGTGTTCTTCACCAGTTAACTGAGACATCTTTTCAGACCCAATATTTATTCTTTTGAAGTTATGAAATATATTTTGATAATCATTGCTATTATTTATACAAAGGCTACATTAACATAAATCATTTGCTAAAATGACTAGACAAGTTTTTTTATATTTTCTCAGCAAGAAGCTTGATTGGTTTCTTTTCCTTAAAGTATTTTTATAAATTTGCAAGCAGAGATTGAGAGGAGGAGATGGGGGAAGAGAATATGAGTATGGGTATACTATGGCCTTCTGCCACTGCAAACTCCAGATGCATGCACCCCTTTGTGCATCTGCCTTTACATGAGCACTGGGGAACAAAACCCAGACCAGAAGTCTTTGCAAGCAAGTACCTTCAGCTGCTGAACCATCTCCACAGCCCAGCTTAATTTTTCAGAACTATAAATGAGTCATTAATAAACAAAACTATCAATTTACAATCACATTATCTCTTACTAAATTTAGTTTTTTAAATTTTTTTTATTTATCTACTTGAGAGAATATGGGTGTACTAGGGCCTCTTGCCGCTGCAAATGAACTCCAGACATATGGGCCACTTTGTGCATCTGGCTTTATGTAAGCACTGGGGAATTGAACCAGGGCTGCTGGTAGGCTTTGCAAGCAAGCATCATTAACCAACTCTAAATTTTAAAAATATATAAAAATTGGGGCTGGAGAGATAGCTCAGCAATTAAGGTGCTTGTCTGCAAAGCCTAATGTCCTGGGTTCAATTCCCCAGTACCCACATAAAAAAAGCCAGATGCACACAGTGCCCACGTGCATCTGAGTTCACTTTCAGCGGCTGGAGGCCCTGGCGTGCCCATTCTCTCTATCTATCTTTCTTTTATCTCTCTCTTACAAATATATATGTGTGTGTGTGTATATATATATATATATGTGTATATATATATATATACACACACACACACACACATACATACATACACATGTATATATATATACATGTATATATACATGTATATATATTATATATATGCATATATATTATATATATGTAAAATATATATTATATATATGCATATATATTATATATATGTAAAATATATATATACACATATATATATATAAAACTTGTACTTACATATAAAGCAATAAGTGATATTTTGAAACACATACATCATATAATCAAGTTATACATATCTCAGTTATAAAGAAAATGTAAAAACTTTATGAAAAATCCTATTTCTTAGTTTTTTGATATACAGCACATTACTACCTGTGGTCATCCAATTATGCAAAGGACCCCAGAACTCCTAAACCCTATTTAGTATCTATCTATAACGTTCTCCCTGTGCTCACTCTCCACAGTATATTACAACCACCATTCTGCTCGCAACTTCGGTGAGTTCACCTTTTGGTTACACATACATACAAGAGCAGAAGCTTGCCTTTCTGTGCTTGGCTTGTTTCACAGTAGCTGTTTTTTATATAATCTGAATTAACTTATCATTACTACTATAGAAGATGAGGTGAAAACTATAAACAAAAGTTTAAAAATATTAATTCCCCTAATATCCATATTGTCCAGTGAGGTGGCATACAGAAGCCTCTAGGGATCTAAACTAAAAGTATAAAATTAAAGGCTCTATGAGAAATAAGTATGGGATTTGAACCCTGCCTTCAGAGATGTTTGACAGAGGTACAGAAATAAGAGTCTCATGCTCTACTGGCTGAGCTAACTAGGCAAGAGTAGAGGTACAGAAATAAATACACCCACAAAAGTTACTTAAAGCAACCAAACAAGGCTGTGTCTGCTAAGTGTTACAATAGCAGATTTGCTCCTTACCAATTATGTATCATGCAGTGAGAGGGATAACATGGTGCTTAATGGTACAGACACTTGAGCCAAGTTGCCTTCTTTTCTTCATTTTCTAATCATGTCATGCAACCCTTCTCTGTGCTTCGATTGCCTTATGGGAAATAAAAATGCCATGAAGCAGAAGGGACACACCTCTGCGAGCTGAATGATTTGTATCAGTCAATACAGCAAATGCATAGATGCTTTCAATGAGCATTAGCTACCACAAGTAGTACTTAAGGAACTAGTGAGGACCAGCATTCAAAACAGCTCTAGTATCAAGGATCACAACTGTGAAAATACCCAGAAACAGGCTGAACTGAGCTGGGTCTTCAAAAATTTCACAGTCTTGAAGCAAAAATGCTGACATTTCATAAAATAGAAACCACACATCAAAAGGTATCATGCTCATAATTTATGCACAATAAAAACATGGTTTCATAGCTGAGCGTGGTGGTGCACACCTTTAAGCCCAGCACTTGGGAGGCAAAGGTAGAAGGATCGCTGTGAGTTCAAGGCCACCCTGGTACTCTATAGTGAATTCCAGGTCAGCCTGGGCTAGAGTGAGACCTTACCTCGAAAAACCAAAAGAAAAAAAAAAAATGCTTTCATGAAAAAGAGAATGAGGTAAATAAAACATATGAGATGTGAGAACAGGTGCTCAAACAAATCCAGGTACAAGTATGTTCAGAAAAACTTAGGACATAGTCTCAAACACTACCCCCTTGGGTCAACATTTCTTCCAAGTATCTATTTTATCTGAAAAAAATCCATACAAAAAGTCAGGTGTGGTGGTGAATGCCTTTCATGCCAGCACTCGGGAGGCAGAGGTAGGAAGATCACTGAGGGTTCAAGGCTAGCCTGAGACTACATAGTGAATTCCAGGCCAGCCTGGACTAGAATGAGACCCTACCTTGAAAACAAACAAACAAAAAAATCCATACAAATTTTACTTACATTTATAATTCAGTCCAATTTATTTTCACTGAAAAACATCCTCAAGTAAGTATCAGTATTCAATTACTCATTTTTTTTTCATATTCCTTAGGTAAAATTGGAATTCCAGAAAGATATATATGGATTCACTTACTCTCAAAATATCAGGACACTTCAAGGACCAAATGTTAAAGAAGCAGGGAGGGTTCTGGAGAGATGGCTTAGTGGTTAAGGCAAAGCCAAGGACCCAGGTTCAATTCCCCAGTGCTCACATAAAGCCAGATCCACAAGGTGGCACATGCATCTAGAGTTTATTTGCAGTGGCTAGAGGCCATGGTGTACTCATGTTCTTTCTTTCTCCCTCTCTCTCAAATAAATAAATCAAACAATAATCTAGAAAAGTAGATGACAAAGACAAATTGATAGCATTCCAAAACACTTGTTCTCAGAGTAAGATCACCCAAGTGCTGGGAGCCCGGGCGGCTTTCCTCCATGTTTCTTTAACAGAAATTATTTGTTCCTAGCTGGCATAGCCTGTTAAGGATTCATACTTGGTTTCCATGGGAAACTTACATAAGGGAAAAATGACAGACTCAATGCTACAGTTGATTCCTGGTCATAACCGGTGCCACCCCACTCTAGCTACCCCTCATCCTCTGTGAGGTCCTGCTGGCACAGGCAACCTGCCATTATGTTAGCCTAGATCCTTACCTGTAACAGCGCTAAACCCCGAATTATGATTCTCTCTTCAGGCTATGCTTCTATCCTTGTACATTCAGTACAACAATGGGCTTGGGAACACTAAGACATCCTAGTAAATCCTCTGAGTGCCAGGTATATTCTTCCCTGAACCTCTCATGATAATGACCAGAGTCAAATATCCTTGCCAGAAAGGTGACTCTTTTGCTGTCATGGTAACATTTTGGCATAAGGAGCCCAAAGTGACCCGACAAACAGGTATGTCTTAATGTTTAATGTATCTCTCTCAACTGTGGGACATTTCCACTTCTGGAACTGACCTCTAAACCCATAGAGCCTAAAGTTAGGTGTATGGAAAGTATAAATTCCTCAAGGGAGACCTGTCTTACTTCTATCTCTTTGTTCTAGAACCCATATACTTGATCTACTGAAGATACCCAAATACAATGGCCAAGTATTGATGATATATAAGGATCCTGAAGAATAATGTCAACCCTTACCTCTAATCCCCTCCAATCAGACCTCTCAGTTTGTTTTTCATTCATTTTCAAACAGAGTATTACTATGTGGCCCAATCCAAGCAGGTCTGGAACTTTCGACATAACCCAAGCAGTCTTGAAACTTGAGATCTGCTTGATTCTGGTTCCTAAATTATTGAGGTTATAGGATATGCCAAAGTGCCTGGTTTTCGGTTGCATCTTTATGAGACTGTCGTGGTTAATCTCCACTGTCAACTTGAAAGGACTTAGAATCAACATGAGAACAAATCCTTCAGCATTTCTTTGAAAGATTTTTGAAATTTGATTAATCCAATGACATCATCCCATGGGTTAGGAGTTCCAGACTATATAAATAGGAGAAGCCCAGCTGAGCAGCAGTATTCATTTCTCCCTGCTTCCTGGAATGATTGTGGCCAGCTGCTTCATACTCTCATCACCATGCCTTCTTGCAATGATGAACTATAAGCTCAAACTGTAAGCCAAAGTAAACACTTCCTCCTTAGTGTGCTTTGTGGAGTATTTGCAGCAGCAATGAGAATAACACAGAGAGCACTATATCTGCTTTATCAATCCAGGGAATTATGATGGAACAAGACTGAATTGGAGCAGTAGATTTATAAACTGAAGTTCACTGTCATACATTCTTCTCCTATAAAGTGAGACTCTTAGTAAGAGATGGTACTACTCAGGCTGGAGGAATGGCTTAGTGGTTAAGGTGCTTGCCTGCAAAGTCAAAGAATCTAGGTTCAAATCTAGGTTCATGTAAGCCAGATGTACAAGGTGCTGCATACTTGGAGTTCATTTGCAGTAGCTAGAAGCCCTCAGGTGCCCATTCTCTCTAAATAAAAATAATTTTAAAAAAAGAGAGATGGTACTACTCAAGATCACTGACAGGTTAAATGCTATAAATCCTCAGAAAGAAGTACTGGCTTTGGGTAGGAAAAATAAATCTGTACACAGAAAAAGAGGCCTTAAGGAAGGAGTATAGGGAGGGCACTAGAACACATGAACTATAAAAGAGGAAGGAGGAATTACAGGGGCTGGAAGGGTATAACAGGGAGAATGGGTACAGGGGAAAGTAGGAGGAGAAATTACATCTGAACTGAATGTGTACACTGCTCTTGTCATTATTTCCTCAATACTCTATTAATATAGCAAATTTAATATAAAATTGTGTGGACAGAGCAACTGTATTGTATGAAATATTATAAATTATAAATTTCTTTAAACGAACAAAAATTAACTCAGGATCTAATGAAGAATCAAAAATATCTATTGACAAAGTTTAGATCATCAATGTCCTCCAAATGCCTATGTGTTAAAGACTTCCCTGGGCTAGGAGATAATTCATTCAGTGATAATTCATTCATGCCTACAGGCATGAGGCACTGAGTATGATTACCAGAATACATGTAAAATGCCAGGTATAGTGGGACATGCTTGTAATCCCAGCACTGGAGAGGTGGAGAAAGGAGGATCATGAGGGCTCAATGACCAGTCTAGCCTAACTGGTAACTAACTGTTTCAAAAAATGGTAGATGGTGATATGGAGATTGCTCAGTTGTTAAAGGTGCTTGCTTGTAAAGCCTAACAGCCTGGCTTTAATTCCCCAGATTCCATGTAAAGCCAGATACACAAAGTGGCACATGCATGTGGAGTTTGTTTACAGTGTGGCAAGAGTCCCTAGCACGCCCATAGTCATTCTCTTTTTCTCACGCACTTTCCTCTCTCTCTTTCTCTCATAAATATATACATATACACACACACACACACACACACACACACACACACAAACACACACACACACACATATATATATTTAAAGGTGGATGGCCAAGCATGGCGACACACAACTTTAATCCCAGCATTCAGGTGACAGAGGTAAGAGGATCACTGTGAATTCCAGGCTACAGGGCAAGTTCCTGGTCTAGAATGAGACCTTATGCCAAAAGAAAACAACAAACAAAAAAGGTGAATAGGGCTGGAGAGATGGCTTAGTGGTTAAGCACTTGCCTGTGAAGCCTAAGGACCCCAGTTTGAGGCTCCATTCCCCAAGACCCACGTTAGCCAGATGCACAAGGGGGCGTAAGCGTCTGGAGTTCGTTTGCAATGGCTGGAAGTCCTGGTGTGCCCATTCTCCCCCCCCCCTCGCTCTCGCTCTTTCTCTCTCTATCTGCATCTTTCTCTCTCTGTCTGTTGCTCTCAAATAAATAAATAAAAATAAACAAAAAAAAATTTTTTTAAGGTGAATGGTATTCGTGAGGAATCACATCCAAGATTGTCTTCTGGTCTCCGTATGTGTGCATGTGCATGTGTACCCACTCACATGTGCATATACACACATTTTTTTTAATTTTTATTTATTTATTTGAGAGCGACAGACACAGAGAGAAAGACAGATAGAGGGGGAGAGAGAGAATGGGCAGCCAGGGCTTCCAGCCTCTGCAAACGAACTCCAGACGCGTGCGCCCCCTTGTGCATCTGGCTAACGTGGGACCTGGGGAACTGAGCCTCGAACCGGGGTCCTTAGGCTTCACAGGCAAGCGCTTAACCGCTAAGCCATCTCTCCAGCCCATATACACACATTTTAAAAAATATATTTTGCCCTAAACCCATGTTGTATTGAAAAGTTGTAGTACCTTCAGGAGGCAGGTCTAATGAAAAGAAGTTAAGTCTGTGGGGGCCTGCCCTTGAAGGGAATATAAGGACCAAAACTCCTTCTCTCTCTTGGCTTCTTGATTCTCATGAAAACAATGTACATACGGTGTTGCCACAAGCCCAAAGCTCAGGGTTAAGTGATTGTGGACTGAAATCTCTAGCACTGTAAGTCAAAATAAACTTTTTCCTGTTTTTAAGTTGCTTTTCACAGGTATTTTGCCAGCATGACAGAAAGCTGACTCTAAAGTCCAGTGAAGATGTTGGACATTGCAAATAGAAATGACTTCTCAGATTGTTCTGACATGGTCTAGAACCTGGCTCACTAAATTCAATCAACTGGCAAATCATCCAGTATGAATATTACAACCATAATCATCTACTTTGTGTCCTATCCTAATTTTGCCACTAGAAATATGTTTCTAAAGACAATACACATACATATACTTCTGATGTAACATTTTCTCTTCAGCTGGACACTTGATGGCACAGGAACAGACAACACTGTCAACAAAGCTGAAAACATAAAAGCTGCTGTGGGAAGGTAAATATAATCTTTTCCCAGTATTTATTATGGAACGAGAATGTGGGATACAGGAAACTTATCAGGTAAACCATAATAGCAATTTTAAAAATTCATGTGTAAGTGGTAAAGAGGGCTGGGAGGATGGGTCAAAGGTTAATAGCACTTGCCACTTAAAGAAGAATGCATGTAAAAAATAAAAGCTGGGCGTGGCCATACATGTCTGTAACCCCAGTGCTGGGGGCGGGGAGAGGCACTGGGGCATGCTAACAAAAATAACAGCTCTAGGTTAACGTAGAGACTTGTCTCCAGGAAGTGGATGCAAAGGAGAAGGCCACCCAGAGTTCTCTATGGCCTCACACACATGCATACACCACATAATATGCCACACCACATCACACAACTACACACATACACACACACACACACACACACTCAGAAAAGAACTGACAGCATGGTAGTGTATCCTGTAATCCCAGCACTTGGAAGGTTGGAAGCAGGAGGATAGGGCGTTCAAGGCCAGACTCAGCTACATAACAAATTCCAGGCCAGCCTGGCTTTCATCAAACACTTTATCAAAACAAATAAATAGATACTGTGGTGGTTTGATTCAGGTGTCCCCCATAAACTTAGGTGTTCTGAATGCTAGCTCCCCAGCTGATGGATATTTAGGAATTAATGCCTCCTGGAGGGAGTGTATTGTTGGGGGCGGGCTTATGGCCTTTAAAACCAGTTTCCCCATGCCAGTGTTTGGCACACCCTACTGTTGCTGTGGTCCATCTTATGTTGGCGAGGGGGTGATGCCCACCTTCTGCTCATGCCATCGTTTGCCCCTGCCATCGTGAAGCTTCCCCTCGAGCCTATAAGCCAAAATAAATCTCTTTTTCCCAGAAGCTACTCTTGGTTGGGTGATTTCTACCAGCAATGTGAACCGGACTGCAACAGTAAAGTGGTAGCGAGGAGTGGGATTGCTGCTAGACACCTGACTGTGGCTTTGGCCTTTTGGAGCTGGTTTTCAAGAGGAATGTGGAAGGAGTTGAAACCTTGGCCTAAGAGATACCTTACAGTGCTGTAAGTACAGCTTGATGGACTATTCTGGTCTGAGCTACAAGACCTGAATGCAGTAAGAACTATGGACTGTGAGGTTTGGCTTATGAGGGCGAGAAAGAGCTTTGCCTGGACTGGGCTAGCAGTTTGTGTGAGAAGCTTGCTCTTGTGCCCATGTCCTGAGAAGTTGTGCAGGGTTGCTTTGCGTAGAAATGAACTGGTGTGTGCAGAGGGATATGGCACAGAAAGAAAAATCTTTGGGTGAACTGTTTCCCATTCAGCTGCAACTGAGAGATTACAACCTTTGAGACTGGGCTAGCTGACCTGTGCTGGGGCAACAAGAAGAATGTAGACTCTTTTGAAGGGGCCCCAGTGCTCAAGGAGTGTCCTGTTCTTCAAAGTCTGCTTTATTCCCCCCTGGATTAACAAATTGGCACCCTACCTGGTATCGTGGAGTATAAGAAACGCTGGAAAGAGGGTCATTGAGTTTGCAACATGGTCTTGTGTTTTGGAAATGGCCATGGGCAGTGTGAAGCAGGTTTGCTGGTTGCCTGCACAAAGACCCCATGGGGCCATGTGGATGAACCGTGGCTTGCAGTGGAGACCCAGTGGAGATACTGGGACCATGAGATGGCTGCCGAGGAGCTGCCGGCCCCGATGAAGTTTCCCAGGACTATGAGTAGCCTAGCTGGAGGGGCGGAATTGGAATGCCAGAGACTTGTTGCTGGTTAGAATTATCGGACTTGAAGATTTGTCACTGGCTAGAGTTGCTGGACTTGAAGCTACAGAGTTTGATGTTTGCCCTGGTTGTTTTAAATCTTGTATTGGTTGAATGTTTCTTTGCTATGCCCAATGCCATCTTTTGCAGTGTGAATATTTATTCTGTGCCATTATGGGTTTTCTGAGGTTATTTTTTGGTATTATGGCTCAGTTAAAAGATCTTTAACTATGGGGATATATGAACATCATTGGAATTGATTAAAAACTATGGGGATTTTTAAAGTCAGACTGAAAGCATTGTATTTTACATCATGTATGGATATCAGTTTATGGGGGCCAGGGGCGGAATGTGGTGGTTTGATTCAGGTGTCCCCCATAAACTTAGGTGTTCTGAATGCTAGCTCCCAGCTGATGGATATTTGGGATTTAATGCCTCCTGGAGGGAGTGTATTGTTGGGGGCAGGCTTATGGGCTTTAAAGCCAGTTTCCCCTTGCCAGTGTTTGGCACACCCTACTGTTGCTGTGGTCCATCTTATGTTGGCGAGGGGGTGATGTCCACCTTCTGCTCATGCCATTGTTTTCCCCTGCCATCGTGAAGCTTCCCCTCAAGCCTATAAGCCAAAATAAATCTTTTTCCCAGAAGCTACTCTTGGTTGGGTGATTTCTCCCAGCAATGAGAACCGGACTGCAACAAATACCATCTTTTTCTCTGCCTCTCTCGCATACCATCTGTCCCTCCCTCCCTCCTCTCCCTCTTTCATAAATAAGTAAAAATATTTTTACTATTTATAAAAAAAAGGTTGAGCAGGATGAAAATGAGGGGGTTGTAGAAGTAAAATGAACAAGGGAAAAATTCAGATTGAAGGAGCTAAAGTAAGACCATGTAAAACAAAAGGAAGTCCTGAATGACTACGGTTTTTACTCCATATGACAACAAAAGCCACTGCCAATAGAGTATAGACAAGTGAAGTTTGGAGAAGTAACATGACATAATTACTATTCATGGATCACTCAAATTGCCAAGTCAAAAATGAGTATTGAGACAAAAGCAAAAACAGGTAAGCTAATTCATGAGCTTATTCCCAAGCAAGAGAAGGTGGTAGCAATAAAGGTAGGCTTTAAAAAAAATGGTCAGATTCTAGCATTACAAAGGCATTAAGAGGGGCTGGAGAGACGGCTCAGCTGTTAATGCATTTACCTGCAAAGCCATAGGACCAGTGTTCAGTTCCCCAGTACCTATGTAAAACCATATGCACAAGGTGACACATTCATCTGGAATGCATTTTCAGTGGCTAGAGACCCGGATGCACCCATTCTTTCTCTATTAGCCCGTCTGTCTGTCTGTCTGTCTCTCTCTCTCTCTCTCAAATAAATAATTTTTAAAAAGTCATTGAGAAGAGGAAAACCAAAATTACTGAGTATAAAAAGGCAAATAATCCAGGAAATACATTTTAAAATCATAATAAAATACCACTTCACATCTTAAAGTTTTTTAAATTAAAAAATCTGAGATGATATAGTAACACATAACTTTAATTCTAGCATTTTAGAAAGTAGAGGTGGGGAGGTTGTAAGTTCTGGGCTATACTGCAAGTTCTTGATCATCATGGGCTACGAAGTAAGACCATGTGCAGGAAAGGGAAGGGGAAGGGGAAGGGAGGGGAAGAGTTGAATGAACAAAGCCTAAAACAAAAGTTTAGGGCTGGGGAGATGGCTCAGAGGCTAAAGGTTGCAAAGGCTGTTGCCGCAGGTTGGATTCCCCAGTACCCGCATAAATACAGTGGCACATGCATCCATAGTTCATTTGCAGCAGCAGGAGGCCTTGCTGTATTCATTTTGCTTTAAAAAATATATTTTTATTCAAGACAGAGAGGGTGAAAGAGAGAGAGACTGGGCATGACAGGGCCTCTAGCCACTGCAAACAAACTCCAGATGCATGTGCCACCTTGTGCATCTAGCTTACATGAGACCTGGAGAATCGAACTTGAGTTCTTAGTCTTCACAAGCAAGAGCCTTAACCACTAAGCCATCTCTCCAGCCCTATTCCCATTTTCCAAATCTCTTTCTCACCAAATAGATACAGTATTTTTTTAAAAACCAAAGTTTTTAAAAGCATATGTATGAATTATGTATAAATTAGAACTCATGTACTTTTGGTGGAAATATAGAATGGTGCAATCATAAGGGAACACATTATAATGGTTCCTCCAAAAAAAATACTAAAACTAGAATTGCTAATTGATCCAACAATCCTGAATCAGGATAATGTTCAAAACAAGATCTCAAAGAGGTATCTGCAAACCTGTGTTTACTGCAGCATTTACACATAACAACCATGAGGCAGAAGCAACCCAAATGTTCACTGATGGATAAATATATAAAGAAAATGATATCTATACATACAATAGCACACATAGCTAACTTTTAAAAAAGAAATTAGAGCTAGGTGTGGTAGCACACAACTTTAATCCCAGCACTTGGGGAGTCTAAGGTAGGAGGGTTTCTATGAGTTCGAGGCCAGACTGAGACTTCATAGTGAATTCCAAGTCAGCCTAGGCTAGAGTGAGATCATACCTGGAAACACAAGGAAGAGAGGGGAGGGGAGGGGAGGGGAAGGGATGGGAGGGGAGGGGAGGGGAGGGGAAGAAGGAGGGAAGGAGGGAAGGATTGAGATAGAGAAAGAAAGGAAGGAAAGAAGGGAGGGAAAGAGGGTAAAGAAAGCAGGAAGCTGGGCATGGTTGTGTGTGTCTTTAATCCCAACACTCAAGAGGCTGAGCTGGAGGATCACTGTGAGTTGAAGACAGCCCTGGCCTACAGAGTGAGTTTCAGGTCAATATACATAAGCTTTAAGGACATTGTACTAAATGAAATACAGATCACAAAAGCACAGATTTTACTTAATTTTATTTAATGAAATAGCTCAAGTAATCAAAATCATAGAAATCAGGGCTGGACAGATGGCTTAGTGGTTAAGGTACTTACCAGCAAAGCCAAAGGACACAGGTTTAACTCCCCAATACCCACATAAAGCCAGATGCACAAGTTAGTGCATGTATCTAGAATCCATTTGCAGTGGCAAGAAGCCCTGGCATGCCCATTCTCTCTTTCTGCCTCTTTCTCTCCTCTCTTTCTCTCTCTCAAATAAATAAATAATTTTTATATAAAATCATAGAGGGCTGAAGAGATGGCTTAGCAGTTAAGGTGCTTGCCTGCAAAGCCAAAGGACCTAAGTTTGATTCCCTAGGACCCAGGACCCATATAAGCCACATGCACAAGGTGGTGTATGCATCTGGGGCTGGAGGCTCTGGCCTGCCCCTCCCCTTCTCCCCTCCTTCCCTCCCTCCCTCCCTCCTTCCCTCCTTCCCTCCCTCCCTCTCTCCCTCTTTCTCACTCTCAAATAAATTTTAAGAAATCATAAAAACCTAGGGTAATAAAGTACTTATCAGGATCTAAGGGATGGGAAGAAATAAATGTTTAATTGGAAAAGAATTTCAACTTCTAATCTCAGAACTCAGGAGACTGAGATAAGAGGCTCACCATGAGTTCAAGGCCAGCCTGGGCTACAGAGTAAGTTCTAGGTCAGCTTAGACTATAGAAGAGACTACCTGGAAAAAAATAAATTTCTCTTTTTTGCTTTGAAGCAGGGCATCACACATGTTAAGCACGTGCTCTATCACTAAACAACTCCCCAAGCCTATAGTTTGTTTTATAAAATGAAAAGATTCTAGAAATCTATTGTGCAATAACATGAACATGTATACTGCTAAACTGTACACTTAGAAGTGGTTGTTAAACTTAATGTTATTTTTAGTACAATAAAAATACCCATATATAATTTATGAATGTACATAAAATTCAAAGCTAAATAACATACTGCTTTCAATTCTAGAAATGTGTGGCAAGTCAACAAAGCAAAAGAATGACTGACATAAAATCAGGAAAGTAATCATCTTCAAGGGAGGTAAAGGAAAGTAAGTCACAGAGAAAACATGATAGATGCTTCTAAGTGATTAGTTATACCTTATTTCCTAATCTAGGTAGGAAGTTATTATTATCACTATTCACTAAGATGAACATGTAATGTACCTATTCTGGCATACAAAAAAGAAAACATTATAAACTCAATTTATAACCTTGGGTACTACAGTAACTACTTGAAAGTATACATGGCCTTACTATCAGTCTGTTACAGAGGAGAAAGAAATTAATAAGAGCATGGTGATTTAAAAGAAGAGGTCTACTGTCAATTACACCTAGCTGAATCCAGTGTAAGCCATCTACTAATTTACTATTTTAAGGCCAAGGCCTCAAAATTTCATTTCCTTTATCATTAATGGTAAAGCAGAACCTATCAATCAGAGTTATAAAAATGAAATATGCTAGTGAATAGAGAGCATCCAGACTGTGCTTGAAAACACAGTAATCTGTACAAATAGCAGTACTTTTAAAACCTTCTCAGGATATTCTAATCCCCCTTTTATCCCAATTCCATTTGAAAGATTTTGTTCTTACTCCAAATGGTAACACAAACATTGTACAGATATAACTTGAAAACAATGGGAATTTTTCCTTATGTTTCTGTAGTTCTTATTATTTACAAAACAAAATTTTAAAAGGGGTCAATTAAAAACTTTTAACTCAGAGGTAGGAGGATCACTGGGAGTTCAAGAACAGGCTGGGACTACAGAGTGAATCCCAGATAAACCAAGGTTAGAGTGAGACCCTATCTCATAGAAGAAAAAAAAATGTTTAAAAGTCAACCAAAACAGTTATTAAGCATGCATCTCTTCAAGTTAGAAATACCATCAAAGACAATCACCCTATTTATGAACAAAGGATATATCTGAAACCCTTAACAAATGGGCACTACATTTGCATTATACATGCTGTTAAATACTACACTGAATTATACACTCAACTCCAAGAATGAAGTTAACCATAATTTTTCAAAAAAATGATCAGGGCTTTCCTCCACAAACACCAGGAAAATCTAGAAGGGTCTCACAGATGTAAGTACTACTTGGGTTTTATTTACATCCCCAACCATCAGCATTGCTTCAGATATCTTAAATCCCTTAAAATACCCCCCCCAAAAAAACTGGGTTCAATTCTCACCATAGACATAGGTTAAACTGTATGTAGTCAAAAGAAACACTGGACCAGACACAGCAAGGTGTTAAGTTAGATTGCAAGTTTGGGGGGAGTAATTTGCAAGTTCCAGAAACTTATACAACCGTAACTTACAAATCCACAATGCACAAGGGTTTCTTGTAGGTATTACCGTTGACATGTTCTTCTATTCACCTTCTAGAATATACTTTAGGTCTACATTATATTTCCAATCCAACATGAGGCATTAACACCTCAAGAAGCAGATGGAAACTATTCTGCAGATTTGTACTATATTTTAAATGTTTATACTATATGAACCAAATTTCTGAGTGCAAGGCTTACATAGTAAAACAGAAACTCTCAAACTTACAATATGAGATTTTATTATTGACCTGTAATTCTCTGCACAGTCTCCATACTATCTGAAAACATTTCCTGTTTTGATTTTTGGAGGAGAGAAGAAATTAAGACAGTTTCACATCATACCCAGACTGGCCTGGGATTCACTATACAGTCCCGGTTGGCCTCAAAACTGTAACAATCCTCCTGCCTCAGCAACCTCCTGAAAACTAGTATTACATGTATGAACCACCTTGCCCAGCTCCCTCCCTCTTCCCCTTCCCCTCTCTCCTTCTCTCTCCCTCCCTCCCTCCTTCCCTCCCTCTCTCTCTCTCTCTCTCTCCCTCTCTCTCTCTCTCTCTCTCTCTCTCTCTCTCTCTCTCTCTCTCTCTCTCTCTCTCCTTTCCTTCCTTGCTTCCTTCCTTCCTTCCTTCCTTCTTCTGTGGTGCTGGGATTGAGCCAGGGCCTTGTCTTATCCATGTTAAAAGCACTTTACCAACTTAGCTTCATCTCCAGCCTCTCCTTATTTTTGCACATGAATATATGTGTGATATGCATATGTTCATATATATGTGAAAACATATGTGTATACAGGTACATGTATATAGGACAGAGGTCTATATCAGGTATCTTCCCAATTGCTCTCCACATTATTACCTGAGACAGGATCTCTCACCAAACCTAAAGACCAGTGATTCAGCTACACTAGACAGCCAACAAGGGGTTCTATTGTCTCTATCTCCCCAGCCCTGGGACTATGGGTGAATTCCACCACTCCTGGCTTTTACATGGTGGCTGGGATCCAAACTCAGGTCATCACGCTTGTGCAGCAAGCACTCTGCCCACTGAGACATCTCCCCAGCTCCCCCTATTTCTTAAATAATATTTATTCTCTCATTTTCTTTTATATAATAAATACCTACCCAACTCATTGTTTGTAATGATGAGATTAAATTATATTAATAAACTTCCCCCCAAAAAAGTCATATAATGAATAGCATTAATTATTCACATTAATTTGTTGCTTGTCCTATATCTGTAAGTTTCTCAAAAAGATCCTGGAAAGCAAGCTGGACACTTAAAGTGGAATGAGAGAAAGTAGTTCGTATTATTTGGCAGATGCAGCCCTGTTACAGTAGCTAAACTGTCTTCTTAGAGTCACATCAAAAACAAAATTGCAAAGACAGTTAAATTGTTTTTCAAAATTTCACTAAGTTATAATTTTACTTTTATATGTCAAGATTTTAACTTTTTAAAATAAATATTTTTTTAATTTTTTATTTATTTATTTGAGAGCGACAGACACAGAGAGAAAGACAGATAGAGGAAGAGAGAGAGAATGGGCGTGCCAGGGCTTCCAGCCTCTGCAAAGGAACTCCAGACGCGTGCGCCCCCTTGTGCATCTGGCTAACGTGGGACCTGGGGAACCGAGCCATTTATAAATAAATCAAGGCTCTTAGGCTTCACAGGCAAGCGCTTAACCGCTAAGCCATCTCTCCAGCCCAAGATTTTAACTTTTTTAAAATATATTTTACTTATTTGAGAGAAAGAGGGAGGGAGAGAACAAGAGAGAGTATGTGTATGTGTGAATGGGCACATCAGGGCCTCCAGCCACTGCAAACGAACTCCAGATGCATGTGCCTCCTTGTGCATCTGGCTTAGGTGGGTCCTGGAGAATCGAACTGAGATCCTTTGCAGGCAAATGACTTAAGTGCTGAGCCATCTCTCCAGCCTCAAGATTTTAACTTTTAAGATTAAAGTTTATGTTCTCACTTCCACTCTTCACTTGAGAATCTGTTCTATCTTACAGATGAAGGAGGGTACTGGGGAGAACAGATACTTTGAGCAGGGAGAGATGGGTGACCTCTACCTCATCTGCCCAGGTCCAGAAGTCATCACAGGAAAAGCAGCGACATGATGCTGCTCTCATGGTGAGCCTGAAAACTTTCAGGGAAATGACGACAGATACTATGGTCACTCAAACCTCATAAAAACAGAGGTCCAGAGTCTACAGAGAAAGCAACATTAAATCAAAACCCTATCTTGACCACCAAGGCTCAGGGAGCACCGTAGAAGAGGGGGCAGAAAGATCCTAAGAGCCTCAGGGTGGGTGGGGCTAGCCTGAGACAGCATGTTCCCCATCCCTGCACAGACTGACTGAGGCCTCTTAGTCTCCACAATGAACACTAATAATTCCTCCAAACACCCTCAGCAGACTTGGGGGTGAAGAAGAGGGAGTCTATATGTGTAGTCCAACCTTTTTATTAAAAAACAAAAAATTAAATCCATCACAAGATACATGGTTTTTTGTAGTATATTACAATTATTATTATCTGTATATTTAGGAATGAGAAGTATGGTGACCTATTCCTGAAAGTCAGTTACTAAATTTTCAGGAATGTTAAAAATTACATGTTAAATATAGCCAAAATAAAGACTTAAATTGTGCAAATGTACCATTAAGTTAGTTATGCAAAAATAAAGTTCAAGGCTTAGTGGCTAAGACGCTTGTGTACAAAGCCTAATGAATTCCATTCCCCAGTACCCATGTAAAGCCACATGTACAAAGTGGAGCACACATCTAGAGTTTGCTTGCAGTGGTGGAGGCCCTGGTGCACTTATATTCATATTCTCTCTCTCTCCTTGCAAATAAATAAATAAATAAAGTTACTTTGAAAATAAATAAGGGATGGCTTAGTGGTTAAGGTGTTTGTGTATAAAGCCAAAGGACCCTTGTTCAATTCCCCAGGACCAACGTTAGCCAGATGCACAAGGCAGCACATGTGTCTGGAATTCGTTTGCAGTGGCTGAAGGCCCTGGCATACCCATTCTCTCTGTCTCTCTTTCTCTCTCTCTCCCTCTTTCTCTGTCAAATAAATAAATAAAAATAAAATATTCAAAAAGAAAAAATATAAATAAAATAAGTAGGCATGCACCATTAATCCCACCACTTGGGAGGCAGAGGTATGCGGATCTCTGTGAGTTCAAGGCCACCCTGAGGTTTTATAATGAATTCCAAGTCTGCCTGGGCTAGAGCAAGACCCTACCTCAAAAAAACAAAAAATAGGGCTGGAGAGATGGCTTAGCGGTTAAGCGCTTGCCTGTGAAGCCTAAGGACCCTGGTTCGAGGCTCGGTTCCCCAGGTCCCACGTTAGCCAGATGCACAAGGGGGCGCACGCGTCTGGAGTTCGTTTGCAGAGGCTGGAAGCCCTGGCGCGCCCATTCTCTCTCTCTCCCTCTATCTGTCTTTCTCTCTGTGTCTGTTGCTTTCAAATAAATAAAAAATAAATATATATATATATATATATATATATATATATATATATATATATATAAAATCACAGCAGTCCTCCAACCCCTGCTTCCCAAAAAATAAAATAAAATAAAATAAAATAAAGTTCATATTCAAAAAAAGACTACAGCTGGGCATAGTGACACATACCTTTAATCCCAGCACTTGGGAGGTAGAGAGAAGAGAATCACCGTGAATTCAAGGCCACCCTGAGACTACATATTAATTCCAGGTCAGCCTGAGCTAGAGACCCTACCTTGAGAAAAAAAAAAAAAAAAAAGGACTACAAGTTTAAAATGTTAACAATTCGATAAGGATTATAGGGATTCTTTAAAAAATTCTATAAAGGCTATCTCCAACCACCACTAGTAGTCAGATTACAAGTGAAAGTTCAAAACTTTATACAGGATGTCAATGTAATCATAAAAGCCATCAGTAATAAACCACTCTGGCCAGGCATAGTGGCACAGGCCTTTAATCCCAACACTGTGAGTTCAAGGTCATCTTGGGACTACAGAGTGAGTTCCAGGTCACCCTGGGCTAGAATAAAACACTACCTGGGGCAGGTGGCGGGGAGGAAGCAACTCTGTTTGTACCTCTGTTTTCCAATGATCATTCTTTAAAAGCTCTATGTTTTTAAAGATTTTTTTAATGTTTATTTTGAGTGAGAGACAGAAAGGGGCAGATAGAGAGAGATGGAGAGAATTGGCATGCCACATGCCAGGGCCTTCAGCCACAGTAAACAAACTCCAGACATATGCGCCACCTAGTGTATCTGGCTTACACAGGTCCTGGGGAATTGAACCTGGGTTCTCAGCTTCACAGACAAATGCCTTAACCACTAAGCCATCTCTCCAGCCCAGAGGTCTATATTTTTAATCTTTCAAACTTGTGTGTTTACCTTTCTTGCCACTATCTTCTCCAGTACTGGGAGAACTGCCCATGTTCAGTTTCTATCCCCACCTCTGACTACAGCCTCCAGCGACCAGCTATCAGTCCTACCAGTTCACTCTCCCTCTGATCTGTATGACCAGATCCCCAACATCCATACTTTCCTGTTCTCCTAGTTACAGTTTACTCATACTTCTTTTTATAACCATCATACACCCCACTTCAGTGACTACTATTATTTACTAACATATTTGCCTAGTTATGTATTTACATATCCCTTACTTTGTTCAGAAGAGAGTTTTACTGAATCTTCAGACTCATTTATCACCTAACCATCCAAATACCAAATGTTATCAAAGCAAACCTGTCATCCCAAAATGTGGGAGGCTGAGGCAAAATGACAGCCAAGAGTTGAGAACAGCCTGGGATACATAAGACCTTGTCTTTAAAATCAAAACAAAAAATGTCCCAAATGTGAGAAATTATCTTAAACTACTTCTTAATCTCATACCTACAAAATCAGCAAATCTAACTTTACCTTCTAAATCTGTCTCAATTTTTTCCTATTTCCTTTAATTCAACTGTAATGCCTTAATCTCCTCTTCACTCTTGTTAAATCAAAATAAAATGAGTGACTAAATGTGTGAACTGAAATAGCCCATTAACATCTGACCTTTAGTGACAAGCTCCATCTACTAGCCTTTCTGACAGATGGAGGCAGTACCAAGTCAAAAGATGATTAGCTCTACCATCTGACAGACTGGCAAAAGAGGTTCCTTATCAAAAAGTTATATCACAAACCAGGTGTGGTGGTGCACGCCTTTAATCCCAGCACTCAGCAGAGGTAAGAGGATCATGGAGAGTTCGAAGCCACCCTGACACTACATAGTGAATTCTAGGTCAGCCTGGGCTAGAGTGAGACCCTACCTCAAAAAACAAAACCAAAAGTTATGTTATCACTGATATAAATATAAACTGTAAACAAGAATGATGGAGTAATACTAAAGACAAATGCATGCTCCAAAAAAAGGTTACTAAAAAATTGTTACGTGTATGACTTTGACATTTATTCTCCATTTTGAGCTTCAAACTATTATAACAAATTATATTTATAAATAAGCCTTTTATTTAACATATATGCAGTAGTTGAACATAAATACCACACTAGTCACAAGTATTCTATAACACCATAACAAAATAATAACTTGGATTTGTCTGAACTAAAAAGTAAACATTAAAAGGTAGTATTATGGGGCTGGAGAGATGGCTTAGCGGTTAAGGTACTTGACTGCAAAGCCAAAGGACCTCAGATCGATTCCCCAGTACCCACCTAAGCCAGATGCACAAGGTGACACATGCATCTGGAGTTTGCAGTGGCTAGAAGCCCTGGTGTGCCCATTCTCCCCCCACCCCTTTCCCTCTCAAATAAATAAAAATAAAATATTTTTTAAAAGAGAATACTGAGCATAGCTAACAGAATCAACTAAAATCCATGCTGGACAATGAGTCAAGAATCACAAACTATCACCAACACCTGCATTAAATGTAAACCCAGACAGTAAACAATTGTGATAGAAAAATAAACCCATGTGACCATAACTCTCAGGAGCTTAAGCAAAACTAGTCTACATAAACCAAAACAGCTTAAGCAGCCATTTCTAAAACAGTTCTTTGTTTTGACAATAAGCAATTCAATCTTTTTCTTTCCATCACTGTGACTCTAAAAGAAATGCTAAAACATTATACTCTGCTGGGTAGATTAATATGAACTTATTAAACTATGCTTATACTAACACTGCTTCCTGGTCATTATATTTCTAAATTATAGATAATGGTAGTTTTAGAAAAATGACTGCTCAATTACAACTCACCATAAATTCTGAGCTTTTCACTAGTTGACCACTGAGTATAAAAGCATATGACACAAACAACACATTAATAGACTGGGATTCTATTAAGTGAAAGTCTACGTCGGCTGGTATTAAGGCCTCTAATGTTACTAAATCAGAGTAGAGTATAGCTTATCAAATGCTTTAGAGACATGGAAAATTAGACAAATCACTTAATGGCTTGGTATGCTAATGTGTTCATATATAAAATTAGAATATGAAGTAGATGCTCTAAGACATCTCTTCTAACATTAAAAGCCTGGAATCCCAAGAAATTAAGATATCTACACATGCTTGAAAGTAAAATCATCATTTATAGTGATGTAGGTTGTAGCTACTACATTCACTAAAAAGTAAAGGACTGAGGCTGGATGGCTCAGCAATTAAGGGCACTTGCTTGCAAAGCCTCATGGCCTGGGTTTGACTCCCCAGTACCCACATAAAGCCAAGCAAGCAAACTGGCACATAAGACTGGAGTTCATTTGCAATGGCATGAAGCCCTGGTACACCCATACTTCCTCTCTCTCTCTGTCGGCTTCTCTCTCCCTCTCTCTAAGTAAATAAATATATTTTTAAAAAAGTAAAGGACTGGCCGGGCGTGGTGGCGCACGTCTTTAATCCCAGCCCTCGGGAGGCAGAGGTAGGAGGATCGCCATGAGTTCAAGGCCACCCTGAGACTCCATAGTGAATTCCAGGTCAGCCTGGGCTAGAGTGAGACTCTACCTCGAAAACCAAAAAAAAAAAAAAAAAAAAAAAAAAAAAAAAAAAGTAAAGGACTAGCTGGGTATGGTGGTGCACTCCTCTAATCCCAGCACTTGGGAGGATCACAATGAGTTCGAGGCCACCCTGAGACTACATAGTGAATTCCAGGTCAGCCTGAGCTAGAGTGAGACCCAACACCGAAAACCTATGAATAAATAAATAATTCCTCTCTCTCAAATAAATAAATAAATACTATTTTTAACAAATAGAAATGGATCTGGGCATGATGCCATATGCCTTTAATCCCAGCAGTTGGTAGGCAGAGGTAGGTGGATCATTGTAAGTTCAAGGCCACCCTGAGACTACATAGTAAATTCCAGGTTAGCCTGAGCTAGAGTGAGACCCTACCTCAAAAAAACAAAAAAAAAAGTGAAGGACTAACCATCAATACAGTAATGGTCACTTCATTCATAAATTGCAAGGAAAGGTGGGTGACAAACATAACCCATTGGAACCTCAGAAATAAATTTTTATTAAACAATGAGAATTATACAAATTAACACCTTAAATATGAACTTAACTTTGTTCATTTTTATTAAGTGGAGAAAAAGCTACTTTGAAATACAAACTATCAACATTTAAAGAAAAAATCTCCAATCTCATCCATTAAAATGAAGAAACTGTGCTAGATAATTTATAAGCATCCTTTTGGCTTTAAGAAGTCTTACACAATAATAAGCTTTAAAGCAACTGATAAACTAAACTGCAAACTAGGCTATAAGACAAATGCTGAGATTTCTTTTTTCCAGATCATTTGGGTATTGATTTTTATTTCCCCTGGTGCTGGGGATTGAACTTAGGGCCTCACACATGCTAGGCAAGCATTCTACCACTAAGCTACATTCCCAGCTTTTTTAAAAATATTTTATTTTTATTATTTATTTATTTGACAGAGTAAGATGGAAGGACAGACAGAGAGAGAGAGAGAATAGGCACGCCAGAGATCCAGCCACTGCAAATGAACTCAAGATGTGTGTGCCCCCTTGTGCATACAAGGGTCCTGGGGAATCACGCCTGGGTCCTTTGGCTTTGCAGGCAAATACCTTAACCACTAAGCCATCCCTCCAGCCCAACATTCTCAACTTTTAAGTTTGCTTTCTTTCCTTTCTTTCTTTTTTTTTTTTTTTTTTTTTTTTGTTAGCTGGTAACTACACAATTTTACACAACTCAGCAAGAATGTCTAACCAAGTAGTAATAGTCCCAATTTATTTTTTGGTGAGGCACACAAAAAAATTACAGTAAAGCCACTTAAAAATATTATAATAGGGCTGGGGAGATGACTCAGCAGTTAAGGCACTTGCCTGCAAAGCCTAATGACCCAGGTTCAATTACTCAGTACCTACATAAAGCCAGATGCATAAAAGGGTGCATTTGGAGTTCATTTGCAGTGGCAAGAGGCACTGGTGAGCCCATACTCTCTCTCTCTCTCTCTTTCTCTCTCTATCTCTGTCTGCCTGTATCTCTCTGTTTACAAATAAAAAATTTTTAATAATAATATGGGCTGAAGAGATGGCTTAGCAGTTAAAGCACTTGCCTGCAAAACCAAAGGATCTAGGTTTGATTCCCTAGGACCCACATTGGCCAGATGCACAAAGTGGCACATGCATCTGGAGTTCATTTGCAGTGGCTGAAGGCCCTGGAGTTGGCGTTCTCTCTCTCTCTCTCCCCCCCCCCTCTCAATCTCTCTCATAAATAAATAAAAATAAAATATTTTTTAAATAATGAAGAAAAATCATAATATAGAACTATTTTACCATACATCCCCTTAAAATGCTTCCCATCATAATCTCTCAGTGATCCACTTGATACTATCTACAGGATTGAAGAAAGCACTATAAGCCTCATGAAGACAAGATACACTTACCCAGAAAGTACAGCATAAAATTGGGAAAGGGAGCTGAAAGAACATGTCCACACAAGCACTATGGGTGATCAAGACTAGGGCCTTTTCAGGGCCTGGTGGTGCATGTATTTAACCCTAGCACTCTGGAGGCAGTGGTGGGAGCATTGCTGAGTTTGAGGCCAGCCTGAGACTACATAGTAATTCCAGGTCAGCCTGGACTAGAGCAAGACCCTACCTTAAAAAAAAAAAAAAAAAAACAAAGAGGGCCATGTATATGCCAGTTAAGCAGTCTACATAAGCTACAGCCCCAGCTCTTTCTTCACTTTTTATTTTGAGTTGGGGGTTAGCTAAATTGCCCAGAGTGGCTTCCTGCTCATTCCATACCTGAGGCAGGTTGTGAACTTGTGATTTTCTTGCCTCACCTTTCCAAGTAGCTGTGATTAAAGGTCTATCTCACCATAGCCAGCTAAGCTTGAAATTTCTGAACAAAGTTTTATCTACCAAATTTTAAATCATTGGTTTAAACTTAAAGCAGAAATTTGCATTGTGACAATAAAATATATGGTTGATATAACAAGAAAAAGATTAATAGAATCACTAAAATATAAGAAAAAACATAAATATCTTATATTTAAATATTGCATCTTATAAATGCCATACTTAGTATTCATGAGCTCACAGATGTAGATAATCTGATCCCATAACTAGTCAGATCATTAAACATAAGCTAAAATATTGCCATCTCACATAAAAAATAGGTACAATTATATATTTAAACAAACTATTTATAAAACAAGATATAAGAAAGGAAAAACAGCTCACAAAATCTTTAATTAGGGCTGGAGAGATGGCTCAGTAGTTAAGGCTCTTGTTTGCCAATCCTACAGGCCCAAGTTTGATACACCAGTAACCATGTAAAGCCAGATGCACAAAGTAACATGCACCTAGAGTTTACTTGCAGTAGCAGAAAGACTTGGTGTTCATTCTCTCTCCTTCTCCCTCCCTCCCTCTCTCCCTCTTCCTCCTCTTCCTCTTCCTCCTCCTCCTCCTCCTCCTCCTCCTTCTTCTCTCTCTCTCTCTCTCTTCTTGCAAAAAGAATTTTCTTTAATATTAAATCTTTATTTAAAGTGATATTCAGTAATCAAAGACACCTAACACCCAGGCAAATTTTGTAAGTATGAATATGGTTAACACTAGCAGTACTCAATAGTTATTGAACAAAAAAAGCAATGAAGCATAGAAAAGGAAACTATAACCTTAAAAAGAAGTGTACCCAGGGCTGGGAATATAACTCAGAGTGTGCTGGGGATCAAATCCAGGGCCTCTTACATGGAAGGCAGGTGGTATGCCACTGGGCTATATTTCTAGCCCCAAAAAGTTCTCTCTTTAAGTTCACTCTGAAATTTTTGACTTAGATGAAACATATTTGGTTGCTATTTAAGAATATAACAGGGGCTGGAGAGATGGCTTCATGGTTAAGGTGTTTGCCTGCAAAGCCAAAGAATCCCAGTGCAATTCCCCAGGACCCACTTAAGCCAGATGCACAAGTGGGTGCATGCGTCTGGAGTTCGTGTGCAGTGGCTAGATGCCCTGGTGCACCCATTCTCCCCCCCCCCACCTCTTTCTCTCTCCAATTTCTCTCTCTCAAATAAGTAAAATATATTTTTAAAAAAGAATCCATCAGAATGATTTAGGGCCCCAGATTATAAACTGAATTTACTAGTCCTAGATTTTAGTATGTGGAAAAACTTCTGTAACAGGGAACCCTTCCCACTCTTCATTAACCAAGTTTACAGGCAAGAAAAAGAACTTTAAGTCAACACTCTTTGTTTCATGTTGTAAACAAAAAGATCATGATACATAATCCACTACCAAGAAAGACAGAAAGAGAGAAAGGGAGAGAAGGGAAAGAGGGGGAAAGGGGGAAGGAAGGAATGAAAGAAGTGGCATACACAGTATGCCCATTTTCAGAAGTGGTCATAGTCCACCTAGCAAGAAAAAAAAATGTATGGTGGAACCAAAAGGGTACAGTAAAACTCATGTCTTGCAGGCAAAATGTGAAAACCTCTAGTTACTCTATACTATTCTGGAGAATTTGCTACAGCTTCTATTGTATGAAATCACCTAGGCTGTCATCATGAAAAGCCACAAGGCCCCTGGTAGGAACACAAAGGCTGAAACACCTGGACGGAATCCACTATCCTTTGAAAACGCACGCCTCTGATATTAAAGAGCACAATGTACTTTCTAGCAGACATGAAAGAACTAATCTTTCCTTGTCCTGCTTTCCAGCTGCCCAAAGAACAGTTCTCGCAGCGACTGCAATACGACACTTTCATAGAGATAAAAGGTGCAAAGGTGCTTACAGAAACCAGCTATTTCATACAATTGTATGTCTACACATTCTCTCAGACTTCAACTACAGAGAAAGTTAAATAATTTTAAACTAAAACTTTAAAATTTCCTTCATTTTGGACACTTGCTACCAACAAAAACAAAGGACAAATAAAGGGTACTAGTGCTCTTGAAGAGTTAAGAGGACAGCCTTTGTGTCATCTTGCGGATTACAAAAATGGAGGAGGGAGACACATGCTCTTATATGCATTGCTGCAAGCATGTAGCTAGCTATTGTAGTTTTTAAAATAACAATTGAGAAAGACCAAAATTTTAAATCTCTAAATTTTCTTTAATAGTAGAAGCATCAATAGACAGAAACAGTGAGCAGCAAGTACTGACACTGGATGGAGCACTAACTGAAACAGAAACAAGGTAAAGGGACACTATGATTCCATTTGAGCAAGGCTCAAGTTAATATGAACATATCATTTCATTTATGCATAAATCTATGCTATTCACTTGGAATGCATATATTATTTAATTGTACAAAAGTTATATGATATTCCAATCTTTCACATTTCAGCTTTTCTTCTTCATATACCCATGCTGGTTTCAATTTTTGCTTTTGGTTTTTGAGTTTGTTTTGAGACATAGTCCTACCACATAGCCCAGACTGGCCTCAAACTTATAATCCCCCTGCTTCAGTGTCCCAAGTGCCAGAATTACAAGCATGCACTACTGTGTGCTTAGCTCTCAATACATAAAATTAACAAACAAAATTAACTTCACTGGAAAGGTTCTACTTTCAATCTCTAGGAAAGATGCTGAGAGCTATTACAATTACACTTTCTTTTGTTTCATTTTGTTTTGTTTTGTTTTGTTTTTCGAGGTAGGGATTCACACTAGCCCAGAATGACCTGGAATTTACTATGTACTCTCAGGGTGGCCTCAAACTCACGGTGACTCTCCTACCTCTGCCTCCTGAGTGCTGGGATTAAAGACATGCACCATCACACACCACGCACAATTGTACTTTTTAAGCATATTCCTTTAGTATCAGAAGCCTTTTTTTAGTAAACAGTACCAGAAATCTAATATGTAATAAAGATAAATGAAGACTGCTTTCACTTAAATAGATAATAAAGGTTACACACACCAATTTCTCAGAAAACCTAGGGCTTTAGGCACAGTTGAAAATCACTGGATGACCATATATAGGTATTACATAAAGTCATGAAGAATGCATGGTACATCTTCTACAAATACTAACTTTATGCACAGGTTGGGCTAGAAGACAGAGAATTTGGAAGGTAAATAATTTGTCCTTTTTTTTTTTTTTTTTTTTTTTTGGTTTTTCGAGATAGGGTCTCACTCTAGCCCAGGCTGTCTTGGAATTCACTATGGAAGTCTCAGGATGGCCTCGAACTCACAGCAATCCTCCTACCTCTGCCTCCCGAGTGCTGCGATTAAAGGAGTGCGCCACCATGCCCGGCTTAATATTTATTTATTTAAGAGAGAGAAAGAGAACGAGACATCAGGGCCTCCTGCCATTGCAAATGAACTCCAGACATATGTGTCACTTCGTGCGCCTAGCTTTTCATAGGTACTGGGATATCAAGCTTGGGCAGTCAGGCTTTGCAAGCAAGCATCGTTAACCACTGAATCATCTCTCCAGCCCTATTTTTTTTTTTTTTTTGTTTGTTTGGTTTTGGAGGTAGGGTGTCACTCTAGCCCAAGCTGAACTGGAATTCACTATGTCATCTCAGGGTAGCCTCAAACTCATGGTGATCCTCCTACCTCTGGCTCCCCAGTGCTGGGATAAAAGATGTGCACTACCACGCCTGGCTCCAGTCCTAATTTTTGTTTTAATACTAATACAGAAAATATTACAAGGCTTCAATGAAGCTTTCTTCTGATGAAGTGGGATGAAAGAAACCATAGGAGAAATGTAAGCAAGAAGTATGGTTAGATTTTACATAGCTTTTATTTTGTTTTCTTCATTTGAGGCTATAAGATACTGACGCTGTAGTGACAGGCTCAAAAGTGAAAACCGAAGCAGAAAATCCTCAGACAGTAGACAACTGAGATAGTCCATGAAGAGATGAAACTACAGATTGTGACAGAGGGACTGAGATAATAAAACCTGGACTTGAAAGACAGCTTTCGGAGAATGTTCACAGACCTTGGGAATGCTTAAATATAAGCTAGCTACACAGGATAGCTGCAATGCGAGTTAAATGTGATGTGAGTATCTGGTGTATGTGTTGGTGCTTTCACCTTCTACCGTCTAAATTGTGCTGCTAAGGATTGCTCCAAAGGTGATTTCATTCATGACCATTATGTATCATAACACTTTACATCTCTACCTTCCATATCTGTGGCCTCAGAGCAAAGGCTGTCTCTTAAACTTCTAGCACCTAGGAAGTGCTAAATGAAATATGAAATAAAGCACCAGAATCAGTATACTGGCAAGAGGCAGGGAAATAAAAAAAAAAAGCAAGAAGCCAGAACATTCAAGAACAGCTTCTCCTATTTCATTATTTACTGTTATCTTTTTAAAGAATATACATAGGCCACATACAAATATTATGCCAGTTTATGCAAGGGATTTGGTCATAGAGATTTTTGACAGCCTATGGGGGTCTTAAAACCAACCCCCTGTAGATGTCAAAGGATAACTATATTACCTAGTCTGCCTCCTAAATTTTTACAACATAATTTCAGTGTAAAAGGAGTGCTATTCTAGGAAATAAAATCTTGCCATAAAATTCCAAATTTTCAGCTGCTGTTAGGTTTGAACACTTAGAAATATGCTATATAATATTTTTAGAGTAATATGTCAACCAAATATGGTGGTTCACACTGATAATCCCAGCACTCAGGAAACTGAAACAGAAGCATAATCTTGACTTTGAAGCCAGCCTGACTTACACAGCAGAAGTCTGTCTCAAAAATAAAAAACAAACAAAAGGATATGGAGCTAAGCAGATGCCAGTGGGTGAAGTGCATGCCACACAAGCATGAGGACCTGCGTTTGGATCCCCAGCACTCACATCAAAGCCCAGCGCCACAGCATGCACTTACAATTCCAGTGCTAGGGAGGCAGAGACGGAAGGATCTCTAAGGAAGACTGGCTAACTAATCTAGCTGAATTAGTGAGTTCTAGGTTCAGTGAGAGACTCTTTCAAAACATTAAAAATGGGCCAGACATGGTGGTTCCCACCTTTAATCCCAGCACTTGAGAAGCAGAGGTAGGAGGAGCACCATGAGTTTGGGGCCACCCTGAGACTACATAGAGAATTCCAGGTCAGCCTGGGCTAGAACAAGACTCTACCTCAAAAAAAAAAAAAAAAGGAAAATGGACAGCAGTTAAAAAAGACACCCAACATCAACCCCTGGCCCAAACAAATACATGCACATAAATACCCACATATACACATGTGCCCCCACATATAGGAACATGTGTACATATAGGTATGCACATCACATACTCATTAAAATTTATGGTATAACTTCACTAGGCAATGCATTTCAAGATTATATATATCTCAACTGATCACCAGGAAATGTCAAACATTCTTCCTGTGTATATGCATGTATAGACAATAAAGAAAAATGTACTATTATTACAAAACTTATAATATTTAGATAAAAATTTCATGGACTAGGTGGGTAGAGCAGTGGGGTAGCACATGTTTCACATTCAAAAAGCCTTGGGTTCAATCTCCAGCATTACAAAAATAAAGTTTCACATTGGCTTGAATACAGTTGATTAATACAGTTTAGTATAATTACCAGAAACTAAAAGCCAGAGCTAAATGGGAACAAGAGGCTAAGGACTTGGGATATAGCTCAGTGATACAGTGCTTCCATAATACACTGAGGCTGTGTTCCAGTTATTGAAGAAAGAAAAAAAAAATTTTAATGGGGAAAGGAGGCTGGTGAGATGGCTTAGCAATTTAGGCACTTGCTTATAAGACCTAATGGCCTGGGTTCAATTCCCCAGTATCCATGTATAGCCAGATGCACAGAGTGGTGCATGCATCTGTAGTACATTTGTAATGACAAGAGGCCCTGGCATGTCCATTCTTCATCCTCATATATTCATCTTCTCTCTCTCTCTCTCTCTCTCTCTCTCTCTCTCTCTCTCTCTCTCTCCCCCCCCCCCTTACAAATAAATTTAAATTAAAAACATGAAAATAAAAGAAAGGAAGGGAGAGGGGAATGGAGGGATAGCAGGAAGGGAGGGAGGGAAGAAAAACCAAATGGGGGGGAGGGAGAAGAGGAGGGGAAGAGGAAGAAAAAGGGGAAGGGAAGAGGAAGGGAAGGGGAAAGCTAGCAGGAGTGGGAATGTAACACAATAGTAGAACAGGTGCTTACATCCTAAAGGCCTTGAGTTTAATTCCCAAAGCCAAAAAGCAACTCAGTACTTACATATGCATGCAACTCTTCTGTAAGTTATTTTAGTAATCAATCCATGTTGGCCATGTTTTTAATAATTTCTAGTTGGTTAAATACTAACTTTTGAATCGTTTCTATTCTCATTTCAAATAACAGAGAGACAAAAATACACAAAGCAAACAGGAAACAACATATTTCTCAAGGAGAAATTACAAGCACTAGGTTTACAATAGAGGTGATGATTTGTTATTGACATGATTCCTACTATAAAGTGTATGTTTTTACCTTTATTTGCAGCACATTACATAATTACACATTACATTACATACTCTTTGCAATTAACCTCCAAAAGAATTAAATATTATGTATGACAGATATAATTGTGAAAGATAAAATGTTCATAAGAATGATGCAAACAGAAGCATCTATCACAATATTGTATTTTAAATGGTAGCAATCAATATATTTAAATTACCTGAAGAGCAAGAATTCTTCTTTTTGAGGCAAAGTCTCCCTATATGGACCACACTGGCCTAGGACCTGCTATCCTCCTGCTTCAGCCTCCCCACGCTAGGACTGCAGGGGTGTACCACCATGTCCAGTGAAGAGTACAAACTTGTTGTCTTTAAAATGCTTACCAAACCGGGCCTGGTGATGCACACCTTTAATCCCAGCACTCAGGAGGCAGAGGTAGGAGGATCACTGTGAGTTAAAGGCCACCCTGAGACTACATGGTGAATTCCAGGTCAACCTGAGCTATAGTGAGGCCCCCACCTCAAAAAAAAAAAAAAAAGGCTTATTAATGTTAACTTAAACTTGCTCCTTTTGCTACTAATTGCACATAAATCAAATATGGATAACAAATGTGCAATTACTGACACTATATATTACAATCTTTAAAGTACCAAATCATTAAAGTACCAATTAACCCTCCCTCCTCTAGCTCAGCAAAATCCTGTTCAATTTAAAAAGATGACATGCAGAGCTAGAGATGTTTCTCAACATCTATAGTTAATAGAGCACTTGTCTAGCTGAAGTTCAATTCTTAGAACACATACATACATTAAAATATACATGTATATCTAATGTATTTCTATCTGATTATATTTTGTTTGATAAAGATGTCTTATAGCATTATCTTATGCTCCCTTTTTATTTTTTTAAATATTTTATTTATTTGAGAGAGAGAAAGAGGCAAATAGAAAGAGAACAGGCATGCCAGAGCCTCTAGCCACTGCAAATGAGTTCCAGATGCACGCACCACCTTTTGCATCTGACTTCACAGGGGCACTAGGAATCCAACCTGGGTCACATCGGGCTGTGCAGGCAAGCGCCTTAACCACTGAACCATCTCTCCAGCCTTGTTCACTTATTAGTAAAACTTACAAAATAAAAATCTTACAACTACTTCAAAATACAGTTAGTGTTAAGGATGTGACGAAGTGACAGAGTGGTTGCTTATCAGGCTAGAAGCCCTAGGCTAGATAACAAAATAAGGAAACCAGACCTAAAATAATAACACAAAAAAATTATATTTTAAAAATATAAGTTAGGGCTAGAGAGATGGCTTAGCGGTTAAGCGCTTGCCTGTGAAGCCTAAGGACCCCGGTTTGAGGCTTGATCCCCAGGACCCACGTTAACCAGATGCAGAAGGGGGCGCACACATGTGGAGTTCGTTAGCAGTGGCTGGAAGCCCTGGCACACCCATTCTCTCTCTCTCTCTCTGTCACACTCAAATAAATAAATAAAAATGAACAAAACATTTAAATATATATACATATAAATTAAATTACTTATTTATTTACTCATTCATTCATTTGCAAGCAGAGAGAGACAGAGAAGAGAGACAGAATGGGCACACCAGGGCATTCAGCCACTGCAAACCAACTCTAGATACGTGCACCACATTGTGCATCTGGCTTTACACAGATACTGAATTGAATTGAACCCACGTCATGGGGCTTTGCAGGCAAGCACCTTAACCACTGAGCCATCTATCCAGCCCCTAAAATTTATATTCTTAGTTGTCAAACAATAAGAAATAATGCCTCAAACCGACTTCATGTATGTTTCAAATGATATGAAAAACAAGGAATCTGGGGACTGAGGAGTTAGCTCAATGCATAAGCATGAGGGCCAGAGTTTCGACCCTCAGCAGCCACATAAATGTCAGGTGCCCCATCTGTAATCCTATTCTGTCAGCTGCACTCAGGGATAACCAGAGGACAGTGATGGAGGAAGACACTTAATGTCGACTTGCAGCAGTGTGTGTGCACACATAAGCACACATGCCCACAAAGACAGAAAAGATCATCATAAGAATACAGAATTTAAATCTGTCCCTGCCTGCCTGCACCCATGTGTGTGTAGCCCTGCATCCAAGGCCCATGGACAAGATTATTGCCACACTCAGCCTTGATCAGTAGGCAGTGGAAGTTAACACAGAGAGGCACAACTGATCAAAGTGCTGAGAATTGGGCTGGAGAGATGGCTTAGCGGTTAAATGCTTGCCTGTGAAGCCTAAGGACCCTGGTTCAAGGCTCGGTTCCCCAGGTCCCACGTTAGCCAGATGCACAAGGGGGCGCACGCGTCTGGAGTTCGTTTGCAGAGGCTGGAAGCCCTGGCGTGCCCATTCTCTCTCTCTCTCCCTCTATCTGTCCTTCTCTCTGTGTCTGTCACTCTCAAATAAATAAATAAAAAATTAAAAAAAAAAAAGTGCTGAGAATTAAGTGACATACCCTAAATGAGACCACCTTCACCAAGGGTTGGGGAACAAGGTAGAAGAAGGGCAGAAAGAATGTAAGAGAGAATAGGAGCAGGGAGTTGGGATTATACAGTTGACACTAAAATTTGGAGCCAAATGTGGTGGCATGTGTCTGTAATACCAGAACTGGGAAGTGGAGGCAGGGAGATCAGAAGTTCAAGGCCACATTCAACTACATAGTGAGTTGGAGGTCATTCTGGGCTACATGATACACAGCCTCAACAAGGAAAAGAACAGAAAATACTAGAATTCAGGCTATTCTGCTTCCACATTTTGGCATGCTACTTAAGTCACCTCCCTGAGTCTCAGTGGCTTCACCTGTGACATGAAAAGGATAAATAGTTCTTAGAAATGAAAATTACCTGAAGTGATTCATTTAAAGCCCTCAGCACAAAGCTTGACATGTTGGAAGCACTCATAAAAATGTCAGCTATTACTGAGAACATGCTCATGACCATAAACTGCTCTTCAGCTTCAACTACCAACCCATAATTCATGATTCTTTTTTTAAAAAAAAATTTTTGTTTATTCTTGCTTATTTATTTGAGAGCGACAGAGAAAGAGGCAGAGAGAGAGAGAGAGAGAGAATGGGCACGCCAGGGCCTCCAGCCACTGCAAATGAACTCCAGACGCGTGCGCCCCCTTGTTCATCTGGCTAACGTGGGACCTGGGGAACCGAGCCTCAAACCGGGGTCCTTAGGCTTCACAGGCAAGTGCTTAACCGCTAAGCCATCTCCCCAGCCCATAATTCATGATTCTAACCAGAAGAGGGAGAGGGAAAAATAAAGGTGTATTCTAAATTTGCAAGTTTCTCTATCTGCCTCTTCCCCTCTCTCTCACACCACCTCCCTCCCTCTCTCTCTTAAATAAATAATAAAAAATGAAAAAAAGAACGTAAGAGCAGGAAGATGGGGAGAAGTGCTGTGGAATGCTGTCCTCTGGATGTGACTGGCTACTGCAGTATGCACTTTACTAGTCCAACTACTTCTTAAAAGTTTTCCCCACAACTTCTATTCCAAATCCATTCTAATGCTATATTGTATTAGTTACTTTTAAAATTATTTTATCTATTTATTTGCAAGGAGAGAAAGAGAGAATGTGGGTGTGTCAGGGCCTCTAGCCACCACAAATGCCAGATACATGTACCATTTTGTGCCTATGGCTTCATATGGGCACTGGGGAATCGAACCCAGGTTGTTAACCATTGCAGGCAAGTGCCTTAACCGCTGAGCCCTCTCTCTAGCCCCTGTATTAGTTACTTTTCTTTCTGCTATGACTAGATACCTGACAAAAAACAGCTTAAGGGAGGAAGGGTTTCTTTTGGCTTGCAGTTCAAGAGGATACAGTTGATTGTGATGAGGAAGACATGGCAGCAAAGGCATGAAGCAGTTGGTCACACTGTTAGGCAGTCAGGAATCAGTGAGCAATGAATGAATGATGTTATCTTTATCCTTTTTATCCAGTCCAGAACCCAAGCCCATGGAATAATGCCACCCACAAATTGGGTGGGTCTTCTCACATCAATTAATCTAATCAGAATACTGCTTAACAGACATGTCTAGGGATTTATCTCCTAGGTGATCCTAGATCCAATCAAGGTGACAGTATTCACCATTAGAAGGAGAAAAAAGAGGACCAAATAAAACAACATATTATGTAACATCTGAAACATTACTCAATTTGATATATCATTTGTTTGAAAACAAATTAAGTACACTCAGAAAGTAAGCAGTGCAGAGTTGTTCATGAAGAAATTATATTTAATACTGGTAGACTTCAGGACATTTATATTTTAAAGGAATGAATTGTTTTTATATAAATCAGAGTTAATGCCAGGTGATCTGCTTCAGTTAACTGGAATTAGAAGTGCAGGCTCATTAAATATGTATGGGTCAGTGATGCATAGGTACTGCACCATATTGATGGAGACCTCATTAATTTTCAATGATATAGGCACTATCACATTGTGTTCTAAAAACAATGAGTGAGGCACACAATCATTTGTCTTCAGCTCAAAACTCTTATTTTTCCACAGTTCAACTTAGTAAATAAAGTCCAGCACTACAAAACATTTCTACTGAAGCCCATTAAAAATTCTTATAATATATATGTACATATATATATATATGTCACTTGATATATAAAATGAAAAATTAAATGTGAAAACTAAGCTATAAATTATCCTCCACATTATTTCATCTCATAAATAACAGAAGAAAATAAATGGCTTAACAAATTTTCCCAACAAATATAATGAAGTAACTCATGCCAGACTAACATTCCCACTAGAGACAGACATAAAACAAACATGTGACAATTGTTTACAGGTATTAGACAACAGTGCTGATCGTGTGGCTCAGTGGCAGGCTCTTGCCTACACCCTAGGTTTGATCTCCAGCATGGTGAGGAACCTCACAAAGTAAGCCTTCTAATCAACTCAGCTTCCTACCTAGGGACAAATGTCATAACCACATCCCTGCCAGCAAGATTTCAAGAAAGGCACACCAGTTGTGTTTTGCTGACTAATAAATCAGAGATCAAGGTTCCACAAAGTTGCTACAGTTGAAATTCACAAGACAGAGAGTTTAAAAAATGTGTAGGGGGCCTCTGTCAGTCTCTAAGGAACAGGCTGCATTTGTGCAAGTCAAAGCCTACTAAGGCCTAAAATACGAATATCTAAGATGCTCCCTCTCTTGGAAGAAGAGTTAAGGGGTATTGATACTCTAGTTTCTGTTATCAGCCAGAGCAACACAGCATTACTAACCGAAACCATTTTATACCTCAGACATTCAAGTGAGAAAGCAAAAATGCCTCTACTAAGAATAAGGTTCACATCCTAGAATAACTCTTGCTAGGTTCACCCTGACAAAGCCTAAAATCAAACCCCCCAAAACTATGCAAAGGACTTTAAGCTTGGAGGATGAGTTGCATTAAAGGAAGGAAACACAATAAATTCCAGATCTACCCTCACAACAAGTAAAACCAAACAACACAAGTTCAATGTGATCTGCCAGTATACTTGTTCCTCAACTTATGTCTTGATAAACTCCTAAGATGAAAATATCACAAGCCAAAATGCATTTAATTAATACAACTAAACTTCCTGTGGAACATCACAATATAGCAATAAAAGACACTGACACATCTGCAGTTCAGCCTTGCAGCAGCTAATGGGGAACTGCTGTGGACTGCTGCTGCCCAGCATCTCAAGAAATCACTAACCAGAGTGTCAAAATTCAAAATACAGTCTCCTCTGAAGGTTTTCGTAGCACTGTGAAATCAAAGTCATTCGTGGGCTAGACAGATGGTTTAGCAGTCAAGGTGCTTGCCTGTGAAGCCTAAGGACCCAGCTTCTAGTACCCAGAACCTACATAAGACTGATGTACATGGTGGCTTTTTTAAAATATGTTTTACAAAGCCATTCATCAAACCATAAAAAATTAGGGGCCATCTGTATCTACAAAAAAAAAGAATCAGAATATCTACAACTTAAAAGTCCCAAACATGTGAAAATAAAATGAATAGAAAATGTGACCCACAGTGAAAAATAAGCAGCAGTAGGGAGAAACCAACCACCTAGGATGAGTGTCTTTTCCAGATTTTTCTTCCCAAAGAGGATGCTGTTTTGCACAGATATTACATGTTAATTAAAATAAGTGAGTGCCACCTATTAGTTATTCTTATCAATAAATAATTATATTAATTAAGCCTTTCTCTGACAAAACTCCTAAACAGTTTAAATATACTGTGCAGGACACAGAAACATAATAATACCAAAGGGATTCAACAAGAAAATTCAGACTCTGCAGGACAATTACAGCACTAACTACGCAATACTACAGAAAAATAAGACCCAGAAATAGAGGCAAAGGGAACAGGAAAGAGAAAGACCTTGAGTAAATATAAAAACTACCAACATTTATACATCAGTATTATAAAACTATGGTTTTGTTTAGCCATATTTTGTACTTTTATATATTTTAAATAGAAAAAAGTAGATTAGTGAGATAGATGCATGTTAAGTTTCCAAAGATAGTTTCGTCAAGAATGACTAAGGTAGAAAATAAGTTATTAAAGTCTATAAACCCAGCCAGATGTAGTGACAAATATCTTTAATCCCAGCATTCAAGAAGCTAAAGAGATGGCTTAGTGGTTAAGGTGCTTGTCTGCAAAGTGAAAGTACCCAGGTTCAATTCCCAGTACCCACATAAGTCAGATGAACAAAGTGGCGCTTACTTCTAATTTCAGTACTAGTGAAGCAGAGGCTGGGGAATGTGCCCCACCATGCCCAGACAGCAACAAGTTTTAAAAGGTTCTGTGTCTTCCAATTCTCTTTCTCTATGCTCTCACCCTTCTTCTCCCCTAATGAATGATACAACGAAAGCAATTTTCAATTAAAGCAATTATTGTCTAGTAGTCATTTTTGTTTACTGAAATCTCATAACCTTCCCCATATTGCTAATTTATGTTAGGCCAGAAAATTACACTAAGTATTCCTCTAGTAAATTACACTTACTATCCTAGCAAAAAAAAGGGGGGGGACAGGGAAATTCATATGAGAACATGGACAGAAACAACAAAAATTCTCCACCAGGTGTAGTAGCACATACCTGAAATTCCAGCACTTGTGGGGAGAAAGCTGGAGGATTTCAAGTTCAGCAGGGCCAGCCTGGACTACACAGTAGGGTCTGGTCCCAAGAATGCAGGCCGGCACACCTAATCATCTAGCTACAGTGTTCGGCTCACTTCTGTTTCCCATGTATTCCAGTATAGCACCTTTACTGTATTTGGGGACTTTTTTTTTTAATTCATAAAATATTTGGGGCTGGGGAAATAGCTTAGTGGTTAAGGTCCATTCTCCAGGACCCTGTAAGCAGGATGCACAAGGGGGAACATGCATCTGGAGTCCATTTGCAGTAGCTAGAGGACCTGGCTTGCCCATTCTCTCTTTAATCTATATCTGCCCCTCCCTCCCCCTCCCTCCCTCCCTCCCCCCTCTCTCAAATAAATAAATAACCAAAATAAATAAATAAATATTCGTATATGTGTTCATGAATGCCAGGTTCTCTTGCCAAGCACATATGGCTTTACATGGGTGAGAAGAAATTAAACTAGGGCAGACAGGCTTTGTAAGCAAGTGCCTTTAACCACTGAGCAATCTCTCCCACCACTTTTGCTATATTTTTTTTAATCTTAAACCATTTAGTTACAGCTATACTATATAAAACAAAATAAAGGTTAATTAAGAAAAGAACCACCTTTAATCCCAGCACTTGGGAGGCAGAAGTAGGAGGATCGCTGTGAGTTTGAGGTCAGCCTGAGACCACAGAGTAAGCTCCAGGTCAACGTGAACTAGACTGAGACCCTACCTCAAAAGAACCAAAAGGAGGGCTGGAGAGATGGCTTAGTGGTTAAGCGCTTGCCTGTGAAGCCTAAGGACCCCGGTTCGAGGCTCGGTTCCCTAGGTCCCACATTAACCAGATGCACAAGGGGGCGCACGCGTCTGGAGTTCTGGAGTTCGTTTGCAGAGGCTGGAAGCCCTGGCGCGACCATTCTCTATCTCTCCCTCTGTCTTTCTCTCTGTGTCTGTCGCTCTCAAATAAATAAATAAAAATAAACCAAAAAAATTTTTAAAAAAAAAGAACCAGGGCTGGAGAGATGGCTTAGCGGTTAAGCGCTTGCCTGTGAAGCCTAAGGACCCCGGTTCGAGGCTCGGTTCCCCAGGTCCCACGTTAGCCAGATGCACAAGGGGGCGCACGCGTCTGGAGTTCGTTTGCAGTGGCTGGAAGCCCTGGCGCGCCCATTCTCTCTCTCTCTCCCTCTATCTGTCTTTCTCTCTGTGTCTCTCGCTCTCAAATAAATAAATTAATTAATTAAAAAAAAAAAGAACCAAAAGGATAAAAAGAAAGAATGAAAAGAAATCAAGGAACTGGAGAAATGGCTTAGCAGTAAGGTGCTTGCCTGCAAAGCCTAAGGACCCAGGTTCGATTCCCCAATACCCACATAAACCAGATGCACAAGGTGGTACATGTGTCTGGAGTTCGTCTGTAGTGGCTAGAGGCCCTGGTGTGACCATTCTCCTCTCTTTCTCTTTCTCTCCCTCTCTCTCTCTCTCAAATAAATAAAACATTTTTTTAAAAAAGAAATCAAGGGGCTGGAGACATGGCTTACTGGTTAAGGAACTTGCCTGCGAAACCTAAGGACCCAGGTTTGATTCCCCAGGACCCACATAGCCAGATGCACATAGTGGCACATGCATCTGGAGTTTGTTTGCAGTGGCTGGAGGCCCTGGTGAGCCATATTCTCTCCCTCCCTCCCTCCCTCCCTCCCTTCCCCCCCCTCTCTCACACACACACAGTCTCTCATAATTAATTAATTTTTTAAAAAGAATAAAAGAAATCAGGGAGGCCTGGAAAGATGGCTCAGCCACCTAAGGCACTTGCATGCAAAGCCAGTCAGCCCAAGTTCAATTCCCCATCCAGACACAAAAAGTGACAGGTATGTCTGGTTTGTACTTGCACTGGCAAGAAACTCTGGTACACGCACAAATGTGAACACTGGAGTGCATACACACACATATACACACAGATTCACAAATTGAAAAAAAGAAAAAAGAAGGCTGGAGAAATGGCTTAGCAGTTAAGGCATTTGCCTGCAAAGCCAAAGGACCCCAGTTTGATTCCCCAGGACCCACATTAGCCAGATGCACAAGGGGGTGCACGCGTCTGGAGTTTGTTTGCAGTGGCTGGGGGCCTTGGCGTGCCCATTCATTTTCATCCCCCCCCCCCCCCCCGTCTCCTCTTCCCTCCTTCCCTCCTCCTCTCTGTCAAATGAATAAAGAAAAAAGAACATGCATACACATGCAAAAAAGGAACCATAAGTACATTAATAACCCACTGTGACAATTACAGCTGTAGCTCATAGTGCAATTTGTGCCTGTCTAAAGAGCTTGCCTACCAAACTGTAAATTGTTAATTTTTTCTCCCTAAGGAACTTCAGAGCAACTATACAAATATAATATGCTCAACATTTTATTGCACTGTTAATTTCAAAGTGTTTTTCTTTTTAAAACCACCTTTATTGAAGCAAGCCTGACCATAAAAACCTAACAATTTAACCAATTGTACACTTACTCCTCAAAATCTAAAAATTCACTTCCGCCGGGCGTGGTGGCGCACGCCTTTAATCCCAGCACTTGGGAGGCAGAGGTAAGGAGGATCGCCGTGAGTTCGAGGCCACCCTGAGACTCCATAGTGAATTCCAGGTCAGCCTGGGCTAGAGCGAGACCCTACCTCAAAAAAAAAAAAAAAAAAATTCAAAAAATAAAAAAAAAAAAGAAAGAAAACATAAAAATTCACTTCCTCCTTCTGTCACCACCCCACCAAGGTGGACATACTTCCTAGAGTCCATGCTTCCTAGGTCCCAGCCTCTAAGGACCCAGAGTTCCGCACGGTCTGTGACGTGAGAACGATACCCGCGGCTACCTTCGAGGACTGTTGTGGGAAGAAAATTAGATAACTTACGGCAAGACTCTCAGAACAATACCTAAAATATAATGTGCAAAGCCGACCATATCTTATCTCCCCAACAACTGCCTAGGGACTCGATTTGCTGCTGCCTTTACCTAATGAAAGTCCAAATTGAATCCGTGCGACAAATGGGCACACACAGGCGGGTTTGCAACTAAACAGTTGCCGTACACGCTCGTCGTAATTTTCAGTCTTGCAGGCGCTTTTTCTCTTTTCAATTGACAACGTTTCACACGAAATTAACCCCTCCAACGGCTTCACGCTTTAAACCAGCACGATATGCCCGGCTGACAATACGGAGTGTGGGAATAAAGTCTGAATTTTTATTGGCTGGAGAGGGAGGGGGTGGGGGACGGAACCACCTGACAAGCGGCTGCGTGCCACCCCGGGAACCCGCAATTCCAAGCGGGCCAGAAGATCGTTTACAGGAACAACGCCCCCTTGTCTTCTCCCCTCCCCACCCCACCCCACCCCCGGGGCGCCCCGAGACTCCCCGGACGCCGCAGGCCGCGGCCTCCCCGCCCCCAGCTGTCGCCACTCACAGAGTGTGTCCGCACACGTTCACCATCAGCTTCAAGGACGGGTTCCGGTACTTGGTGGTCTTACACCTGGGGCAGCCCTGATCGTCCATGGCGTCTCCTCCGCTCCCGGACTCCTCCTCCCCGCGCCTGCTTCAACCGCAGCCACCGCCGGGCGCCCCTCAAGGCACCGCGCCGGGAAGGATCCCTACCAACAGGCACTCGGCAGGAACGGTCCCTTCGCGAAAGAGCACCGGCTGGAAGCCAAGTACTGCAACACAAGCGTTCCGGAAGCGCGTTCTCTGCTCCGGGCCCCCGGGGTTCCATCCTAACCCTTCTGTAAGGCACAGCTCGGTACCTAGGAGTGCAAGTGCTTTGTAAACTACACACCACTCACCGAATTACATTTTCCAAGGGAACATATCGTGTGAGAAAGATAAATTCTTTCTAGTTCTGTCTGTAAACATTCATATGATTTCTAAGATTTATGCCCAGTGTACCTAAGTCAATAGTACAGACAACTATTCTCTTTTGGAAAATTGTGCAGTCTGTGCTTTCTGCTTGTTTTTTAAATAATTACATGGTCGTGTAAACTCAGAAAATAATATGGATTTGAAGATACAAAGCTAATTTTTAAAATGCTTATGTGATGGTTCACGTCTGTAACACCAGCACTTGGGAGGCTAAGGCAGGATTGCCATGAGCTCCAGTACAGCATGGAGTTACACCCTGACTAAAATGAGCAAGACAAAGGAAGTAGTGAAGCTTAGAAAAGTTACCCAACTGCTAGTGTTTGCACTCTTACTACAAATTCTCAATAAACATCTGAATGCTTCTATAAATACCTAGCATGTATTATTCTGCAGAAAACTTCTTCCCAAGACTGTCAAGCATACTTTAAAGCACCACGTGATCTAGTATCTCTTACTCTCCATCAAAGAATACATTTACTGTCCAAAAATACTGAAGAAAAGGGCTGGAGAGGTGGCTTAGCACATAAGGCGTTTGCATGTAAACCCTAAGGACCCAGGTTCAATTCCCCAGTACAAGATGGCACATGCATCTCGAGTTCATTTGAAGTGGTTAGAGGCCCTAGAATGCCCATTCCCTCTCTCTCCCTTTCTCCCTCTCTCCCTCTCCCCCTCTCAAATAAATAAATAAAATATTTTAAAATACTGAAGAAAAATCACACAAGAATATATGCAACTTCTTCAACAATTCAAAGACCTAAGAGGCCAACTCAATGTATAAATTGTAAGCTACGTACATGATTTATCATGAAGGCAAACAAAAGTCTATAAACAGCTCTCCCAGACAACAAAGTCCTCTTACTCTTAGGGCATATCTTATTCATCTCCAAAATAAGGACTTGAATAAAAAAAGAAACAAATTAATGAATGACCATCATATAATAGTGTAATGTGAAAACTTTCAGTACAAAGAATTTCTTTTTAAAAAAAACTTTTTAAGGGCTGGAGAGATGGCTTAGCGGTTAAGCGCTTGCCTGTGAAGCCTAAAGACCCCGGTTCGAGGCTCGGTTCCCCAGGTCCCACGTTAGCCAGATGCACAAGGGGGCGCACGCGTCTGGAGTTCGTTCGCAGAGGCTGGAAGCCCTGGCGCGCCCATTCTCTCTCTCCCTCTATCTGTCTTTCTCTCTGTGTCTGTCGCTCTCAAATAAATTAATTAATTAAAAAAAATTCTTAAAAAAAACTTTTTTTAAAAATTTTTATTTATTTATTTATTTAAATAAATTAATTAAAAAATTCTTAAAAAAACTTTTTTAATTTTTATTTATTTATTTATTTAAATAAATTAATTTTTAAAAATTCTTTAAAAAAACTTTTTTTTTTAATTTTTATTTATTTATTTATTTGAGAGCGACAGACACAGAGAGAAAGACAGATAGAGGGAGAGAGAGAACGGGCGCGCCAGGGCTTCCAGCCTCTGCAAACGAACTCCAGACGCGTGCACCCCCTTGTGCATCTGGCTAACGTGGGACCTGGGGAACCGAGCCTCGAACCGGGGTCTTTAGGCTTCACAGGCAAGCGCTTAACCGCTAAGCCATCTCTCCAGCCCTTAAAAAAAAACTTTTTAAAATTATTTTTATTTTAGAGCGATAGACAGAGAAAGAGGCAGAGAGAGAGAATGGGCATGCCAGAGCCTCCGGCCACAGCAAATGAACTCCAGACACGTGTGCCCCTTTGTGCATCTGGCTAATGTGGGTCCTGGGGAATTGAGCCTCAAACCAGGGTCTTTAGGCTTCACAGGCAAGCACTTAACCACTGAGCCATCTCTCCAGCCCCAAGCATTTCTTATAAGCATCTTCATCTAAATGAAATTATGTTACCAGAAACCATTCAAGCAAGGTGTTTTGGTTCTGTTTGTTTACTTGCTTGCTTTTGTTGTGGTGGTATTTGGGCTTTGTTTGTTTGTTTGGGGTGTTGAGACAATGTATCATACTGGCCTATAACTCACTATGTAGCCCAGGCGGCTCTCCAACTCATAGCTGCAGCCTCAAAGTTATTCAAATGAACCCACCACCTCTGCATCAAATCATAGTACTTTCTGCTCTTCATAGAATTTTACTCTTTTCAATAAAAACATAAAAATAAGCCTTTCACCCCCTTTTAAAACAGTGAACCCGGGAGGCAACCCATAGTTTGGAAACACAGTTAGGATTTCCATGGGTTATAGAGAAAGAACCTCTCCCACAGCCAGATAATGCTACATTCAGGAGGAAGCAGGCAATGGTGGCACAAGACTTGACAGCCGGGTATCAACATCAGTGACCCACCTCATAAACCATATTATCTCCTTGGCCACGATATTGTTCACTAGTAAGAGTTACCCAGATGTTACTTTACTAAAGTAGAAACAAGTGCTGTGCTGACCTGGAGGCTTATGATGCTGATCTTCTTGAAAAAGACCACAGCAACCACTTCCAGGATGAAAAGTCAAGCTCTCCAAAAAGACAACTTTAATATCATTTATTTATTTATTTATTTATTTTATGAGAGAGAAAGAGAAGGAAGAAGGGAGGGAAGGAGGGAGAGAGAGAGAGAGAAGAATGTATGTGCCAGGGCCTCGGGCCACTGCAAATCAACTCCAGACATATGTGCAACCTTATGCATCTGGATTTATGTGGGTACTGGTGAATCGAACCTGGGTCCTGAGATTTTGCCAGCAACTGCCTTAACCACTAAGCCATCTCTCCAGCCTTAAGATCCTTATATTTTTAACAGAGCAGAAAACTTCTGGTAAAAAAAAAATTAATATAATCTGAGTGAGAAAGAAAGAGAGAATTTAAGCCAGGCATGGTGGCACATGCCTTGAATCCCAGCACTCAGGAGGCAGAGGTAGGTGGATTGCTGTGAGTTCAAGTTCACCCTGAGACTACATAGTGAATTCCAGGTCAGCCTGGGCTAGACAGTGAGACCCTACCTCAAAAACAAAAAAAAAAAAAAAAAGAACAAAAGAGAGAGAGAGCAGCAGGGCATGGTGGTGCACACCTTTAACCCCAGCACTGGGGAGGCAGAGGTAGAAGGAGTGCAGTGAGTTCGAGGTTATCCTGAAACTACATAGTAAATTCCAGGTCAGCCTGAGCTAGAGTGAGACCCTACCTTGAAAAAACAAAAGAGACATCAGGGAAATGCAGATTAAAACTACATTGAGATTCCATCTCACTCCTGTCAGATTGGCTACCATCATGAAAACAAATGATCATAAATGTTGGCAGGGATGTGGAAAAAGAGGAACCCTTTACACTGCTGGTGGGAATGCAATCTGACCCAGCCATTGTGAAAATCAGTGTGGAGGTTCCTAAAACAGCTAAAGATTGATCTACCATATGACCCAGCTATAGCACTCCTAGGCATGTGTCCGAAGGAATCATCTCTTTTCCTTAGAAGTACGTACTCAACCATGTTTATTGCTGCTCAAATTATAATAGCTGGGAAATGGAACCAGCCTAGATGTCCCTCAACTGATGAGTGGATAATGAAGATGTGGCACATTTATACAATGGAGTTCTACTCAGTGGTAAAGATAAATGAAGTTATGAAATTTGCAGAAAAATGGATGGATCTTGAAAGCATTATACTAAGTAAGGTAACCCAGGCCCAGAAAGCCAAGTGCCACATATTCTCCCTCCTATGTGGATCCTAGCTACAGATGATTGGGCTTCTGCGTGAGAAGGAAAATACTTAGTAGCAGAGGCCAGTAAGTTAAAAAGGAGACATAAAGGGAAGGGAAAGGAAGGGAGGAGGGTACTTAATAGGTTGGTATTGTATATATGTAAGTACAATGATTGAGATGGGAGGGTAATATGATGGAGAATGGAATTTCAAAGGGGAAAGTGGGGGGGGAGGGTATTACCATGGGAATTTTTTATAATCATGGAAAATATTAATAAAAATTATATATGTATGTATGTATGTATATATATATACACATACATATATATATATATATATAGAGAGAGAGAGAGAGAGAGAGAGAGAGAGAAAAAACAAAAGAGAGAGAGAGAACTTAGTCACTTAGCCAATACTACATTGAGACATCATCCATTCAGCTGTGCACTAAATTGTTTATCAGATTGTTCAATAGCACCAGAGATGGTATCTTTCAAAAGCAGACCCTCTAACCACACCATGAAGTGAACAAGTAAACTGCTTTTTATTTCCCCCCTGACCTTAAGATCAAGGGAAATAAAGCTCTAAACATGGAGGGAGGGAACTGCTACAAATTTACCATTTTGTCAAGTGGGAACCTGCTCAACAGGGAGGCACAACAGCAGCAGCTGACTTGGAACTCTATCAGATAAGCTTTGCTCCTGGAGCCACAAGCAATAGAAAACAGTGTTTCTGCATTTGGTCTGTGGCACTGAGGAAACTGTATGACAAAGCTGGCTTCATTGCCTACTAGTTATATAACCTCAAGCGTTAGTTTTCCAGTGATAAATTGAAGATAACATTTGTAAAGTTTGAATGAGATATTTCATTTGAAGTGCTTCACACTGGACCTAACACCAGTGATCAATGTGAACTATCACTAATATTATAATCTTAATAGCAGTAGCATCATCTAAAAGAGGCAGTGTAATATAATAGGAAGCACAAAATCTCTTTAAAAATTCAAACATGACACTTGAGCAAAATTTTTTATCTTCTTTACCTCAGTTTCCTTCCTCCATTGAATACGCTTCACAGGATGGTTGCAATGATTAAATTACATGGCAAAGACTTACAGAAAAGTCCCACACAATGTCTTGTACAAAATAGAAACTGAAATGTATGTCATAATCACCGAGAGACTGCAATCACACAGGACAGTCAGAGTTTTGAGGAGAAAAGCATTGTCCAATACCAGGCTTCCGATTAAAATGGAAGGTTTAGACTGGAGAGATGGTTCAGTGCTTAAGGCACTTGTCTACAAAGTCTAAGGATCGGTGTTCAATTCCCCATTACCCATGTAAAGCCAGATGTGCAAGGTGGCACAAGCATCTGGAGTTTGTTTGCAGCGACTAGAGGCCCTGGTGCACCCATTCTCTCTCTATCTCTCCCCCACCCCCACCATAAATACATAAATTAAATAGAAAGTCAACCTATGGGCCTAGCGTGATGGCACATGCCTTTAATCCCAGCACTTGGGAGACAAAGGTAGGAGGATCGCTGTGAGTTTGAGGCCACCCTGAGACTACATAGTTAATTCCAGGTCAGCCTGGGCCAGAGTGAGACCCTACCTCAAAAAACAAAACACAACAACAACAACAAGAAGTTAGCCTAGTTTAAATATATATAAAGTTTCCTATGTTTCTGAAAATAGACATATGAACCAATTAAGTACATTCTTGTTCTTTCCAAAACAGCTTGTCCTGAAGCATTCCCACCTCAGCACCTCAGATTGTAACTCCCTAGGCAGTGTCTTTAAATGCATGCCTTCCTTCCCAGCCCCAAGGCTATGGACTCCCATAAGACATTCCTCATAAGAAGGGGACTTTCTTTGCTTTGTTCCTTTACTAGAGATAACATCTCTCTCCAGTTCTTAGAGAAAATAGTCCCTCCTGCACAGCCTGCATGTTGCTACTGGGTCTGCCAAGCACAGTGCTGGTCGTCTGGCCCACAGGTTGTTATACAACCCTTACTGGACTAACCAGAGATCTGCCCAAAGAATTGTCCAAGTTGACAAGGAGGAAAAGCAGCAGAGCCTCTTCAGATGAAGCTGAAAGGATGAACAGGGAACTACTGGGAGTCATGAAGCCCACTTTCTGAGGGGAGCTCCTTTGAAAACAAACTTGACGAGAAAAACAGAGGCAAATGCAATGAGGCAATGAGCCTTTCAAGTCCCCACAGCTGCGCTCCTGCCCTTCACGCTGTTTGGTATCTGTTATGGTTGGAACATACAGCGTCCTCGACAGGCTCACGTGATAAATGTTTGGTCCCCAGCTCATGGTGGTGCTATTTTGGGAGGTTCTGGAAACTACAGAACATGGGGCCCAGTTGAAGGAAGTAGGTCACTGGGGGCATTCCATTGAAGGTTATGCCCAGTACTCAATAACTTCCTCTGCCACAAGCTCCTCATGGCTATGCCATCGTGCCCCACTCCAGGCCCAGACACAGAGCAAACAGACCACTGACTGGGCACACTCTGAAGGTATCATAATTCAGTAAGTTCATCGTTTTTTTTTTTGTTTTTCCGAGGTAGGGTTTCACTCTAGCTCAGGCTGACCTGGAATTCACTATGTAGTTTCAGGGTGGCCTCAAACTCACGGTGATCATCCCACCTCTGCCTCCCAAGTGCTGGGATTAATGGCATGCGCCACCACGCCTGGCTCATCTTTTTTGTTGTCGTTGGTTTTTTTGGGTTTGGGGTTTTTTGTTTTTTTTTGAGGTAGAGAGTCTTGCTGTAGCCCAGTGCGACCTAGAATTCACTATATAGTCTCAGGCTGGCCTTGAACTCACAGCAATCTTCTTACCTCAGTCTCCTGAGTACTGTGATTAAAGGCATGAGGACTAGAGAGATGGCTTAGTGGTTAAGGTACTTGCCTGTGAAGACTAAGTACCCAGGTTCAATTCCCCAGTACCCATGTAAGCCAGACACAAAAGGTGGCACGTGCATCTGGAGGTCGTTTGCAGTGGCTAGAGGCCCTGGAATCAAACATTCTCTCTCTATGTGCCTAGCCCTCTTTCTCCCTCCCTTCTTCTCTCCCTCTCTCAAATAAATAAATAATTTTTTTAAAGAGGCATGAGCCACCACTCCTGGTAAATTTATCCTTTTAAGCCAGTTTGAGCAGAACTCTGGCTTCTAGAGAAATTCATATTAGCACAGAAAGGTAGGAAGTCTTTGATGCCTGAGAGACAAGTAGAACTTTGTCATTCTCTGCCAGGACATCTTCCCTGCACTGTGGCTTATGTGACTCGCTGTCACCCTTTGCCTCACCTCCTGCTCCTCAGACAGATAACTTGGTCACCGAGAACTTGCAAGTATTGTATCCAAAGGCTCCTTACACCAAGTCTTCCTTTTCCTAGCACAAATTTGGAAAACTCCTGTTGTAGTTACTTTTTTAATTTTTATTTTTTGTTCATTTTATTTATTTATTTGAGAGTGACAGACAGAGAGAGAAAGAGGAAGAGAAAGAGAGAGAGAATGGGCGCACCAGGGCCTCCAGCCACTGCAAACGAACTCCAGATGCACATGCCCCCTTGTGCATCTGGCTAACGTGGGTCCTGGGGAACTGGGGTCCTTAGGCTCCACAAACAAACCGCTAAGCCATCTCCCCAGCCCGTAGTTACTTTCTTATCGCTGGGATAAAGCACCAACCAAAAGCAGCTGATGAGAGGAAAACTGTTTATTTTGGCTTAGTCGGGAGGAGAAGCTCCATGATGGCAGGGGAAAGATGGACATCACTTCTGCCACAGCAGGAAAACAGCAGCAGGAAAGCGAGCCAAGTTCTAGCAAAGGAAGCTGATTGCAACACCCCTAACCCTGTCATAAACAACACACCTTCTCCAGCAAGGCTCTGCCGCCCTAATTACTGTCAGCTGGGAACCAAGCATTCAAAACTCATGAGTTTATGGGGGGGTCACCTAATTCAAACCACTACAACCCCAAAAAAGAGTCTAATTATTTTGGTTTGGGGAAAGTATCTATTCTGGATTAGCTGACAGTGGTCATGATGTGATGTGCAGATGCCACTATACACACCACCACAAAGTGAAAGTTTCAAAGTTCTTTCTGTTCCCCTGCGATGCAGGGTCTGCCGGGGTAGTCCAGGCTGGCCTCAAACTTTTGATCTTCCTGTCTCAGAATTCCAAATGCTGGGATCACAGGCATGTGCCATGACCCCTGGTTCAATATGATTTTTGGCTAATCTCCCACACATTTGTATAAAACCACTATTCTAGATATATTAAGTTACTTGATATTTCAGAAATATGCCACATACTTTCATGGCTCTGCGCTTTTCTCATTCTGTTCCCTCTGCTTCTAATGAACTATTACCTCTGTCCTCTCAAAATTTTTATCCTTAAAGACTTGTCAAAAGAGAGAGAGAGAGAGAGAGAGAGAGAGACTCTACTCTCTACTGCCCACTGTCCTCTCAAAATCAGTCTCCTTATCCTAACACTTTCTTATCCTGTATTGTATTTACTTGTAAATATGTCTTTTTTTCCTTATAAATATCCACATTTCTACCTCTAATAGAATAAAATACTCCAATATATTCATCTTTCTTTTTTTTTTTTAAAGATTTTATTTATTTATTTGAGAGCGACAGACACAGAGAGAAAGACAGATAGAGGGAGAGAGAGAGAATGGGCGCGCCAGGGCTTCCAGCCTCTGCAAACGAACTCCAGACGTGTGCGCCCCCTTGTGCATCTGGCTAACGTGGGACCTGGGGAACCGAGCCTCAAACCGGGGTCCTTAGGCTTCACAGGCAAGCGCTTAACCGCTAAGCCATCTCTCCAGCCCGTATATTCATCTTTCTATCCTTAAGTTCCTAACACAATACCTATGCTTAGACAACACTCAGTAAATGTTTGGCAAATGAATTATCGTTCAAAAATTCTCACTACAGCTCATCAGTCCTTACTAAGTAGCCATGAGTGGGAGATGGCTTCTGAACCCAGCCTCCCCAACAGTGCCACTGCGTTCTCTTCCTAAAGAGAAAGAACTCACCAAGAAGCAGTTCTTTTTCAAAAAGCCAAAATCATCCTTGAAGTAGAAATCTCCATTCTTAGTTGGCTTTCTTGAAGAGTTAGATTTTATTTTATTTTATCTTATTTTATTTTATTCAGGCAGAGTTTCACTCTCTCTATTCCAGGCTGACCTAAAATTCATGTAATCCCAGCATGGTAGAACTAGGAGGTAGGAGGAAGTAACAATTTCACAAACCATTTGGCAAAACCAGAACTCCAAGTTAAAGTCGACACAATAGTTGGTGTCCAATTCCAATGTAGTTAGCAAGTTTGAATCCACTATGAAAGCCAGAGACCAAGATTTCTGGAACCATCTACTCCTGTCATTGGTATACAGATGTCCTACAAAGTCCTTTGCTGCTTCTGTATAGTCTATTGAAGATGCTTCACTAGAAGCAAATATACAGCAGACATACAGAAGCCCACTACGTCTATATTAGACTAATGATAGTTATGAAAGAGACTCCTATGTCCTGACATTGGATAGCCTCATAATATGCCCAAAGGAATGTTAAATGGTATAGAAAACTGAAAAGTTGGACTGGAGAGATGACTTAGCAGTTAAGGTGCTTGTCTGTGAAGCCCAAGGACCCAGATTCAATTTCTCAGTACCCACATAAGCCAGATGCACAAAATGATGATCTGAAGTTCATTTGCAGTGGTTAGAAGCCCTGGCACATTCATTCTCTGCCCCCCCCCCCACTTTCTCTCTTAAATAAATAAACAAAAAGTCTTAGTTTGGCATCGTGGCTTGTGGTTGTTAATGCCAGCACTTAGGAGGCTGAGGTAGGAGAAGTACTGTGAGTTCAGGGCCAACCTGGGCTACAGGATGAGTTCCAAGTCAGCCTAGGCTAGAACGGGAACCTGTGTCCCCCCCCCCAAAAAAAAATCTGAAAAGACTGCTATTTTGCAATATCAGGAAGAAGCTAACAAATATTTTCAAAGGATTATATACCAAGTGCTTTTTTGTACGTCATACTTAGTCTTTACAATAACCTTGTCCACTTATTATAGTCATATAAATGACAGTGTTAGGACTGAATCTATGTCTACCTAGCAGATCCTTAAATCTGAATCCTTGACACTAAACCACACTATTTCCTGTATAGTTTGCACTGATAAATATGCTTTTAAAATTGAAGAAAGTAAATGCAGTATGGCAGCCTAGAATATATTATGAAACAGAAAACAGACATCAGTGGAAAAACTGATGAAATCCAAACAAAGTCTAAAGTTTAGTTAATAATCGCTCGATGGTAATCTGCTGAGACTATTATAACATATTAACATTAAGGGACAAATATGTGAAGGGTAAGTAAGAACTACCCTTACTATTTTTTATGACTTTTCAGTAAATCAAAATTATTCCAAAATGAAAAGTAAATTTTGGGCTGGAGAGATGGCTCAGTGGTTAAGGCACTTTCTTTTGAAGCCTAATGACCCAGATTTGATTCCCCAGTACCCACATAAGCCAGATGCACAAGGTAGAACATACATCTGGAGTTTACTTTCAGGGGATAGAGGCCCTGGTATACCCCATTCTCTCTCACACATTCATTCTCTCTCTCCCTCCCCCCCCTCTATCTCAGATAAATATTTTTATTAATTTAAAAGGTAAATTTTTTAAAAATTCAATTGAATCTCATATATTATCCTGAAGCTTGATACCTAACTGGATGGTTGTAAAGGATGATCAATTTTACACCTACCAAAGATGTCATTTCTTACTTAATCACATTAGAATGGAATTTTTTTTTTAATGGACTAGGAGATGGCTTAGTGGTTAAGGCGCTTGCCTGCAAAGCCAAAGAACCCAGATTTGATTCCCCAGTATCCACGTAAAGCTGAATGCACAAGGTGGTGCATGTGTCTAGAAGTTCTTTGTAATAGCTGGAGGCCCTGGAGTGCCCATTCTCTCCCCCACCCCCCGTTTTCTCCCTTCCTCCCTCCCTCTCTCTTTCTTTCTCTCTCAAATAAATAAACAAAATGTTTTTTTAATTTTTTAAAGAATAAAAAGTATAAAAAGATACCTTAGCTGACCAGCAATATAATGCAGTCTGGTGGCATAAAAAGAAGGAGAAGAAACGCTCACCAAGTTAATCTTGACAGCAGGTGACCTAAACAGCTGCCTTGTAAAATGCTGAAGCTGGCAGAGATGAGCAAAGGGGAAGCAGAAACACTGCAAGGCCACCCAAAGTAAAGGTGAGGGGATGTCATTAAAAGGTTGGATTTTAGGAAAGAGCAGCAGCAGGCAAAACCCAACTGACCCACCACAGCTAATAAGTCAGAGACAGGCTCGTCCCCTTTATAGTTAAATCATCATGCGAACCAGGGAGAGACAGCTGCTAACAGCTACAGACTTCACCCCTATACTTCAGACTCAGACCAGACGGCAATCTTCCATCTGCCTGTACTCTGCAAAGGTCTGCTGATCCTGCACTGATCTCCCAGACACCTGCACAGAGATGGTGTGTCTACCAGGATTACCTATCACCTACCAAGAAACTATTCATCCATCCCTAGCAACACACACACACACACACACACACACACGGACAAACACATAGGCTATTGGTCATTGATACATATATTTTAACTGTTCTTACATTAGACTTATATTTGAAGACCATTATAACTTGAAGCTCAGTACACTACTTAGCCAGGATAAATATATTTCACATTCTACATTCTACGTTTGTAGTGGTGATGTTTCTAACTCTGCAGGTGACTTTTTGAAAGCCTCTTGCTTTTGTCTTCCCATTGAGCTGTTTGCACCACTTATTTTCAAGCAGTTCTCCCCTTTGAAATTTTAATTTACTGTAAATACCTGCCCCTTAAGGACAGGCCCCCGTTGCTATTCTTGATCCTTTTGAATACAAACAACTTGGATAAAGACATCCCAAAGTGGGAAGGAGAGCAGGGAGGCAAAAGGAGCTTCCCAGAAGTTCTGTCATCTACATACCGAAGGAGGTCTCTTTGTTAAGAATTTAGCTGTCCACACTTTAGGGCCACACAGTTAATAAATATTCCCTGGGGAATTATGGGGCCTTTCTTTGAAAAAGTTGTCCGGTTTTCGGGCCACTTTGAGTAACTGCCCATCCAGGAGCAAGGCCTGGAAAGAATGTCGGTGTTTTCCTTCAGGTGTAGGTGTCTGGGGTCAAAGGGGGGGGGGGGGGAGGGAGGGAAAGGCAAGGGGTGGAGTGGGAGGCGGGTGATCGACAGGGATAGAAAGTGTCTCCTCCTCCCTCTGAATGCGAAATAGCCAATGAGGTGGCGCGGCCGGGCCGGCAGGGCCGCCAGTGGCATATAGTATGCAGCAACCGGAGGAGTCACGTTGGGGGAACGGCAGAAAGCAGCTATCCGTTTACACTACTCTGCTCTAGCAGCTATCTTAATGGTGACTGCGTGGCCGGGGGGAGAAACCTGATCGGCCAGATCCAGCCGAAACCAGGAGGGAGGGAGTGGGCTTTCCGGAGGGGGGGGGGGAGAGGAGGAGAGGGGGGAGGGAGACGAAAGAGGAGGAGGAGGAGTAAGAGAGGGGGAAAAGAAAGAGGAAAAGAGTGCGAGGGAAGTGAGGGAGGGAGGAAAATAAACAACACCAAAAAAAAAAAAAAAAATGTCCTCTTCCTCCCCCACCGGGCAGATTGCAAGTGCGGCGGACATCAAGCAGGAGAATGGGATGGAAAGCGCCTCGGAAGGGCCGGAGGCGCACGGAGAAGTGGCGGGGGGCGCGGCGGCGGCGGCGGCGGTGGTGGTGGGGCTGAGCCCCCCGGCTCCAGCCCCTTTCCTCCTGGAGCCGGGGGACGTCGCGGTCGCCGCCGCCAGGGTGAGCCGAGAGGAAGGGGCCGCGGCGGCCGATCAGGTACGACTGCACTCGGAACTGGGGGGCAGGCACCCGCGGCCGCAGCAGCAGCAGCAGCAGCACGCCGCGTCCAGCGCGCAGCCCCCGCTGGCCTTCTCCCCGGACCACGTCGCCTGCGTGTGCGAGGCTCTGCAGCAGGGGGGCAACCTGGACCGCCTGGCCCGGTTCCTGTGGTCCCTGCCCCAGAGCGACCTGCTACGTGGCAACGAGAGCCTGATGAAGGCGCGGGCGCTCGTGGCCTTCCACCAGGGCATCTACCCGGAGCTGTACAGCATCCTCGAGAGCCACAGCTTCGAGTCGGCCAACCACCCGCTGCTGCAGCAGCTCTGGTACAAGGCGCGCTACACCGAGGCCGAGCGCGCCCGCGGCCGGCCGCTGGGCGCCGTGGACAAGTACCGGCTGCGCAGGAAATTCCCCCTGCCCCGCACCATCTGGGACGGCGAGGAGACGGTGTATTGTTTCAAGGAGAAGTCGCGCAACGCGCTCAAGGAGCTCTACAAGCAGAATCGCTACCCTTCGCCCGCCGAGAAGAGGCACCTGGCCAGGATCACCGGCCTCTCCCTCACCCAGGTCAGCAACTGGTTCAAGAACCGCCGGCAACGCGACCGGAACCCCTCCGAGACCCAGTCCAAAAGGTGAGCGCCAACTTTCCTCCTCCTCCTCTTTCCCTGCCTCTCCCCCACCCCCTTCCCAGCTTTCTTCTCCTCCCTGCGCTCGCAAACATGGCGCTTACCTTCCCCACCAGCCCAGTCCGGCTGCCCACCTCTCCCCGCCCCCCACCACCTCGCTCCCTTACCCCGAGCGGGGGGCGACGGGGGCTAGGGGCGGAGGATCCTCCCTTCTCCCCCTCCCCCCTTCTTCCCCCCTCCTCCAGCCCCCAGAACTTTCTGGTCGCCTGCCTAGGTCTCAGTCCCCGCCCCCCACTTCAGCCGGTCACCGCTGCCCGGCTTCCCACCTCCTCCCCACCCCCCCACCCGCCCGCCCCCCTATCCCCGCTGGCTTTGAAGTTGCCACTCTCTCCTTGGCCGGGGCTGGGCGCCGGGAGCCTGCGTGCTCTCGCCGCAGCCCGAGTCCCCGCGGAGGCCGGCGACACCCACCCGCCCCGGGGCTGCGGCTCGGCGCGGTCACTCCGTGCGCGGCCGGCGTGCGCACTGGCTCCGTGGTCGCCTGGGTTCGGCTGTGCCCCGGCCGGGAGGGTGTGGGGAGGGGGGTGAGGGGCTGCTCTGGAGGAAAAAGAGCTTTACTGGAAGCCGGGGGTCTCAAAAGGGATCTGGGGACGTCGAGGCTTGAACATGACAGAGTTAATCATTCACTCTGGCCGCTGTGGTTCCCTTCGGCGCGGCCGCAACGTGCGGTGCCGGCGCTGCCCGGCTCTACGGTGTTTTGAAACCTGATTCTGAACAACTTCGGATCGGGTTTCAGTGCCGCGGGGTAGCGGAGCTGAAGGGCAGCTTTCTTGGCCCCCCTCAACTCTGCGTGGCTCCCCGACACGGTAGTTGGGGAGGGTAGCGGGGGCACGCTGGCGTAAAGGTGGACCTCAGGGAAGGAGTGGGGGGCGCTAGCCACTGAGCCTTTCTGGAACCCCAACACTGCCGGGCTTGAACTTTATGGCTGGCGCTTTTTCCTTCTTCGGTAGGAAACGCCGGGGTTTTCCATCTCTTTTGTATGTCCTAGGGAGTCAGAACCCTAGGGGTGGGGGTAAGGAAAGCGTCTTCTAAAGACTGTGTTTCCAGCCCTAAGGGGACTTAGACAGAAAGAATCCCAAAGCAGCTCGAAGATTCTGCTCCGGAAGGAATCTGGGCGCGGGGGGAGCCAGCCGGCCTGGGCCAGGTGAAGGTGATCGCCCGGCGCAATCCAGAACCGGCCGTCCGCTCGGCCTCCCGCACCCGGCGGGGCCCGGCGGAGGCGGCGTTCTTCGCCCCAGGCCCGGAGAGGCGCGGTGGCATCCCGGTAACCATAAACAAAACGTGCACCGCGACGGGAGAGCACCCTTCCTTGGTCTAGAGACCCAGACAAGGCGCACTGTTTTAAGGCCCCCCGCCACCTGCCCGGGCGCGCGCTACAGGACGCCTGGAGCACCGCCGGAATCTGCTAGGTCAGGGGACACTGGGGACAGAGTGGGAGCCACACACGCGGGCCAGCTACCCTACATCAGTCACTCCTGAGCCAAGCCGCTGTCCCCTGAGCCACACTCTGTCGACATCACCCCCTCCTCTCCATTAACTCCACATCCTCCCCGCCTCCCCCCTCCTCAGCCCACTTGCCTGGTTTAGGCCTTTCTCCGGATCTACCTCCCACCCTCACCCCGGTGAGTCACCCAGGCAGACGGCGACGGTGGCTCAGCCTCAGCTCGTAAATCAAAGCGCTTTCTGCGCTCTTGGCCCCGCTGCCCAAAGCCGGGGTAATCCCCTCCCCTCTGCTTGAAAGCCGGCCGACCGACCACGGGCCACTACTGGGGTGCGGAATCCACTTCTGGGCTGAATCCCACCCCGAGTTTACAAACTTCTATCCTGCCGCTCTGCCCAGCCACAAACAAAATGTGGGCCTGGGGCATAAAAATTCTCTCCCTTGACCTGTATTTGGTACTCAACCCAAATCTGCGAGCGAACACGGTTAGTCCTACCTGGAATAGAGGAACTGAGGACTCTGGCAAGGGACCTGATAGTTAGAAGGGTGCTGAGTGACCCACACCCTTTACCTGCCACCTCACCAGGGCACTGGATGGTGTGTAATGTTATATAGGTACCCAAGGCTTCCTTTGCACTCAGAGGCGAATGACTGCGTATTTATTACTTGTTGGGTTGAAAGTGTCTTTCCTACAAGGACAGCCACTTTGTTGAATGAGAGTTGTCAGTCTGATGGAGGAGAAGTTTGATAAATGAAGCTGAGTACTTCTTCCCCCTACTCCTGTGGCAATTCCATCAACTTCTAAAATCACGTTAATGAGGATTTGCTTGGGCGGGGGTGGAGGGACACGTTCCTAAACAGGGAAATAACACGTTTAAAGAGCTGTTTCTGTGGTATCAGTAGCAACCTGTAAGAATTCATAGTTGCAGTCCAGTATTCTCCTGTGAATCCTGTTCGCCCTCTGGACCTTCTCCAAACTGACGGTGACTAAAAATAATTAGGATCTGAGTTCATATTCCCATATTGTCTGGCTGGAAAGAATCTGCTGAAAGCCTCACAATTTCAGCAGGTCTAGCAGACATCCTACTTCGCTTTCCTTAAACTTTGCCTTTAATGGGTTTGGAGGCTGTTGGACAAACTGTAGCTGGTCATCCCCTGACCTTCAAAATGTCTTCTCCGTCACCTACAGTGAATCAGATGGTAATCCTAGCACTGAAGATGAATCCAGCAAAGGACACGAGGATTTGTCTCCTCACCCACTGTCGGGTGCATCTGATGGCGTCACCAACCTCAGCCTTTCCAGCCACATGGAGCCAGTATACATGCAACAGATTGGAAATGCTAAGATATCGTTAAGCTCTTCTGGAGTTTTGTTGAATGGAAGTTTGGTACCCGCAAGTACTTCACCTGTCTTCCTTAATGGTAATTCTTTTATTCAGGGACACAGTGGAGTTATCCTTAACGGACTAAATGTGGGGAATACGCAGGCAGTGTCACTGAACCCACCAAAAATGTCTTCAAACATTGTGAGCAATGGCATAGCCATGACTGACATACTGGGGTCTGCCTCTCAGGATGTGAAAGAATTCAAAGTCCTCCAGAGTTCTGCTGTGAACTCAGCAGCCACAACTTCCTACAGCCCCAGTGCCCCCTTGTCATTCCCAGGCTTGATCCCCTGCTCTGAGGTGAAAAGAGAATGCATTCAAACAGTAGCTTCCCAGGATGGGGGCTCTGTGGTGACTTTTACTACACCAGTGCAAATTAACCAGTATGGCATTGTCCAGATCCCCAATTCCGGAGCAAACGGCCAGTTCCTTAATGGGAGCATTGGATTCTCTCCACTCCAGCTGCCTCCTGTCTCAGTGGCAGCTTCACAAGGTAAAAGCCTCATTTGGTACCATAATTCACCAATGGATGTGTGGGTCAGCCCCTATAAATGACGCATTTATTGAGAGCTGTAGATCGATGTTACTGTCCAGGTACCTCATTTGGCTTCCACAACTACAGAACAGCCTTGATGTGATTCCCAGCACCTGTATACCATCCAGCCTGCTTGAGTCTCCTGCATTCTGGGGATAGGCTTTTATTTCCCCCAAACTGAATGGAGAAGTACAGTATATAGCAGGTCTTGCCAATTCAATAATTATAGAAATATGATAAGTCAATCAGTGCTTACAAAATAACCCATCACTTGATATTTTAAAATGAAAATGTAATAAAATCATCAGAGACCAAAAAAAAAAAAAATTAGTCAAGCAGTTATACTTATTTGACCAGAAAATGTTCTTAAAAGACTGAACTAAAAGATTTGAATCTATGTTACTTGAATGATGTCCTTCCTATAATTAAGACTAAAACCTAAAAATATTTCAAAGAAAACCAGAGGAATATGTGATTAAGTTCCTGATGCTCTGGAAGTATGTTCATTTCCCAAATGTGTGGGTTTACTTAAAAGGGCAACTGAAAGCCTGCTATGAGTTTGTGGCTTTACTAATAGCCATCTGCTAGAGAATTCTGACCAGCCCAGGGCTGTCCTCAGTTCTTCACTGATGTTAAACAAGTGTGGATCACTTGTCTTTTAATTTATTAATACTAGAAATAAGAATGGTAAGAATTTAGCATTGGAGGTTGCATAGCCTCTAAAACTTAAGAGGGGAAGATATTGACACATGTTTGCCTTCTTATAAACAACTCTGAAATTCATATTTTTACCAAAGATATTGCCAGCCTTTTGTAAGGTGATCAATTTAAGAACAACTGTTTTGTTTTGTTTTCCTTTCCTCTACAACTATGGTATACTTTAGTTTACTAGAGACACAAATGGAAAAAATAGTTGTCTATTTCATTCTGCATATTCATTTACCTTTAGATAAGATGTTAGTAAAACATCAGAGCCTTGAAGCAAACTATTCACTTGTTCATTGTTCCAAGTTATAGAGTTAGGCCAAGTCACTATCCAAAATAGGACAAAAACACAAAAGCCACAGGGAAAGCCAGAGTGCTTAGTTTTACAGTTAGTTCCTATGGATTTGACCCCTTTTTCCTCTTCTGGAAAATTTCTAAACCAACATATGACATCTTAAAAACAACAAATGTGAACCAGGCATGGTGGCGCACGCCTTTAATCCCAGCACTCAGGAGGCAGAGGTGGGAGGATTGCCATGGGTTCAAGGCCACTCTGAGAATACAGAGTGAACTCCAGGTCAGCCTGGGCTAGATTGAGACCCTACTTCAAAAAAAAAAAAAAATGTGGGCTGAAGAGATGGCTTAGCAGTTAAGGCACTTGCCTGCAAAGCCAAAGTACCTCAGTTCAATTCCCAAGGACCCACGTTAGCCAGATGCACAAGGGGCACATGCATCTGGAGTTCATTTGCAGTGCCTGGAAGCCCTGGCGTGCCCATTCTTTCTCTCTCTGCCTCTTTCCCTCTCTCAAATAAATAAATAAAAATAAAATATTAAAAAAAACAACAAATGTTGGCAGAAAATATGAATCTATATGTTGGGGAAGGAGAAAAACAAAAATGTTCTTTATTTGTGATCTAGAAAAGTGCTGCCATAGAAAAAAATATTATGCAATAGTAGCTAGTTTTAAAATGGGAGATTTAACAGGAATAGACTAGCATAGTCAGATAAACTAGCTAAGATCAAAAGATAGGGTTTTCAATTCTGGTTGAACTGAAGACATAAATTTAGCCAGATGAGTCCACTGAACTATATGCCTGTATTGTAGTGTACTATACTTTGCAGCAAAGCATTTTGGGAATTTGGACTTTATCAAAAACGTACTGAGCCAAGTGTGGTAATACTTGGGAGGCTGAGGCAAGAGGATTGGGGCCTTGAGGCCTCCCCTGGCTACATAATTCCATGCCTGTCTAGACTACATATACATAGTAAGGCTCTATCTCAAAAACAAGCCTATACTGAGCCTATCTTTCTGTAGTATGGATTTAAGAGTTTTATAAGATTTGGATTTATAAAAATAGTCTATATCTTTTACTCCTGGGAAAATAAAGGTGCTTTTCTTCTACATGGTACCTAAGGTTTTTTTAAGTTCAATTTTTAAAACTGATTTTTGAATGATTGTTCAATTTATATCTCAGTTGCAGCTGTACTTAAAAACCATGTTTTATGCATGAGGACCTAGGTTCAATCCCTGGTACCAAAAAGAAAGAAAGAAATTATCTGTTAGAATATATCTGCTTCCCCTTCTTCACTTATATACCTTTTACACATACAGAATAATACAGAAGTATTATCTGGGCGTGGTGGCGCACGCCTTTAATCCCAGCACTCGGGAGGCAGAGGTAGGAGGATCGCCATGAGTTCGAGGCCAACCTGAGACCACATAGTTAATTCCAAGTCAGCCTGGACCAGAGTGAGACCCTACCTCGAAAAACCACTAATAATAATAATAATAATAATAATAATACAGAAGTAGTATTTCACTGTTATTCAATACCCATTGGGAAAATGTTGTATGTGTGTTTATTTATGGCCCTGTCAAAAATTTTGTTCACACATACTGGTAAACAGTTTCACAAACACAGAAAATAAAGTAAACATGGATTTTTTTTTTGCTACAATTTAGCAACCGACAAAAATTTTAAGAAATACTTAAAGCTAAAAGTTTTCAAATTGAAGCAGTTTATTTATTTGCATGGCCTGAACAAACATTTATTTGAGGAAGCAGCCCCAAAATCTAGAAATATTTTTTTCCTAACAGTGTTTCTGTGATGAATACTTACTTTCTAGCAGTTACACGTTTCAAATATAGTGCTTTCTGGCTTTTTTTCCCCCTCATGTAAAGACATTCTGTTGCAGCAAGGTACTTTACAGTGTTAGAGGACATATAATCAGCTCTATGAGAGTTATCAGCATAGATAGCATTATTAATTACAATTATTCTAATAATTCAAGAAGGGAAATGTCTTAAGTAAATTACCTAATTTAACATTGGGCTGTTTTCTGCAGTTTGCTAACTTTCAATTCAAGGACAGGTTAGATAATCATCTGAATTCTGTCACAAAATGCTCCAAATTTACCTTTTCGTGAGTGGCAGTACCATGGATCATGGTCATCTAATTGTTCTTTTCACTGTGCCTTTGTAAAGACCCAGGAATTTTGTTGGATAGAGGTGTCTATATTGTGTGAGTTATCTCACTGGAACATCTCTGCTTTCTACTTCCACCACTTTTTCTACTTCTGGTCTCTGCAGATCATCACAGTGAGACTGAAAGATACAAACACAACCCTTTTAGAGAAGCATTAGCTCCAGTCCTTTAAGTTCATCTGCATTTTAGCAAGTACATTTCAGCATTATCATTACTGCTTGCTATCACCACAACACTGAAACTCAGAGGCAGCACAACAAAAGAAGAAAAACCTCTTGAATGTTTGTTGACTCGACACTACTTTATAGCTAGCATGGTGAAGGTTTGCAACCTGTCTGTACAGGTTTATGTGGTTAACTTTTAAGCCCCAGAGAGACTCATTTTGTATGGCCTTTTTCTACATTTTCATCTATATTTTATGTTAGTGGCTGAGCAGCCTTGATGAACCAAGGTATTTTATTTTACATTTATGTTTTCTGGTTCTGACTGGCAGTTCTAACAATCGTGAATCATGATCAATTAGTAAAGGATGACAAGTACTTAATAATGAGTTGGAAACTTGACTTACATCAGAATGTGGGCAAGATTTTTGTTTTCTTTTGTTCTTTGAGATAATGTCTCACTATGTAGCCCAGGCTGACCTTGAGCTTAATCCTCCTGCTTCAGCCTCCACACCCAGCTGCCACATACTTGTTTGCTCATTTGGTTTGCTTTTTGTTGTTTTCACAATGCTAGAGATTGAACTTAATTCGATACCACTCAAATCCCCTACCACTGAGCTACACCCACAGCCCCTGTGCCATACATTTTCTAAACCAGGAGTTTCACTCTCATTGGTCATCCAAATTACCTGGGGAATTAAAAATATAGTTATTCTAGGCTGAGTGTATAGCTTATGGCAGAGTGCTTGCCTTCCACTTAAAAGGCTCTGGATTCAGTCCCTGGCATTGTTAAAGAAAAAGAAATACTCAAACACACACAGAAAGAAAGAGAGCTACTTGGCTGAGTATTAAACCTGAGAATCTTTCGTTTTATGTGCTCGAGGTGATTCTGACTCAGGATTGTGCCAAATTCTATGCATGTGTATATGTCTCTTCTCCAATTATACACATAGTATGTAAAGCAAGTAACTTTTATTCTTTCCCTGTCACTTCATTGAATGCTAATTGGTACTTTGATTTTTTTTTTTCTAGGTAATATTTCCGTAAATTCAAGCACTTCAGATGGAAGCACATTTACAAGTGAGTCTGCCACAGTCCAACAAGGAAGAGTTTTCTTGAGCTCTCTGGCTCCTAGTGCTGTGGTATATACCGTTCCTAATGCAAGCCAGACTGTAGGGTCTGTGAAACAGGAAGGCTTAGAAAGAAGCCTGGTATTTTCTCAGTTGATGCCTGTCAATCACAATGCACAAGTAAATGCGAGCCTATCTTCTGAAAATATCTCTGGGAGTGGCCTCCACCCGCTGGCCTCTTCGTTGGTTAATGTATCTTCAGCTCACAATTTCTCCCTGTCTCCCCCTACACTACTAAACGCCACCGAGCTAAACCCTGACCTTGCCGATAGCCAGCCCATGTCTGCACCTGTGGCAAGCAAATCTACTGTGACACCTGTCAGCAACACTAACTATGCAACTCTACAGAACTGTTCCCTTATTGCTGGTCAAGACCTATTGTCAGTCCCCATGACTCAGGCTACCCTTGGGGAAATCGTTCCTACAGCTGAAGAGCAAGTGGGTCACACCTCACCAGCAATGCACCAGGATTTTGTCAGAGACCATCATTTGGTTCTCCAATCAGTAGCTAACATAAAAGAGAATTTCTTATCAAATTCTGAGAGTAAAGTAACAAGCAGCTTACTGATGTTAGACTCCAAATCCAAATATGTCCTAGATGGTATGGTTGAGACCGTCTGTGAAGATCTGGAAACAGACAAAAAGGAGTTGGCCAAGCTCCAGACTGTCCAGTTGGATGAAGATATGCAAGACTTATAAACTTCATTCAACACACACACACACATACACGCCCGCATGTGGGCCCCTTTTGGCATCAGCAGCAAATGTTTTCGCGTGACCCTGAAGATGTAAGGCATTTTCCCTTAAAGGAAAATACTACTTCTATAAGTCAATGCATTCAAGAGACTTTGCATTGGTCTGCATGAAGATCACACTTAAAATGTAGGAGTAGAACTGCATTGCTGCAGCCTTTTGGTTCACAGATAATGTCCTCTTTTACATAGATGGGAGACAAAGGAACCAATTAAATGTATCGAGTCATCGCATATCATTTAGTTGGCAATATAATTCTAAGGTCAAAGTGGAACTTGGTAGTATTTTAAATTAAAATATATATATATATACCTAACATAGACAATTTAATAGGGATAGGCTGTTAGAAACAATGCAGTTGTTTTTGTTTACTTTTACCCCATGGGCATTGATATGGTTAGGAAACATATAGTACTCCAAACTTAGTAAGGGTGTGTTTCTGAAGCTAAGTAGCTTAAGTATATATGCAAATGCATATATACATACATTCTTTTTTTCAGCATTTTAAGGAAAGTATTAGTTTAAGTCTCTACACATTTCCAAATGTGATTGTTAATAATTCAATGTGGCAGAGGAAGTTGTAAGCTCCACTAAAAACTCTGAAACAAACTTCAGTATGAATGTAAATAAGTCAGTTATAAAAGCAGGATTTGAGGAGGTACCATGAATTTTATTTATACTGCGTATGTTTCTCTTACACTTCAGGCACTAGGAACTGAGAAGAAAAATGTTTTCTTACTGTTTTAATTTATATTTATTGTTTGAACAGGAAGTGAACATCTTAGTTTCCTACAAAGTTTAACTTTTTGTAGGATTTTAAAAGCAATGATTTTTATCAGGTGTCTATTAAGGTCAATATTAATAACACTGAAACAAGAAATCTTAACTCCCAATATTGGAATTTTGGTACTTTTTTCACATCTTTGTTCTTTATTTAGCAATTTTGATTCATTTAAATATATTTTATATAGAATTCTATGTGCCTTTTTACCTTGTGGCCTTTTTATTAGTAGTCAGGTATAAAAGTGTCAACAAAAGCACTGATGGTTCTTTTCTACTGTCAAACAGGGTTAATTTCACCACCAAATCCCTTTGAGTCTGGAGAACCTAGGTTTCATTAAATATGTATACTGTTAATCATACAGATGGAGGCAAAAATATCATTGATGCTTTTCATTACAGTGAAAATAGTAAAATATAGACCATGTAAAATCAACTCTGCAGACTATGAAAACAACCATTTGAAAGTAAACAAAGGAGGGATAAATTCTATGGGGCAAAATTCTGTCAAGGTGAAGCTTTCTTTTCAGCATTTTGAACTGGTTGTTACACTATAACACACGACTGTTATTTGTACTATCATGTCTGCTTTAAAAGCCACTCTCTTGGGTTCTATAAGAAGCTTGCTTCATAATGCTGTGAGCTGTGCTGAATGTCTTTATTGGGACTCTCAGTAAGATGTCACAATTCCAATGCCTTCTTGTATTAAGTATGGTTGTGCTCTGGTGTAGAAAAATGAGACAAGGTTGTCTTCAGAGGTGATGTACAGTTGTTATGCATAAAGATGATACCACATTATTTTCTGTAAGATGGGCAAAGGGTCCACTCTAGAGCTCCACATGTCCATCCACTGAGCATGTAGAATAAGGGCCATAGAGTATTGAAATTTGCCAGTACTGCAAATGGAAATGGCAGCCTAGATGGAGCGACCTATGAAGAATCCCTTTCCCATCTGTTCGATAAAAATTTAAATCTCATTTTTCTGGAATTGGTGAATGTTCCTCAGCTGCTGAAATGACATGGTTTTTGTTTTGTTTTCTACAAAGTCAGGTGTTCTAGCGTTGTCTTCCACTCTACCACTGTTTATACAGCTTGGTTTAATTTCCCCTCTGGTTGTGTGTGCTGATCGTGTTACTAAGATTAGTTTTACGGTCCTATAGTGTAGTTTACATAAAAAATGTTGTTTTCCACTTGATTGCTGCAGATATCAAAAGTTTATTAGTTATTTTAAAATACCCATGCAGGCCGGGCGTGGTGGTGCATGCCTTTAATCCCAGCACTTGGGAGGCAGAGGTAGGAGGATCACTGAGTTTGAGGCCAGCCTGAGACTACATAGTGAATTCCAGGTCAGCCTGGGCTACAGCAAGACCCTACCTCAAAAAAAAAAAGAGAGAGAAAATACTCATCCAATGTGGGAAAGTTGTAAGGTTATGTATGGTACATATACAACTAGAAAACTTGCCTATGTCTTCCAAAAATATGAGTCTCTTCTTTAGAGTTCTTTTTTCTTTCTTATAAAAAAATATAGCACAAGACCTAATATTTTACCTAGGAAACTTATTCATATTCCAACATGATGTACTTATAACTACAATTACTTCAGGTAGCTATGCAATATACCAGGTAAGAATCAATGCACATTATTAAGAACTTACTGTTCTTTTCTATTCTTTCAGTAAAATAAAGGCCAGTTGGTATGTAGCCTGTGTATATGTGAATGGAATAAGATAAACCCCATGATCTCCTTGCACAGAATTGCATTTTTTTGCAATACCAAGGGTCACACTCAGAACCCTTGAAGTTCATGTGGCATAATATCCTTTCATAAACCAATGCTTGAAGATGCTGCAAAAGACCCTGTAATGATTCCTGAAGAGAAATCAAAATAGGGTTAAATAACTCCTTTCAAACCCCAACCTTTACTGCTAGCTGTGGGATTTTTGATATTAGCCTATCTATGCACTCTGTCAGCCAGAATTGGCATTTAGCTCTTAGTTACAGCTAGTGAAGGATGGTCTGTCATTTTTAAAAGGTGCCTTTGTTCCTCAAACAAGCAAGAGCACCTGTATTGTACTGCATTATAATATCTCAATATTTATAGTAAAGATTGACTTACTCATGTTCAGTGCCTTTCTTGTGTTGTGAAAGGCAGGTAGATGTTATAGCCATAGATAAAAAGAAAAAAAATTCATAGTTAAATTGCACACTAACTTTAAATCTCTCTGTAAGTGCCCTTGTTATCTTGCATGTTAAAATTGGATTACTGGGCATGTGTGGCAGCCCTGCTATATCTTAGATGTGTGCATTAGCACACAGCCGTAAGTTCTTCATTCTTTGAAATGTTCTGATGGTTCATTTCATTAAAAATAATCAGGAAACCTGTGGGGAAACTATAATTTACAAAACAAGTCTTCCTAATACTTAGATGACAGAACCCAATGGTTATTTTGTGTCCCGGTATATTTCAACTTAATTAAATATTACCACCATATGTTTTTTTCATCAAAATTATCTAGCATGTGACTCTTGACTTTCAGGGTTCTCAAAAAAGTTTATTCTTTTGTTGCATGTACTGTATGTTTAGAGGCAACCAGTTGTATACTCGATATGATTTTACTGTGCCTTACACAAAAAGAAACTCTATCCAGAATGTATATCATGGGGTGGGGAACCGAGTCTCTACTGCACTGTTAGGTGATGGCACACAGAGCATGTCCCAGAACATTTCTGTGCTTAATTACCCAACCAAAGAGATTGAAAGTATGTATGTTGTACTGTAATGGGGGGGTTATGCCTGGACAATTAAGTGTTTTATTTGTTTTCTGAAATGATGTGAACTTATTTTTCTAAACACTATGCTAAATAAACTTTATATTTATACATAGTCTGTTGAATAGGTTATTTGAAGAATACTACTTTTTAAAATGTAACCCCAGCTTCCATGAGGTCATCATCCCTGATAGAGTGGGACTTTGTGATGCAGCCAGTTGAGGAGCACTTGTGTTTCTTTAAGTAACCCCTCACCCATGCTAATTATCCCAATAAAATAATTGGTCTGCCAAAAATTAAATGTAAGCCGGGTGTGGTGGCTCATGCATTTAATCCTAGCACTCAGGAGGCAGAGATAGGATGATTACTATGAGGTCAAGGTCAGCCTAGGACTACAGAGAGTGTGCCAGGACAGCCTGGGCTAGAGTGAGACCCTACCTTGAAAAACAACAAGAAAGATTAAATGTGAATAACCCATCACTAGATAAGAAACAGGAAATGGTGTAATATATATCTGGAAGAGCAAAGCAGGAAAACAAACATTTCAAAGGCTAGCTTTTTGGAGTAATTTTTGGAAAGTAATTGATTCACTTTTTCTTTTTTATGTGAGTTTTAAGGATTGAACTCAGGTCCTCATGCTTATATAGCAAGAACTTTAAAAAAAAACTTGTATTGACTACTTCCATAATTATAGACAATAAACCATTATAATTCCCTGTCCTCCCCCACTTTCTCCTTCATAAATCCATTCTCCATCATATCTCCTTCCCCTCTCAATTAGTCTCTTATTTTGATGTCATCATCTTTTCCTCTTATTATGAGGGTCTTGTGTAGGTAGTACTAGGCATTGTGAGGTCATGGATATCCAGGCCCTTTTGTGTCTGGAGGAGCACGTTGTAAGCAGTCCTACCCTTCCTTTGGCTCTTAACATTCTTTCCGTCACCTCTTCCACAATGGACCCTGAGCCTTGAAAGGTATTATAGAGATGTTTCAGTGCTGAGCACTCCTCTGTCACTTCTCATTCCTGTGGTCACCACCATGTGAAAAGAGAAGCTTCTCTAACCAGAAATGAGAGTATCATTAATATATGGGTATGAACATTAAGTAAAGTGCTTACAGGGCAGTTTGGTGATCATAATATATGCATTTAGCCAGACAACACCAGGCATTACACCCCTAGGGCTCATGACCTCCCCCACCATAGGCTTTCAACTAGGTTTTCAGTACTAGACAGGAATTCCCTCCAGTCCAGTTAGAGAGCAGTTGGTTCCCCCAATAACAGACATGCCAATATTGTACCCTGACTGGCCAAACTTAAAGCTTACCGTATACACCATTGTTTATCACTGCTGATGACTTCTCTCCCCGATGGGATGCATGCAGTGTAGCTTTTTCCTGCTTTCTCTCAGCTGGTCTACAGGGAGGAGGTATTCAGCTCAGCTCTACTTTGATTTCTTGTTGACCAGTAAGCACTTTTTTTTTAATTTTTATTAACATTTTCCATGATTATAAAATATATCCCATGGTAATTCCCTCCCTCCCCACCCACACACTTTCCCATTTGAAATTCCATTCTCCATCATATTACCTCCCCATTACAATCATTGTAATTACATATTTACAGTATCAACCTATTAAGTACCCTCCTTCCTTCCTTTCTCTACCCTTTACAGTAAGCACTTTTTTAACTGAGCTATATCCCCAGTCTTCTGTTGGTCTTTGTATAGAATTATTTGATTTGCTTAAGCATATTGCATACCCAGAGCTAAATTACAAGCTTTTTGTGCTTAGAGAGAAGAAATGTACTTTACCCACTTTTATATCCTAAGAGCTGAATGTGGACTCTGGCACGTAGTAGGACTCCATAAAAAGACATACTCCACAAGAAAACTAAATGAGATTACACTGAAAGTGCCAAAGAACTTTCCATTCCCAACTTGCTAACAACCTATCACCCATCATTTGGGCAGTGCTATTTGCCAACCTGGGGCTACACCTGGTTTTGACTGAAAGGTATGGGCAGAATTCCCTCAATGCTGAGTGACATGTGAATTCTATGCGACCTGTACCACAAAACAAGAAGCCAGTAAGGCAAATTAAAAACCAACTGTAAAATTCTTTTATAAATCTAGTTAAAGCCATCAAATTGGCATCAGATACTATATGTACACTCTTAACATTTTTGTTACTCAGCTCATTTATTTGGCAATGTTCTATGTAGTAGTTAAGTACAAATTGTCTGAATAAATGAGTACAGAGAGGGTCAGGTTCATGAAGTGCTTGCATAACTTTTTAACCAAAGTATTTGAAATGTAGCTACCCTATTTAAAACATTGTTTGTGGCTCCCCAGAAACTACTAGCAAATTAAATAAAACTCATTGAGAATTCAAGACATTTCACTAGCTGGTTCCATTCCCCTTTTCCAGTTTCTCACCAAGAAATAATATATGTGGAAGTTTACCATTGTACACCTTTATTTGCAGGATAACTAGAAAACATTTGCATAGAGGCCAGCATTGGGCAGGTAAGGCATGTGCTGGCAAAGCCCCAGTACCCATGTAAAGCCAGATGCATAAGATGGTACATGCTTCTGGAGTTCATTTGCAGTGCCTAGAGGCCCTGCCCTGCCCATTCTCTCTCTCTTTCTCTCTGTCTCTCAAATACATAGATAAATTAAATATTTTTTAAAGATCAGTGTTATAAAGTTGGCGATAGTAATGGAACTGAGAATGCAGAATTGTAGAGTGGGAAACAAATTGGTCAAGGAAGGTCTAAGGAAGTAACATGTCAGCAGAGTTGTTTGAATGACAGAGGCTAAGTAGGATTTTAATTTTTTTTCCAGGCATAAAAAACAGCAGGAGGAAAGCCTTGAGTAAGAAGTGGTATGTTTGTCAATCTAGGCCATGTTTGGATTTCAAGGTTGACTCTAGACTTCATGGGGTAGATCTGATCTACTCAGAGAGGTAAGCACTGGACAGAACACAGGTAGAGCCAAATTCTTCAAATTTGAGTCTAAGAAGCGACTCTTGGCTTTTAAGCATGGAGTAATATAATGATCTGCAACCTAAATTCTAGAGAATGGAGTTGGGCAGGAGGACAAGAATTAGGGTTATTGCTATGTTGTCCTAAGCTGTGTGATAGGAAATACTTCAAGAGCTCCAGAGCAGCACGGAGCACAAGCCTCCAAAGGTCTCCAGAATATTATGATCTCCAAGCTTTCTGTCTATTCTACCTCTCACTGTTAGCCAGTCACATCCTGCTACTGAGGTTAGTTGTCATAGCCCCAGTCTATCCTCTGAACTCCAAGCTGCTGGTTCCAGCTCCTTAATGGGCGTTTTAGAATGTCCTCATCCCATAAGACTCCACCTGTGAAAAAACTATCTTCTCCTAAAGCCTATTTCCCACTCATGATTCCTCAGTCACAAATCCATCCATCACTGTTGCTCTTGTTTTTCAGTCTTAAGGGTTGACCCAGCCTTTTACATTGATACTAGACACATGTCACTGAGCTGTACCCCCAGCCGTTATCACCATTTAGAGCTCAAAAACAAATCAATACATTTGGGCTAGGGACTGAGAGTGGTTATTCTAAATCGTCTAACATCAATGGATACTCTCTGTAGTAATTGTATTCCTCACTGCTCCAGCAGCTTTATCACTTCAAAGTTTGAGGCTGGGTTCCAGATAACAGAAGCTGGCTAAAGCTTGTAGTCAAGTGGGGCATTAGCAAAAATGTACTCACTGAATTCCTTTAGAATAATGTTTCAAAATAGCACTGATGTGCAGAAAAGCCATTTATATTTAGGTACAGATATGTTTTCAAATTATTTTCTGTGAATGTGCTTGCATTTGAATGAGCAAGTGTCAAGAATTTATGAGAAATAGTGAAAGAAATAAAGGAATATGCATCAGGAAATCTGAATTCTAACAAGCCCTGAGATTTGAGAAAAATCAATTCACCTTTCTGGGCCCTTTTTTGGGTACTAAATAGATATATATTGTCTATCACTATATTTGAGATTGCTTGAGATCTATGAAATTTAAAGTAGGAAGAAACAGTTTAATAAACTAGACTTCTCCCTACTGTCTTTCAAATACTGGGACAACAGATGTGTGCCCCTCTGCTCGGCCCAAATTTTTAATTATGCTGATCATAGAGGCACAAGTGTATAATCCCAGCACTCTCCAGTGCATTCAGAGGCAGGAGAATTGCTACAAATTCAAGGCCAGGCTGGGCAACATAGCAGCTGCCAGGTCAACCAGGACTGTATAGCAAGACTCTCGTGGTGGTTTGATTCAGGTGTCCCCCATAAACATAGGTGTTCTGAATTCTAGGTTCCCAGTGATAGAGATTTGGGGACTAATGCCTTCTGGAGGCAGTGTGTTGTTGGGGACGGGTTTATGGGTATTATAGCCAGTGTCCCCGTGCCAGTGTTTGGCACACTCTCTTGTTCCTGTTGTCCAGCTGATGTTGGCCAAGAGATGGCCTCTGCTCATGTGGAACTTCCCCTGGGGTCTATAAGCCAAAATAAACCCTTTTCCCCACAAGCTGCTCTTGATTGGGTGATTTCTGCCAGCAATGCAAACCTGACTGCAACAACTCTGTTTCAAAATAAATATAAGGGGGAGGGCAGAAAAATTCATGAACTTACACTGACAGACCTCTTTTAGGTTGATCTGCCCAAACTATGAGATGCATTCATAAACCAATGTAATTTTTATAAAGAAAAGGAAATAGTTAACTGAAATCTTTGATATAATACCCTAAATCTGGTCGTATTACCTTAAATGTCTTAAGATCATATTACTTTATATGCATACTTCCCAGAAGTCTGGGTAAACATAAGTCACATTCATTTCCCATTCATTTCCATTGATGTGATGGATCTGGCAACATTTGGCAGAGATCTGAGGTCCCATGAGCCAATCTGATGAAGCCCAAACCTTCACAATGCCAATGTATTTGCGCATAAACATAAAACCAAGTCCGTGATTTGATCTGAGGCTTCTAAGGGAGAAATGTTGTCCTAAAGGACCCACTCATGGCTTCTACAAACATTAACAGCCTTCAGAAGCTCACAAAGCTCTTCCTGGTTGAATTGCTGGGGGAAAAAAATGTACGTGTGCTAAGTGCTAAGCTCAACATTGAGGAGTCAAAGATGTTATTTTTAAATCTTTTACAATTTATTTGTGAGCCAAGCAAGCAGAGGAAGAGAGTATGGGTACACCAGGGCCTCTTGTTGCTTCATATTTTTGCTGCAAATAAACTCCAGATGTATGCAATACTTTGTGCATAACACCTTTAACTGCTGAACCATTTCCCCAACTCCCATGGTCAGTCTTTGATATCTAAGAGCTACTGCTCAGGAAGCTAAGACAAAGAGATCACAAGTTCAAGGTAAAAAGAGACCAAGGTAGAGCTGAGAAGATGGCTCAGTAGCTAAAATGTACTTTCTTGCAAGGTCTGCCAGCCTGGATTCAAATCCCACATTGCTGAATGCAAAAAGTGGCCTAAACATCTGGTGTTCCTTTGCAGTGGCAAGAGACCTGGGTGCACATGTGCATGGGCACACGCTCACAACAAATAAAAAAAAAAGAGGGACAGACATGATGGCACATGCCTTTAATCCCAGCACTCACTCGTAAGGCGGAGGTAGGAGTACCACTGTGAGTTTGAGGCTACCCTGAGGCTACATAGTGAATTCCAGGTCAGCTTGGGCTAGAGTGAGACCCTACCTTGAAAAACTGAAATAATAATAATAATAATAATAATAATAATAATAATAATAATAATAAAGAGGCCTAGGGTTATATCACAGTGATAGTGTGCTTGTCTAGTGTATGAGAGGCCCTAAATTCAATCCCTAATACAAGAAAGAGAAAGTGAGAGTGGGGAAGGGAGGAACCTAAGATACAGTTTGATCAAATATGGGGAGCTCCCACAAAACTAATCATCACAAGCTACTAGTTCCTAGATAAATGACTCCAATCATATCATTTTATCCCGTTGTACTTCCTCGCCTGGAAATTGGGAATGGCAGTACCTAGTTTATACTTTTTGGTGAGAATTATATAAAACTATGCATGCAAAGTACATAATAGTTGCTACTTATTAACATTTTAACTCACTACATAGGATTCCATTGTATGGACAGATAGCAATCTAGCTCCCAGTAAATATCAAGTGCTTTCATTTTTAAGTAATTCATTTGGGTTTTTTGTTTGTTTGTTTGTTTGTTTTTTCAGGTAGGGTCTAGACGTAGCCTAGGCTCACTTGGAACTCTGTAGTCTCAGGCTGGGCTCAAACACACAACAATGCTGCTACCTCTGCCTCCTCAGTGCTGGGATTAAAGGCATAGATCCGCATGCCTGGCCTAATTAATTTATTTTTGATAATTTTATTCATGTATATAGCATATTTTGATCATGGTCACATATATTTGAAATGCTTTCAAAAATATCTTTGTAGTGCTGTTTTCTGGGTGAACCTGGTACCAGCACAAGGGTGAAGGAGATCGACACAGAGAACACTCAACTCCTACCATATCAGATATCCAGAGACCTAGAGGCCCCCAACACCTCATCACTGAAGCAGACCAAAAATGAACCCAACATGGCTCAGGGAAATTTTGCAGAAGAGGGGATGGAAAGAATGTCAGAGCCACACGTTGGGTCATGATATGCAGAGCTATTTCTCCTACCCATAACTGTGGGCTAACTCCACAATGCATGACCCATATACCTCAACAAAGAGGGGCTGGGGAGGGGTAGGACATGGATGAACCTAACAATGGTACCAACTTGACTGTATTCACTGAGTACAAAACTAATTAATAAAAAAATTAATAGATTAAAAAATCTTTGTATACATATCTTTGGGCAAACCCACAATTGCTTTTATGTTTTTATGTATATTTTTGTTGAACTTAGGGAGGGCTGCCTACATGCTAAGCCACCTCAATAGTGTTTTGCCACCTTAATAGTGTTCTTGGAGTCTAATGTCATAATTAACATTTACCACAATATGTTCCAAGGAACATTAGTTCTTTGAAGTGTTCCACAAAAAAAAAAAAAAAAGACTTAAATTTTGGCCACACTTATATTTTGGAAATGCTTTGGAAGGAATGTATCTTTGACAATTTATTTTATGTCACCCACAAATATTCAAAACACACACAGGCACATGAAATTTTCTCAGAAAGCCTGCCATGTGGAAAGGTTATATGATGGTAGGTGTCTATTTGAACTGCACAGTAGCTCCTTTATTCGCACAATATCTCAGTATCTGTTATTACCTGAGAAGCTAGTATTCAACTAGGTCAATTTTATGAAACACTATCTTAACTATGAGTGAGAACTCTGTTGTGAAGACATTTTCAGTGTTATATTGGCCAGAAGAACAGATATTTTGTTCTTTGGTAGTAGCATCTTTCATACTACATCACGTGAGAAGTTTATCAATTGCTTTACAGTCTTATCTACTGATAGAGATGCTCAAATTTACAATGACTTCAAAAAGATAGTTTATTTCTTTTAAACAACAGCCAAGAGGTGAGCAGTTTAGGTTGAAAGACCATCTGCTTCATTGGGTAATCCAGGGTCCCAAGCTGACAGCCTCAGGGTCACTCAATTTCCAATTCCTATCATTTATAGAGTAGGAGCTACCCCTTTAAGAAACAGTCAAAGGCTGGAGTGATACATTAGCCGTTAAGCCGCTTGCCTGTGAAGCCTAAGGACCCAGGTTCAATTCCCTAGTACCCATGTAAGCCAGATGCACAAATTGGTGCATGCATCTGGAGTTTGTTTGCAGTAGCTAGAGGCCCTGGCATGCCCATTCTCTGTCTCTCTACCTGATTCTCTCTCTCTCTCTCTCTGTCAAATAAATATATAATATAATATAATATAATATAATATAATATAATATAATATAATATAATATAATATAAAAAAAGAAACAGTCAAGATGTGGCTTCCTACCCTCTTCTGGTCCAAACCTGATTTAGTCACTTGTCTTATTGCAGTGACCAGATGGCTGACAAGAAGCATCTCAAGGGAGGAAGGATTGTTTTGGCCTACAGTTCAAGGAAGTCCAGTCATCATGGGGCCAGTGGGAGGCCTGGCAGTAGGAGTGTGAGGTGGCTGGTCACACTGTATCCACAGTCAGGAAGCAGAGAGAGATGAATACTGGTGGCCAGCTTGCTTTCTTCATTTCATTCAGTCCTGGACCTCACCCCATGGAATGTTATCACTTACAGTTAGGATGAGTTTTCCCACCTCAATCAACCCAGTCCAGAAACTCTCTCACAGACATGCTCAAGGGTCTGTTGCCTAGGTGATTCTAGATCCTCTCAAGTTTACAACTGGTATTAACCATCAAGCATGTTCACACCTAGCTCTAAGGGAAATGTAGTCTCTAGCTGAGTAGCCAGGTATTCTACTCAAAGATGGAAGGATTCTAGTCCATTCTTAAAAGGAAGAAAAGATGTTTGTGGTGGTGCACTTTTCTAAATCTGGCTACTAAAGAGACTTCAGCAAGCGGATGGCTTGAGCCAAGCTGGGAAGGTCAGTTTAGGTAACAGTGAGTCTTTATCTGGTGTTAGTGGCAGGACCAATAGGAATGAGACAGAATAGTGACATGTGCTTGTAATCCCAGAACTCAGGAGGCTGAAGCAGAAGAAACCCAATTATGAGGAAACCTAAACTGTATAGTGAGTTCCGGGCCAACCTGGTCTACATAACAGTAGAAGGAAGGAGTTGGGGAAGGAAAGGAAAGACAATCATTAATAATCAAAAGAAGGCAAACTCCATAAGGGTGAGGAGAATGTCTTACCACTATTGTTAGGAAATGCTCCACACTGAAGGTGCCCAGGAAGTAAATATTTCATGAATGAATAAGTTGTAAAATTTTTTAATTAAATATTATTTTTATCAACTTAGTAAATATTTAAAATATTGATGTTGCAAGATGATGAAGAAGATTCACTAAAGGTAAACAACTTCACAGATAACTAGTGAAAACACAAGTTGAAGCTGGGTATGGTGGCACATACCTTTAATCCCAGGATTTGGGAAGCAGAGATAGGAGGATTGCTGTGAGTTCAAGGCCAGCACGGCACTACATAGTAAATTCCAGGTTGGCCTGGGCTAGAGTGAGACCCTACCTCAGGAAAAAAAGAAAGAAAGAAAGAAAGAAAGAAAGAAAGAAAGAAAGAAAGAAAGAAAGAAAGAAAGAAGGAAGGAAGGAAGGAAGGAAGGAAGGAAGGAAGGAAGGAAGGAAGGAAGGAAGGAAGGAAGGAAGGAAGGGAATATAAATTGATATAACTTTCCAAAGGGCTGTTTGTAAAATTACAACTATGGAAATATGTATGGTCTTGCTGATGTCATAAACAATGTTATAAAAGTCTGCTAATAATAACTTGTTGAGGTATCAGAAAGCATATTCTTTCATGCATTACTTTTGGGGTATATTTGGAGTAACCATTGTAGACATTTTGAGATTAGCTATCACACTAAAAATTCATATACTTGGGCTCAGGAGATGGCTCAGCAGAGAAAGGCATTGCTTGCCAGGGTTCAATTCCCCAGCACCCACATAAAGTCAGATGCCCAAAGTAAACACATGTGTTTGGAGTTCATTTGCAGTGGGGAGAGGTCCTAACATGCCTATTCTCTTACCCCTTCTCTCTCTCTAATAAAATATTTACATTTAAAAATGTGTATACTCTAATAGTAATAGCTCTTCTGGAGATCTATCTTGCAGACATTTTTGCGTATTTCTGATACTCCTACCTATGGGGTTATATACCGTAGGCTTGTTCATGGTAGTAAAAGCCTGGAAGGGACTTGGATATCCATCACTGGAAGAGGTCATCAAATGCCCCAGAGTTGTTAAAATTGTGAACACAGGGCTGAGGAGATGCCTTAGTGGTTAAAACACTTTCCATCTAAGCAGGAGGACCTCATAGGCAGCCCAGTTCGACTCTCCGGAACTCCAATAAAAAGTTGGGTGTATCCTCACACACCTATGATCCCAGTCCTTAACGTGGGAGCGATTGTGGGAGAGAGGGCGAGATCTGAGACTGGAGAGTTACTCAAGTTTGCTGACAGGACATGTGAGGAAATACCTGAATGAGTGATAAGAGAAGGACACCCAGCTCTCCCCTCTGGCCTCTATGTGCAAGTGCATGGGGAGTGTACATTTGAACCTACATGTGAATATACCACACATCTCACTTCACACACACACACACACACACACACACACACACACACACACACACTCACAAAATACAAAGCCCCAAAAGCAAACTAACTAAAACCCAAAGCACACACAGTCTTTCTGCAATATCATACTTTGTTAAATTTCTTAGAAAGCAGCAAGGAAAACATGCATAAGCATATATAGACAGATAATCTGAGAAAATATGAGTGAAGATCAGAAGTTAGAGGGTGACTTTTTTACTTTTACAACCTTTTTAAACTGTTCAATTCTTACTATATATTTTTTCTACAACAAAAGCAAAAAGGCCTTCAAAGTCACTATTTGTAATCATGGATTCAGTAATTCTATTGAAAGCAATAATCCCAACAATTTGAGATACAAGTAAAAATGTATGCCAAAAATGCACAACAAACTTGGAAATGACCTAAATGTTCATATTATGGGAACAATTATGAAAATTATAATTATTTTGTAATATTTCCCATTATACTGGACAATAATCTAATGTCATGAGATGGCTGCCAAGGACAGCTACCAGCCCCAGATTAAGTTTTCCAGGACTGTGAGTAGCCTAGCAGGAAAGGCAGAATTGGAATACCAGAGACTTGTTGCTGGTTAAAATTATTGGACTTAGAGATTTGTCACTGAGTTGTTGGACTTGGAGCTACAGAGTTTGATGTTTTCCCTGTTTAAATCTTGTATTAGTTGAATTTTTTTTTTTTTTTTGGTATGCCTAATGCCATCTTTTGCAGTGTGAATGTTTATTCTGTGCCATTATGAGGGATTTTTTTGTTTATTTTTGGTATTATGGCTCAGTTAAAAGACTTTGGACTATGGGGATATTTGAATATCATTTGGAGTGATAAGAACTAAGGGGACATTTTTTGTTTTATTTTGTTTATTTTTTCAAGGTAAGGTCTCACTCTGGCCCAGGCTGACCTGGAATTAACTCTGTAATCTCAGGGTGGCCTCGAACTCATGGTGATCCTCCTACCTCTGCCTCCCCAGTGTTGGGATTAAAGGCGTGCACCACCACACCCAGCAACACTATGGGGACTTTTAAAGTTGGATGAATTCATTGCATTTTATATCCTGAATGGTTATCAGTTTATGGGGGCCCGGGGTGGAATGTGGTGGTTTGATTCAGGTGTCCCCCATAAATTTAGGTGTTCTGAATACTAGGTTCCCAGATGATGGAGATTTGGGAATTAATGCTTCCCGGAGGGAGTTATTGTTGGGGGCAGGCTTATGGGTATTATAGCCAGCTTCCGCCTTGCCAATGTTTTGCACACTCTCCTGTTCCTGTTGTCCACCTGATGTTGGCCAGGAGGTGATGTCCACTCTCTGCTCATGCCATCATTTTCCCCTGCCATTATGGAGCTTCCTTTTGAGTCTGTAAGCCAAATTAAACCTTTTCTCCCACAAGCTGCTCTTGGTCGGGTGATTTCTGCCAGCACTTCGAACCTGACTGCAATACCTAAGAAAAGAAAAGGACACAAAAATGTATATATTACACTTTGCACTTGATGAGGAAGCAAAGGAAAGAAAACCTTAGGTAAAAGGCAAGAAGGGTCGGTTGTGACGGCACATGCCTTTAATCCCAGCACTCTGGAGGCAGAGGTAGGAAGATCACTGTGTGTTCGAGGCTGGCCTGGAACTACAGAGAGAGATCCAGGCTAGCTTGTGCTACAGTAAGACCCTACCTTGAAAAAAAGCAAAAAATAAAAATAAAAATGAAATAAAAGGTAAGAAGGGAACTGGAGAGATGCCTCAGTGGTAAAAGGCACTTCCTTATAGTAAAAACCTGACCATCCAGGTTGGATTCCCCAGTACTAAAGCCAGACACACAAAATGGAGCATGTGTCTGGAATTCATTTGTAGTGGCAAAAGGCCCAGGTGCACCCATACTCACTTGCTGTCTTTATCTCTATCAAATAAATAAAAAAAATATTTTTTTAAAGGCAAAAAGTTCCTATCACAGAATGTTAGCAGATGTTGCTACTAGAGAATATCACTGTGCTATTACCCTGTTTCTTTACCCTCTTCCATTAGGTACCTGCCAGTCAGGACTGTTCAGGTTGTAAACGACATGAACCCACATCAAACCAGCTTGGTAAAAGGATTTCCCTGGCTCAGTAAAGCAGCAGCGCACTGGTATTTATTGGCTCTGGACCCCAGTTGCTAGAACTGACTGGAATGAAGGACTCTTTCCTTCCGTCCTTCCTCCTGCTCCTCACTGGAGTCAGCATCTCCTATAACAACTCAGCTTCTACAAGCCTATATAGTCCTGCAGCCAGCAGCTAGGGATTCACACCTTCTGGCTTTTCTTTTCCTTTTTCTTTCTTTCTTTTTTGTTAGTCTTAGGTTTTCAAGGTAGGGTCCCACTCTAGCTTAGGCTGACCTAGAATTTACTATGGAGTCTCATGGCGATCCTCCTGCCTCTGCCTCCCGAGTGCTGCATTTGGGAGGCCCTAGGTCCAATCACTAATGTTGCAGCAAAGACCAAAGGAAGAAAAGTAAGAATGAAAAAAAGTAAGGAGAAGGGAGAGGCAGGGGAGGAAGGAGAGAAGGAAGAAAACCCAGGAAGGAGGAGGAAGAGGGAAAAGTAAAGAATGTTCCTCCCATTCTGTGAGAGGACAAGGGGCGATCCAGCTAAAACAATTCAAACAGGTGCTCTGATGAGCTCTGTAATCTCAGTAGGTAAGTGGGGACCAGAGAATCTCCTGGAAGCATTCCGGACACCTCACCTGGAGAACACAGAGGTGCACAATGAGAGACGCTACCTCAAACGAGGTGGAAGGTGAGCCCCAGCAACTGAGGTCACCCTTTGACCTCTGCATGTGCCTCATAACATGTGCACACTCACCCACACACACCAATTCCAATGATGCTTGTCTGCTGTTGTGCTAGAGATAAACCTCAGGACCCTTCCTAGTGATATGTTTAATTTTTTAATTAATTTATTTATTTGCAAGCAGAGAGAAGAGAGAGAGAATGGGCATGCCAAGGCCTCCAGCCACTGCAAATGAACTCCAGATGCATGTGCCCCTGTGCTTCTGGCTTACATGGGCCCTGGGGAATCAAACCTGGGTCCGTTGGCTTTGCAGGCAAATGCCTTCACTGCTAAGCCATTTCTCCAGCCTCCTGGCGATTTTTAATGCATCCTGATTGGTCCATGTGATGGTTTGAATCAGGTGCCCTCCATAAGCTCATGTATTCTGACTGCTAGGTTCCCAGCTGGTGGCAAGTTTGGAATTGGAGCCCTGCTGGAGGAGGGGTGTTGTAGCCAGCGTCCCCTTGCCAGAACGTGGCTCACTCTCATGCCGCCCTATTCTGCCTGCTGTGGCAGAGGCGGTAACAGTTGTATTCATCTTCTGCTTCCAGCCTCTGTCATACCATGTGTTCCCCTGCCATCATGGAGCTTCCCCTCGAGACTGCAAACCAAAATAAACAACTTCCCTCCCTTCAGCTGCTTTTGGTTGGGTGCTTTGTGCCAGCGATGAGAAGGTAACTGCGACAGCCCATCTTAAAGCACACCGCCCAATGACAGTGGACAGAGTGGAGATAGCAAGAGCGTTACTGGCCAACTTGAGTCAACTTGCTCCTCTTATGTCAGTGGTTGCGGACCAGAATGCAGGCTTATCAGGGAAGACAGCAGCCAGGGACCATCTTGCAGGGGGGATGAGAGCATGAGGTAAGAGAGCTGCTCAGACACCAAATAGTCAATGTCCACCAGACTCTTCAATGAGCATGTTTTCTGTGTATAATGGGGTGGCAGTAAAGTAACCCATCACCTCCTCTTTTTCCTCTGGCCTGAGGCTGATAGTGCCTCTGAAATGTTTCCTTACAGGACGTCCAGTCCCTGGGGAAAACAGTTGTGCTCATCTTCTGACCTAACCTGGAATCAAACTGGCTCACCCCTAAGAGGCCTAGTAATGAATTCGTTTTCTAATACCCAGAACTAACTTAGTCACTTTCTTGGAGACACCAAACAGGAAACAGAAACACTGCTTGTGTGTGAGTTCTAGCCTATGGTTGAGCTTTCAAGTCATTTCTAGAGGCCCTGTTCCCACATGTGTCCCCTCTCCCTCAGCCTGGTTTGCGTTTATAGACCTCTGTGGCTCAGTGCAAAGTCCCTGTCCTTACTTTGGCCTGACCTGATGGGCAAGGAGTCCAGTCTGAGTTTGCCTTCCACTGTTTGATTAACTAACTTTGTTGAAAATAAAACTTATTTCGTCTTCTTTATTTTCAGTTGTAGTAAAATAAGCACATCATAAAATGTACTATTGTAACCCTTTCAGAATGTACAGTTTGACATGGGCATGATGGCTCGTGCCTGTGATGCCAGGATTCAGGAAACTGAGACCGAAGGATTATGATGAGTTTGAAGTCTGTTTGGGTTTACAGAGTGAGTTCCAGACCAGCCTGCACTACAGTGCAAGCTCTGTCTCACAAAAATAAAAAGGAAAAAAGGAATAAAAGAAAGGAAGGAAGGAGGTCGGTGTGGTGTCATACGCCTTTAATCCCAGCACTCAGGAGGCAGAGGTAGGAGGATCACTGTGAGTTCTAGGCCACCCTCAAACTACATAGTGAATTTCAGGCCAGCTTGGGCTAGAGTGAGAAACCAAAAAAAAAAAAAAAAGTAAAGAAAAGAAGGAAGGGAGGGAAGGTAGTATGGAAAGAAAGAAAAGAAAAAAGAAAATTTTAGGGATTAGAGATATAGATCAGGGGTAGAACATTAGCATAAAAATAAAAATCAAAGGCCGGGCATGGTGGTACACACCTTAATCCCAGCACTGGGGAGGCAGAGATAGGAGGATCACTGTGAGTTCAAGGCCACCCTGAGACTACATAGTTAATTCCAGGTCAGCCTGGGCCTGAGTGAGTCCCTACCTCGGAAAACAAAGCCAAACAAACAAACAAAAAAATACAATTTAGTATCATTAAGTACATTGACACTGTTGTGTAAGCAGTCTCCAGATCTCTTATCATCTTAGGGCAGCAATGAAACTCTACACTAATTAAACTGCTTCTCCTGTTCCCCTCCCCCAGTCCCTGGCAATTTTTACTTTCTGACTATTAACTTGACTTTTCTAGGTACTTCATATAAATGGATTTCTATACTATTTGCCCTTTATCTCTTTCCCCCAACTCTCTGAGGATCTTACTTCATAGCCCTAGCTGGCCTCAAACTCAGGATCCTTCTGTGTCAGCCTCTAAAGTGCTAGCCTGTACTACCATGTCCAGCTGCCCAAATATTTTTACACTATTAATTTTGGTATTAAATTACATTAGAGCAAGTGCCTATTACATAATAAGCGTTTTTATAATGCAAGCTCTCTATGAGCAGAGATTTTTGTTTTTGCTTTATCACCATTTCCTTAGGACTTACAACAATGCATGGCATGAAAAAAAGTTCAGTAAATATTTGCTCCATGTATGAATGAGAGGCAAGCTTTTATTTTTATTAGTGGTTACAAAGAATCAGAACCTGCCTGCTGATGGAAGTTTTTATATCATTTCATATTGTGCTAAAAAGTATTGCCCATTCCACTTATCTCTCCATAAATTCTTTTTTTTAATTTTAATTTTTATTTATTTATTTGACAGAGAAAGAGGAAGAGACAGAGAGAGAGAAAATGGGCGTGCCAGGGCTTCCAGCCACTGCAAACGAACTCCAGATGCTTGCGCCCCCTTGTGCATCTGGCTAACGTGGGTCCTGGGGAATCGAGCCTCGAACCAGGGTCCTTAGGCTTCACAGGCAAGTGTTTAACCGCTAAGCCATCTCTCCAGCCCTCCATAAATTCTTTTTAAAAATATTTTTATTTATTTGACAGGGAAAGAGAGAGAATGGGCACTCCAGGGCCTCCAGCCACTGCAAATGACCTCCAGATGTGTGTGCCCCTTTGTGCACCTGGCTAACGTGGGTCCTGGGAAATCGAACCTGGGTCCTTTGGCCTTGCAGGCAAATGCCTTAAATGCTAAGCTATCCCTCCAGCCCGATCTCTTCATAAATGCTTAAGTCATGATAAAACTCATGGTGTGGTCTCCATAAAGTTAATCATAAAGTTAATGAAGCCGGGTGTGGTGGTGCACGCCTTTAATCCCAGCACTTGGGAGGCAGAGGTAGGAGGATTGCTGTGAATTTGAGGCCACCCTGAGACTCCATACTGAATTCCAGGTCAGCCTGGGCTAGAGTGAGACCCTATCTCGAAAACCCAAAATAAAATAAAATAAAATAAAATAAAGTTAATGATATATCTTCTTGTTTTGTTTTGTTTTCTGTTTCAAGGTAGGGTCTCACTCTATAGCCCCAGGCTGGCCTCAAATTCACAGTGATCCTTTTTTTTTTTTTTTTTTTTTTTTTTGAGACAGTGTCTCATGTATCCCAGGCTGCTGGCTTCTTAAACTTCAGATCCTCCTGCTTCCACCTCCCGAGTTCTGGGAATACAGATGTGGGCCACCATGCCTGCTTTGTGCAGTGTGGGGGATCAAGCCCAGGGTTTCATGCATGCTAGGCAAGCACTCCACTAACTGAACTCACCTCCAGCCTCCAGTGTATTCTGACTCACAAAGTTAAACAAAGGGGACGGGGGAGCAGCATGTTCCTTATACTAATACTACAGTACTATGCACATGTCTTATGTGGTATGTCTATGTGGTGTACATGTATACGTGTATATGTGTTTGTCCATGTGTATGTGGGCACATTCATGTAGAGGCCAAATGTGAACATTGAATGTCTTCTTCATCAGCTCTCCATCTTATTTGGATTTTCAAGGTAGGCTTTCCCTGCAGCTCAGGCTGACCTGGAACTCACTCTATAGTCTCAGGGTAGCCTCAAACTCACTACAGTCTTCCTACCTTTGCCTCCTGAGTGCTGGGATTAAAGGCATATGCCACTACACCTGACTCCATCCTATTTTTTTTCAGATATTTTTATTTATTTATGAAAGAGAGAGAGAATGGGCATACCAGGGCCTCCAGCCACTGCAAGTGAACTCCAGATGTATGCACCACCATGTGTATTTGGCTTATGTGGGTCCTGGGGAATCAAAGCTGGGTCCTTTGGCTTTGCAGGCAAGTACCTGAACCAGTAAGCTCTCTCTCTAACCCCCATCTTGGGTTTTTTTTTGGGGGGGGGGGAGTTCGAGGTAGGGTTTCGCTCTAGCCCAGGCTGACCTGGAATTCACTATGGAGTGTCAGGGTAGCCTCAAACTCAGAGCAATCCTCCTACCTCTGCCTCCCGAGTGCTGGAATTAAAGGCGTGCACCACCACACCTGACCCTGTCTTGTTTTTTGAGACAGTCTCTCACTGAGCGCAGAACTCCCCAATCTGATTAGACAAGCTAGTCTCCTTTTCCCCATGGAAACCCCCAACAGGGGTAGTCATGAGCCCTAGGGGTGTAATGTCTGCTGCTGTCTGGCTAAATGTATATACTATGCTCACCAAACTGTCCAGTAAGCACTTCTCTTAATGTACATACCCATATATTAATGCTACTCTCACTTTTGGTTAGAGAACCTTCTCTTTTCAGATGGCAATGACCTTGGGATGACTCAGAAGGCACCATGGTGCTGAGAAGAAGTGACAGAGGAGTGCTCAGCACTGCAATCTCTCTATCACATCTTCCAAGGCTCAGGGTCTATTGCAAAAGAGGTGGCAGAAAGAATGTAAGAGCCAAAGAGTAAGACTCATCAAAACGTGCTCCTCCAGATACAAAATGGCCTGGATATCCATGACCTCACAGTGCCTGACACTACCTACACAAGACCATCACAATAGGAGGAAAAGATCATAATATCAAAATAAAAGAGAGACTGATTGAGAGGGGAGGGTATGTGATGGAGAGTGGCATTTCAAAGGGGAAAGCAGAGGGAGGGAATCACCATGGGATATTGTTTACAATTATAGAAGTCAATAAGAAGTAAATAATATTTGTGGCTATGGGGGTATCTAACAAGAGAGCAAAAGCAGTAAAAACTCTATGAATAGTTTGGGAGATTCTAAAAGCTTTCTGAATATATCATCCTTTAGGATTTCCCATGCCTTAAAGAGCCATCAAGCAAGATATTTGGAATATACAACATTGTGCTGAGAATATAGCTTAGTTACAGTGCATGTACAAGGCCTTAGGTTTGATCCTCAGATGACTGGAAAAAATATATGTCTTTCTCTCTACATATACATATCTAATTTCAACTACTAACGGCATACTAACCATGGGCTCTAGATTATCATCTTGATCTGTAATAAGTAGAGCTGTTCTTCAGTGCAGTACCCCTACAGCCCACTTGTGACTTGGCTGTTGGCAGAGCCTTCTTGGCTTACTTAGCACTTACTTCATATGGTTGTTATGAAGAGTAAGTAAGGGGCTGGGGAGATGGCTCAGTGGTTTAAACGCACTTACTTGCAAAGTCTGTTGTCCTGGGTTTGATTCCCCAATAGCCAATGTAAAGCCAGATGCATGTGTCTGGGGTTCATTTGTAGTGGCACCCACACCCTGTCTTTCTCTGTTTCTCTATAAAATAAAAAAGTATATTTTTTTGAAGGCAGGCATGGTGACTCATGCCTTTAATCCCAGCACTCAGGAGGCAGAGATAGGATTGCCATGAGTTCAAGGTCACCCTGAGACTACATAGTGAATTCCAGGTCAGCCTGGGCTAGAGCAAAACCCTACACTGAAACACACACACACATACACACACACACACATTTTAAAGAGCAAGTGAGAAAAATAAAATAAGAGAATCAGATATATTCAAAAACATCATCTGATATCATTACTATTATGTTTTCAAGTTTGAATGCTAGTTTATTTTTTTTACTTTTTACCCAGTAAATGCCACCAACAGCCCTCCCACCCATACGACTGTCATTTCTATGATCATAGCAAATTGATTATATTGTAATTTACAATAATAACGTATTTTTCATCTCTCTTAAATATGCTTTCCCTTCTAAAATGCTGAAAGCAAAGAATAATCCAATTAGGGAAGACTTGTTCTTTTATTAGTGTCCTGGTATTTAAGCATTTAGCTCTTGCATTGATTCTTTTGCATTTAAAATCAATTTTAGATGTTAATAATAGATAATCGAATTGACACAAGGACACAAATCACAACCATGGAAGACATATTCAAGTCAGAGAGCTGGCACTCTTCTTCTTTAGTTCTTTGAGGTTATTGATCAAGCCCAGTGGAATTTCTCCTTACAAATGGAATTGTGGCACTTATGTAAGAATAAGGAGGTAACAATATCCCCTAGAAAGGCCCATCAGACCTCCCTGACTAGGTTAAGATGCCAATTGAAAAGAGGAAATGGAAATTAGACATTACAGCTGACGCACAGATGGGAAACTGGATGATGTGATCACCCTGTACTGTGATCACTCCAGCATTCGTGAAAACTAAACACCTGATCTGTGTCTAGGAGTGACATTTCTCCCGCTGCAAAGACAGGAAGTGAATGATCCCTTCAGCAGTGATGTGGTTGAGATTTATCTGCATCTAATCCAGCCATGTATGGGATATGGTGAAAATCTTGATCTGTTTAGAAGGCGCCAATTTGGCAGCCCTTCTCCCTGTCAGCACTCACAAAAGCCTTCGAAGTAATTAGGAGCTGGGCCTTAATTCATCAGTAGCTGGAAAGACTTTACCCTTCACTCTTTAACTTTTCAAACAATGATCAGCAGTGTTGTTTAAAGGAGACCTGTCCACTGGTTCACACTCCCCCTCATTCCTAACCTCAGAGATTACACCATTTACTAAGTGCACCCATAAAATGTGGCTAATCTCATTTGCCAATAAGTGCAATACTTACTGCTTTTAACTTAATTTTCAAACCACACAAGGGCTAGTGATGTAGCTCGGGAGGAAAGTGCTTGCCTAGTGTACATGAGACCTGGAACTAAGAGGCCCCAGTTTGATTCCCATCATCATAAACAAACAAAACAAAACAAATTTGTTAGTCAAAACCTGCTGAGTTTCCTCTAAGGAATACACCTTCCCTATTCAATTGCTTGTTTTTACTATTCTAAGGTTCTTTCTTTCTTTTTATTTTTTGTTTATTTGAGTCAGGGTCTCCTTACTTAGTCTGTAACTCACGCGATCCTCCTGCCTCAGCCACCAAATGTTGCAATTGCAGGTATGTGTCACCACACTCACCCGCAATCCCCATGCTCCAAACATGGGTGAATTTCATTAGGATCTTTCAACAGTGGTTTTGGTTCCTAGGCCAAAGTGAGAATATCTCTGAGGAACTTGGCAGATGTCCTGTGTTCATACAAAACAGGAACTCCTGATGGTGGTTGAAGTACCAGGGAGGACTACCTTGGTTTCATTTGGCATTCAGGAAAAGGCCTATCTTGACCACTTGCCTCTCACATATCCAAAAGTGAATCCTAGCTCTAACTCAGGAGCAGAAAAAAAAAAAAAAAACCCGCCCTGAATCACTTATATAAATCAAACACAGCCTTGGTTCACAAAAAGATGAGTAAGAGACCATGGACCAGCAGTAAAACCTGGGGCATAGTGAGAATAATCAAAATAAACATCAAAAGAACCAACCTAGCATGGAAATATGATTAATAAAACATTGCCACAAGGAATTCCCACTGTTCAAAAAGAGAAGATAATATAGCCATGAAACCAGAAGAGACTATCATGAAAAAGAAGCAACTGGAAACCAATAGTTGATGGAAATTAAAAGTACAGCTATCAAAACAAAAAGACAAATAGAAAAAGTGTAAGTGAAAGTATAGGAAATCTCCTGGAATAGAGAAAAAAATTAAAGCACAGAAAATATGATGGAAGAAATGTCAAGGCAAGTAAAAATGCTAAAAGACAAACATCTGTCCAACAGGAGTTTCAGCAACAGCAAGGAACTGCATGGTAAAATCACAGATTCTCTCTCAGAATTGACATGAGATGTCAAACTTCTGATTGAAAGGAGTTATTAGATAAAGAACAGGACTCCCCTCCCACAATGACTGACTGCTGCTCTCACAACACGTAACCCACAACTCCATGGTGAATGCCAGAAAGCCCACTGGGGAGGACCCTCAGTGGAGTGGGGACAGAGAGAAGGGAAATAATGGTACCAACACATGATGCATCCATGCAAAGTTTCTACTACTTAATAAAAAAAATTTTTTTTAAAGGACAGGCTAAATTGTCAAGAATGGGAGATTCATACCTAGACACATGTTGACCTCTCATGGAGAAAGAGAACATACTTAAGGCTTTATTAGGGAAGGTGTTACTACATGAACCAACTTCAGAGATCGGATTGCCACGTGAGATGCAAGACAGGTGGACACAGTGAGAAAGCATGAAAATTTTAATATGATGGTTACAAGAAAGATGTAAATAGTATCAAAAACTAACAGTGAGGGGCTGAGGGGATAACTCACCAGTTAAAGGCGCTTGCTTGCAAAGCTTTCCAGTGCCACTTGGATTAATGGGCAGCCATATAAAGCCAGATACAAAATGACACATGTGTCTGTGATCCCAATGCACCTATGGGAAGCAGAGTGTGGAGTTTTCAGGGACAAGAGACTCTGTATCAAAGGTTAAAGAAGAGCACAGATGCCTCCAGGTTGTCCTCTGACCTCTGCATGTGCACCAGGATGCCCATAGACACACACACATGCACACGCACGCACGCACACACACGCAGACACACTCACACACACTCACATGCACAGAGGCAAATAAACTTAAAAAAAACTAACCATGAACAAAAAACATCGCAAAGTTAAAATAATTCCAGTTTGCTGTGAGATATATACATAAAATCTTGGAATTTAGAAATTGCTCACCAGACATGTGCATACACATCTGTAATCCCAGTGCTCAAGAAGCTGTTTAGTGAGACTCTGTCTCAAAAATAAACAAATGAATGGAGGCAGGGAAAGAGGGAGGGAGGGAGAGAGAAAGTGGAAGTCATTGAACAGCCATTCGTAGGGGGGAAATCTCCAGTTTAGTTATGGTAGCATAGGTCTTTTCCAATCATGGGGTGGTGGCACATGCGTTTAATCCTAGCACTCAAGAGGCAGAAGTAGGAGGATCACTGTGAGTTCGAGGCCACCCTGAGACTACATAGTGAATTTCAGGTCAGCCTGAGCTAGAGTGAGACCCTACCTCGAAAAACCAAAAGGAGGAGGAGGAGGAGGAGGAGGAGGGGGAGGGGGGGGGAGGAGGAGGGGGGGAAACAGCAGCAGCCAGATTAATAATAGCCTGGGGCTCAGGTATGCCTATGAGTCCCTTGGTTTGATTTCCAATCAACACCAGGAAACGTTGCTTTTCTAGGTCCCAAGTAGTATCAAATGGGGGGGGGGGAGTTTAAAGTTTTAATTCATGCTAGAGATGCTAGCCCATGCCTCTAATTCAAGACATGACTCAGGAGGATAGGGGAAGCTTGGGCTACCCTGGTCTACATCACAAGTTCCAGAGTAGTCAGGGCTGTATATGAAGACTCTATCTCAAACAAAAAACAAATAAGCCATGTGTGGTGGCACACACCTTTAGTCCTAACATTTGCGAGGCAGAAGTAGGAGGATCGCCATGAGTTCGAGGACAACCTGAGACTATATAGTTAATTACAGGTCAGCTTGGGCTAGAGTGAGACCCTACCTTGAAAAATAAAAGCAAACAACAACAACAAAAAAAAAACCCTAAACATTGTATTCATAATAGCATTTGAAACTATAAAATACCTAGGAACAAATTAAATAAGAAATGTTCTAAATTTACATTAATAAGTTCTAGAACTTTCCTGGGGACTTTGTATAGAATTCTTTTGTGTGTGTGTGTATGTATAGAATTCTTACAGCTTGCCATAACAAATGACCTGGAATTGATAGGACTAAGAATGAAATAATATCTACTCACAGAATGAGACCCAGTCCCAACTGGAGGAAGATGTCTACTGACTTTCTTTTTATGGACACTCTTGAGGACACCACCAATCCATACCACTGTCCTCACTTATAGTGGTCCTGGTAATTCCTGGAATCCCTTGGTTTTAGTACATAGCCCCAGTCTGTATTTTTGTCTTCACATGGCCGCCTTTTCTGTACCTCTCTCTGTGTGTCCTTCAGTCTCATAAGGGTACCACACTTACCTCATATAATCTCATCTCCAGCCTTTTCCCTTAAGTCTATTTGTAAGGACCTGATTCCCATATAAGGTTGCAATCTAGGGTTCTGGATAAACATATATTTCTGTAAAGACAGAATTTAATTTCCCACAGGCTTAACATGACCTGAATACACACAAAAAATACTATGTTATTTAATGGGAGGACTTAATATTTTAAATACATTATTTTGTGATTGCTAAAAGGATGATGTTAAAAGATGTTAATAAGAGCTGGGCATGGTGGCACACACCTTTAATCCCAGCACTTGGGAGGCAGAGGTAGGTGAATCATCATGAGTTCGAGGCCACCTTGAGACTACATAGTAAATTCCAGGTCAGCTTGAGCTAGAGTGAGACCCTGCCTACAAAAAAAAAAAAAAAAAAACAATAAAACTTAAGTGGAGGACTGGAGAGATTGCTTAGTGGTTAAGGCATATGACAGCAAAGCCTAAAGACTCAGGTTCAATTCTCCAGGTCCCATGTAAGCCAGATGCACATGATGGTACATGCATCTAGAGTTCCTTTGCAGTGGCTGGAGACCCTAGCACACCCATTCTCACCCCCCCTTTCTCTGTCTCAAATAAACAAATAAAATAGATAAATAAAATGTTTTTTAAAAAACAAACTTAAGTGGAAGGCAGGAGAGATGGCTTGGTGGTTAAGACACTTCACTGCAAAGCCAAAGGACCAAGGTTCAATTCCCTAGTGCCCGCACAAAGCCGGATGCACAAGGTGGCACATGCATCTGGAATTCATTTGCATTGGCTAGAGGCCCTGTCATGCCCATTCTCTATCTCTTCCCCTCCCCCAATAAGTAAATACATTTTTTAAAAAATTTATTTATTTGAGAGCGACAGACACAGTGAGAAGGACAGATAGAGGGAGAGAGAGAATGGGCGCGCCAGGGCTTCCAGCCTCTGCAAACGAACTCCAGACGCGTGCGCCCCCTTGCGCATCTGGCTAACGTGGGACCTGGGGAACCGAGCCTCGAACCGGGGTCCTTAGACTTCATAGGCAAGTGCTTAACCGCTAAGCCATCTCTCCAGCCCAATAAATACATTTTTAAGTGAAGTGAAGATTGCCATGGTTTGAATGTGAAATGTTCCCAAGGCTTATATATATAAACAGGAGGTCCTTAGCTAGTGGCACAGTTTGGGAGGTTGTGGGACCTTTGGAACATGGGCCCTGGCTGGTGCAAGTGAGTTACTGGGAGCAGACCTTGGAGGATAATAGCCTGATCTTATTCTCTACTTCCTTCTTGCTGCTTCATGTTACCTTCCAGACGATGATGGACAGAAATCACCTGAAACTGCAGGCATTGTGTATCTAAATATATCCTCAGCAAAAGGTACACCTCTGGAGGTATCATCACACCTATTTAAAGCTATACTACAAAGCTATAGTAGCTAAAACAGCACGGTACTGGCATAACAACAGATATATAGATCAATGGAACAGAATTTAAGACTCAGGCCTTAGTTCAAGTAACTACAGCTACTTGATTTTTGACAAAGTACCCAACATCATACACTGGAGGAAAGACAGCACCTTCATCAAATGGCACTGGACAAATTGGATAAACACACATTGAAAAATGAAACTAGACCCATTCCTCTCACCATGTACAAATGCCAACTCCAAGTGGATTAAAGACCTCAATATAAGACCTGAAACCATCAAATGACTAGAAGAAAAAAATAGGGAGAACTCTCCACAACATAGGAGTAGCAAAAGTCTTCTTGAACAATACCCTAGTAGCCCAGGAAATTAAACTATCACTCAACTAGTGGGATCTCATAAAACTGAAAAGCTGTAGTACAAACAAACATACCATAAACAGAGCCAACAGACTACCACAGAATGGGAGAAAATCTTTGCCAGCTATTCCACTGACAGAGGCCTAACATTTAGAATCTATAAGGAACTCAAAACAATAAACAATTAAAAAAAAAAAACACCAAACAACCCACTCAAAAAGCAGGGCAGAGAACTGAACAGGGAATTCTCAAAGGAAGAAATACAAATGGCTAATGCCCACCTACGAAAATGTTCAACATCTTTAACCATCAGGGAAATACAAATTAAAACAACTATGAGATTCCACATTACTCCAGTCAGGATGTCAATCATTAAATCAAATGACAACAAATGTTGGCTAGGATTTGGGGAAAGAGAAACCCTCATTCACTGCTGGTGGGAGTGCAAACTTGTACAACCACCATGGAAATCAGTATGAAGACTCCTGAAAAGATGAAAATAGAGCTGCCAACTGACCCAGCTATTCCTCTACTGGCCATCTACCCTAAAGGCTCCACTCTTCACTTCAGAAATATTTGCTCAACCATGTTTATAGCTGCTCTATTCACAATAGCTAAGAACTGGAATCAACCCAGATGCTCATTGTTTGATGAATGGATAATGAAGATGATATATATAAAGTTAAATGTTGCCAGGCCTGGTGGCACTCGTCTTTAATCCTAGCACTCAGGAGGCAAAGGTAGGGGTGCCATGAGATCGAGGCCACCCTGAGAGGATTCTAGGTCTGTCTGGGCTACAGTGAGACCATACCTTGAAAAACCAAAAAAAAAAAAGTATTTCTAAAGACCCAACTTTCTGCCAACACGTGAGTTTGAGACCACCCTGAGAATACATAGTGAATTCCAGGTCAGCCTGGGCTAGAGTGAGACCCTACCTAAAAAAAAAAAAAAAAAAGAAGAAGAAGAAGAAGAAGAAGAAGAAGAGGAAGAGGAAGAGGAGAGGGAGAAGATAAAATTGAAACATAAAGGTACAGATAACTTGAATGTTCCAGAACTGAAAGAAAGCCACATCAAAACACTATTCATGGAGCTAATATGGGGCTGGATACATGGCTAGGTGGATAAAACACTTTCCAGGAAACTCTGACCATCTTAGCTGAGATCTGCAGACCCCATGTAAAAGCCAGAATCTGTGGCTAGCCTCTGTAATCCCATTGCATCTAAGGTGTGAAGGTAGACACAGACAGAATTACCTGGAAGCTCATAGAAGGAACAGTGAACAATGAGAGACCCTGCTTCAAAAGTTATTTTCTGACCTCCACATGCACACTGTGGCATGTGTAAGCTTTCACTCACAGACAAGAACACACACACACAAAAAAAATATTTTCTAATTTGCCTGGATTTATTTGAGAGAGTGTGTGAGAGAACAAGGCAGATAGAGACAGAATGAGCATGCAAGGGCTTTCAGCAGCTCCAAATGAGCTCCAGAAACATGTGTTACCTTTTGTATCTGGCTTACATGTACATCAAAAAAATGTACAGCCGGACGTGGTGGCGCACGCCTTTAATCCCAGCACTTGGGAGGCAGAGATAGGAGGATCGCCGTGAGTTCAAGGCCACCCTGAGACTACATAGTTAATTCCAGGTCAGCCTGGGCTAGAGTGAGACCCTACCTCGAAAAACCAAAAAAAAAAAACAAAAAAACAAAAAAAATGTACAAATTATATAATTTATATTATAATGCTATAGTGAATTTCAATATTATAAAAACTACAAATAAACTAACTAATTGGATATGGAGCTGTAAAACATATATCACCAAGTATGGTTTGCCTGGGGAAAACTATATCTTTTGTTTTGTTTTTAGTGCTATGGATAGAGTCCAGGGCCCTATACATGATAGGGTAAGAGGCAAGTACTATACAAATGAGACCAATCCAGGCCTGGTTATCTTAATAACTGTAGAAAAAGCCTTTGATAAAGCAAAATCATCTCAGAAAATTAGGAATTCAGCTGGGGCTGTAGCTTAGTTGGTAGTGCTTGCCTACCACACATGACACTCTAGGTTTGATCGCCACATTATATGAACCTAGGCATGGTGGTACGTGACTGCAGTGGTTTGAATGTGAGTGTGTGCCCCCCACAGACTCAGGGATCTTTGATTAAGGTTACACTACCTATGTCCAGCAGCTTGCTGGAGGTGTCAGTGGAGGCAGATCTTTGAATCCAGCCCCAAAGGGTGCTCAGAGCCAGTGTGAGCTCTGGCTATTTGTGCTTGCTGGTGTTGGTTTTTCCTCTTCCTGCTGTGGATGCTGGAGTGAGCCATCTTCTTCCACCTTGATGGAATTTCTCCTGGATTCTGAAATAAACCCTTTCCTACTATAAACTGCTTCTGGTCAGGTGTTTGTTCAGCCATGTGAAAGTAACTGCAGCAATGTCTATGATCCCAACACTTTGGGATGGAAAAGGAGGACCAGAAGTTCAAGGTCATCCTTGCCTACATAGTGGATTAGAGGCCAGTGTGGGCTTCATGAGACCCTATCACAAAATAATAATGGGGGTTGAGTGGGCGTGGTGGTACATGCCTTTAATTGAGAGGTAGAAGTAGGAGGATCACTGAGAGTTCGAGGCTACCCTGAGACTACAGAGTGAATTCCAGGTCAGCCTGGACTAGAGTGAGACCCTACCTTGAAAAACCAAAAAAAAAGGGGGGGCTGTTGGAGAGATGGCTTAGCAGCTGAGATGCTTGCCTGCAAAGCCTCAGGACCTAGAATTGAGTCTCCAGGTCCCAAGTAAGCCAGATGCCTGTGGTGGCACACGCATATGGTGTTCATTTGCAGTGCCTAAAGGCCCTGATGCACCTGTTCCCTCTCTTTCTATCTCTTTCATTCATTCTCTCTGTCTTTAATAAATAAAATTAAAAACTTAAAAATAATAATGGGGCTGGGTGTGGTGGCACACGCCTTTAATCCCAGCACTTGGGAGGCAGAGGTAGAAGGATCGCCATGAGTTTGAGGCCACCCTGAAACTCCATAGTGAATTCTAGGCCAGCCTGGGCTAGAGTGATACCCTACCTCAAAAAAACTAACTAACTAACTAACTAACTAAATAAATAAATAAATAAATAAATAATGGGAGCTGAAGAGATGGCTCAGCAGTTGAAAGCACTTGCAAAGCCTGCTGGCCCAAGTTCAACTCCCCAGCCACCTATGTAAAGTCAGGTGCAAAACTGGTGCATTCATTTATTTGCAGTAAAGAGACCTTGGCATGCTCTCCCTCTCTCTCTCTCTCTCTCTCTCTCTCTCTCTCTCTCTCTCTCTCTCTCACACACACACAGTTAATATATAAAGATTTTTTTTAAAAAATCAATAAGAGTGAAGAGGTTGAAGTCAGAGACAATATTTTTCCAACATCTATCTTTTAAAAATATTTATTTATTTATTAGAGAGAGAGAAAATCAGACAGAGAGAAAGAGAGAGAATGGAACATTATGGCTTTAGCCACTGCAAATGATTTCCAGACACATGTGCCACCTTGTACATCTGGCTTACATGGGTCCTTGGGACTTGAACCTGGTTCCTTAGGCTTCATAGACAAGTGCCTTTAACTGCTAAGCCATTGCTCCAGGCCTATCTATCTCTTTTAAAAATGTTAGTTATTTGCTCATGTGCACACGTGCATGTGTGTGTGTATGCCAGGGTCTTTTGCTGCAGCAAACAAGTATCTATATAGCTTTGCTTGGGTGGCAAGGGCATTGAACCCAGGAATCAAGCTTTACAAGCAAGTATCTATCTATCTATCTATCATCTATCTACCCATCTTTCTATCTGACAAAGTTTCTGTTCAGAATATACATATACATATATATATACATATACATATATATATATAAAACAGAATGATTACAAGCCAGGTGTAGTGGCACATGCCTTTAATTCCAGAACTCAGGAAGCTGAGATAGGAGAATCACCCTGAGTTCAAGGCCAGCATGGAGCTACAGAGTGAATTTCAGGTCGGCCTGAGCTACAGTGAAAATTTGCTTCAGGAAAAAGCAGAAAGAAAGGAAGAGAGAAAGAAAGAAAGAAAGAAAGAAAGAAAGAAAGAAAGAAGGAAGGAAGGAAGGAAGGAAGGAAGGAAGGAAGGAAGGAAGGAAGGAAGGAAGGAAAAGGGAGAGAAGGAGGGGTAAGGAAAAGAAAAGAGAAAATGAAAAGAAGGAATGATCACAAGGGTCTGGGGATGGCTCAATGGAATAGGCACTTGCCTCACAGGTGTGAGAACCTGAGTTCAGATCCCAGAACCAACATCAATCTTGATATGGTGTGATGGCCTGTAATCCCAGTACTCAGAACATAGAGACAGGGGCAAGCTAGCTAGCTAGACTAGCTGAATCACTGAGCTCTGGGACCAAGTGAGAGCCCCTGCCTCAATAAATAAATGGAGAGTGATCAAGGAAGAAACCAGTGAACCTCTGGCCTAGCCACTCACACACACATGCACACCCACCCACATGTGTGTCCACACACACACAAACATGCATACACACCCCATCCCACACACATACACATAAAAAAGTGATCATCAGGCTTGAATAAACATCACATAAAGTCACTGTCTAAATGGACATTATGCCTAAAAAAAAGGGCAGCATCATTGTTTTTAATTTTTACTTATATGTATGATGTGTGTGGGGTATGGGGGAGATATGCACATATGGATATCAGAGAACAACCTTGAGGTGTTTGTGTTCTCCTTTCATCTTCTTTTTGACATAGGATCTCTCATTTTGCCACTTCGCATGTGCCAGACTAACTGGCCCACATGCTTCTGGATTCTCCTGGCTCTGTTTCCCAATGCCATAGGTGCGTTGGGATCATAGAAGTACATCCAACTTTCTGTGGATGTGAGAGAATTGAACTTAGGCTGACAGGCTTACAAACAAGCACCTTTAACTGTTAAGCCAATCTTCCCAGACCAAACATCATTATTCATCAAGAAAATTAATTTAAAAACCACAGAATATCATCACATATCCACGAAGAAGTTTACAATTTAAAAGACTGAAAATCCTGACTATTGGAAAGTATGTGGAGCACACACATCCACTTTATATTCATGGGCCACATTTTCTTTATTCATTAATCTGTGAATGGACATGTAAATTGATTCCATGTGTCAGCTATTGTGACTAGTGCTATAGTCAATTTGGGATTGCAGATTGCCCTTTGACATACTGATCTGATTTCCTTCGGATATGTATTCATGTCTTAGTTATTTTCGTCATTGCTGTGCTCAAAATACATGACAGAAACAAATCAAGAGAGAAAAGATTTGTTTGGATCATGGTTTCAGAAGGCTCAGTCCATCATGGTGGGGAAGGCAGGACAGAGCAGCTCAGTTCAGATCATCGGCCAGGAAGCAAAGGAAAGGGGAATACTGGCAAGGGACTGGCTTTCTCTTGGGTCCCTTTTTGTTCCATACAGGCACCCAGCCCATGGATGGTGCCACCCACACTCAAAGATGATCTTAGCCTTCAGTTACTCCTCTCTGCAAATGCCTTCCCAGACACATCTAAAGGTGTGCCTCATCTTGTCCTAGGTGATTTCAAATCCATTCTAGTTGGCAATGAAAATTAGCCACCACAACCAAGACCTGGGATTTCTAGATTGCATGGTCATTCTTTACTTAGTGGTGTTTGTTTGTTTGAGGTAAAATCTTCCTGTGTGGCCCAGACAGGTCTCAAACTCATGATCCTCCTGCCTCAGCCTCCTGGGATAGGATTATAGACATGTATAGACCTTGCCTAGCTGTTTTCATTTTATTTTTATTTTTATTTATTTATTTGAGAGTGACAGAGAAAGAGGCAGAGAGAGAGAGAGAGAGAGAGAGAGAGACAATTGGCATGCCAGGGCCTCCAGCCACTGCAAACGAACTCCAGATGCATGTGCCCCCTTGTGCATCTGGCTAACGTGGGTCCTGGGGAATAGAGCCTCAGACCAGGGTCCTTAGGCTTCACAGGCAAGCGCTTAACTGCTAAACCATCTCTCCGGCCCTATTGTTGTTGTTTTGAGGAAACTCCATACTGTTTGCCTTGAAGGCTATATTATATTACATTCTCAACAACACTACACAAATTCCCTTTGCTCCGCATCTTCCCCAATGTTTGTTCTCTTTCTGTCTTTGTTGACAGCCATTCTAAACAGTGACCGAGAATTTTTTTTTTTTTTTGAGGTAGGGTCTCACTCTAGCCCAAGCTGACCTAGCATTCACTATATAGTCTCAGGGTGGTCTCAAACTCACAGTGATCCTCCTACATCTGCCTCCTTAGTGCTGAGATTAAAGGTATGCACCACCATGCCCAGCTAGCATTTTTCTTTCACCTATCTCTTAGCCACTTACATTTTGTTTGACTCAGCAATTCTACTTCCAGCGTATAGACAAGAGAAATGAGGATATACACCCAATGGAAAGCATATACAAGTATACTCATAGCTACTTTATTCATTAGAGTCAAAACTAAAGACAACTCAAATGTCCATCAATCAGAGAGCAGATAATTAATCTAATGGACTACAATATAATAATAAAAAAGAATGATGGCTATGGAGATGGTTCATGGTTGAGGGTGCTTGCTTGTGAGGCCTGACAGCTGGGTTTGATCACTTGGTGCCCTTTGATGCCAGATATACAGAGTGGCACATACATTTGAAGTCTGTTTTCAGAGATGGGAGGCCCTGACATACCCACTCTCTCTCTATTTTCATAAATAAATAAATTTGGGGGTGAGGTAGGGTCTCACTCTAGTCTAGGCTGACCTGAAATTCACTATGCTGTCTCATGGTGGCCTCAGAGTCACCACAATCCTTCTACCTCTGCCTCCCAAGTGCTGGGATTAAAGAATAAACTTTCAGGTATGGTAGTGCACGCCTCCCAGCACTTGGGAGGCAGACATAGGAGGATATCTGTGAGTTCAAGGCCATCCTGAGACTACATAGTGAATTCCAGGTCAACCTGGGCTAGAGCAAGACCTGTCCCTTAAAAAAACAAAATTAAAAATAATAATTGAAAACATTTCACATTTTCCCAATCAGATTGGCAAAGACTAAGTAGGCATTTAGAGCATCAAGGATGTAGAGGGCAGACCATTACTATATGTTCAAGGCCAGCCTGGTCTCCATATAGTATTTTTTAAAACTTTTTATTGACATCTTTCATACATACAAACAATATAACATGATAATAATCCTCTCTCACCACCCTTCCTTTTACCCTTTCCCTATTTCCCTTATACTGAATCCTTTATTCCTTCCAACTAGTTTTTCTTTTTCAGTTTGATTATGCAGGTCTTGTGTAGGTAGTATCAGCCACTGTGAGGTCATGAATACCAAGGCCACTTTGTGTCTGGAAGACAGTATTACAAAGCATTCCTCCCCTTTCTTTGACTTTTCCATTTTAATACAACCTCTTCCACAATGGTTCCTAAGCCTTGGAGAGGGTTTGATACAGATGCCTTACTTGGTACTGGACATACCATTGTCATTTATTCTCAGCACTTTGATGAGTTTTCAGTCTCCCTAGTGGTCACTGCCATCTGAAAAGAGAAGCTTCTCTAACCAAACATGAGAGTACCATTAATATGTGGACATAAACACAAGTATTTATAGGGCAGTCTGGTAGGCATAATGTATCTATTTATTCAGACAACAGTAGTTTTCTCCATATGGCTTATGACTACCTCAGCCATAGGCTTTTGATTAGGTTTTCAGCATCAGGCATGAATTCCCTCCCGTGCAACAGCCTCAAGTCCATAGGGCAATTAGTTTCCTATATAACAGACCTGCCACCATTGCACCAGTTAATACATTTGGCCTGGCTGTTGTGGGTCCTGGGGAATCAAATCTAGGTTCTTAGGTTTCACAGGCAAGTGCCTTAACTGCTAAGCTATTTCTTCAGTCCCTTTCCAGCATCTTGATAGACAACAAGGAAGGAGCTTCCAGCTCGGCTCCAACTTGATTTCTCAGTAACCTCCAGTCCAAACATGTGAAGTCTTCAGCAGTAGGGACATACCATCTAGTTCTGGTGAGCAACCAAGAGCCTTGAAAAAAGCCTGTAATATTTGGGAGGGAGCATCAGGGGTCTCCTTGACCAACAACTTTCTGAAAGGTATCTCCCCCGGCACTAAAATGTTCTGTACCTTTGGAGACATCATTATCCATCTCCACAGGGTACTTCTGCCCATACTCTCCCTTCTTTGAGTTATGTATTATTAGTTAGCAAAGAAGTAGGTTTTCAAATGGCTTATTCATAACATCTTTAGGTGTTTTGTTTGTTTGTTTGTTTTGGTTTTTCAAGTTAGGGTCTTGCTCTAGTCCAGGCTGACCTGGAACTGCATAGTCTCAGGGTGGCCTTGATCCTCCTACCTCTACCTCCTCAATGCTGGGATTAAAGGCCACTATGTACCACCATGACTGGGCCACCTTTAGTTTTGATTACCCATCCCCTCTGTCTTTATTAATCAAACCTTAGTTTCTTTTAAATTGGATGTCTTTTCCTAACAATTATCTAAAGTAGTGTTGCCCAAAATGTGGATAGCAGACTAAGAATGGGCATGAGATCAAAGTGCATGTGGTGATATTAGTAAAATATTGAGCTCAGGGCTGGAGAGATGGCACAGTGGTTAAATCACTTGCCTGTAAAGCCAAAGGACCTCGGTTCGATTCTCCATTACCCACATAAGCCAGATGTGCAAGGTGACATATGCATCTGAAGTTCATTTGCAGTGGCTGGAAGCTCTGGCATAAGCCTATTCTCTCTCTCTCTCTCTCTCTCTTTCTCTCTCTCTCTCTCACACACACAAACACACACATACCGCCTCTTTCCTTCTCTCAAATAAATAAATATAAATAAAAATAAAATAAAAATACTGATCTCAGCCAGGCCATAATATCCACCCATAGCTCCAGCTACTGGGCAGGCTGGGGTGGGAGGGAGAATCACTTGACAAGCTCATGAGTAAGAGGATAATAGAGAAAGACTGAATTGCAAAAGGAGAGGAGGAAGAAAAGAGGAGAATGAGAGGAGAGAGAACGAAGCCTTCTTGAACCTACCAAAATTTTGGAACCCTTCCTTCAGATGGCAATACCATTAAAACAACCCTTTAGTTTTTTCTTACTCTCTGGCCATTGTGGTGGTTGACTTTGGTTGGGGGATCTCCAGTCCGTGAGGAGATGGTGACTGTAAAGAAGACCAAAAAAAAAAAGTCTCTGGAGTTGATCAACTCCAGGCTCCAGCTTGTGTTGAAAAGTAGAAAGTGCATGTGGGGAGCAAGCTGACTCTGAGGGTGACCAGGCAGGGCAAGGTGAACTGGGTCATCCTCACCAGTTTTGAGGAAACCTGAAAGAGAACACTATGCATGCTGTATTGGCCAAAAATGGTGTCTCTCACCAAAAGTAGGAATGATATTGAATTGGGAGGGAAATACCAGAGTACACACACTGAGCATGGCTGTCTCAGGTGAGTCTCATATTACTAGAAGCATGCCAGACAAACAAAAACCTTCTTTTTAAATTTTAAATTTAATTTATTTATCTGAGAGAGAGAGAGAGAGAGAGAGAGAGAGAGAGAGAAACAGTGAGAGAAAATGGGCCAAGGCCTCTAGCCACTGCAAACAAACTCCAGACTCATGCATCATCTTGTGCATCTGACCTGGTCCTGGGTGATCGCGCCCAGGTACTTTGGCTTTGCAGGCAAGCACCTTAACTGTTAAGTCATCTCTCTAGCTCACAAAACAAAACAAAACAAAAACAAAAACAAACGCACTTCTTTTTCTTTTCCTGTTAAGGACGGAGCCCAGAGGCTGAGGCGTGCTAAGTGCTCTATTGCCGAGCTGCCCCTCCCGCGCACTTTCTTCTTTCTTTGAGAAGAGTCATCTGGCTGCATCCCATTCTCATTCAGGCTGGGATTTGATCTGTTTTGGCTTGTGGTTTGCCCTCACCATGGGAGTCAGTTGGGCTGGTAAAGTAATACAAATGGTATCCCCATTTACTCCACCCCCAATAGAAGCTGGGAGCACATCTAAGAAGGGCAATCAATTGCCACCTTGCAGGCAAACATGAACCCCGTTCAGCCTCAAGGGCTGGAGCTATTGGAAAACACTGTCTCCTGGGCAGCTGCTTTGGCTACTGTCCCCAATTAACTTAGCAGAGACTCAAAAATAGAAGGCAGCCTCTGTTCTGTTATATAATAAACAGTTCTCTATTTGAAATGACAATATTTACTTTTCCTATAGAGAACTCCTCAGCCTCCTCAGCAGTGGGTAAACAGCAGAAATGCCTAAAATGGAAACTTGAGAGAGCAGTTTAGCTAGTACAGTTCACTCCCACTTTCTACCGAGCCAATTCATGAGAAGACCTCCTTCAGGTCACCCTTTCATTTGATCTAGTTCTTTGGGGCCAGAGTCACAGGATTTTGCTATCACTATGGATATATCTACTGTTTCTCTTGATGAGTCTTGAAACACACAAGACAGGTGTGAGGTAGTGAGTTCTAGAGTCAAGTGAACAAAAAAGAATGTTTTCCAAGAAATTCTAAGATTGGCAGGTATAGCCGGGCATGATGGTGTAGACCTGTAATCTTGGCACTGGCCAGATTGAACAGGAAGACTGTGAGTTGCAGCCAGCCTGGGCTACATGGCAAGATCTTGTCTCAAGAACAATTTAATAAACAAACAAGCCAACAACTAAATACAGAATTAAGAGATAGAGGTGTATCTCAATGATAGAATGCCTGCCTAGCATTTGAGAGACCCTGGGTTCAATTCTCAGTAACCTGAACACACACAGACACAAACACACACACACAATTGACAAGTTCAGCTTGTGACTTCTTAGCCTTTCCACCAATCAAGACTATTGTGCCTATGTTTCCATTATCATTTTGAAATGTTCTTTAAAGGAAAACAGAGAATAGAATTATAATTACTGAATTCTTCTGGTATTTAATCTCCCTTTTATAAGCAAAACCTACGGCTTATAGAGTCCTTTACATAGCAAATCCTTTATATAACACCACCACTGAAATATCCTTTATAAACTTTTATAAATAACAAAGGGCCATGATTTTCAGTGTAGACAACATCTAACTTCCTCATAAATCCTATTTTCCACTCCTTTTGTCATGTTGTGACTCTACATTTCTTGCAGATCTAGAGGGGAGAAGGGGTCCAATTGAGTTACACTGTTTACAGGGCTTGCGCACAATGAAAAGATGTTTAAAAACGCTTCTGGCTTTTATGCTGATGTTTAGGAAGGAATACACTGCATTGTTTCTTGGACAATGAGATTTGTTTGATTATTGTGACTGGTGCCTGCTTTTTGTGACTGTTCTCCCATGTGGCTCCGGGTCTGTTGTCACTCCCATTAGCTCATCCAACAGAAGCAAACTTTTATTTGTTTTTGTTTCTTTTTTTAATTTGTGCTGTGGCATTGAGAATCTATCCTGGTGTCTAAATACAGACTTAGGCAAGTGGTCCACCACACAGCTCCTGTACCTTCGACCCCAGAACAATTATTTAAAGAGGACAGTGATTTCCTGATGAACCATTAGCTACTAGCATTTTCAATCCTACAAAATTCACCAGAAATCTAGTCTCTCCTCCACTAAAAATATAATCATAACGCTTTCCCTCAAAATGATACCAAAAAGGAGTAAATTCCACTATGTAAAAATTGAGGAATTTAGCCTGGTGTGGTGGTACACGCCTTTAATCCCAGCACTCGGGAGGCAGAGGTAGGAGGATCACTGAGGGTTGGAGGCCACCCTGAGACTACATAGTTAATTCCAGATCAGCCTGGACCAGAGTAATACACTACCTAAAAATAAATAAATGAAGAATTTAAACTTTATTTCCCTTAAGAGATACTTTTATTATGCTTCTACTTTAGTCAGTGATTTTTTTTTTTCCTCTGAGTATTGCTCACCAACCAGCTGCAGCAAAATTATTTGGAGTGCTTGCTCAAGCATAGAGTCCAGGATCCCTTTTTAAACCTAAGGGGTGGCAACTGAATGGGAAGGGTCCACCAAACCGCATTTAAAAGTGCCTCGGATTATTTGTTCACTAGTTTGTGAAGGACTGCCCTGAAAAGCAATCACACCCTTAATTTTGTACAATTGTAAATATGTTTCTCCTTAATAAGGCAAAGAAAGAATTGTAAGCATTGAAAAATAGAGCAAATCTTGTCATAGAATATGCATTCTATTGCAACCATGTTTATGAACACTTAAGAGCTTCTCTGTGGGACAGTTAAGCTGTAATAATTACCTCATGGTTCTGTAATCTCTCTGGCTCCTCCCACTTGACATTTGCACCAAGACTACAGCTTATTTCCTGGCAGGGTTGAAGAACTAGGTGGGCTGATTGTCACTGTTTCTCCCCCTGGTAGTTTTAAAACATTTACGAAATTTCTCAGAAATCTTTTTTTTTTTTAATTTCTAAACAAATCTTGACCCTAAGTTACAGAAGTTAGAGGAAAAAATATTATATAAAGGACTCACTAAAACCAAATTATTTTTGTTTGTCTACTTGTTTAGTGCTGGGGGACCAAATCCAGGGCCATGTGCATGCTAGACAAAATCCAGGTTAATTTAAACACTTGTTTCTTTATGGGAAAATGGTTTTTAAGTAAATAGACCTCTGGATGCATAGTTCAGTGGTAGAGCACCTACCTAACACTCGAGGGGTTCTGGGTTGGATTCTCAGGACAACAACAAATGAATGAATAGATTAGGAAAGTTCTGGGATTCACTGTCCTTGCCCCTAAGTTATATCACTATGGGGAAAACATTCAAGCTCTCTGCCACATTTTAAAATTTTTATTCATTTATTTTTAATATTTTTATTTTTATTTATTTATTTATTTTAGAGGAAGAGAGAGAGAATGGGCACACCAGGGCCTCCAGCCACTGCAAACGAACTCCAGACGTGTGCACCACTGTGCATCTGGCTAATGTGAGTCCTGGGGTATCGAACTGCGTCCTTTAGCTTTGCAGGCAAACATCTTAACTGCTAAGCCATCCCTCCAGCCCTTGTTTATTTATTTTTAATAAACAGGTTTTACTCTTATTTTGGCATGTTTTTGTTTTGAGTTTTTTTTTTGGGGGGGGAGGGGACTTGGTCTCACAATTTACCTCAGGCTGGCCTTGAACTCACTATATAGCTGAAGATGACCTTAAACTTCTTATCCTCCTGCCTCTACCTCCTGAGTGCTAAGGTTACAGGGATGTGCCACCATGTCTGGTTTCATATGGCACTGGGGGTTGAACTTGCATTCTAGGCAAGTGACTCTACCAACTGAGCTCCATTCCCAGCCCTTGGCCTCAAACTCTCGCTCCTCCTACCTCAGCCTCCCAAGCAGTGCTGGAGTTATCAACATGTGCTCCCATGCTCAGTTCCTCCACATTTCTGTACTAGGTACGTCAGCCTTTGCAATAGGTACAGTACTTCCCAAAGATCTCAGCAGATGGATGAGCTCAGGCTTGTAAACTGTTCAAGGTTCTTCAGTAAGGAATTCTGTAAGAAGTGGAAATTGTTACTCTTCCTTTTACAGGCATTTAATGAGATGTCAATCTGGCGCTGGTTCTGTTGCTTGAAATATACCACTCCTTGTTTTCTCAGACTTCCTTGAGAGACATGATTTTCTATTAGATTATTCTGAGCTTAGGGGAAATAATTTTACAATTTAATAACAGTAAATAAATAAAACAAATAGGCTGGAGGGATGGCTTAGAGGGTAAGGTGCTTGCCTGCAAAGTCAAAAAACCCAGGTTCGATTCCCCAGGACCCAAGTAAGCCAGATGCATAGGTGGCGCATGTGTCTGGAGTTCATTTGCAGTGGCTGGAGGCCCTAGCATGCTCATTCTCTCTCTCTCTCTCTCTCTCTCTCAAATAAATAAAAACTTTTAAAAAATAAAACAAATAACATTAGCTCTCTACAAACACACATGTACACATGCCGATTCACACACGTGTGCGTGCGTGCACACACACACACACACACACACACACACTGCAACTACAGTATGCATCTTTGTCTTCACTTTCTATTGACTACATTGATTGAACTGGCTAAAACATTTGGGTCATCAAAGCCTCAAGTGCTTTGGGTTTGCTAAAGTATCACCAAGTCCACTAGCTCATTAGCAGTAAACCCTAATGTAAGGGGAGTGATTAGAAATAAATTATTTACTTGATGTCATTCTTGGTGAAATCATCCTGCCCATCTATAGTTTCAGTTGCTATTATGCACAAAGTCCTTTTTTAAAATTTTGCTCATTCAACTGTAAGGGTATTTTAGACTCAAAATAGACACAAAACAAACCCAAATATCTATGTACATGTTATAATCATTAAAATGTTTACAAATGAAGACTTCGTCATTGGCCCAGGAGGATGTCTGAAGACTGTTTCAGTGTTTTCAATTGCAGAGTGGAAGAAGGCATTTAAAAATATCATTGACTCTATTTATTTGAAGTTAATTACCCTACATTATTGCCTTCCTTTTAAAGTTTATTTTATAAGCAAAAAGGTACTATTTATTAAAAGAAGGAAAAGCCTGAAAAACATCTGGAATCTGGTATACAGTGATAAACAGTTAAAATAAATGAATGGACAGAGAAAAATAGATGAGGAATTCATCCAGTGGTGTCCAAGGCTGCACAGTCTGGACGGTAGGCTTGTGTGGAGAAAAAAAAAAAACAACAAAACTTCTGAAACAAAGTAAATATCAAATCCCTATTGAGAAGTTCCTTGCAGGGTTACATGAAAGAAAAGTATTTTTATCCATCTTTACAGTAACTGCAAAGAGATCTGGGGATAGTTCAAATGTTTGGGTTTGGTTGACTTCACTTCTTGAACAAATTTGAGGATTAAACACTCACAAATGTTCCTAATATTTTCTGAACAAGGACGTGGGATGTTAGCACTTTTGTTCGGGGCTGGGTGCACCATCATGCCATCTGTTGGTTATCCTTAACTTGAAGCTTTACAGAAGAATCGGTACATTCTGACGTGAGAGTTTCTTGACCACATGGTAAAAATAAAATGTGAAATTTTGGTAACTGGCATGAAAAATTTTAGTAGTGCTCAGGAAGTTTTCAGAAACTAGAGCTTACACATAACATGGAGGTTTTAATGTTCTGAAAGTTCAGTAAATCATGTAGCAGTGTACAGAAGTGAAGGCTGAATTGCCCACTCCAAGGGGTAACCCTATAGCCCACATGTCTTGCATCTACGGATACAGATGGACACATATACTTCTTTTCTCCTGGGAAGTGGGCTTCTAAAAATCTATCACTCGGAACAGACAGTTTTATGATTGCATAAAAAGAAGAGGAAAGATGACAGAGTCACTATAAAAGTGAAAGGCCTTTTTCAGTATTAATAGCTGAAAACATTATGGCTTAAACGAAGACATGAAACAAAAATCAGCTGAAAATTGCAACTTAAAAAAAAAAAAAAACCTTGTGCAGAGGGTCTCAAGCATATGGACACCCACCCAGTTAGCAAGGAGGGCAAAGGGAGCCCCAGACTTTAGCTTATTAAAGATGACCTTTCCCCTCTCTAAAATTTCAAAGCTGACGTTTCAAGTGCTGAGCAGCCTGTGTGCCATATGTAACATGACCTCAGCTCCACTCTGCCTGAGCACTGATGGCATCACTAATGAGAGGTGAAAGGTCCTTTTCTTGCAGCTTTTTCAGAAAGCCACCAACTCTTGCCTGTGAAGTAAGACTCTTCCCTTCCCAACCCCCTCTTGGATTTCAAGAGGATTTCTTATAATACACAGCCTCCACACACTTTTATTACCAGCTGATTTGCTTATGGTCAGAGCCAAAAGGCAGGATGTAAAGTCACACGCAGAAGAAAATATTTATTTTGACTCAGAAGGCAAAGGGATTAAAAGAACATTGTATTAACCTTGCCTTTCATCTAGGTTTTAAAGGGAAATTCTTCAGAGGTATCCATTGAAGTTCTATTTTTTTTTTTTAAATAAAGACTATCAAAGACTCTTAGGAGGCCAGGTGTGTGTTTATCTGAAGGGAGAGAGAGAGAAAGAGAGAGAGAGAGAAAGGGAAGAAGCTGGGCGAGGAGAAGACAGCGCTGACAAAGCTGCTTCAGAGACTAGGAAAAGATGTGTGTGCTGGGATCTGTTATAGGCATTTCTAGTCTCCAGACTCCCCGCCTCCCCCATCTCCTCCCCTTTCCTGCTGCTTGGAAACAAAATAGCTTTTTTCTCCAAGCAGGTTGTTATCATATTCATGGCACGGTCAATTTCCGTTTGCCAAGAAAATATTTAGTCTGATCAAAGAAATTAGAAAATCGGATGACTAGAAACAGACGTCCCCACCAGAGCAGGGGTCTTCAACGTGAAGAGTCAGGCGGATGGCAGCCCACCCAGTCACTCTCCAGCCCGAGGGGGGGGGGGATCGCCAGGCCACCTGAATTCTGCTACAGGGACTCTCCAGAAAATTCAAATGGAGTCTGCAACTTGACAAGCCCTGGTGGAGGAGTGAGTTGTAAGAAGATGATCTGTTCTACATCTATGCCCCAATCCAGGAGGACCTTGACATCCAATAACACAAGGAAGACCTTTCAAGACGGATCAGTGAGTCTGGCATCCTTCTGTTTTGTCTGGTTCAGGATGCTTGCGGGGAAGACAAGAACACACCATCCGCCGTAGATGACAGAGAAGTATGGACTTTTGGAATGAAGGAATAGCAAATTCTCGCGAATTAATATGGGCTTTTTAAAAAAAGTGTTCATTTCGATGGAGGATGCTTGAGAGATGTCCCTTAGACAGTTCTGGTCTCGGCGAGAGTGCCCCGCCCAAACGGGGCTTGTAGATTAAGAGGTATTTCATCCCTTCGTTCCCGGATCAGGAGCAGCCGAACTAGGTGAGACCATTTCCTGGAAAAGTGCTTCTTCGAGAAGGATGGGCAGGAGTCACCGTTCCCCGCCGCAGGTCCTCCACACAGACAAGTCAACTTCACTAGGAAAAGGGGTCTGGATTTCTTCGCTAGCCTCCAGCAAGTCGCTGCACGTCATTGGCCCACGAAGTTTCTGGAGGGACCACGCGAGGGTGGGCCGTGCCAGGAGGAAGATGGAAGAGGGGGAGGAAGAACTAGAAAAGTCCAGGTGCTCTTCCAGGGGACTCAGGTCCGGGGCTGCGCGGCGCGAGCAGAGACCCTGCGCAGCCGGGGTTCTCGGGGTGGTGGGGAGGCGATCCCCCTCACTCCGGGCGTGCGATCCGCCCGCTGGCTGTTCCCCGTTGAGTTTTGGGCGGCTGCAGGCCCCAGGCTCCTTTGCCAGGAAGACAGCGCCCTCTGTGTCCTCGAGGCGCGTCGGCCAGCGGCCCGCACTCTCCCTGCTCTGCTGACCCAGCGCCTCCTCCGCGTCCCCGCCTTTCCAGGCCCGGGTTCCCCTCTTCTCTCCAGCCCGACGTCCTGCGGCGCCACTGACCCTCTGCCCGAGAGTCGCGGCTCTGGAGAGCGCTGGGGTCTGGGGTCCCGGTCCGCTGGCGACAGCGCGCGACCCCCCGGGACTGCACAACTGGGAGGAGCTGGCCGCGCGTGGCGTTGGCGCCCTGGAGCGGTCGCGCGCCTCCACGATCGAATCCCCCGCGGCGGGGTGGCCACGAGACCCGGCTCCACGCGGCTCTGGGCGCTGCGGGCCGGGCTTGGAGAGACCTCGAGCGAGCACGCGGGGCGCGCGCAGGGCGGGCCGAGCGGACTCTCCCGGCGCGCACAGGAAGGGTGGGAGTGATGGGGGGTGGGGGGGGGAAACTCGAGTAGCGAGGTTAGGGGAAGGGATGGAATCTTCCTGTGTGCCTTCGTCCAAATCCTAAGCGCGTCCCTGCTGATCTCTACCAGCTTCCTGGCATGCTTACCCGGCTAGCTTCCCGGAGAACCTAGCCAAGCACTGACGCGGTGTTGGAAACCTCGTGGCCAGGTCCAAGCCTAGGCGGGTGGAGGAAAGGCACGTGTGAATACGCTCACCCTTCTAGCACCCTCGCTCAGTCCCCCCACCCCCCCCGCTGCTCAGAAGGCTTGGAGGTACGGACAAATGCTGCGGGGGGGGGGGCATCGCTGGTGTTCAGTCCAGCTTTGCCCATGACAATTTTGGATCTCTAGAACCCCAATCATGTGTTCTTGTGGGTACGGAAAAAAAATACGTTACCCACGTCGTGGATATGCATCCACAAAGGAACAGGCCTCAAGCGCTCCCTCTCCCAGGAGCTTCTCAGCGCCCGGGGAGCCACAGGGGGAGTTCGCCTGGAGGTGACCTCTGTGCAGAACCCCGGCGGCTCCCGGCAATGAACTAATTGAGTCACAAACCACTGGCCAGTTCCTTACAAAGCGATCCATCTCCGCAGCTCAGCGCCCAATTTGTCCACAGCGCTTTCTTCTGCAGCTCAAAGCATTATCCTGGTTTTTTTTTTTTTTTTTTAAGTATCGTGGCACAGACGTGGCAATTATCTTGGGCTCAGATTACGCTAAGTGGCTTTAGACTGAGAAATGGAAGAATTCAAATGCTGAGAATGTGTTGATCGCCTCAGGCCGAGGGGCCTGATCTTGGGGTAGGGGAGGGGTGCAAGAAGCCGGCGGGAGGGGGGGAAAGTCCAGCAGACGAGTCGGCCCTTTGCATGTAGAGGTTAAAGTCTCCCAGGGATGGACCCTCGGAGCTCTGGGGAGAAGGGCTCACGTGCTGATGTGACCAGGCCAAGCTTCTGGTCTGAGTGGGTTTTGGGTTAGGAACAGGTTGGGAGCTTCAGGCCAGGGCTGGGGTGAAGAATGGAAGAGGTCAGGGGTCAGAAAGGGGATGGGGGAGAATCCAGTCTCTTCTGGGCGTCTACACTAAGATTGGGGAGGAAAGAGGATCAGCAGTTGAGGAACCGGGAGCAGCAGTCATTCCGAGAGAAAAAGGCAGGCCTGGCCGGGCTGCTGCTGCCAGGGTGAGAATTCTCTAGAACCGGAAAAGCCCAGCGACTGCCAGGCCTCCCCGCCGCATCAGCAAGGGCTGGAGTGGGGGAATGGTCTAAAAGTCTTCATTTCGGTCCACCAAGGTGAACCAGACCGGGACGGAGTGGGTGAAAAAGAAAAGAAGTAGCGAGAAGCATTCGTGTGCCTTTTGCCCCGTGTTCGTATGTCTGCTTGGCCCTGCGGGCTGGGACAGCCACACTGTGCGCGTCTTTCTCCTCCTGTTCAAACCAGCCCTCACATCTTGAAGTAATCAGCAGTCGAGAAGGGACTCGTCCCCCTGGCATCTCAGGTTAAAGAAGGAGGTCCAGGAAAATGTGGTAGAGCCATTACAAGAAACCCGAGCTGCAGTCATCAGGGACTCCAATTGCCATCGCATTAGGATTGATTAGAGACCAGCAGTACCGTAATGACCCGGAAAGAGGGGCAGCCGGGGATTATTAATATCAGAATGTGTGGGGTGGGGGGGGAGAGCAAACTGGGAAGGGAGACGTTTTAAGTTACTAGGATTTATACATAAGTGCAGGCTTACCTGAGGAAACCGGATAGTCAGTGAATCACGCAAACAATAAATCTAATTGCATCTAAAATTTCACGAAGTGAATTTTTTTAAGAAAAAAGAGGGAGTAAAAACCATAGTGAAAGGTAGGCTAACATCTTAGTTTTTATAAACATGTAGATTTATAAACTGATGGTAAGGATTCAAGTGAAGAGATGGGGGGCACGGGGTATCTGCTTTCCTCCTCACTGAAACTCTACAGAAAGATTTTAGACTCCAACGACTGTGATTTTTCTCTTTTAGGAGTGCATTGAAGTTTCTCTCTAGGGCTCCCCAGCTCTGAGAAAACAACGTGTACATTTGATTTGCAGTCTGCAGAGGAGTAATAAACCCAGACTTAATTGAAGCAATGATACCTGGATGTTGGTTTTTGTTCCCCCTTTCTTTTGTTTTGTTTGAGATAGGAATGATCAGGGGGATCCCAAAGAGATGCGGAGAAGAGAGTGGTTTGTCTCCCTCCTTGGACTGTGAGCCAAAACAAATCAGCCCCTGATGGTCTGGGCTGAAATGCAGCTCACTGGATAATTAACTCCATCTTTCCAGTCCACCCTAACTGTTTATTTAGTGTCACCCTGCATTACCATCACTGGCACTTTCCTCTGAACAGGGGAAGCTGCAGGCTTTCACCTCCCAAAAGGAAATTCTTCTTAGCTTAGACAGATGTGGTATTCAGGATGTACATTAGTTGAGAGAGGGGAAAAATTGATTGGAAATTCAATGGAAGACAAGCATTCTCCGAGTTTTCATTTTGAAACTCACTCCCCCAAGTACAACTGAAAGAGAAGGGGTCCACTGTGTCTTAAATTCTTAATAACTGGTTATTGAAACACCTTGCTCCTGAAAGGTGCTTGCCATCTGATGTGGAGTGGAATCTTCTGGCTCAAACTTGACCAGAGGTGTCTCTGGGCAGGCCTACTCAGAGGGCAGCTGGAGAAAGAGTAATAAGCAAGGAGAGAAAAAGCTGGAAGGAGGGTGGGTGGGTGGAGGGAAGGGGGGAGTAAGGAGGGGAAGGGGAGAGAGAAAGAGAGAGGAGAAAGGGAAGAGGAGGCGGAGAAGCAAAGAAAGAGAGTAAGAAACAAGTTCAGGTACATCCGGAACAAACCCATTTTCTCTTTGAGTTGGGAAACAGAGACTGAGACGGAGACGGGCACGGAGTGAGGGAGTTGGAGAGCGAGCATCACACCTCCCACCACGTGCCCTTTCTCCTTGTGCGTTTTGTGTGTCCCCAGGGAGCTAGAAGAAGGAAGCTCGGATGGGTGGGGAGCAGAGGTGTGGGTGAGGGTTTGGAGGTGTTGTATTTTAGCTCTCCCTCTGGGTTTCTCCAGACCGTGTGGAGATGGCATTTTCGGGAGCAGGCAGGATTCCTTTCCCGGCTCTGGCACTGGCTATGTGTGTCCGGGGTTTGGGAGGGGCAGCGGTCAGTCGGCCTTGGGTCCTCCCGGCACTTTCGCACCAAGGAACCAGGAGCCTCACTGCGCCGGCTTCCCGCTTCCACGAGAAAACTACCCCCCTTTCCATACATAAATACATTAGGGCTACAGACAAATCCTCATTGTTCAGAAATAAGCCGAGGAGGCCGGCAGCTCCCCTCCGCCAGGCCGAGAGGCTGGGAGGTGGGGAGGGAGGGAGGCGGGGGCCCGCGCGGATCCGGTGTCGCGTTGCAGATTCCCACTAAAGATAACGAAACGTGATCTATTTTTCAGAACAGCAAGTGGATGGGAAAGAACCTTGACAACACAAAACTCATTTACTAATGGACTGGTTTTGAGTTTCTCTTCTCCGGGTCTACAAATCGCCCTCGTCGAGCCCCGGGCCTATCCGGACTTCGCGGGCAGCGGCGTCCCGCTGAAGACAGGTGGGCGGCAGCCCCGGCGCCCCGCGAGCCGACTTTCCCAAGGGCCCTGGGCACCTGGGATTTCTGACTAGGCACAGGAAAAAAAAGATGAAGGCGGTCACTTCAGCTCGGATCTGGGATTCTCCACACTGCCCCAGAGAGGAGACACTCATTTATTGAAGAAACGCCTAGCAGTGCCCTTGCCTTCCGAGAGTCTGTAGGTAGGATAGGGCGCCCAAAGTCCTAGGTGGTAAAGGAATTCCAAGAAAGTGGGTTGGGTACACCAAGGCATCTCGCTCCGAGCCAGAAGAAACACACACAAATAGATCCCAGCTACAGGATTTTGAACCAAGGCCTTGTCTGCCCAGCGGAGAAGCCCTAGCAGATACTGTGCTTTCTCCGGGGGGAGGGAGGCTTTCGACCGGCGGGTTCAGGTGCACCTGGCCTTTACCTGGCCAGCCAAGCAAGGCCCACAGGGCGGTAGGGCGACGCTGGGCGCAGCTGGCCAGGCTTGCAGCGAGCGGCCCGTTCCCTTTAAATCCCTGCCGAGTCTCTGTTTTTCATGCTATTTGCATTGACAGCAAAGGTTTTATGTTACAGAACAACTCAAACCTTTCTGCGCGCGATTTAAAATGGATCATTTGGTTTATGTGGTTTGTAAATTCATGTCATTTTACCTCTTTTAGTGGTTTTCAGTGAAAGGTTCCATTTTGGGAAACCGTATATATCCGAGCCAATAATTATCATTTAAAACAATTGGTTCCCTTAACCAAGAGATCGAAATAGCAGGTAGGCTCCTTGGTACGAGACGCATAACACTTTTTCTTTCTAGTTAGGCGATCTACTGGGTTAAATGCAGAGCAGTGAAAGGCTGGCAGATTCCCCACCTCTGAGAAGAGCCTCTCATTTACCTCAGCGGCTATCACAGCACCCACACAGTCATCTTCTGGGCTGTTGTCGTTTCTAGGGTGTCCCGCTTCCTTTTGATGAGAGGTGAAAAGAAGGGAGCAGTGGGGGGGGGGATCCTGGAGAAAGACGAAAAAGGTGGTAGTAATGGCATCTAACTGCCATTCCGTGTTCTCTTCTGTAAATTTATACCTGCTTTTATTTGTTCTAGCTGTGCCCTGTTTTCCTACACAGAACTGCTCATTACAGAGCACACCCCACACTCAACATACCCATATGTCTTATGTAAGGAACGGGGGGGGGGGCATACGTTATAGACCCTCCTGCCCGGGTTTGAATTGTGCACCCTTGCTCCAGACTTTAGGGTACTGATTTTCAGAGCCCACTTAAGCTCCCGATCCGGTCCTCACACAGCTGCCATGTCAATAGTGACTGTTCCAAGCAGAGACATTCCTCCTGGCAGGACACTGCAGTTCTTTAAGACTTCATCTGAACCGTCATGAGCACTAAAATAAGACAGTGAGGGAAAATTACCAGACACATGGCCTCAAGCTCTGCAGTGCCAGGCTTCCAGTTTAGAAAGTAAGTCATTGGGCATACCACGAGCCAGGAGCTCTTTTGAAATAATACACACCCATTAAATGCATTTTAAGAAATAAGCCTAAATGTAATGAAGTCTTAGCATCTGCTCCCAGGGTTTAATTGCACGGGATATACAGAGTTCCATGGAGGCAGAAAGCATTGTGTGGGAGCTCAGCAAGAAGAGGCTTCCTGTCTTCTGGGAATCTCCCCAGAGGCAACCTTGAGGTGGGACCCTTGATGAGTTTGAAATGTACTTTGCAGGGTGCACCGGGCTGCGTGCATGATTTTAAAATCCTATAAATAATGCAAGGGGAAACCCTTCTTCCACTCAGATTTCCAAACGCAGAAAGTCTTGTGATGCACACCTCTTTGGCCAACGGAATAAAAAAAAAAATGTTGTAAGTTTAAAGTGCCCAGGGTTTCTTCTTCACCATTTTCTAAGAGGGCACGCTGGAATCAAAAGCATTTTAGAAGTGCACTTAAAATTCGGTTTTGAACTTATCTAATCAGAGATAAGTATAGTCATAAAGTCACTCTCCTTCCACCTTTTGGCTTTCCTTATCTCCACACATTGTTCTTATCTCTTGCCAGTCTCAGCTACTGACAATAGATTATCTTTGTTTAGCGGAGGCTAATTGTTTTCTAAATCTTTTTAATAATTGCTTCGGAACAAGGTGTGCAAATGAGGCTTAAGATAATTGCAGCTTTGTTTGTGCAGTTTTACAAGCATTCTTCACACATAAACAAAATAGCAGATGATAGGGCTTAAATTGCAGGACACCTCCCATTCTCTGGCAGCAAAAACAGGCCAGCACTGCAACACACACGCACACGCACGCACGCACACACTTTATTTAATCTGTTCGGAGCCGCTGTGGTTCCAGCTTTGAGGGCAGTGTCCCTCTTGGAGCAGGACAAGGATTATATTACAACCCCGACGGTTATTGGAGCCCGGCACAGTTTTATTTAATTTACACCCCATCCAGAGCCTTTCTCACGACGTTTCCAAAGCATTTTTTGCTAAAGGGGAGTAAAGGGTGGTTTTTTTTTTGTTTGTTTTGTTTTGTTTGGCAATCCTCCGTAGCGAAGGTCGCATTGGAAAACGCAACCATGCAGATGGGGAAACTGAGTCCAAAAGCCCATCAACCACTGGAGGGTTAAAATGCCAAATCACAACCGAAGCTTCCGACTCTACCACTGTCCCGGAGCAACTTTTCTCCTGACCCCACTTTGCGTGAACCTTTTGAGGAGGGGAACGCTGCTCGGATCAGAGTAGTAACACTCCGTAGAAGATGTTGGGGGCTAAGAAGACAAGAAGGGCTTGTCTCCTGGAGCTGAAGCTGGACCCTCCCTGAAGAAGTCACTCTCCCAGTGCCTGCAGCCCCGAGTCCTAGTATGCTTTTGGATTATTTATCGTGTTCCATAAGCTATTCATCAATTCATTACTTATTCATTCCAACATTAAGGTAATTAAATATGAGCTCACAGAGAAAGGGTAAGACTGCAAAAGGACAGGGACAGGAGGGGAATTAGAACGTTTGCAGTCCATGATTTGTGCAGAAACGCGCGCGGCTTTCCTTCGGTGACACCGAAGAGGGCGACGCGTTGCAAGGTCCTGACTCCCTCGCCACCCCTCCCGTACTCCGCTTCCCTGCCCCCCCACCCCACTCCGCTTCCCACCTCTTCCCCCTCCTCCCACCACTCCCTACCCCCAGCTCGCCAGCTTCGCCCTCCCCACGCGGGGCAGCTGGGCGGCGCGGCTGTGTCGCTGGGGCCGGGCGGCCCGCGGGCTGGCCAGCTTGGGATAGGCGCCGCGCGCAGCCAATCAGCGCGCCTGGGACGCTGCGCGCTTTAAGGCCTCGGCGAGGGAGAACAGAAACCAAGTTCCCCGGCAACGAGCAGCATCCACCCGGCGGCGGGCCCGAGCCGGCGAGGCCCGGGAGACTGCGAAGTGCTCCGGCCGCTCCGGATCTAGCGCTTCCCTACTTCGCCTGGTTCTTCGCTTCTGTGGCCACCCACTGCCAAGTTCGGACTTGCCTTTTTTTTTTTTTTTGTGCCTCCGCCCTGCCTCGGGAGGGGGTGAGGAGCAGCCGCGCCCCCCCTCCCTCCCTTCCTTCCTCCCTTCTAGCGGCGGCGACAGCGGCGGGGCGCCCCCCGGCTTTTTCCGCCCTGCGTGCGCCGGGGCTGCGCGCCCGGGCAGGCGCCAGCCAGCCATGTCCATGTTGCCGTCGTTTGGTTTTACGCAGGAGCAAGTGGCGTGCGTGTGCGAGGTTCTGCAGCAGGGAGGGAACCTGGAACGCCTGGGAAGGTTCTTGTGGTCTCTGCCAGCCTGCGACCACCTGCACAAGAACGAGAGCGTGCTCAAGGCCAAGGCGGTGGTGGCTTTCCACCGGGGCAACTTCCGCGAGCTCTACAAGATCCTGGAGAGTCACCAGTTCTCGCCGCACAACCACCCGAAACTGCAGCAGCTCTGGCTGAAAGCGCACTACGTGGAAGCCGAGAAGCTCCGCGGCCGACCCCTGGGCGCCGTGGGCAAGTATCGCGTGCGCCGAAAATTCCCGCTGCCCCGCACCATCTGGGACGGCGAGGAGACCAGCTACTGCTTCAAGGAGAAGTCTCGGGGCGTGCTGCGGGAATGGTACGCGCACAACCCCTACCCGTCGCCGAGGGAGAAGCGGGAACTGGCCGAGGCCACCGGCCTCACCACCACCCAGGTCAGCAACTGGTTTAAGAACCGGAGGCAAAGAGACCGGGCCGCCGAGGCCAAGGAAAGGTACGCGGGCGGCGTGCTGTGCCTAAGCTCGGGCGGGCGATCCCCGGGAAAGTCTCCTTCCTCACCCTCCCGTCCCTCTCCACCCCGCCACCCCGAACCGGTCCACATCCTCGGGGCGGCGCCCCGGGCCTCCGAGACACAGCAGCGAAAGTTCATGAACTCTGAGGTTGCCTGCCTTCCGGGCATGGGGCCTCGTTTGCCTGGAGCTACCGCGCGCGTGGGTTATTTTTTCCCCCTTGGGGTGTGAGTGTTGGGAAAGATTGGCCCTAGGTTTATTTTTTATTTTTATTTTTTTCATTCCTTCCTCGGCTGCCTGCGGCAAGAAAGGATGGGGAGTGCAGAGGGAATTTTTAGATCCACAGGAGAGAAGGGGAGCTTTGACTTGAAACGCAAAGGCAGAGGAGGGTCTCGAACCTCCGTGCTTTAGCTCCGGGTGGAAGCTGGGGCGGGGGGTGGCTGAGACATCCGCTCGCGCCCGGCCGCTCGCTCACTGTCTCCGGGTAGTCTTGGGATGAGAGTTGTCCAGCTTCATTCAGTGCTGGCTGGACAAAGAGAGGAATCTTGTCAAGAAATATACCCGAAAGAGAACTTGGGGTGTGTGTGTGCGGGGGGGAGGGAGTCGCTGATGCTTTTCCTAGCCGACTCCCCAAGCCGGGAAAGGATAGCTCCTCGCCGCGCTCCCGCGCGCCTGGCCGGAAGGCTGCAGCCCCGGGGCCGAAGACCGGGTTTCCCATCGCGGGTTTCTCTGGTTCCCGGAGCTCGGAAGCAATTAAAAGAAAGAAAAAGCAAACGGTCTACGCCTCGGGCTCCGCGAGCTCCCTCGGCGGGAGTCCTGGGTTCGCAGTAGTTTCTAATCGCGATTCGAGCCGCGCCGGGCGGGCACAGAGCACTCACTCCTCGGAGCCGGGGAGCTCCGGGGGAAACCAGGGCGCAGGGCCGGGCGACGCTTTGTGAGCTCGCTGGGAGCCTGGGGTCCGAAGATCACGCTTCCTCGGGTCCCTTCTAGGGTGCAAAACCCCAGAACGTGCCAGAGCTGCTCTGAAATGGGCTCGTTGGGAAAGGCTGTGCGGGGAAAGAGAAGGGGACGGGCGGGCGCGGGGAGAACCGCGAGCACACGAAAGGCAGAAGCGGTGACACCCCGAAGTTGATGGGGACCCGGTGCGGGGACTGACACCCCGGCGTGTGGTGGTGCGGGCGAGGGGCGGCGAAGCTTTCCCTGTTGGGAAAACGTGGTTTGCAGTGAATGCTGGTGGGCGGCCCGAGTGCAGGCTTGGAGGGGCAGAGGAAGGAGACAAACCCAGAACCGGGAATTTGCACGGCGGTTCCAGTTTAGCCTTTACTTGACAAAACCGCCTGTCCCACAGGCCCGGACGGTGGCCCGGTCCCTGATGAAATCGGAGAGACTGGCTGAGCTCCCTGTGTTTACTCAGGTCACTGGGCCGCTCTGGGCACCACTTCCCACGACCTGCCCGAAGTCTCCATAACCACAGTCTCCGGACAAGGGCAGAGAAACCCGTGGTCTAATTGTTTCCTCACATGGCAGCGGCCAGTTGACGCGGGTCACCCCAAACATTTGTGCATCGGGCAGCTTGTCCCTTGATCATATCTTTAGCACCAACAGCCATTTGCTGGAAGGCTTTCAAACAGTTACTTGGAAATTTGTTCAAATTGATAGGTGTTTAAACGTAGATGCTTGAACAAAATTGAAAACATGTTTTATTGCTTATTTCAAACAAGCACGGGCCCGTCTGCTTTTCTGAAACCTGGAAAAGGCCCTCGGACTGGGCAGCAAGCTCTCTCCACAGCTCCTCAGGTCTCCCCGGCCTCTTCACCTCCCCCATGACCCTTGAGCATGGGTGGGAGGGCAGAACGCCTCCATTTGGGTCGGCGACAGATTGCTCAATGGCCCTTTCCTCCTTCCAGCTCTCCTCCCTTCACCTCACACTTTTTTTTTTTTAACCATATGGTGTTGTCCTCTGTTTCTTAGGGAGAACACTGAAAACAATAACTCCTCCTCCAACAAGCAGAATCAACTCTCTCCTCTGGAAGGGGGCAAGCCGCTCATGTCCAGCTCAGAAGAGGAATTCTCACCTCCCCAAAGTCCAGACCAGAACTCGGTCCTTCTGCTGCAGGGCAATATGGGCCACACCAGGAGCTCAAACTATTCTCTCCCTGGCCTAGCGGCCTCACAGCCCAGCCACGGCCTGCAGGCTCATCCGCACCAGCTCCAGGACTCTCTGCTCGGCCCCCTCACCTCCAGTCTGGTGGACTTGGGTTCCTAAGTGGGGAGGGGATTGGGGCCTTGAAGAGATGGCTGGAGCAGCAACCAACCGCACCAACTAGGGGCACTTGTAAATAGAAATCAGGAACAATTTTTTTTTTTGCATATTGTTTCTGGGGTTCTTGCGCATAAAGGAATGATGGGCTTTCACAGTTATCTTAAAAAAAATCAAACCCAACAGCGACCTCAATTTCGAGCATAGTCTCCCTGCTCTCTTCGACCCTGTCCAAGGTTGCATTTTCCTCCCACAAAGGAGAACAGGGGGGAAAAAAATAAGAACCCAAACAAAAACACCCAGTCACCGTTCTGGATACCTGCTTCAGACTTTCTTCCTCCTCTTCTTCTTCTTCTCCTTCTCCTTCTCCTCCTCCTTCTTCTTCTTCTTTTTTTTTTCTTTTAAGTGAGTGGGAATTACAGATCAACTGGATTTTAATTGTTTCCTTTTAATTTATTTACGGGCAAGTAGTTTTGGGAAGAGGAAAAGGAAATGAAGAGAGAGCGAGAGAGCTATCCAATGAGTTATCAAAGCAGTAGAAGCCTCCAACCTGGGAAAAGCTGGGTGCATTCTTAAGAAGAATAGGAAAAATATGATCACACCTTTTTGATGGGAAAAATTAAGTTTACATTTTTCATATTTAGTGTTAAATAATTTTATGTAGATTGAAATAAAAGAACAGTATTCGTGGGAAAAACAAGTGCCTAAATGTCTTAATGCTCCCTATGTGAGGCCGTTAGAAATAGAAGGGACATTAGTAATACAACTATTTTTGTCAAATTTAGTGGGGTTTTTTTGGTTGTTGTTTGTTTTCTTGTTTTTTTTTTTTTTAATGACAAACGCTAAAAGTGTATCAATGTGAAAAAAAAAATCACGTTCCTGAATGCCATGATTTCTGATGCCCTCAGAGCTCTCCTATCCGCAGGTTACCCTTGCTAAGGGGTTCACCTGCCCCTAGTTCCTACTTGCAGAAGGAGGCCAACCAATCTGGCCACCTGATATTTGTTACTAAAACGGCATGTGTTTTCAAGGTTTCTTTTCTATTGTACCTAAAGCAGTCTAAATTAAAACGTCGTAGAACACCAGGAGTATGGTTCTGTTTCTGAGAAGTGAGTTGTGCATGGCTGCCATGGGGGTCCCATTTAAAAACAAGCTGTCTTGCTTTCTTACTTCATGGCGCGTTTACGAATTGCAGGGTACTTTAAAGCCTATCACTGGGGAGAAAAAGAAACTAAGAGAAGTCACTAGGTTAATAACATGGCAGAAAAAGGAAATTTAGCTTTAGGTATTTATTTTTTTATGATTTAGATATTGCAGTTTTGTTTACCGCTAGCTCTTCTCTCCAGGATTCACATGTTAACTCAGCTCTTTTGTGTTGACAATTTATAAGACTGTGAAAGTAAACGTAATTTATCTGCTTAAAAAAAAGGGAACTTGAACAAGGATTTAAACATTATGAATTAATCTGTACAAATAGAAAGCAGGCCAGTGGACAGGAGCTCTTGTGCAGTGCTGCCGGATAATGCCCAGAGAAATCCCAGTAATCATGTAGGCTCCATGTTACTTTTGCCTGGGGCAAAATGATGTATCTTCTGTATTTAGCTTTTAAAATTAGTGAAACTAATGGCATTATTTATTAAAATTCTACTCAGGATAACAGGATTGGCTGGCTTGTGCTTTGTAAAATATTGTTCCCCAGGGAGAGTCTATTTTCTGACATGACGGTTTCATAATTTTGATTTTTTTCCCCATCTACAAGTGTCAACTTTAATATAATCTCTTTTTTTCTTTTCCGGTTGTTCTCATACTGATCTATAGGAGAATGAAGTGTGTGGAGAAAACCACGGCCTTATTTCTTGAGTTTTCTTTTAACTGCCCATTTGTTTTGAGTTCAAGGGAGAAATGGTCACTGTACTTTTCACTGTAGTCACTGTTAACTTAGGAAGTCATTTCCCCCCTTCATGATGGACAGATGTGCACAGCTGCTCAGAGCCCATCATTTGGGTCTGGAGCTCAGGGTCCCAATCCCGCTTGTTAGTGTTTTGGATCATTAAGTCGGTGTTTATTTAAGTCACTAGGGTGTTTATTCTCCACGTCTTGGGCCACAGAGAAATGCCACCCTCTGCAGGAGGGGCTCTCCCAGGGAATCTCCACACATTCTTCCCATTCACTGCCCAAAACAAACACCCTGCACAAAGATAGCTTGCAGTGACCCTGAGAGGCTTCAAAAGAGGCCGCGGAAATCTCTCTGGAAAATAAGGAAGGACCAATTACTTTAATTTCTTACATGCCCTGGCTTCCTACTCCAAAGACTACCCCCCACTCTTGGCATAATTTTAGACTCGGAAGGTCTGTCTCCCAGGGCATGCAGGCCCACTTCCTGCTTGCTGAGTTAGTTGATCGAATCTTGGAAATGTCTGTGGATCTGGGGAGCAGCAGAAAGGGCTGGTCCTGTAAAATCCTCCCCCCTCCCCGTGATTACTGCTTGTAAACTCGCTAAAAGGACAATTTTCTGTCACAGCCATAAACTCTTTGTAAAGCCCCTGGCACTGGATGTAGAGTGCGCACATTCCAGATGTGTTTAATAAGAAATTGCACAATCTGCCTCTCCCCACCGTCCTGGGTTCAGTCTGGCTAACAGAGGGATAGGCAGGAGGAGGCGAGAAAGCTGGATATGGCTCCGGGTTTTCTTGGAAATCATTTTAGAGAGATCATTAGTGTGTGTGTGTGTGGTGGGGGGAGACTAACCATTTTTTTCCCTCGAGGAAATCTTCTAGAACCAGCTGTTGAGGGACGTTCAATTTACCTTCTCAGCCTCAATTTTTAACCCAACCCAAGCCACTTTTCCTTTCTGCACTCCAGATCTCTAGTGATAGCCAAAAGTCATGAACAAGGGTTTATAAATAAAGTGGTTTTAGGAGGAAACCTTACAGCATTTTGCCAAGAAAGATGAAAAAGCATGCTCAGACCACTTTTTTTTTTCCTTCTTTTTTTTTTTTTAAGTCTCACTCAAATTGCTGGGTCCCTGCAGCCTGGCTCACCTAAGACCTTTTGGCTTACAACAAAGCTTCCTAAATTCTCCAAGGCCAAGGGGTTTGGCCCACTGTTCTCAAGATTTTGGCTTAGCGGGTAGGGACTCTAGAACCGGGTAAGCGGTGGTGAAGGCCCAGCACCAGGTGTGGAACCTAATTCTCTGGACTAGGATGGTTTTGTCCCCGAGGCAGTGGGACGGCGCTGGAGAGCGAGCTGCGAGTCTGCAGAGCGTGGATCCCTGGTGGAGCACCTGGCACGAGACGCGCGCGCACGGTCGTGCCCACGCCCCGCGGGCGCTGCGGGAGGCCAGGGGCTGCACCTGCTACCTTCGCCTGGAGGTGTCGCGGCCGCGGCTACTTCGGTTGCAGAGAACTGGGGCAGCTTCTTTCTCTCGTTCTGGCCATTCTGCCTGGCATCGCTTTTCGCTCCTTGTGTGTCAAAGGAGAATCACGTCTATCTCAACAGCCAGCCGGATCGTAGTGCAGCTCCAGGCGCAGGGTCTGGTGGCCCTCAGAGACCCCGAGTGAGTGCAGAACATTCCACACCGGCCTTTAGGGAGAAGGTCGTGGCCTGAGCCTAGCGGGGGGGAACCGCTGCTGACCGTGCTGGGGGTGGGAGTAACTCTCCAAAACTCAAGTCTAAGTCGCCCTCTGAAGTTCCAAGCCAGGCACCTGAGCGGCCAGAGACTCGCCACTGCGGGGGTGGCATCGGACACCCCAGCTGTCAGCGCAGCGGATCTTCAACTCCCCGATAAGGCACTTCAGGCCTGGTGGCCAGGAGACCTCGACTCTGCTGCTGATTTTCCCGCCGCCTTTTCCGCTTGACACTGTGACACTGTCCTTTTTTTTTTTTTTTCTTTTCTTTTTTAATTTTGCTTCCAAGGACTTTGGCTTTGGGACCTAAACTGGCGGAGGAGTGCCACGAAGGGAAGAGTCCGTATCTGAGCTTGTCGCCGATAAACGGAGAGGGAAGAAGGGCAGTCTCCTTGAGGACAGAACTGGAGCTCCATTTCCTTGTGCGGTCAGGTCCCTCCCCTCCCCCCTGCCCCGCCTGAGACCCAGGGAGAAGGCACCCGCGCCCAGCCACGTAGCGGTCTTTGGGTCTTGCCAGTCAGCGCGGCACTACGGGGGTGGGTGGCATTGACATGCGCAGGTGGGTAAGGATTGCGAGTGGTCGCTGATGGCTTTCTTGACACCATCACTCTGTCCCCCCACCCCCAGCTTTCCAAGACAACTCAAAGCCATTGGAGCTAGTGTGTGTGACCACCTCACCTCAAGGGTCATTCCACCGAGGGACCAACTGGGGCCCAGATCCATAGGCTGCAGGCAGGTGGAGACTTCTGAGCCCCTCAGAGTCACAGAGGCACCTTCTGAGTGAACCCAGAAACCTCACCCGGATGCCTCTAAATGGGTTAGGTTAAGAGATGGTGGAGCCAGCTAGGAGCAAAAACAATCAAAATTATGGACAAAGTTGGCTTTTCTTTTATTCAGAAGAAACTTGGCCTTGGAAAGGCCTCATTTTCTCTCGCATTTTAAACTCAGTACACACACACACACACACAACTTGGTTCTAGTTGATGAAACTGGAAACCTGTTCTCCTACTGAGGATGACGATCAGGGCTTTAGACGCTGTGGTCCTTTCAGACAGCGAGAAACAACACTGCAGTAGCATTTAAAAACAAAGAGAGGGAGACTGCTTGAGGCGCGGGGAAGCCCATCTGTTCTTCAATCTAAGCTCCAACTTCTCCGTTTAACTTGTTAATGGACGGCAGAGATAGGGTTCGCCTCCCAGCACAGAACAATTGCACACTGCTTGGCTACCTGGAACCCCCTCCCAACTTTTGGAGAAAGTATTCACTGTTCTTTACCATAATGCTATCGTATTCTTTACTGCGAGCAAAAAGAAAAACACAAGCCGCGTGTGGTGGCGCAGGCCTTTAACCACAGCACTTGGGAGCCTTAGGTAATAGTATCGCTTTGTGTTCTAGGCCAGCCTGAGACTACAATAGTGAATTCCAGATTAGCCTGGACTAGAGAGAGAGAGACCCTACCTTGAACCCCTTTCCCTCCCCCCCAAAGCTGGAAAAAACTAAAAGCAACAACAGCAAAACAAATCAAAAGCCAACATTCTTACCTTGGAGAAGAGAAAATGGTTACTGTACCTTTGTAGTTAAAATATTGTTGAATGAAGACTGAATACTCTTTCTTCTTCATGTCATTAGTGGTTGCCATTAGAAGATATGAAAGTAAGTAGGCAGATTCTGGACCTCTACTTTCTATAACAAGGCATGGAAATGTGTAGCAGCTATCTTCATCTTGTTCCCTTTCTGTCCCTTCTTCCAAAATGAAAAGTGTTTTGTGGGACTGCTGCAGGTAGAACAAAATTGAAACTCATGGATCAACAGGAAAATTCACTTTAATAAATTATATAATTTACTTTAATTTGGGATTTAAGATGGATTATTACTTTTAAAATGTCATGACTTACTCATAATTGAAAGAATTTTGGTGGGGAGAGGTGAGGAATTAGTGGTGGTTCAGGACTTGAACTGATCTGTATGTGGATTTTTTTTTTTTTTTTTTTTTGAGGTAGGGTTTCACTGTAGCTCAGGCTGACCTGGAATTCACTAGGTAGTCTCAGGGTGGCCTCGAACTCATGGTGATTCACCTATGGCTGCCTTCCAAGTGCTGGAATTAAAGGTGTGTGCCACCACGCCTCGCTTATATGTAGAATCTTAAAAATAGTCCTAGACTACAGCATTTTTTTTTTACTTACTGACACAGGACATTAAGTGTCTTGAGGTTTTTAAAGAATAGAACACACAGAGCAAGTTAGAATCCTCCACAGAAAGTCTTCAGAGTCCAGGCAACAAGCCTGTAAAATCAACTTTCTAAGTGTTTTGTTGTTGCTGTTGATATTAAGTATTTTCACAAACCCAGCTACTTCCCTCGCTCTTCCATTTTGCCTCCAGGCCAGGCTTTAGCTGCTTTGCTAAAAGGTCTTATTTGAGTTGCCAGCTATCTCAGTGGTTTAAATACCAGGAAAAGACAATGGGATAGTGACCCCCCCCTCCAATCTAAGAACAAAACAAAACAATCTAGCAATCCCAACCCACATAACTGTGACATCGTTGGCAGGCCCTCACACAAATATTATATTAAACTGTAAACATCTGTATGTGGTAACATTCCTCTTAGCTTTTGCTGATTTTGTGTGTGTGAGGGGGTAGTGGTGAGGGCTGGTGTGGTTGGTAGAGGGGAGCAGAAGTTTACAGTGCACATTTTGAGGGTGAGATGACATAGTCTGCAATAGTTTGCAAAAGTTAAATGTACTCTAAGACAAGAGGATAGTACAAGGAAGACAGAGTTAGCTCAGAATTTATTTAGAATGCCTTAAAGATGAAAGTAGGTAACAAGCTTTAAAAAAAAAATCAAGATAAACAGAAGGTCAACATGGCTTAGTATCTATGAAGTGAAAAAGAACATTTGAACAATTGAACCTTTGTCTATCTCCAGATATTTTTTTATGCATTGCTGATGCTATATAAACATAACATGCTTCCTCTTAAAGTTAAGTTCTTGATTTTAATTGAAGAATAATATTGCCCAGGGGTCTACCTCTAAGTACAAATAGCTAATCTAAGAAAATCAGTACTGGGAATCTGGAACCAATGGCTATTTTCAAAATAAACAGACAAAATCTTCATAAAGAAGGCCGCGAGGATTATTTTACATGCCGATTTCTCACCAAGAAAATGCTGTGGAAGAATTAAAAAGCAGAATGATGATATCTGGCCCTTTACCATAGTTCTGTTGGAAAATAGTCATCCTGGTTATTCAATATTAATGTACCTTAGAAATAATACTTAGATGCATTTTCTTTTTCCCTTCCAGAGGAAAGAGGAAAGAGGTGCAGGCAAAGAAAAGGCAGAACAACACAGAAAGTGGTATAATTTTTAAAATTTTTGTTATTACCATTTTTAATAAGTAGCAGCTAATAGTATCCAGAAAAGTTAAGACCACAAGAAGGCTGGCTGTTCTGCATTAGCTCAACGAAGGCAAAAATTAAATTAGACTGAAAATAAATGGGGAGATGTTTGAGCTGGTTTGGATTTTCTCATACAGAACTCAGCACGGATGCTCAAGGTGATCGAGGGCTGAGGACAGAATGGGGGAGGAGGAAGTCCATTCACAGAAATTTCCTGTTGGCATAGAGGTTTGCCTTTAACGACAAGCAAACACCCAGGCAGAAAGGAGATGGTGGAATCTTCCCTGGTGTAGGTCTCATGCCTGTGGCCTGTGACTTCTTCCAAAAGGTAGAAGAACCAAGATGACAAGGAGATACCTCATCCTGCCATGAGTTCCAAATCTCTCGAGATGGGAACACTGGAAGCTAAGACATTGTCAAGTGGAGTTGGTGGAGTGGATATTAGGTGTTCCCTCAAACGCCCCTTCTGTCATTAGCTATGAATGTAAGGTGAATTTTCCCAAATGTTTTTTTTTTCTTTTCATTTTGTTTGCTTGTTCTCCTTGTGTGTGGGGAGGGACAAGAAAGAGTTAATTTGTTTTCTGATAGGTTTCACACGGTAGGCAGGTCTACAAAAAACAAGAGGAAACCGAGAACAGCCCTATGATTAATTCTACCTGTTTTTCCCATGAGCGATCACCTGCTCCAGGGGTCATGAATAGCAGGTAGCTCTCCCTCTTCTGGGCTCTGAGAGCTTCGTTTGTTTGGTGACAGCTGAGTGACAAGGCCTGAAATCCGAGCCCGTGGCCCGGCCTGATGTGGGGATAAAAACCCTGGATGTTCCCTCAAACATTTCAGGAAATGAAAGTTGTAACGCGATCCCTCCTGCGCCCACATCTCCCCCAGCAAACACAAAAGCTCAAAGGAGGCTTCTCGGATTGAATTCGGCCTGGAGTTGATGGAGGGAAAGCGGAGCCCGGAACGGGCTGGCTTTGGGGGGTTGGTGGGGGGGGGGTGGGAAAAGGTTTGGGGCCTCGGCTGGAGCCGGGAAAGCCTGGAGAGGGTGCTTCCCTGTGGGCCACCACACAGCGCGGGACACTGGCTACCGCAGCCCTGGGTGCATCCCTTTCTAGGTGGGATGGGCGACCCAGGGCCGCCGACCCCCTCTACTGGGGCCATGGACCACTTGGTCTCCAAGTCCCCGACGGGGCCACGGCGCAGGCCCAGGCCCAGGCCTAACCTTTGTGATACCCCTTTGCCTGGGCGAAGGTTTGAAGGTTTGGGGGGCCTCAGGCCAATGCCTGGGCCGACACGATCGTCCCCACCTGGCCACGCAGACCGCTGCAGCCGGTGCAGCCCGGACCCTGGATGCTGAGCCCGGGAGGCCGGGACGCGCGGGCCTCACTCAGCGCCCTCCCGCTCGGCCAAACCCCGTCCGTCAGCAGCTTCCGTCGGCCTCCACGGCCGTCCGCACCCGCGCTGGATGCTGCCAGCCCCTGGCTGGGGGTGGGGGGTAATGGGAGAAGCTAAGCCTAGAAGTTGATGCTCCGACCCCCACGCCGTCCTCCCGGGTGGCTCCAGCCGCCTGTCAATCACCGCGCCCAGTGCAGGCTCGGGCTAGGTGGGAGGAAGTTGAGCCAGGGCCCCTCCAGGCCAGCTGCAACTGGTTTGTTTTCTTACAAAATTTTCTTTTCCTTTTTTTTTTTTTTTAAATTTCCCCCTTGTGCTCAGAAATCTTTCCCAGACAAGTATTATGAGCCCTCATCTCTCCTCAGCCTTCACGGTGCTCTCCTCCCCTCCCTCCTCCTCCCTTCCCGCTTTAAACATGGAAACACAGGGAACCAACCTGGGAAGGAGAAGAGCATGTTATTCGAGACTCATCTCTTGAACACACAGGGAACTTGTGCGACTTTGGGAAAATTACCTAACTTCCCTGAGCCTTGGTTTCCTCATTAGGAAAATAAGAATTATGGTACACAGCAGGGAAGCTTAAAATGGGATGAAGTGTTGAATGCAAAGTGCTTAGCACAATAGACATATAATGAATAGTAGATATGATAATAACATCCGTGAAGCCTTCTTAGATTGCCACAAAGCCACCTGGGAAAATTCTCGTGATTCTAGAGCACGGAGGACAGACAATAGCCATTCCTGCTTTGTTTAGACCAATGAAAGAAGTACATTATTTTATAGGGACTAAGGTTTGATTAGCTTTTGAGGGTCAAAGCTGAAATATTTTTCTTTTTAAAAGATTATTAATGTGAGTGTGGAGACGGGCACACACGTGGCACACGTATGTGCTACTTTGCATTGGACTTTAGTATAGGGGAATAGAGCCCACCCAGCTCACAAGCTTTGCAAGCAAGTGCCTTTATCCTCTGAGTCATCTCCCCAACCCCAAAATTTATTTCTTGGAGCTCTGTAAGTAAGTGTAGAATTTACGTGTTTAAGTAACCTAATTCTGTAATGATATTCATAAGTTTGGATTTTGCTTTTTCTATTCTTCATGATTTGAAGTCTTATGTAGATACTATCACACATGGTTGAATTCTGTCAATTAAAAAATAGTAAAACCCCCTTCAATGTACCTGAGAATGTCAACTTACTTCAATGGGAGCTAAGGCTTTCAGCTGAGTAGAGATTTAAGGCCCTGCCTAAATGTGTCGACATACATGTAGAATAAGAAACTGCTTTGAAGATTTAATGCCTTGCGGATGTTAACACAGTGCTGGATATAATGGCGCCTGATAAATATTTTTTGAGTAAATGAATGGGCTGCTGAAATGATGAAAAGTCTTTAGATAGAATACAATTCCCAGAGTTGGAATTTTACAAGACTCTCCTGGGTACATTTCTTCTCTGGTGACACACTCTAATGATCACGAGGGATGAATCGCTCATTTTGATGTATCACACATCTCTGATTTCAAGGACTTTTCTTGTTCAGGTATTGGAGAGCAAGAGAGAGGAGGCAGGGACAGAGACTGACTCTTGGTATATGCATGTATACATGTAGTAGACAAAGTTCAAGATGAACCTCATGCACTGTGATCTCTTCATGCTTATTTCATTGTTATTACTAAGAGAAACATTTTGTATTCAGTTTTGTAACATTACATGTTTGTTTTGTTCTGTTTTTTGAGGTAGGGTCTCCCTCTGGCTCAGGCTGACCTGGAATTTTTTTTTTTAAATTTTTTTTCCCATTATTTATTTATTTATTTGAGAGCGACAGACACAGGGAGAAAGACAGATAGAGGGAGAGAGATAGAATGGGCGCGCCAGGGCTTCCAGCCACTGCAAACGAACTCCAGACGCGTGCGCCCCCTTGTGCATCTGGCTAACATGGGACCTGGGGAACCGAGCCTTGAACTGGGGTTCTTAGGCTTCACAGGCAAGCACTTAACCGCTAAGCCATCTCTCCAGCCCTGACCTGGAATTTATTATGTAGTCTCAGGGTGGCCTCAAACTTCTGGTGATCCTCCTACCTCTGCCTCCCAAGTGTTGGGATTAAAGGTGTGTGCCACGATGCCCAGCTTTTTTTTTTGGGGGGGGGGTAACATTACATTTTTGCCCAGTGTCTTCATTTTCTTCAAAAGTATCATGGTCCAGTAAAACTGAAAATGTTTTAATTCAAAGGCTAGCAAAAATGATCGATTTACAGTCAATTACCACATATACTCAAGCATTAAATACTTTTTGTTTGTTTATTCTATTGCACTTATAAATTTCCTGAGGTACAGATAGAGAAAGCAGATGATTAGAAATGTGTCACAAAATCTTGTCATGTACATATATTCTGTCTTATGCCTACATAATTTCACTTACCCATACACTTGCAAATTTTGGTCAAATACATGTTCCAATATCACTTTATTTGTAAGGATTTGGATGTAAGCACTACATAGAAATGGGTAGAAGATAAAAGTGACATTCAGACCCATCACTTTTAAGAATCACTTATATCAGGAAAACGTTTGTTAGGAGCTTAATTATTTGCATATTGGGGAATAAGTTGCACAGGGCCGGGGCCAGGAGTTCTCAGAATTATGCTTTTCTGCCACTGCTTTTAACATGACTGGAATAAAGAAATATGTAGTGCTTTTTCTTTCTAAATTGTTCCAGTATCCACATGTTTAGAAACACAAAAATATGCCCATGTGCTTACTGAAAAAAAAAATAAGAAGAAATAAGAGAGAACATTTTATGCTGAGGAATAAGTTAATTTAAATTAGATTAAACTTTGCAGAGGGCGCTTCAAGGAGGTTTGGGTAGGTTCCAAGCCTTAGCATATCATTCAAGAAATGAAAGGCCTCAGGGCATTCCAAAAGGCATGTCCGCTCTAAATCAGATTCAGTTCATTTCAAATACAAAAATATATGACTGAACTTGAAGGCTGGGTAAAGCGGGGAGTTTTATTTCTACTCTGCAGATGCATGGATGTGAAATAAAGTGAGTGTGGCAATCTAGGCCCCCCGTTTTTAAAAAATATCCCTACTGGATTTATATTTAACTGCTGAGGCAGTAGTTCCTGTTCAATCACTTGGTGCTATGAAACCGGAGGACTTACTTGACCATGTACAGGGAAGTACAGTGTCTCTCTTCCTATTGGAATCTAGTTACAGCTCAAATGAAACGGCTCTGATGGAGGGCTCCGAAGATAGCATATTTCTTGCATGACATTTTATTATTTTAATTATAAGTCAATTTCAGATAGCCAATGGGTGCTTCAATCGCTGAATATTTTTTTCTCCTTCTGATTAAGGCCAAAAATGATATATAAATAGGCCAATTTCATACCAAATGCAAAATTTCAATATTAGTTAGCTGAACAAAAAACAGGAATGAAGCAAGGTCCAGGTTTTATTTTTTTCAAATTAAAGTTTTCATCACTGTATGGTAGTAAATTTACTGTAAAAACAGGCAAGTGAGAAATATTATGATCTGTGACCACCTCCTCCACCTTTTTATTAGTAGATCATGAATGGCTGCAAGACAATAAAGACTGATTAAAGTAACACTTTCAAGTAGATAAAATATAGTAGAATGAAAGTTCCTTTTTTTGTGAAGATATAAATATAATTCAGAGACAAAATTCAGGATTGGTTGTCATCTTCCACTATGCTCCTTCGGAACAGCACAGTGATTAAGAAAGGTATTTTCCTGGCTGGTGCTCTCAGCCGTACTTCCCTGGAGAAGTATACCAAAGGAAGTACGGTAGTGAGGATTAGAAGAGCCAAACACTGCTAGCCAGTGGGTGTACCATGGATTGTATTACCTGTAGGAGTGGAGGCAAAATACCCATAAAATAGCCTTTCAGATTCAGTTTGTCTCAAGTTACATTGTGAAATTTAGTGGTTTGGTGCAGTTGTATACTGGTTAGCTCTGGAGAATTAAATGGAATTGGGGTGGGCCAACCCTCTTAACAGGAGGACTACAGGTGGTACCAAGGGTATTGGGGTTTGTGGTTTCCTATGGGAAATGCTTTTGGTGATGGCTTGCCCTGATGGGTAGAGTGAGAACGAGGTGGAAGGTCCAGAGCCTACGCCTTAGCTCCTTGCCTCACAGATCAGTATATATGGTATAGACTAATTAGATGCAGACTATCATTTGTAAGTTCAGCATTGGCCCTTTCTGATTCAATTAATCACCTGGTTTAAAAACAGAACTTGTAGTCTTTTGTACATTAAGAGAATCCTAACATGTCATATTTCTTGGCTGAGAAGTGAAACCTCGAGTTCTGACCACACAATTCACCTTAATACTTTTTATTCTCTTGAAATAGGTATCAATAATCCTGTATCCAGGCTGGCATTTAGGATTAAGACCTCCCATATGCTTATTTATGTTCTAGTTAGAACTGGAAGCAGTATTCATTTTTTACTTCCTGTTCTAGACTTTTCTTCCTTCCTTTCTTTTTCTTAATATTTTAAAAAATTATTTATTTATTTATTTGAGAGCGACAGACACAGAGAGAAAGACAGGTAGAGGGAGAGAGAGAGAATGGGTGCGCCAGGGCTTCCAGCCTCTGCAAACGAACTCCAGACGCATGCGCCCCCTTGTGCATCTGGCTAATGTGGGACCTGGGGAACCGAGCCTCGAACCGGGGTCCTTAGGCTTCACAGGCAAGCGCTTAACCGCTAAGCCATCTCTCCAGTCCCCTTCCTTTCTTTTAAAAAGATTTATTTTTATTTATTTATTTGAGACAGAGAGATAGGTGTGTGTGTGTGGGGGAGTGAGAATGGGTGTGCCAGGGCCTCCAGCCACTGCAAACGAACTCCAGACACATGCGCCACCATGTGCATCTGGCTTACATGGGACCTGGAGAATTGAACCTGGGTCCTTAGGCTTCACAGGCAAGCACCTTAACCACTAAGTCATTCTCCAGCCCATCTTTATTTCTCTCTCTCTCTCTCTTTCTTTTTTTATTAACTTAATTTTTTTTCTCAATTTTTATTAACATTTTCTATGATTGTAAAAATATCCCATGATAATACCCTTCCTCCCCCCCTCGTTCTTTCCTTCCTTCCTTCCTTCCTTCCTTCCTTCCTTCCTTCCTTCCTTCCTTCCTTCCTTCTTTCTTTCTTTCTTTCTTTCTTTCTTTCTTCTGCTTTCTTGTGGGTTGGGTAGCTATTAATCTGATGGCTGAAAAGCTTTGAAGTTTGTCCCTTCCTTCCCTCCTTCCTTCCTTCCTGTGTGTGATTTGCATGAGCGTGGGTGCATGTGTGCTACAGTATGCATGTGAGGTCAGGGGACAGTTTCTGTGTTGGTCCTCAACTTCCACCTTGTTTTGAGGAAGAGTCTCTTATTGCTGCTCACTTCAGTATTTGCCAGGCTAGCTGGCCCACAGGCTTCAGGAAACTCCATCCGACTCCACCTCCCTTCTCACAGTAGCTGGGTGGGCTGGGAGAACCAACACCACAGTGTCTGGGTTTTGCCAGATACTGGCTGCTGGTGATGAACTCAAGTACTCATGCTTGCTTGGCAGGTGCTTTATCTACTGAGCCATCCCCTCAGCCTGGCATTGAAGACTTTCTATTTTGTCATATTTAATGGGCATAACTTTGAAAAACTAATAAAAATAATCACATGAACAAATATTCTTTATTGGAGAAAATCCAACATTTCATAAATTTAGGTAAACTATTGAGACTATTATGTCTTTGTGGCTACCATATTGGTAAACGTTTTTGGTAAAATTTTAGTCACAAAATCAATATTAGCTTTTATATAAACCAGGGGTTATTAAAATGGATAAGTACCATCTCAGACAAAGGATATCCATGGGTCAGATTTATGTCAAAGATGAACCTTACCTCAGCTGGGTGTGGTGGCACACTCTTTTAATCCCAGCACTCGGAAGGCAGAGGTAGGAAGATTGCCATGAGTTCAAGGCTACCCTGACACTACATAATTAATTCCAGGTTAGCCTAGATCAGAGTGAGACCCTACCTCGAATCCCCCCCCCCAAAAAAATACCCTTACCTCAGACCAGATATTACAAAATAATCAACAAGATGAGTAGTGAATTCCTCAAGAACATAATTTTTGGTAATGTGAAATTTATTTTCTCAGTAATTTGACAACTAGTCTTCACTTAAAACTCTGTACCCTTCTTCTTTTTAAATATTTTTATTTTTCAAGGTAGGGTCTCACTCTAGCCCAGGCTGACCTGAATTCACTATATAGTCTCAGGGTGGCCTCGAACTCTCTGCAATCCTCCTACCTCTGCCTCCTGAGTGCTGGGATTAAAGGCATGTGCCACCACGCCCGGCTCATTTTGTTTTATAGCTTCCTATTTCACACATCCTCATAACCATGCCAAATGTTGCAGTTATCTTTGCAAGCAGAAGCAAACTCCATCTTTATCAAGTGATTGATTCATTCATCAGCAGTGAGTAATTAAATTAAACCTAGTGGGAGCCAACATTAGAGTTGGAAATGAAGTTGGGCTAAAGAGTATAAAAGGAAATATTTTTGCTTTTCTTGATAAGGCTCTACTTGTATTGAGCCAAGGATTTGAAGAAGGGAAAATGTAATGCTAGAAGGGATTAGACGATTGAGTGAACTCATGCTGCCTGGCTATGCCAATGGCCTTGCATATAGAAAGCAGATACACGGGGAGGGACTGGGGGAAGAGAACATGTCAGAGCAGAGATTTCTTCTAAACTTTTGTCTCCTTTCTTTTCACCAGAGATGAATTCAAGTACTTCAATATGTTCTCAGTGTTACATTTAAGTGAGAAATTTTTCCCAGAATGAAATTTCAAAGGAAAAGAAAAATTACTGGTATGTACAAGTAATGAAATAAAAGACTTCTGTATGGTGGAGGAGGTCATGAGCCTTAGGGGTGTAAAGCCTGCTCTTGTCTGCCTAAATGTATAAGTTATGCTCACCAAACTGCCCTGAAAGCACTACACTTAATGTTCACATTCATATATTAATGCTACTCTCACTTCTGGTTAGAGAAGCTTCTCTTTTCAGATGGCGATGACCACTGGGATGACCCAAAAGGCAACACAGTGCTGGGAAGAAGGGACGGAGGAGTGTCCAGCACTGAAACATCTCTATCACATCCTCCAAGGCTCAGGGTCCATTACAGAAGAGGCGGCGGAAAGAATGTAAAAGCCAAAGGGAGGGTACAATGCAAGTGTCCAGAAAGAAATTAGCCTTGATATCCATGACGTCGCAGTGCCTAACAATACCTTCACAAAAGCCTTATAATAGGAGAAAAAGATGATGACATCAAAATAAAAGAGAGACTAATGGAGAGAGGGAGGGCATATGATGGAGAGCAGTGTTGTGAAGGGGTGATTGGGGAAGGGGAGGGAAATATGTTTTATTGTCTATAAGTATAAAAAAGTAAGGCTTCTGTTGGGTATAGTGGCACATGCCTTTGATCTCAGCACTTGAGAGGGAGGGGTAGGAGAATCGTCATGAGTTTGAGGCCAGTCTGAGATTATACAGTGCATTCCAGACCAGCCTGTACTAGAGCAAGGCCCTACCTCAAAACAATAACAGCAACAAACTAAGGCTTAACAAGTGAGCATTTCATGAGAATTCAGTCTCAGTGTTGTCTTTGTGATGGATGCGAGGAAAGGAAAGAATGGACACTAAGCTCTTTGTTGTTTCTTTCCATTTTTTAAAAGTGTTTTTTTTTTTTTTAAATATTTGATTTACTTGACAGAGAGAGAGGAAGAAAGAGATGGAGAGGATGGGCACACCAGGGCTTTCAGCCACTGCAAAGGAACTCCAGATGCATGTGGCACCCTGCGCATCTGGCCTATGTGGGTCCTGGAGAATTAAGCCTGTGCCCTTTGGCTTTGCAGGCAAGTGCCTTAACTGCTAAGCCATTCCTCCAGCCCCTTTCCTTTCCATTTTTGTAGTGCTGGAGATTAGACCTAGGCCACAAGAACCAAGGCAATTCCTCTACCACTGAGCTGCATCCCCAGATCTGTTTAGCTTTTATACAAACATTTCTACCTTGAGAATTTGGCAATAATTAGAAAGCCACTATTGTGAAAGTCCTGTCTGCCCTCCTGGTGGTATGTTTTAAACTGCTTTTCTCAGAAGGACTATATACATGGCAGCTCACTAATTCCTCAAGTTGAGGTTGAGATTACATTTTTAAAAATTGGGCCAGTTAAATATATAGAAAATTGTCTTTTCTAGTCAACAAGTGGAGAATTAGAGTAAAAGGTATGACTCAAGAGCAATTTGAAAAATGGTTTTTAGGTCAAGAGTAGCAACAACAGTGGGAATTTGGCCAGGGACTCTAGTTGTAACTGTATATGAGATAGGCTTATCTCCCTGCCCATTCTCCTCTCTTGATAAGATTGTGCTGGTGGAAACTGAAAAGTGCTCAGGTAGTCTTGGAGATAAAGTGTCCCTGAGAAAAGACCATACAGAAAAGCATCCACATTTCATCTCACAGATGCAGGCTGGCTTCATTGAGTTGAACATAATATATATCATCACTCCTGTTGGAAAGTTTTTTTTTTTTTTTTTTTGGTTTTTCAAGGTAGGGTCTCACTCTAGCCCAGGATGACCTGGAATTCACTATGGAGTCTCAGGGTGGCCTCCTTCACAGCAATCCTCCTACCTCTGCTTCCCAAGTGCTGGGATTAAAGGCATGAACCACCACACCTGGCTGGAGAGTATTTTTTACATAACAATCTTAAAAAGATTGTATTTGGTTCTAGACGTGACTGGAGACCATTAGAAGAAGACATGTTTTTCATTAAAATACTCACACCAAAAATGGTGCTCGCGTGCCCTAGGAAGGTGTTAATTATAGTAAATCTTCATAAAACAATGAGAGATTTTTATCTAACAAGATTCAGTGAATTTATAGTTTTTTTAAACTCTTCATTAAACCAGGAAGGACAAATCTGACATAAACAGTGTTATCTTTTTGGAATCAGCAATTGTAGTTGGATTCGTTAACAAGTGTAAGCATGTATATAAGCTATGGTTACAAGTTTTAAACCATCTCCTTCCAAGTGCCTAGGGGTGTGCCTACATAAGAATCCTATCATAATTCCATAAAAGAACCACCTCAAATATGGGGAAGCTGGTCACTTGCAGAACTGGAAGCATAATAACCTATTCAACTATAATTCTCAATTTTATAAACATCTTGTAAATTTAAATAGATAGCATCTTTTCCCATCCCTTACTAAATTACAGATCTGTTAAGGCACACTAACTCTTGTAGGGTATTAGGGTTTTATTTTTACATTTAAAAACTATTTAATTATATTTTATTTAAAAATTTTTATTTATTTATTTGAGAGGGAGGGAGAGAGCGAGAGAGAGAGAGAGAGAGGGAGGGAGAGAGAGAGAGGGAGAGAGCGAGCATGCCAGGGCCTTTAGCCACTGCAAATGAACTCTAGACTCATGCCACTATGTGCATCTGGCTTATGTGGGTCCTGGGGAATTGAACCTGGGTCCTTAGATTCCAGCCCCATTTCTACATTTAAAAATTATTTTTATTTATTTATTTGAGAGCAAGAAATAGGAAGGAAGAGAGAGAGAGAGAGAGAGAGAGAGAGAGAGCATGCCAGGGCCTCCAGCTGCTGTAAACGAACTCCAGACACATGTACCTTCTTTGCATCCAACATATGTGGGTCCTGGGGAATCAAATTTGTGTCCTTTGGCTTTGCAAGGAAGTGCCTTAACCACTAAGCAATCTGTTCAGCCCCATTTCTACATTTTAATGTTGTAAAGTTGTAATATATATTTATATGTGCACACTCACTTTGTGTGTGCATGCCATGGTGCACATATGGAGATCATGGGACAACCTCAGAGCGTTAGCCCTTGCTTTCTATATTGTGTGAGACAGAGGCTCTCTTCTTGTTCTGCTGTTAATGTCAGGCTAGCTGGCCTGTGAGCTTTGGGATTCTCCTATCTTTGTCTCTCATTATCATAGCTTGTTGAGATTATAGATGTATGTGCCACTTCACTTCTGCTTTTAGTGGGTTTCAGCCCTGCTCAGCCAGAGCTGCTAACCTCTGAGCCATTTCCCCAGCAGTATATGTATGTATGTATGTATGTGTGTATGATTTGTGTGTGTAGTATGTGTAGCATGTGCCTGTGTGCATGCTCCATGCCCATGCATGCAGAGGGCAGAGAAGGATGTCATATGTCTTTCTAGATTGTTCTTCTACCTTATTTCCTTGAGTCAGGGTCTCTCATGGAACCTGGAGCTGGAGTTTGCACTACTATTTTTAGTTAGACTAGCTGAGCCCCAACAATCCTCCTGTCTTTGCTCCCCACTATGCTGGGGTGATAGTCCAATGTGACCACGCCAGACTTTTTACATGGTGCTAGAGATTTAACTCAAATCCTTAAGCTTCAGTAACAGTACACTTTTCTTTCCTTCTTCCTTCCTTTCTTTTCTTTTTTTCTTTCTTTGAGGTAGGGTCTCGCTATAGTCCAAGCTGGCCTAGAATTCACTATGTAGTCTCAGGCTGGCCTTAAACATACATCAATCCTCCGACCTCTGCCTCCTGAGTTCTGGGATTAAAGGCGTGCACCACCACACTGCAGCAGCACTCTTTTTTAAAAATTATTTATTTATTTGAAAGCGACAGACAGAGAAAGAAAGGGGCAGATAGAGAGAGAGAGGGAATGGGTGCGTCAGGGCCTCCAGCCACTGCAAAAAAACTCCAGATGTGTGTGCTCCCTTGTGCATCTGGCTAACGTGGGTCCTGGGGAATTGAGTCTCGAAGCACAGTTATTAGGCTTCACAGGCAAGTGTTTAACTGCTAAGCCATCTCTCCAGCCCTAGCAGCACTCTTTCCTGCTGAGCCATTTCCCCTGCTCCTTATTTTGATTTTTATCAGAACCATAGCTTCATCAGTGATCTGCCTCTGACAGCCTAAAAGCCTTGTGGTGCGCAGGATCTTGGTGAAGTTAATTTAAACTACACATAACAACCTTTATGGCAGTCAGCTAACATTGTTTTTGATTTGTTAGGAATTTGGAGTGGCTGGGGAAAATGCCCATTTGATGTTCTAGGTAACCCATGAAAATAGCTTGAATTGCCTACTGAACAACAATTGTTTCAAAGGGGTTACCCAGCAGTTTATTACCATCCCTGATGCTCATTCAAACATTATAATATATATCCTATACAAAACAATGTGAGCAGTTATTTCCAAAAGCAGCTATTATGCTCTCAATAAAACGCTTTTAGTCTTACTCAGAAAGGGTTTAGAGAAGTTTGGGTTTAGTGCATTAATTAAACCTCAAAGCATCCAGGACTTGGGCTAGAAGATTCTCAAATTGTCCACATGTCAGATGGGATCTGTATGTGGTAACTTGGGAACTTTGCCTTGGTCAACTTCAGAAGATATTATCATAGTTTCTTTTTCCCCTCAAGGAGAAAACTTTGATCCCAGTGGTTCATAAACAATGTAGACACACAGTTGTCTTTCTGAGTATTCAGTGAACATCTCTGGTGCCTGAAGTTGTTCTGCTAAAGTGTTGTTCTGTTCTTTACTTAAGGTCCAGGGAAGGGAATCACAATGAGACCTAGTTAGTCCACATGGAGGACCTGAGAATAACAGATTAGTCTCATATATTTCAAAATCTGTTCATTTTAAAAATTAATTTTTTAAATTTAAGTTTAAATTGCTTTAATTTTAATTTTTTAAGGATTTTAAGTTTTTTTTCTGATACTTATTTATTTATTTATGGGGAGGGGGAGAATGGGCATGTTAGGGCCTGTAAACTCCAGATGCATGTGCCATCATGTGCATCTATCTGACTTACGTGGCACCTGGAGAATTGAACCTGGGTCCTTAGGCTTCACAGGCAAGTGCCTTAACCGCTAAGCCATCTCTCTAGCTTTAATTTTACTCGTGGCCCTCCTGCCACTCACTTCTACAGTTCTGAGATAACACAAAACCTTACCAATGCCTTGTTGAACCCAGCCCTGCTCCTGTTTCCTACTGAACCTAACTTCCCTTTGTGTTCCTGCTCCTCTCCAACCACGCACAGTTTTAGAGCAAGGTTGGCATCTGAAGGAAGGTAACCTGAGGAAGCAGATGCACATCTCTCACATGGAAGCTGTGTTTTTGAATAGTTGAAAGAAAAGTGTTCAGGAACCCAGGGCATAGTGTCCAGGAGCATGTCTTCTTTTCAAGATGAAATAGGCTTTGCTGGGAGAGATGAGAGATGGAGGCGAGTCTATAAGAAACACCATAGGAGTAAGGATTTTGAGATCTGATGACTCTATTCATGCAAAAGCTGGAAGCCCTTGTGTTTGTGGAATTTAGAGTGGGACATAGTCATGTTTAGAAAGTGGTTTTACCTCGAGAGACAAAGGTCTTAACCAAATCTGTTTCTACGTTCTGTGTCATAAATGTGGTCGGTAGAAACCCTCCATGCCAGTCCACTGGTGTGCCTCCTTGCGTTTTCAACAAAAGCCACAAATGATTCTTTTGTAAACTAAAATTTGAGAACAGCCGTTCTGATTAACCCTTCCGTGTGTGTCCCGGGCCGTCATCGTCTCTAATGTGGACTCCTGCGGCAGCCCCACCATCCCCCCAACCCCTCCGTCTCCCCAGCGCGCTCTCACGCAGCAGTAGCCCTCATGAGCTTTGTTTGGATCACGCTTATCCGCTATAAAGTCCTTCTCTTCCCTTTTATTTTTCCCTTGTGAGACAGGGTCTCATGTAGGCCAGCCCCATAGCTATGTAGTTGAGGATGGGCTTGCCCTTCTGATCCTCCCGCTTCGGCCACCCACCGTAACGTGTTTACAGTCATGCGCCACCATACCTGGGTTTTCTTGCTGCTGGGGGTTGGACCCAGGGTTTCATACATACTAGGCAAGTGCTCTACAAACAGCTACATCCCTAGTCTCCAGTTTCTGATTTCAGTTTTTGGCAGCACTGGGGTTGAACTTGGGTCCTCCTGCACGCAGGCAACTGCTCTACGACTGAGCTATAGTCCCAGGCTGTTCTTCAAGGTTTTTCCATAACTTCCCATCACATTAAAATTAAGACCAAACTTCTCACTGGGTCCTACAAGATCCTGCATGAGCTTCTTTTGCTAATCTTCTCCAACTTCATGCTCCCCTTCAGTCATCATTCTCCAGTGCCAGCGAGCTTTTGAGAGCCAAAGTCATTGGCTCTTTAAGACATTACCGACCCAGCTTTTCCTCTGAGTTTTAGGATCCTCTATTCCAGCCTGCTCGACCTTGTCTTCTTTTTGCCAAGACCTAAGTATGGTGACCCAGGGTGAAGACGATTTTGGTTACAAACGGCAGAAAACCACAACCCAAACTAGGGTGAGTTGATGTCACCCTACATTGGCTGCGGCAGTTCCAGCTCCAGCTGCCATCTGGAGGGACAGAAGGAATGTTCTCTTTCTGGAACTCTCAGGAGGAAAGAAGCTTTCCCAGAAGTCCCTTCTCCCCAGCAGACATGTTAGGTTTGGCCAGAATGGAGTCACATTTGAATCTGTATGCCAATCCCTGGTGGGGACTGGGTTATTGTTAGTGGTCTTGCTTGAAGGTTTTAATTCTGTTTTGTATAATGTGTGTCTTGGGCAATTTTGTCAAAACCTACAGACTCCTTAGAATAATGTTTTTAGATGCAAACCAATGGAATAAATTATAAATAATTTTGCTTATCAAGATTACCAAATTTGGGCTGGGCGTGGTGGCGCACGCCTTTAATCCCAGCACTCGGGAGGCAGATGGAGGAGGATCGCTGTGAGTTCAAGGCCACCCTGAGACGACAGAGTGAATTCCAGGTCAGCCTGGGCTAGTGTGAGACCTTACCTTGAAAAACAAAAAGAAAAACAAAACAAAAATTACCAAATTTGGACTGAAGTGATGGCTTAGCAGTTCAGGCACTTGACTGCAAAGCCAAAGGACCCAAGTTCAATGCCCCAGGACTCTCATAAGCCAGATGTACATGGCACATGCATCTGGAATTTGTTTGCAGTGGTTGGAGGCCCTGGTGTGCCCATTCTCTCTCTCTCTGTCTCAAATAAATAAATAAATAAATAAAATATTTTTTAAAAATTACTGAATTTGTGACCTCATAATATATACACTTTTATTGATTATGATTTGAACCTAACAATACTAATTGGTCTGATAAGAATTAGTCATTTTTAGGTGGTCGTTGTAACCACCTTTAATCCCAGCACTCAGGAGGCAGAGGTAGGAGGATTATCTGAAGCCTGAGGCTACCTTGAGAATACATAGTGAATTTCAGGTCATCCTGGGCTAGGGCAAGACCATGCCTTTAAAAACCAACCAAGCAAACAAACAAATAAACAAAAACAACTATAATGTGACTTGAAAACATTTTTTAATTTCTTATCTTTTTAAAAATTTAATTAGTGCACGTGTGTGTGTGTGTGTGTGTGTACATGCACCAGTGTCTCTTGCTGCTATAACTGATTGCCAGGTACTTGCACCACTTTCTAAAAATTTATTTTATTCAGAGAGAAAGAGAATGAGGCAATGAGAGAGAAAGAGAGAGAAGAAGAAAGAGAAAGAGAGACAGAGAGGGAGAGTATGGGTGCACCAGAGCCTTCAGCTGCTGCAAATGAACTCCAGTGGCATGCACCACCTTGTGCATCTGGACTATGTGGGTCCTGAGGAATTGAACCTGGGTTCTTTGGCTTTGTAAATAGTTCCTTAACCACTAGGCCATTTCTTTAGCCCTTACACCACTTTTTATAAAACATTTTTATTGATGACTTCCATAATTATAGACAATAAACCATGATAATTCCCTTCCCTTCTCCTTTCCCCTTCACAAATCCACACTCCATCATATCCCCTCCCCCTTTCAGTTATTCTCTCTGTGTTGTGATCATCATGTCCTTCTACTATGAGGGTCTCGTGAAGGTAGTGCTGGACCCTGCAAGGTCATGGATATCGAGGAAAATTTGTGTCTGAACAATTGCCTTGTAAGCAGTCCTACCCTTCCTTGGCTCTTACATTTTTTCCACCACCTCTTCTGCAATGGATCCTGAGCTTTGGAAGGTGTGATAGCGATGTTTCAGTGTTGAATACTCCTCTGTCACTTCTTATGGTGGCTTTTGGGTCATCCCATTGGTCACTACCATCTAAAAAGAGAAGCTTCTCTAACCAAAAGCCTTATACAGCTTTAACAAAAAAATTTAAAAATATTTATTTGAGAGGCAAGCCAGGTGTGGTGGCACACGCCTTTAATCACAGCCCTTGGGAGGCAGAGATAGTAGGATTGCCATGAGTTCAAAGCCACCCTGAGAATACAGAATGAATTCCAGGTTAGCCTGTGCTAGAGTGAGACCCTACCTCAAAAACAAACAAATAAATAAAAAATATTTGAGAGACAAAGGGAAAGGGACACACACGCACACACAGAGTATGGGCATGCCAGGGTCTTCTGCCATGGCAAACAATTTCCAGACACATAAGTCACTTTGCTGGAAAATTGAACCCAGGCCTTCAGACTTTGCACCTTCAACCACTGAGCCATCTCTTCAGCCCGGCTGGCATCACTTTTTTGTATAAGGCTTTGTGTGGGTGGCTGTGGAACTGAACGTGGGTCAACAGGCGTGGCTAGCAAGTGCTCTCAATCACTGAGCCATCTCCCAGTCCCTGTAATTTTTGTTGATGACAAAGTCGTAGGTACTATGACTACTACTTGGTTTGTTGCCTGAAGTGGTAGGTGAAGAAAATTCCAAACGTCATTTATGAAATGCCTGATTTGCAGCAACCATTTGCAGATAAAATGACCAACAGTGGCTGTTCCTAGTGGTGCAAACCTGTCACCTCAGCTACCTTGGAGCTGTGGCAGGAAGATCAGCAAGTTCAAGGTTAGCCACGGGAACTTTGTGAGACTCTCAAAAAGCAAAGACCCCTTTGTTTAGTTAGCACGTAGAAGTCATTAGGTTCAGTCCATAGTACTGAAAAACGTCTAATAATGTAAAACGTAAGTGCAGTGCCTAGTGTGTAGTAGGTGTCCAATAAACGATATAATAAAACTCAGACACAGAGAAATCTTGGGTGTCAGAAACTCAAAATAATGACCAATTTAAATAATTCACTTTATCCTGATAAACTAGGGATGAGGTTTCAGTGCAATTTAGTAATACTCCAGGGCAGTTTAAAATGTGAATTCCAAGACAGCTAGAAGAATGGCAAAACAGTGAGATTAACAGTGGATGAACTTGAAAACAAAAGCATAAAAATAATTCTAAATCGTAACAATTTTATTACAGTGTCTATTCAGAGAATTGGCTTTGAATGTCATATTTCAATATCCTTCACTGTGACTTACATGCCTGGACCATGGTTCCCTCTAGGTCATCACTGATACTGGGTAAGCCGCAATGAGGATGTGGCTGGACCTTCTTTGGTGGGCTCGCCCTGGCTCTGACCGAGTGCTCTGGCTTGCCTTAGTCATTGTAGATCCTTATCCTCTTCCCTGGAGAAGGATGAAATTTTATGACTATTAAGAGAATGTATTTTGGTTAGCTAGATAAAAGGTCACTTAAAAAATTTTTTTGTTTATTTTTATTTATTTATTTGAAAGTGACAGTCAGAGAAAGAGGGGAGGGGGGGGGAGCGCCAGGGCTTCCAGCCACTGCAAACGAACTCCAGATGTGTGTGCCCCCTTGTGCATCTGGCTAATGTGGGTCCTGAGGAATCGAGCCTTGAACCCTGGTCTTCAGGCTTCACAGGCAAGTGCTTAAACTGCTAAGCCATCACTCCAGCCCAAAAGGTCACTTTTTACTCACAAGATGGATGGGGAAGCTTAAGGAGGTGGTTTTCTGGGGCCTGAATCCTGTTCTTGTGTGTTCTTTCTATAAAAGTAAGTGGACTTTCAGGTTGCAGAGATGGCTTAGCAGTTAAGCGCTTGCCTGTGAAACCTGAGGACCCGGGTTCAAGGCTCGATTCCCCAGGACCCATGTTAACCAGATGCACAAGGGGTCATACGTGTCTGGAGTTTGTTTGCAGTGGCTAGAAGCCCTGGCACGCCCATTCTCCCTCCCTCCCTCTCTCTCTCTCTCTCTCTCTGCCTCTTTCTCTTTGTAGCTCTCAAATAAATAAATGAAATAAACAAAAAAAAGTAAGTGGACTTTCATGTCTCTAGTTTCATGTTAGAGTTTCTCTGGTTCTTCCACATGAAGGTATCTTCTCCTACTAGCTATGCACCCAAGTTTTAAATATTTTATTTGTTTAGAGAAAAGGAGAGACAGAATAGGTGCGCCAGGGCCTCTAACCACTGCAAACAAACTCCAGGTGCATGTGCCACCTTGTGCATCTGGCTTACCTGGGTTCTCAGGAATCAAACCTGGGTCCTTAGGCTTCTCTGGCAAGCACCTTAGCCACCAAGCAATCTCTCCAGGCCTGCACCCAAATTTTAGTCAGATAGGCTTGAATTTAAATTCTGACTTTGTGATGTATTATTATTGTCTTTTCTGATCCTGAGTTTATAACAAAAATAAGAATCATAAAAAATACTCATAGTTAACCATTGTAGCAACAGTAGTATTATCATGAGTAATATGCAATACAGGCATTTACACATCTGTTGTGTGGGAATGTGATAAGGCCCCCCTAGTTTCATATGTTTTAACATTTGGTTCCTGCTAATGGTGTTGCTGGGGAAGGTTGTTGAACCTTTCGGCAGTGGAGCCTTGCTGGAGGAAGTGTGTCGCTGGGGGTGGGCAGGTTTAAGAGCCCTGTCCAACTTCCTGACTGCTCTCTATTTCCTGGTCCATGGAGCAAGCAACCTCGTGCTTCTGCCTCCACAACCTGGAGCCACTCCCTGGTGTCAAGCCTTCCCCACCACGAGGAGCTTATATCCCCTCAAAACAGGAGCCACAATAAATCTTTCCTCCCTGAAGTTCTTGTCAGGTATTTGGACACAGTGGTGAAACAGTAACCGACACTCAGTCTAAGTGTTTTGTAAGGATGATTTTCACAAACCTAAGACATGGAGGTTTTTGTTATTCTTCATACCCCCAGATGAGATGAGGCTTATATAATGATGAGGTTATGTAATTTGCCTCTAAACTTCACTTTCCTTTCCTGCAAAGTGGAGCTGATTGGGCTACCTTCCCTCAGGGTTTCTATAAAGATGAAATTGCTGGTAGGTTGCAGGTCTTTTCATTGCAGGACACGTAAGTGCTCAGTAAGTAGCTCAGGGAGTTAGCTAGCATTAGCGTTCTGGCTCTTACATGCCAATCAGACCTCGCGGAACTTCCATTTATTTTACTCAGACAATAGAACCATTGATTTTGCTTGTTCAAAGAGGAGATGTTATGGATTATTAATAATTATTAGTATGTATGACTCAAGAGTAAATAAGTTATAAACATAGTCTATTGATTATGACATAATTATCTCTTTACCAAAAATAATTTCTGGGCCTTCATGAGCTATGAATTGGCAACTATAGCTACTATTGATTATTTTTATTTTTTGAGGCAGGGTCTCGCTCTAGCCTAGGCTGACATAAAACTCACTCTGTCGCCTCAGGCTGGCCTTGACCTCCCAGTGACACTCCTACCTCAGTCTCTCAATGCTGGAACTGAAAGTTTGCACCACCATGCCTGGCTCTGTAGTTACCATCGTAATATTAAAATACCCTCAACCAGGTGTGATGGTACATGCCTGTAATCCCAACAGGAGTATCTCGAATTCTAAGCCATCATTCAACCCTAGACCCTGTTCCTGCCCCCCACCACACACACAAAAGAAAAGAGATACTATTTACAAAGGAATTATTTTTTTTATCTTTAAAAAATATTTATTTCTAGCCAGGCATGGTGGCACATGCCTTTGATCCCAGCACTCGGGAGGCAGAGGTGGGAGGATCGCCATGAGTTCGAGGCCAGCCTGAGACTCCATAGTGAATTCCAGGTCAGCCTGGGCTAGAGTGAGACCCTACCTCGAAAACCAAAACAAACAAACAAACATTATTTCTTAGAGAGAGAATGGACACACCGGGGCCTCCTACTGCAAAGAACCTCCAGGTGCATGATGCATACTTTGTCCATTTGGTTTTATGTGGATACTGGGGAAACGAACTCATGCCATTAGGCTTTACAAGCAAGAGCCTTTAACCACTGAGCCATCTCTCTAGCTCCTCTTTTTTTATCTTTTATTTTTCTCTGCTCAACTCAATTTTTTTTTGAGACACACACACACACACACACACACACACACACACACACACACACACAGAGAGAGAGAGAGAGAGAGAGAGAGAGAGAGAGAGAGAGAGGGAAAGAGGGAAAAATGGGTAGTCAGGGCCTTTCAGCCACTGTGAACGAACTCCAGACATGTGCGCCCCCTTCTGCACATGTGAAACATTGCATGCTTGTGTCTGTGTCTGGCTATCTGGGATCTGAAGATTTGAATGCATTCTTAGGCTTCACAAGCAAGCAGCTTGACTACTAAACAATCTCTCTAACCTTCTTTTTCTTTTCTTTCTTTTTCAAGTTAGGGTCTCCCCCTAGCTCAGGCTGATCTGGAGTTCACTATGCAGTCTCAGGCTGGCCTGAAACCCACAGCAATCTTCCTACCTTGGCCTGGGCTGGGTTTAAAGGCATGCACCATCACACCCAGCCTCAATTAATTCTTTTTTTTTTTTTGGTTTTTCGAGGTAGGGTCTCACTCTGGTCCAGGCTGACCTGGAATTAACTCTTTAGTCTCAGGGTGGCCTTGAACTCACAGCGATCCTTCTGCCTCTGCCTCCCGAGTGCTGGGATTAAAGGCGTGCGCCACCACGCCTAGCTTCAATTAATTCTTTTTTTGACTTGTTTTCAACATATTCAAATTTACATGTGAGATTTCCTTCATCATCATCATCATCATCATCATTTTTTTGGTGCTAGGGATTGGATCTAGGGCTTAGCAAATGCTCCACCATTGAATTTTACATGTGAGTTTTTATTTATTTATTTATTTGAGAGAGAGAGAGAGAGAGAGAAAGGGGTAGAAAGAGAGATGGGCATGCCAGGGCCTCCTACCACTGCAAATGAACTCCAGACTTGTGTGCCACTTTGTGCATCTGGCTTTACATGGGTACTGGGGAATTGAACCCAGGCAGTCATGGTTTGCAAACAAGTGCCTTTAGCCTCTGATCCACCTCTCCAGCCTTATTTATTTATTTTTGAGACAGGTTTTTTTTCATGTAATTTAAGGTAGCCTCAGGCTCACAATCCTGCCTCCTATAATTCTGAATGTTGAGGTTATAGGCTTAAGTGTGAGTTCTTAATCCAGTTCCAAACATTGCCAGATTGAGAAAGGGATATAAAATGTGTCTATATCTCAGTCTGAATGACTGCTCACAAAGCAGTATCTTCAGTGTAGAATTCTGGATTGCATTAGGCAAACAAGTCATAAATAGACTCGTTGCTTATATTTAATGTTGAAACGTCATTTAAGAAGACAGCAGAAATAACATTCATTTTCTTTTCTTTTTTTATTTTCCCCCAACAAGGAAGGCATCTATTATTCACTAAAGATAGATCCTGTATCCTTGAATGCGAGTGCCACCTGCTGGACACTGTGTGAAGGACCTCTCCTGCACCTCAACATTTTGCCCTTTTTTTTTTTAAACTATCATTCCTTTGATTCAGGTTCCAAGGACAGCTATACTGCCTAATGAGTAATGTAGTCTTTTGGTAAGTGTACAGATTTGTAATAAAACCATACTCAGGAAACAAACTCCACGTAAAAATATTCCACCGAGCTATTGTTTACAAGCTTAATCCAGTGCCAAGACTACAGTAAATAGTCCTTTGTTTACGTTATGAGCTCACCAAGTTTTATGCATTGGTGACATAGGCAGTTGGTGGGTGGCTTCTTACCGCGGGGAGTCTGTCTATGTATTTTACAGAAGGGTAGGAAATTAGTGGGCCCCTTTTATGTGACCATGTGTTAGTTTCAATGCCAACTATGTAATCTTGTCCTAGAATTTTGATTTTGGAGCCACAGCCCCGGATGGTACTTCAGGAAGAAGCGACCCCTTTGAATCACTTCAATGAGCTCTGTGGAGAGACTTCACCTGTGACCTATGGAGTCAGTCGGTGCACATGGCAGTCACAGGATATCAGGCAACCTGCAATCTTAATTGAGGACAGGAAGGTAGAATCGGATCTATAGGGTTTCTACCACACTGACCCCTGGGAAGGATATGAAAAAAAAAATGTGTAGCATTGTTGGTAGGAGACGAACAGGGAGAGGATCCCACTAGTTGTCTCCTGGGGTGATTTATATATTCATTAGTTTATTTATTTATTTATTTGTTTGAGACAAGCTGGCCTTGGATGTTTAAGTCTCCTACTTCAGCCTCCCAAGTGCTGGGTTATTACAGGCGTGAGTCATCAAAGCTGGCTCTCCCCCCACCCCAGGGTTTTGCACATGCTAGTCAAGGCCTCTACACTTTCAGCCCCCAGCCTTGGGTGGGTCACTCTTATTTTTGCAGAAATTTTAACTTTTCAAGAGTTGGCCTCTACAATCTTATTGACACAAGGATTGTTTTTAGTGCATTCCTGACATGTTGAGACCAGTTTTCTGCTTCAGGGATTTTATTGTAGCTGGTAGCATGTTTCTCTCCTGCTCTGGTCTCAGTTTCCTAACATGCATAGGAATTCACAAAAAGGCTCTTGGGATAATGCAGAAGTTCTTTCTTTATTGTAAGGTCATTTGATGTTTGTTTTGTTTCTTTATGTGGATAAATTTTTATTTATTTATTTGAGGGGGGGGCACACACACATGGGCAGGGAGAGAGAGAAAAAGAGAGAGAAGGGGCATGCCAGGGCCTCTAGCCACTGCAAACAAACTGCAGACACATTCACCATCTTGTGCATCTGGCTTTGCATGGGTACTGGGGAATCAAACCTGGGTTCTTTGACTTTGCAGGCAAGCATCTTCACTGCTCAGCCATCTTTCCAGCCCAAATTTCTTATTTATAAAAGAGGATTCAGATAATTTTTTTTTTTGGAGGCAGGGTCTCACTCAAGTCCAGACTGACCTGGAGTTCACTTTGTAGTTCAAGAGGGCCTTTAACTCAAGACAATCCTCCTTCACTCAGCCTCCCAATTGCAGAGGTCATAGGTGTGACCCACTGCATAGCTAGGACTCAGAATTTGAAGAGGCTCAAGGCACACAGTTTTTTATTTTTCCATCCGATTTTGTCCAGTTCTGGACTGTGACAAGACAAAGGTCCTAGAATCCAGCATTTCACAGAAATAAAAAAAAAAAGATAGGTACTAGTGAGATTTCCTCAAAGACCCTTTGGTTAACGACAACCTATGTTATAGAACATCTGCTGGGGTTTGGATCTTAAATATATCCTAAAGACCATATATGTTAAAGGTGTGGTACTATTGGGAGGTGGTGAAATCTTCTGGAAGGTTGGGCCTCATAGACAGGAGTTAGATGAGCTATTGAAGGTGATATGGGAACTTTTGCCCCTTTTGCTTTTTCAGTTGGTTTCCAGGAGGCGGGCTGCGTTTCCCCGCGTCATACTCCCTACATATTTTGCATTGTTATATGCCTCAAAGCATCAAGACCAAGGCTACTGGGAGTTGAAACCTCTAAATTCTCCTTTTACATTAATTTTTTTATTATTATTATTATTATTATTATTATCATTATTATTTTGAGGCAACATCTCCCTCTATCCAGGCTGACCTGGAACTCACTTTGTAGGCCCATGCTGGTTACCTCAGCCTCCAGAGTGTTGGGATGGAAGGAGTGAGCCACCACACCCAGTTCTTTCAATTTATTATTCATTTATTTGAGAGAAAGAGAAGTCGGGGGTGGGGAGGAAGATAGAGAAAGACATCAGGTGTGCGAGAGCCTCTAACCACTGCAGATGAACTCCACACACATGGTCTACCTTGTGCATCTGGTTATACATGGGTACTGGGGAATCTAACCTGTGTTCTTTGGCTTTGCCAGGAACCGCTATGCCATTTCTCTAGCCCTTAGGTTAATTTTAGCATCACATAATCGTAGTCACTCTTGCCTTCATCGGCATCAATGGCAAGCTAGAATACACAGCAAGCACTTTACTCGCTGAGCTGTCTGCCCTGCCCTTCGGGCTACAATGCAGAACACAGACGCTCTTGCATCTATCTCCAATGCTGCAACAAAGCTCATGAGTTGGAGGGACTCCATTCTTGCTAATGACAGCCCTCTCAGAATTTTGCCTTCTCTCCACATGTGTCCTGGGTTCACCCAGGCTGTGGCGGGACAGCATGGGACTCCTCCACATGGGAAGGGGTAGAGCATCACTTATTATTCGTCTCTGAGGTCTCTTGGGCTGTTATGCCAGGTTTTTTTCTCCCCCTTTCTTTCTTGTTCTTCTACTCTGGGGCAGCACTTGTCAGTTTGTGGGTTTCCTTCACTAGTTCCACTACTGCATCATACCTAACCACCAGCAAGTTTATTTTTTGTCTAAATGCGCCTTCCAAATTATTTGAGTTGCTGTTATAGCTGGGGTAATAGTAGTATTATGTAGACTTAGATCTGTGGAATATTCATGATTTTACACTGACTGGATTTTAGCAATACCTTCTGCATTTCTCTTTTTTCCCTCACTGTGCAGTCCCGGTTGGCCTTGAACGCATAATGTAATCCTCCTGTAAGACTCCCAAGTGCTGGGATTACAAGTGCAGGCCACCATGCCAGGCATTGATTCTCTCTGTGTTTTCATTATTGAGCTCTCAAAAAAAGCACTGCTGAAGGCTTGGGGAACATTGCAGGAGAGGGGTGGAAAGACAGGATAGGAAGGGGTGCTTTGAAATGCTGTCTTCTGGACATGAAGTGGATGTTGCACTCATGACCTCACAACGGCTGCCATTCCCTCACAAGACCTGCACAATATTGGGCCCATCGACGTTATGTCATGGATGTTAGAGGAAGGGGGGAAAGACATCTCAGCAGAGGAGGGGCTAGTTGGAAAGAAGGGGTTCAGGGAAGATGCATGGGGAGGGAGGCAATAGAAAGTAATGGGAGAGGTTTATGATCAAAATAGACTATGTACACACATGAAAATTGTCTTTAAATTTTTTAATAAGTTTTGAGGGGCAGAAACTTGTTTCTTTTCTATGGAGCAGAAATCATCAACATACATAGTCATCTGCTATAGAACTCACCAGGTTTTGCAAACAAGAATTTCAAATAAGACAGGAATGGAAGCAGAAATCTCCGTGGGCTCCGAGTGTTTCATCACACAGTTTTGTGGTAAAACCAAGATGAAACCACAAGCTTCACTCTTGGCTGGAGCAGCACTAGAAGAACGATTGATTGCAAGGTTAGCCAAGGTCAGGCGGAAACTTGGCTTGTTTTATTCATATATTCAAACCCCAGATCTACTGACTTTTGCATGGTTTGGGGTTTCCAAAACAGAAAGTATTTTGGGGCCCAGTACAAAGCTGAGGCCTGGGGACTAAGGGTAGAGAAAATTTGTTCTGTCTTGGTCTGCACTTTAGTGATGCCAAGGTGAGGGAGTTTTATCTGCAGAAGTGCTGGCTGAACCTTATTTACTAAAACTGTTCTTTGGAAGTTTGCAAGAACAAAGCATGTCTTTTCTGTGTCTTTCTACCTCATATGAAGGCCAGCATTCTTCTCCCAGAGTCTCTAGACATTTCTCTAGGCCAGAGGAAGATTGATTTCTTGAACAATTTCATGGCTATGATTACCAGGATTCACAGACTATTCAATTCTTTTGGCCCAATATTTGACTAACTCCCTAGAGGTAAAGGTAGCAAACTTGACTAATCTAAAAAACTGGAACTTTACCCAATGGTCTGAAAAAATTTAATTTTTCATAGTAAATATTTGAATAAACAAAACAAACAACTAAAGTCAGTAGCTAGGACTCATGGATTATAAGAGTTTGGGAAATGTGACATATGCAAATCTCATGCTCTTGCTAACTTGTGGGCAGCTGTAGTTCCTATTAGGACACTATCAGTGGCCTGTATAAGTCTGGACATGACTCCTTCTCCCTCTCTCTCTTTTTTTTTTGCTTTTTCAAGATAGAGTCTTGCTCTAGCCCAGGATGACCTGGAACTCACTGTGCAGTCTCAAGCTGGCCTCAGACTCACAGCCATCCTCCTACCTCAGCCTCCCAAGTGCTGGAATTAAAGGTGTATGCCACCATTACCAGCTGGAAGTGACTCTTGTGCCAAGACCATACCTTTTAGATGGTGACAAAATCCATATTAATTAGATATGCTTTCAACTGCAAATGATTAAAAGATCTCCTATAGGCTTTCAGTCTTATAGAGTGGTATTTTTGTTTTTCTTAACAGGTAGTTCCATCAGAAAGTTACCATATTATTTTTCTTTCTGCTTCCTTTTAGGGATGGCTGCTGCAATTCCAGACCCCATGTCTGCCTTTTAGACAGGAAGATAGAAAAGGAACCAAAAGCTTGTGGAGAGGTGCTCGGTGATAGAACACTTACCTAGTATGTGTGAGGCCCTGGGTTTGATCCCCCTTGGGCAGGGAGCTAGAAAGAAAAGGCTGGAGGAAAAATGGTAAAAAGGCTTATTTTATGAAGAAAACCAGAATTCGTCTAGAAGACATACAGAAAGCCACTAAGTTGTCACATATGTTATAATGGTTCAAACTGTGACACATTTCATCTCGGACAGAAGGTGACTAGGACTAGCTGGAAACACTGGCTGGATATTCCAGCCGATAATACACATTTCTTACATCAGCTAGCTCAAACGTAACAAGTCCCTAGAGCTTCACAAATGAGTAGGTGTAAAGCGCCCATGCCAAGGCAAGTCTCACCTCTAAAGCCCAGCCATGGGATGGCCAGTAGAAGGTATTACACCTAAATCACTAGAGGGTTCTCCAAAATAAGATTCTTAGTGAAGGTTCACTGAGAATGTCTAAGAACTCAAATCAGGTTTCACAGCGTGACTTTGTGGTTGACAATAGCTGGGTATGAGGTGTTCAGTAGGTAAAGCTGTGAGCTTTAGTTGACTGTGACCTCGAGTTCTCAGGATGAGCAAATCAGCTAGACTCCATACCTCTCAGGGTTCTGTCTTAAGGAAGCAGTTTATTTTTTTCTTTTGGTCATCCTCTTTCTCTGTGCCTCTGTCTCTTTTTCACTTAAAAAAAAGATTTATATTTATTTATTTGAGAGAGAGAGAAAGAGAGAGAGAGAGAGAGTATGCCAGAGCCTCCAGCCACTGCAAAAGAACTCCAGACACAGGCACCACCATGTGTATCTGGCTTACATGGGTCCTGGACAATTGAACTTGGGTTCTTAGGCTTTGCAGGCAGGCGCCTTAACTGCTAAGCCATCTCTCCAGCCCATCTTTCACTTTTTTTTGAGACAGGGTTTCAGGTAACCCAGGCTGGTCTTGAACTCCTGATCCACCTATTCTGCTGTCCAAGTGTTGGGATTACAAGGCATGTAACGTGCCTATTTTTTCTTTATTTCTGTGTTTTTTTAAATTGTTGTTTTTTGAGATAGGGTCTCACTCTAGCTCAAGCTGTCCTGGAATTCACTATGTAGTCTCTGGATAGCCTTGAACTCAGGGAGATTCTCTTCCTACCTCTGCCTCCTGAGTGCTGAGATTAAAGGCATGTGCCACCATACCTGGCTCTTTCAAGTTTCTAATGAAAAATGTCAGCCTACAAAAATGAAATGATATATATATACTTTCTATTGTTTCAATAATTTTATCTTCTTTTATACATACAGTCACATACCTTTTAGATGGTGACAAAATCCATATTAATTAGATATGCTTTCAACTGCAAATGATTAAAAGATCTCTGTAGGCTTTCAGTCTTATAGAGTGGTATTATGTTTTTCTTAACAGGTAGTCTCCAAGATATTTTTTTCTTTCTGCTTCCTTTTAGGGATGGCTGCTGCAATTTCAGACCCCATGCCTGCCTTTCAGACAGGAAAATAGAAAATGAACCAAAAGCACACACACACACACACACACACACACACACACACACATATATATATAATTTATCTATGTATTTCTGAGCAAGTTAAGTAAGTGGCAGACCCTTCACTACTAAATATTTGAGCATACATAGATGTTTAACTGCACCATAGCAGCGTGGTAGAAAAATGCTGAAAAAAAATGTGACTTGTAAAGACAAGATTTATAAGGCAAGAGAAATGTGTGAAGCATTTACATACAGAACAGGAAATAACTGCATAGCTTCATCCTTGAAGATGAGACCCGTGTGATGTCCCTCCCCCCACCCCAACTGCAATATAGGGGAAGCTAAGCCTAGAGCACCATAAACTCCAGCCTGGGCTATAGAGGAAAACCTGTCTCCAAATACAAAGAAAAGAAAAAAAAAAAAAAACCCAAGGCAAAACAGCAATTGGAGAAAGAAGGATTAGTTTGATTAGTAGAGACTTCAAACACCCTAGGGTAAAGTCACAAAGAGAGACAATAGAAATTTGTCACAGGCACTCTTTTCACGCCTACCTTTTTATTTCTTTTCTGTGGATGGTGTCCACCTTTCAGCAATGTTACTCAGCAGAGAACACACTGCAGGCCATTGCTGAGGGCTAATCCTAGGTAGTCCAGGAGACCACCAAGGTGTGTGTGTGTGTGTGTGTGTGTGTGTGTGTGAGAGAGAGAGAGGGAGAGAGAGAGACAGAGAGAGAGAGAGACAGAGAGAGACAGAGAGAGACAGAGAGAGATGGGGATGCCCATCTGTGCCCTTTCACCAAACAACCCACTGTGGCCACTGGTGATGTGCAGACTAATCAAATTCTAGCCAAAAGAAGTTCCTTTGAAATGATGTGCAGTGGTAAAGAAAAACTCAAGAGTGGGGATGACTGAGAATGAAGGGTGAATGCTGAGAGACTCAAGCTCACTCAGTGCGAGGCTGGCAGGGACCATGCACGGGGGGCTGTCTTTCTCTTCCCATCTCCTGGACCTCTCCTCACAGAGCTGGGTAACGAGCAGCACCTTGCTAACAGAGGCAGAAAGCTGTGAATGTGATTTGGACGCTCATCCCTTGTAAGCCCTCCTGGCTGCAGCGCCAGGTTCTTAGGTAGTTTCAAGGAGCAGCAAGATTGTGGTGGTGACTGCCCCTTTGACTTTCCCTTGGCCACGCTGCTCTTCCTTCAGCTAGCCAGCTGGGTCTGCTTTTGCCACTGCCTCTCTCATCCAAGGTGTGTTCCTGCAGGCAGAACCTCGCCCATTCCAGCTCGTTTCGGCTAGAAGTGTGCAAGAGCTTCCCTCATTACATTTATTCCCTCTGGTATCTCTTTGGGATCCCTATACTCGTTTTTATATTTTTTAAATTACTTCTGACAGTGGAAGTATTTATTTTTTCAAAGATTGGACAAACTTAATCTGAGAGTTCCTTTGAAGCAGAGTGGTTTGCTTGCTGGCTAACAGGGTCAGCTAGCAATCACCCAGGTTTGGTAGAAGGCCGTATGTTCTCTAAGGAATAGGACTACATTAACAGACTGTTGCTGAAGGTTTTCTTTCTTTCTTTCTTTCTTTCTTTCTTTCTTTCTTTCTTTCTTTCTTGCTTTCTTGCTTTCTTGCTTTCTTGCTTTCTTGCTTTCTTGCTTTCTTGCTTTCTTGCTTTCTTGCTTTCTTGCTTTCTTGCTTTCTTGCTTTCTTGCTTTCTTGCTTTCTTGCTTTCTTGCTTGCTTGCTTGCTTGCTTGCTTGCTTGCTTGCTTGCTTCCTTCCTTCCTTCATTTCTTTCTTTCTTTCAATTCTTTCCTCTTTCAGACTTAGAAGGATTTCTGAAGTGTTTATTATTGACCTAAACAGAGTGATCAAGTGTCCTTATCACTCAAAAACAAATACACCTGTTTGGCTGCAGGAACTCTGCTTGGCTTTATGAACCAGCAAAATCAACACCGGATTCAGAACCCAGCCAGTACATCTGAGGGGCCTGTAAAGTCATGTTGGAGAAGAGGCTCTTTGTGGAAATATCCGAACTTCCACTGGCTCAAGAATTCCTACTGGAAAACGATGCCTAGTCATTCTGTCTGCCTCAATTCTGTACTTTTTTTTTTTTTTAATGCTTCCAGTACTAACTAAATAAATGTAAGAACTCTGATAGGTGGGAAAACTGAAAAGTTACAACAAACAAGGCACTCAAGGAATACAGGAAGGCCACTTCATGGCAACTGTCAGATTAGCACTTCTTTTTACTATCTCCCAAGCACAGTGCATCTCATCTCACTTCTCTTGTATTTGGCTATGCCACCCTGGTTGTCTTTGTTTGTTAGGGACCTAACCCAGGGTGCTAGGCAGGTCCTCTAGCATTGAGCCCAAAAATAAGAGTATCTTGATACACCCCAAATTCACAAAGTAATAAAGTAATAAGTCCCAGGACTCATTCAGCTAGTTGACTACTCTTTGAGTGGCTTTGAGTTTAAGACTGTGTTAGTTTGGACAAGATTAAGATGTAGTATGTGGTCCCTGCTCTCTAGGAACTTATGATCTAATGGGGGAATATAAAGCATATGTCATTCAGGGCCTCCGTCACACACCAGATACACGTGGCCGCTTCCTTACCCCCACTTTTGTCATTAACTGCAGAGACATTTTCATATTGGATGTAGTCTTCCTCTTGTGCTACCCTGGACTCATCTCACTTACCTCCAGAACTTTAGTCTTTCTCAGATTAATTTCAGACCTTTCTTTTGCATATGTGTGTGGTATGCATGCATGTGTGTTATGCATGTGACCACACTGTGTGTGCATGTGCATGTGAAGGTCAGAGGTAGACAGTGGGGATCTTCCTCAGTCACTCTCCATTTATTTTTTGGGATAGGTTTTTTTTTTTTTTTTTTTGGCAGAACTTAGAGCTCACCAATTCAGTTAGACTAGAGAGCCGGAGAGCCCCAGGGTCCCTGCCTCTTTCTCTGCAGTGTATGCCACCCCATGCCCAACATCTTACATGGCTTCTAAGGAACTAAATTCGGGTCCTCATGCTTGCCCACTAAAACATCTCCTTAATCCTAGATTATTTTCAGTTTAACTTAAACATATTTTATTTATTTATTTGAGTTGAGATAGAGAGGGAGCCAGATAGAAAGAGAGAGAATGGGCATGCCAGGTCCTCTAGCCGCTGCAAATGAACTCCAGACATATGTACCACCTTGTGCATCTGGATTTATGTGGGTACTGGGGAATCAAACCTGGGTCTTTGGGCTTTGTAGACAGGTGCCTTAACTGCTGAGCCATCTCTTCAGCCTTTAATTTAACTTTTTTTTTCTTTGAAGCAGGGTCTCCCTCTAGCCGAGGATGATCTAGCTAGCACTCACTCTGTAGCCCAGGCTGGTCTTGAACTTATGATGATCGTATTATCTCAGTTTTTTTTTTTTTTTGTGCTGGGATTAAAAGCAAGAATCACCACACCTGGCTTTTAACTTTATTTATTTATTTGTTTCGCATACTTAGAAACACCTGAGCAGGGTTAGGGTCATCTCTTTTGCTTCAGCCGCTTGGATGTAGCTAGTTGCTCATGCATGTGGAAAGATTTAACAGTGGGAGGCTGACTGTGCTGAGAAGGATAATGGTTTTAAAACGTTAAAAATACAGCTGGACGTGGTGGCGCACGCCTTTAATCCCAGCACTTGGGAGGCAGAGGTAGGAGGATTGCCAAGAGACTACAGAGTGAATTTCAGGTCAGCCTGAGCCAGAGTGAGACCCTACCTTGAAAAACCAAAAAAAAAAAAAAAAAAACCACATTAAAAATACAATTACTACATTAATTCAGTAAATTACTCAAGGTTGAGGGCAGCCTTCAGTGGTAGAGTGTATGCTTAGCAGGTCTGATGCCCTGGAAGTTGATCATCAGCATCACACACATGCCCATGCAGACACAGAATATCAAAACTTAAGAAATAGTTCAGCATATGATTATGAACATTAGTGAATATAATTAACTAAAGTCAAAAGTCATATTTGCCACATTTTTTTCAAACTCAAGCTAGTCTGTAAGAGAGTATAAATTTTATTTTATTTTATTTTATCTTATTTTAGGAGACAGTGAGAGGGAAGAATTGGCACACCAGGGCCTCCAGCCACTGAAATTGAACTCCAGACTCGTGTGCTGCCTTGTGTGCATGTACAGCCTTGTGTGCTTGTGACACCTTGTGTGTCTGGTTTACATGGGACCTGGAGAGTGGAACAGGAGCCCTTGTGTTTCACAGGCAAGTGCCTTAACTGCTAAGCCATCTCTCCAGCCCATAAATTTTATTTTTGTTTGTTTGTTTGTTTTTGGTTTTTCAAGGTAGGGTCTCACTCTAGTCCAGGTTGACCTGGAATTCACTATGGAGTCTCAGGGTGGCCTCTAACTCTCGGCGATCCTCCTACCTCTGCCTCCCAAGTGCTGGGATTAAAGGCGTGCGCCACCACACCCGGCAAATTTTATTTTTATTATTTTTAGAACTTTTTTTTTCCAGTACTGAGGTAGGGATTGACCTAGGGCCTCAAACATTCTAGGCAAGTGCTCTACCACTGAGGTACACCCCCAGCCTGAGAGTATAAATTTTGAAATGACCAAAGCTGTGTTCAGATTCTCTTCTACCATTTTTTTTTTTTTTTTTTGAGATAGAATCTTTGTGTAGCCCAGACTGGTCTTGAACTCATGATACACCTGCCTGCCTCAGTCTCCTGAGCACTGAGATTATAGGTGTGTACCATCAGTCCTTGTGTATTTGTCTAGTCCTACAAAATAGCTTGGTAAGCCTCTATTTCACCATGGAAGACGGACATAGCAGCCTCCCTTTTGGGAGTGGTGTCTGGGTTGAGAGGGATACTGTATGTACAAGCCTTTACTCTTGGGTCCTGAATTCTAATTCTGTCCCTGCCATTTTCTCTGCTATTGTTTTTGGAGGACTATGCCTGTATTTTATTTTAGTCACCCCACTGACCCCTTTCCCCCCTGTTCTTGGCTTTCTCATTGTTTTTGGTCATATTTTTTCTGGCTGATCTTGTCTTTTTGGTTTTCCTCTTTCTCCTCCCTGTGGATGTTTGTTTTGCCTGTGTTTATTTTTCCATCATGAACTTTCCCTGGGTTTCTTTTTCATTTGCTTTTTTGCAGGCATCTTTTGTTTTACCTGGGGCTGTAAGCCCTTTGCACGTTAATGTCAACACTGACTGCTGATTTTGGACTTTGCTGGGGGAAAAGGGCAAGGAGGTGTGGGAAGACAGCTCTTCAGGGGCCTTGGGAAAGGATACGGCGAGGTGAAGTGCTTAGTTGCTTGGCTATACATGTTTTGTAGACATACATTTCAGTTCCTGGCCAGAATTCTGACACTTTTTCCCACGTGTCCTGGGAGGTTTTGAATCTGCCTGGTCTTAACCACCACGCCCCCCACTTCTCTACTCTCTGGTAGTAGAGCTCAGTTTTCCCCCTCCACTTCCTGCTGTCCTACTTTCTCTGAAACATGTTTTACCTATTACTGCTCTTCACTTATGAGGAACACCCACTTGGAAGGGGATTTGTTTTTAAGAGGAGGAGGTCATTATTGATAATAGCAATAAGAATAATATCTACACATGAAGGGCCAATGCTCATATGAGGCCAAAAACAAGACAGCAAGAACTCATGACCCTGGTCTACTGGGCATAGATCCTAACTGTAATCCAGAGAATACAAAGGGTAGAAATAAACTAAAGGAATGGTGGATAGGGGCAGGAAGGAGAGCCCAGGGAATAGTCTTTGAATTTTAATGTACACAAACATTTATTCATCATCATTTATCCTGTACCCAGTAGTATGGTTGGCTTTGATTATAATTTGGTGAACATATATGCAAAAGATGTCTGCCTTCTATAGTTTTGATGGCCTTAGTCATGTTTTTGAAAGAGTTGGACTCTTTCTGGCAGTTTAAATGAGGACAAAGTTTTCCATCTCTGGAGACACCATGGAAAGGAACCTTGGACTTGAGCGGCAACAATGGATCTTGTAATGGTTAGTGACATAGTATAATTAGCGATCACCTGTCTTTAAATTTAAAAATAAAAGTGTTTTTGAGACAGAGCCTCAGTATGTATCCCAGGCTGACTTTGAACTCACAATTGTCTTGCTTCAGCTTCCTAAAGTGCTTGGATTCCAGATGTAAGTCATTATGATTGGTCAAATATTTTCAAAACAGAAATTTTAAGAAAATGTAGAGATAATGACAGAATAAATGCTAATCACCTGATGCTCAACATCAATGATTATTAACATCTCATCAATGTGGCAACAGATTCCCTTCTTTCAGTTTGTCACTGAAATATTTTTTAAATTTTTTTGTTTATTTTTATTTATTTATTTGAGAGTGACAGAGAGAGAGAGAGAGAGAGAGAGAGAGAGACAGAGAGAGAGAGAGAGAGACAGAGAGAGAGGATGGGGGATGGGTGTACCAGGGCTTCCAGCCACTGCAGATGAACTCCAGATGTGTGTGCCCACTTGTGCATCTGGCTAACATGGGTCCTGGGGAATTGAGCCTCGAACTGGGGTCCTAAGGATTCACAGGCAAGCACTTAACCACTAAGCCATCTCTCCAGCCCTAGTATGTCACTGAAATATTTTGAGACATCATGGCATTTCACCTTTATTTTGGTGTGCATTTCAAGTGGTCAAAGTGTGAGGATCAACTGGGAGTTCATGTGTGTATGCATGCATGTGCTTGTGTTCATGTGAGTGAGAGAGTGTGTGCATGCATGCGTGTGTGTGTGTGTGTGTGTGTGTGTAGATCAGAGGACAACTTATGGGGTGGGTTGTGGCCTTCTACCTTCTTTGAGGCAAGGGACTCTTGTTCACTGCTTCATTCTCCAGGCTGGCTGACCTGTGCTATAAAATTCTGTGGATTTCTAGGAAATTCTCCCTTTGTTATTGTAGGCACACTGGGATCACAGGCATCCATCCGAGCATCTGGCTTTCCTGTGGGTGCTGGGGGTCTGTACTTAGGTACTTATGCTTTTACCAAGCACTCTACCCGCTGAACACCTCTCCAGCCCCGGGGGGTTCTTTAGATCATCATATTGGCACACTTTCCCACTGACATGGTAATGGGTGGAATGAATAAATGAGGGACAATACACCTGTGCTGTGGCAAATCCAATGTCATCCCTACAGCATCCAAAAGGTCAGCTATATCAGCGAACGTTTAAAGACTCCAGAAATCAGGGGATGGGCTGGGACTTTTCCTCCAAAGTAAATGACAATTGATAGCCTCTATTAACTTATTTAAATCTTTGCACGTGGATGCATGATGCGTATTCCTGTACGTTTATGCTCACGTGCTCCTGGGTATTCTCCTGTGTCCCCGGCTCATCCCGCTGTCAGTGCTCTGGGGTTGCACCCCGGGGCTATCGCTGCTGGCTTCCCGTGGGTTCTCGGGGTCTGAGCTCAAGTCAGCACACTCATGTACCAAGTGCTTCTCTCTGATCTCAATGTTAACATTTACCCGCCTGCCACTAGGAAGGAGGCAAAGCATGTGGTCGATCACTTGGAGTTCTTGAGAGCAGCATATATTCTACATGCACAAACAACCCCTTGACCCATTTTCAAGTATGAGCAAGGTCACTGTGAATGGTCAAAGGCAAGACCTTCTGGCCTTTATGACCTCTCTGAAGGGCCAGCACTTCCAGTTCTTCATCCCACCTGTGACGGACACTGACTTCTCTCTTTGTCCAATCCGGCCTGTCTCATTTCATGGGAATGGTTTCCCTCTAACTGCCTCTAAGAAAAGTCCTGCACAGATTCTCTATCTCAAAGCCATTTTTCCAGGAGACCCTTCAGTCATTTAATCCATGGAATATCCTGTATCACAAATTTGGCCCATTGTTTCTTTGTAGCATGGCTTGACAGCTATTGCATGTTATTTTCTCCATGTTTCCTGTAAAATGATAGTTGTGACTAAAGACTTTAGTAAATTCAGGCCATACCATGGACTTCCTAATAGTATCACATTTTCAAGGCTCCAAAATATCAAGGTGGTTTACCCCAAAGATCGATTGATCAGGTATTGTCAGCCTGATCCTTCTAATATAAATATGTCTTTTATAAACCATCCATGGTGGTGCACTCCTGAAATGCCAGTTACTGGGAGGCTGAGATGGGAGGATCACAAGTTTGAGGCCAGCCTGGGCTATGTTTAGCATGGCTCCATCTGAGAGAGAGAGAGAGAAAGAGAGAGAGAGAAGTGGGTAAGTCCTCAGGGATCCAAGAGCACCAGATAGCCTAACAGGCCCCTGTCCCTTAGTGGTGAATACTAGGGAAATCCAAGACTCATCAAAATGACAGGAAGAGAAGCCCCAGTGCTTAGCACTTAGTCATCTCCGTCACGCATGCTAAGGCTCAGGGAACGTGGCAGAGGAGGAGGCAGAATGAGTATGACTGCCACTGTCACTGCTAGCCTGAGAACTATCTTTATGGACTTGGCAGTAGATACTGAAGAGACTCAAAACTCTCCAAAGTAGAAAACAGGAGGCTGTTGTTGAGTGCTCAGTACTAAAGAAGACTTCTAGCATGCCCTAGAAGGCTCAGGGAACACAGCAGAGGAGGGAACAGTGACCAGTAACTTCACAATCTTGCCTTCCCACTGCAATGAACTGTACTCTCAAACTGAGAGCCAAAAATTAACCCTTCCTTTAAGTTGCTATTGTCAGGTATTTTGTCACAGCAATGACAGAAGTGACTAATACACACCCTTCTTCTTTCTGCTTTATTTACAAAATTTATTTATTTGGTGTATATGGCACATGTGTGCGTGTGTGTTTGCGTGCTGGAACTCACATGTGTGGAGGTCAGAGGACAACTTTTGGAATGGTCTTCTACCTTGTTTTTTTTTTTTTTTTTTTTTTTGGTTTTTCGAGGTAGGGTCTCACTCTGGTCCAGGCTGACCTGGATTTAACTCTGTCATCTCAGGGTGGCCTTGAACTCATGGCAATCCTCCTACCTCTGCCTCCCGAGTGCTGGGATTAAAGGCATGCGCCACCACGCCCGGCTCTTCTACCTTGTTTTAAGGTAGGGTATCTTACTGTGCTTCCAGGAAATCCTCATGTCTCGTCCTCCCTTGTGAGCATAGGCACACTGGCATTACAGAAACCTACCATAGCTGCTAGCTTTTAAATACATAGGTTCTGAACTCAGGTTCTCAGAGTTGAGTGGCAAACACTATCTACTGAGCCATCTCCCCAGCCCTCCCTCTCATTTTTTTTGTTTATTTTTCGAGGTAGGGTCTCACTCTAGCCCAGGCTGACCTGGAATTCACTACGTAGTCTCAGGGTGGCCTTGAACTCATTACGATCCTCCTACCTCTGCCTCCCGAGTACTGTGATTAAAGGCGTGCACCACCACGCCCGGCCCTCCCTCTCATCTTTGAAGAAATGTTCAAGGTAGTTTGCAAAGTTGATAAATTACTTTGGCATGCCAAATAAAAGGAAAGATCTGGCATATTCCTCTGAGGCTCATCTTTCCCTACATGGTATCTAAGGATAATATCGTTATCCCATTGGATTCAGAGTCAGGGAAGAGAGGAAACGCCATAGCAGTCTTGGTAGGTGTGATCATGAGTGCAGTAGTCATCACTCAGCTTGATGCCTTATAGCTTACTCTGCACCAAGCACTGGCCAGAGGGCTCAAGTCCAAAGGCAATAAGAAGGTCTGTTCACTTGAAAAGAAAAAAATTGCTTGACAATGACATGTGATCTTTTCACACACTGGGATATGCTCAATGTTTTAATTAAAGTTCTTTTGATTGCCAGGAACAGAAAATAACTGGAAATGGGGGGGGGGAGAACAGGGTTTGATTATAAAATTATAGGGAAAAAAATCAAACATTAGCCTTTAGGAAAGAAAAGAATCAGAAATCAGAAAGCTGTCAGAACCCATAAGTCCTCTCTCCGCTTGCGTTGTCTTTGCTCACAGACTTAAGAAAGAGAAATCATAATTAATATCTTGGATTATTCATCCTCATTTCAATGATCTATGGCCAATGTTTTTATTTTATTATTTTTCTGCTTTTTATTATGTTTTATTATTTAACTTTTATGTGTGTGGTGCTGGGGAGCCAGCCCAGGGTCCTGCACGGGCTAGCCAAGTACTCTATCTCTTAGCTACATCCTTTTTACTTTGTTTTATTGAGGTAGGGTCTCCCGCTAGCCCAGGATGACCTGGAGTTCCCTCTGTAGTTTCATGGTGGCCTCAAATTCATGGCGATCCTCCTACCTCAGCCTCCTGAGCACTGGGATTAAAGGCATGCACCACCACACCTGGCCATTAGCTACATCCTCAGCAGTGAAAAGGTTTGAATATAAACTGAGGAGGTGAGTTCTCACTGAAAGTGATCTAGTTATGGCTTGGGCAGATACCCTTGAGATCACTCAGCACCTGGTAAGTATGAGGCTGGGTGAAGAATGCATGTACCTATACACATGCAAGCAAGCATAATTTTTAAAATATGCATCTAATATAAATGGATATTAAACAATAAATACTGACATTTAGAAGAGTGTAAAGAACCAGTATGAGCATGCATGTCTCAAAGGTCTTATCTCCAAAAGTGCTAACTCCTGGCTATCTTCCTTTAGGATAATTTATTGGCAGGTGATGATAATGAAGTCATATAAAAGTTTTATGAGAAGCCGGGCGCAGTGGTACACACCTTTAATCCCAGCACTCGGGGGGCAGAGGCAGGAGGATTGCTAAGAATTCGAGGCCACCCTGAGACTACATAGTGAATTCCAGGTCAGCCTGAGCTAGAGTGAGACCCTACCTCGAAAAACAACAACAGCAACAAAAAGCTTTATGAAAGTAAGAACTTGCTGTCTCGTTTTCTTCTCATGACAAGAACTTGGAAATGCACTTCTCTCATAATAGGCATATGACCTTTAATTAATTGTTGAATTTATGAATCTCTGCAAGTAATGATTTAAAAATATAATATTGTTATCATCAAAAGCAGGGAAATGAACCCTGTGGGCTTCTTGATAAGATGCAACTTAAAATACATAGTCCTTGGCTAAGTGGTTAAAGACACTTGCTTGCAAAGCCTAATGACCTGGGTTTAATTCCCCTGTAGCCACGTAAAGCCAGATGCCAAAAGTGGACCTGAAGTTTGCTTGCAGTGACAAGAGGTCCTGGCACTCCCCAACACACTCTCTCTCCTTACAAAATTAATAAATAAAAACATTTTGAAAATAAGATACATAGTCGTACCTATAAAATGCTCTTGCCAAAATGGCTTAATTCAATCTAGCCAAGGTTTTGGAGTTGATTTCCATTTTACAAGAAATAGAGAAAGAGAGAGACAAGTCAAGTCAGCAAAAAGATAAATCCAGAATACAGGACATTCTACAGGACAGCTGACCTGGTTTCTGCAGCAAATTGACGGCACAGAAGGGAAAAAAAGAGAGATTTAGGAGACATGACTAATGTGATGTACAGACCTTCTTTAAATCATGATTCAAATATATTGCTTATAAATACTTTATAAAGCAGTTACAAACATTTGATTATGCATTGTTATTAGATGATATTAAAGAATTAATGTTAATTTTGTCAACTATCCTAGTAGGTTTATGGCTACATAAGAAAATGTTCATAATTTTTAGAGAAGCATGTAATGTTAATTGTCTCAGATTTGATTTAAAAACTCTTTAGCAGAGAAAATTCAGATGGAAAAGAATAGGTAAAATGGCAAAATATTGGAAATTGAGTGTGGATGATGTCTGTGAGGGTTCACTGTATATTCTATTTTTTTTAAAATTTTTATTTATTTGAGAGAGAAAGAGAAAGAGAGAGAGAGAGTGAGAATGCATGCCAGGGCATTAGTCTCTGCAAACGAACTCCAGATGCATGTGCCACCTTGGGCCTCTGACTTATGTGGAACTTGGGGAATTGAACCTGGGTTCTTTGACTTTACAGGCAAGTGCCTTAACCTGCTAAGCCATCTCTCCAGCACTGTCTGTTGTATTTTTATGTGTGTTTAAATTTTTTCATAGAAAGGAAATAGAGAATAAAGCTTATTAAAATATTTTTTATTTATTTATTTATTGCAAGCAAGGAGAGAGGAGGGAGAGCACAAATGGACATGCCAAGGCCTCTTGCTTCTGTAAAGAAACTCCAGATGCATGGGCTACTTTGTGTACCTGGCTTTTTGTGGGTACTGGGGAATTGAACCCAGGCTGTCAAGCTTTGTAAGGAAGCAGCTTTAACTGCTGAGTCATTTCCTCAGCTCCCCCCCAACAAGGAAATAAAGAATAAGACATTGTTTTAAAAAAATTTGAGGCTGAACTATGTTTAAAATTTTCTATCATGCTGCCCAAATTTACATGGAGAAATACTTCACTAAAGATGAAATGATGGAAATGCACTTGTTTTGCAGGCCAGACAAAGATGGTTTGAATCCCAGATGCACTCCAGGGCCCGGAGGAAGGAGCATGGCTGGAACAAATTCAGCAAGGACAGAGAGAGGACCCTGGTGCTAACTTCTGTGCTTGGGTGGGGCTTGCTGTGCCAAGGTTGGAGCAAGAACACACTCTCTATTAAGGCCAACATATTGAGCTGTTTTCATATTGCTGTCTCCAAATTATTTCATCAGTCATAATGATTCTCCTGTCAATTAATTATCCCACAGGAAGATGGTCAGGAGTTAACCACTTTTGAAGACATGCATGCTATCCCTCCCTAGTAAGAGGGGACCAAGACATGGATTGAGGCTGAAGAGGTGGATGGGAGCCAGATCACACCGGGAATTGTAGCCTATGCCAAGGGATATTTTTTTTTTTGTCCCGATTCTCCAAAGCAAAAGTAAGTCATCTAAGGATTTGAAACTGGGTACATGTGTGACATAATTGGCTTTGTGCTCTAAAATGACTCTGGCTCAAGCGTGGCAAGCAGACTGGAAGGAGGCAGAGTGGATATACTGTTCCTATTTGGAGGCCAGTGTTGTGGCCCACGGGAGAGACAGCAGGCCAGAGTAATAGGAGGCGCGCAGCGCAGTGGAGTAGACGGTATGAGGTAAAATGAATGGGACTTGGTCCTGTTGTGTATGGTAGGTAAGCAGGTGAGGCTAACCACCACAGCTCTCTGACTTGTACAGCTGACTGGACAGAGGATGAATGCACTCTGGGATTGCTGGAGGAGGACCAAGTTTTGAGGAGTCAAAGAAATTGGTCTTGGGAATATTGACTTTGAATTTAAAGTGCCTTCGAGACATGCAAGAAGTGATGCCAACAGTGTTTGAAGGTCTAGAGCTCAGATGAGAGAGCAGTGTAAGTCTAACAGCGTGATAGGAAAAAGTAGTTTATCACTGGAGGTTTCCATGCAGCTGGGTTATTGCTGCAGTATATGAGCCACAGCTATAATCCCGCAAGAGCAAGGACTCATATAAACCCAGAGAGAGTTTTGTTTTATTTGTTTCACAAATGGGAAGGCTCACTTTTTCTTTTACAGGAAAGCAGTTACCTTTCTCCTGCTTTTTATTTTTTATTGCAAATGTGGAAGAATTCTGGCAGTAGCTAAGGCTTATTTGAGCCAAGTGTGCCTTTATTTTCTCTTATCATTACAGTGTATACTTCTCATGGTGGGACTTTGCCAGTTACTGGTTAAGTGCTCTAGAATTAAAATTTAGTAACTGCTAGCCAGAAATGCCTTTACCCTGTTAGAGCAGGCTACTGGAGAGCTTTCAAAGTTATCTTTCGATCCTAAGTACATTCAGGTACAGAACAGAATGAGGGAGAGTGGCAGGGGTGGTGGGGATGAAGGTGCTATTTCTGACCCCATTTTAAAGAAAACCTGTAAAATGTTGCTTTGATATATAGTTTGGGTCTAGGGTGGCTCATGCCTCTAATCCCAGAACTGAAGATCCTGAGGCAGAAGAATTGTCATGAGTTCCAATTCAAGGTTAGCATGGGCTATAGTGTGAGACTTTATTTAAAAAAAAAAAGGCCGGGCGTGGTGGCGCATGCCTTTAATCCCAGCACTTGGGAGGCAGAGGTAGGAGGATCGCCATGAGTTCGAGGCCACCCTGAGACTCCATAGTGAATTCCAGGTCAGCCTGGGCTAGAGTGAGACCCTCCCTCTAAAAACAAAAAAAAAAAAAAAAAAAAAAAAAGATCCCCCCACCTCCCTCTCTTTTGTGTGTGTGTGTGTGTCATTGGCTGATGCTGGCCTGAAATTTGCTATGTGAACCAGGTTGCCTTCAAATTTATAATCCTCCTGCCTTAGCTTCCCAAATGTTGGGGTTAAAAGTCTACACCATCAAGTTGAGATATGATTTGTTTTCTTAAAGAGTGGTAACTCCTTTGGTACCTATGGGAAACATAATCTAACAAACCTGTGGTTAGGTTTTGGCTTTGCTTAACTTTCCAGAGAACCATTTGATGAAATTTGTTTTGTTTTGGTAACAACAACAATAATAATAATTATAATTATTTATCAGGCCTGAGTCTCATACATCCCAGGTTGGTCTCAAACTCTCTGTGTAGCCAAGGATAATCTTGAATTTCTGATCCTCCTGTCTCCTTCTCCGGAGTGCTGGGATTTCAAGTGTACACCAGCTCACCGAGTTTATGTGGTTCTGGGGATTGAAACCAGGGCTTTGTGCATGTTTAAGCCAGCACTCTAATGACGGTGCCACACCCCCAGCCCATAGTGCTGGATTTTCACCGGGCAAACAAGGTTCATTGACTGCCCCTTTGCTGACACTTTGAGGATTCCTCACTGTTCTTTTGGTATGTCTTATTCACATAGGTTTTCTAAAAAAATTTCTTTTAGCTTTGTAGACTAATCTATGGTTATCAGTACATAGAAATGATTCCTAGAGAGTAATTATACTAGAATGTACATTATAGTTCTGCCAGTGAGTTAGTCAGCTTTCCATCATTGTGACAAAACACCTGAGATAAATAACTTCGAAGAGGAACATAGTTATTTTAGTTCATGGGTTCAGGGGTTTCAGTCCAGGGTTAGTATGGTGGGGAGCAGGTGGCAGAGGGGACTACTTACCTCATGCTGGTTAGAAAGCAAAGGTAGAGTAGGAGCAAGGGTCCCCACGTCCCTGACAAGGGCACACCCACACAGGACCCCTAACTTTCTTTCACTAAGCCCCACCTCCCAACAGCACCATAGGCTAGTGATGAAACTATTGGCATAGGGTGCTTTGGGGGATAGGTAAAGTGCAGACCACAATACTGATCCTATTTTTCAATAAGGTAATGAGTGACTCCCAGAGTTCCCAAATATCAGAACCAGGTAAGGAACATGGGTGTTTTAATTTCTTGGCTTTTTTTGAAGCAGCCAGGCTGGCCTCAAACTCACTCTGTAGCTCCGGATGACTTAGAACTCACTCTGCAGCAAGGCTGGTCTTGAACTCAGTGATTCTCCTGTCTCAGACTTCCAAGGGCTGGTATTAAAGACATGCACCACTACACTTGAGTGTTTTGATTTATATCATATCAAGTGGAAAAAAAAAACAAAGGAAGCTAAAGAACAAAGGAGTGTGTAAGAGAGATAGTAAGAAAGAAAAAGGCAAAATGAGTTTATTTAATCCTTCAAGAATTCTTTTTTCTTGCCATCTTCAATATTCTTATTCCTGAGAATACAATAATGCACATTGCATGATTGCATGCTAGGTCCTAAAACTCCAGTAGGAGAGCAAAACCATAAAGATCAAAGAATAATGGAAAAATTAAAGTGCCATGAGAAAAATAGTGGGCAAAATAAATTATAATACAAATTAATCTTCACAGGTTGTCTCAATATCCAATTCCAAATATCTGAGACTTTCTCATGGGTTTGTTTTTAAATAAGTACATGTATTATTTGATCTTATTATTTTCTATCCATTTCTTTCTTTCTTGTTTAGTTTTTAGTTTTTGAGGTAGGGTCTTGCTCTAGCCCAGGTTGGAATTCACTATGTATGTAGTCTCAGGGTTGCTTCTAGCTCATAGTGATCCTTCTATCTCTGCCTTTCATTCATTCCTTGTTTGTTTTTTAATTGTATTTATTTAATGAGTGAGTGGGGGAGAGAATGAGCACGACAAGGCCTCTAGCCACTGCAAACTCTAGACTCCATTCTACCATGTGCATCTGGCTGACACAGGTTCTGGGCAATCGAACTTTGGTCCTTAGGCTTCGCAGGCAAGTTCCTTAGCTGTTAAGCCACCTCTCCAGCCTCTTTCATCCATTTCTTTTTTTTTTAATATTTTTTTTAATTATTTATTTATTTATTTGAGAGCGACAGACACAGAGAGAAAGACAGATAGAGGGAGACAGAGAGAATGGGCACGCCAGGGCTTTCATCCAGTGCAAATGAACTCCAGATGCATGTGCCCCCTTGTGCATCTGGGTAACGTGGGACCTGGGGAACCGAGCCTCGAACCGGGGTCCTTAGGCTTCATAGGCAAGCGCTTAACCGCTAAGCCATCTCTCCAGCCCAACTTTCATCCATTTCTTAATCTTATTTTGTTGGTATTTTAGCATAAGGCTCCTTGATTTTTCTCAAATGTATCCTTTCCTAGCTTCCTTTCCCACTGAAGTTTGCTAATCCCTACATTTTTAATTTCATGCTTCTATTGCAAGTAGGAGAATTGTGGGGTTTGGGGAATGGCTTAGAGGATCCAGTGCTCACTGCACAAACTGGAGTGTTCAAGCTTAACTCCCAGACCCCACAGAAAAAGCCAGACGCCATGGCAGCCTTCTGAAAGCCCAGCACACTGACATTGCAAGCAAGGTGGGAAGCAGAGACTGGAGAGTTTCTGGAAGTTCATGTCTAATGCAGCAGAGCACAACAGAGTGAGACTCCACAGCAAGAAAACCTACCACAAATGAGGGGGCGGGGAACACCGACCAGACAGTTGTCTTCCTCCACACCCATGCTGTGGCACTCTCTCTCTAGCTCGCACATGACGTCCACCCTCCCCCTGCCAATTTAATAAAAAAGTAGAATTGTTTGAGGTTGAGTGAAGAAATGATATAGTAACTAGTGTGGTTAGTTAATAAAATATAATTTAAAAATTTTTGAATGTAATTAATCTTTCTCAGTTAATATATCATAGTTTGTGTATGTGTGTATGAAAAGTGTTAAACTGCTGCCACTTCTTGACATTTGAGATGTGGTGGCTGATGTATTTATTCTTTTTTTTTTAATTTTTAAATTTTTATTAACATTTTCCATGATTATAAAAAAATATCCCGTGGTGATTCCCTCCCTCCCCACCCCCACACTTTCCCCTTTGAAATTCCATTCTCCATCATATTACCTCCCCATCTCAATCATTGTACTTACATATATACAATATCAACCTATTAAGTATCCTTTTCCCTTCCTTTCTCTTCCCTTTATGTCTCCTTTTTACCTTACTGGCCTCTGCTACCAAGTATTTTCCTTCTCACGCAGAAGTCCAGTCATCTGTAGCTAGGATCCACATATGAGAGAGAACATGTGGCGCTTGGCTTTCTGGGCCTGGGTTCCCTCACTTAGTATAATCCTTTCCAGGTCCATCTATTTTTCTGCAAATTTCATAACTTCATTTTTCTTTACCGCTGAGTAGAACTCCATTGTATAAATGTGCCACATGATGTATTTATTCTTGTGATCAATTTGCAGAGGAAGTTCATCAACATGCATTATCCAAAAAGTATTTATTGAGGGCTGGAGAGATGGCTTAGCAGTTAAAGTGCTTGCCTGTGAAGCCTAAGGACCCGTGTTCTACTCTCCAGATTCCTCATAAGCCAGATGCATAAAGGTGAGGTAAGCACAAGTTTGCACATGACCACTAGGTGGCGCAAGCGTCTGGAGTGCAAATGCAGTGGCTGAGGCCCTGGTGCACCAATTCTTTATCTCTATCTCTCTCTCTAAAAATCAAAAAAGTATTTATTGAATATTTACTATATTCAAATAAAGTACTTTGTAATACACAAGATGTACAGAGGTATCCACCTCCCTGGGTTATGGGCAAGGTTCAAATGAATTAATAAAATAATGTGTTTATGTGAAGATGTTTATTTTTATTGTTGTTGTTGTTTTGTTTTTTGAAAGAGGGTCTCACTCGAGCCCAAGCTGACCTGGAATTCACTATGTAGTCTCAGGGTGGTCTTGAACTCATGGAGATCCTCCTACCTCTGCCTCCGTAGTGCTAGGATTAAAGGTGTGCGCCACCATGCCCAGCTAGTGAAGGAGTTTTTATAAACTATAAACACAGGCAAATATTTTAGTATTGTGACAAAAAAAAGATAAGCTTGACTTATCTTTTGTTATTATTTTGCACAGAGGTGAGTCTTTTCATTTTGTACTTTTACAAACCGTGGGCATGTGGGATACAGTACAACTGGCTTGGTCTGCAGTCTTAGATCTCAGAAACTGAGGGAACTATGGCTAGTCACAGCATCAATCATCTTGTCCTCTGAAAACCCACAAAGTTATAACTTCGATTTGGGGAAAGGAGAACTAAGACTAGCTTGGCTTTTAAGTCAGGTAGGCTCAAATGGCTTGGATTTTCATCCTCGGTGATTTCTTTTGCAAAATGGCCTTGCATGTCAGGTGTGAGCAGAGAAACCATGGGAGGACTCCCTCTTGCAAAGTACAGTGAGGTACAGGATGTTACTGTCACAACACATGGGCCATTTCTTTTCCTCTAGTTTTCATAAATGCCCAGGTGTGTAAGCAAATGTTCTGGACTCCCTGTGGCTTGCTCAAGGTCATAATAAGTTCTGTATTTTGAGGTCTTTTTTATTTTTTCCCTAAATTAAATTATCTTGCATATCTATGAAAGATACAGAAAAAAAAAACCCTAAAACTAAAGCTTCATATGTGGACATCAGCGACAACTCATTCTGTTTTGGCTTTTTAAAAGATATAATATAGGGATTTCATCTTACTGAAAGTCTGCTAGTTCTATGAAATTGGTACCATAAATTAGTATTGACCATATTTGTTCTTGATATTGAAAAGAGTTGAGAGAAGGGCTGGGGGCGTGGCTCAGTGCTTACAGGCACTTGCTTGAAAAGAGCAGAGGAGCACAGACTATTCTCCAGAGTAGTTCCGGTGACGTGGGATGGAGCAGCCTGACTTCTAGAGAGTTACTGCAAGGGTTGTCTTATGTCATTGCCTTATTGTGTAAAGTTGCTTTGAAATGTTGGGCTAAAGTAATAGTTACATCGTGGAAAACTTTACCTTCCAGCGTGATTTTCTTAGGGACGAACAAGGCCTTGTGAAATCACATACTTGAAAGAAAGAGAGTTCTAAAACTCACCAGGAGCACTCTTTTTGCAAGCAGATTTGAAAAATGGCTAGACACCACTCTAAGTTAACAAAGAAATACAAACTTAAAGGAAACCATGGTGAGAAAGTATTTATAAAACATATACAGGCGGCTGCTGAGAGTGCGGGTGCAGCGTGAGGAGGAAGAGGGTGACCCTGAAGATGAGGACAGATGGTGACAAGGAAGACGGTGACATGGAGGAGGACGAAGATGACAAGATCACTGACATGGAAGTGAATATTGAACTTGAAGCTTATTCCATGTCAGATCAAGATCATGACGGAATTAAGATACCACGGCAGCAGCTTTTCCTAAAGCGTCCTGTGAACACCGCAGAACTAACAGATGTCTTGATCCAACAGAGCCATATTGCGAGTGTGATTAAGCAATCAAATGCTTCAGAAGACCGTGACGATGATGTGGATGAAGATGAGACTTTTGGCTTCATAAGCTTTATAAACTTAACTGAAAGAAATGGTATGCCATGTGATAAACAAGTTAAAGCTTCTGTGAGAAGAACTGTGGAAAGAGCATGGACAAGCTTTTTTTTTGCGGGGGGGGGGGGCTTCAAGGTAAGGTCTCACGCTGGTCCAGGCTGACCTAGCTACATAGTGAGTGGCCTCGAACTCACGGTCATCTTCCTACCTCTGCCTCCCTATTTGAAGGCAGGCACCACCACTCCCCCACTAGACAAGCTTTTAAGTGACACCACCAAACCTGTGGGCTTTCTATCGGCCAAAGATTCATTGATGTCCCTTGACAGATTGCTTTGCCCATGCGCCCGCAACTCCAGAAAGAACTGGCAGAGGTGCACAGAACGAACAAGGCTTGTGGGAAGTGCCCCTCATACTGGCTGATTAGTAAGACGTCCGTGGAAGCGGGAAAATCCGGTGCCAACAAGGGGCGAAACAGCCAAAAACAGGATGTACTGATGTTTGCCAATGCAGAGGAGGAGTTTTTCTATGAGAAGACAGTCCTGAAGTTCAACTACTCAGTGCAGCGGGAAAGCGACCCTTGCCTGGGAGGCCGGTGGTCTTTTGATCATGTCCCAATGAAGCCCTTGCGGACTGTGATGATAATTCTGGGTGACAAGATGAATGAAATCATGGAAAAACTGAAAGAACATCTATCCATCGAGTCCATTTCCCCTGGACAGTGATGGGTTTGTTTTGACAAAATTACAAGAAAACCCAGTGGAGATTTACAAGAAAACAACTCATGGCTTTATTCAGATTCAAGTCCTCTACAAAAAGTAGGGCTCTGTTTCATGTGTCTACGACACATTTATGAGATACTTTAAAAAAATTTTTTTTGGTTAAGTAGTGATTAAAAACTTAAGAAAAACATGGAGTAGTATTTTAAGAACTAATTTTAAAAGCCTTATTTTTTATTTAAAAAACATATATAAACAAATATGGCTGCATTTGTTTCATTCAGAGCTTTATGTTGATAAGAAAACCATTATAAATGAATCAAAAAAATAGAGAAAAGATATGCAGAAACATTCTGCAAAAGAGAGCTCAGAGGCTGGGGAGATGGCTCAGTGGTTAAAGGCACTTGCTTGCAAAGCTTTCTGACCAGGGATTGATTTCCCCAGCACTCATATAAAGCCACACACAAAAAGTGGCCTAAGGCAAGAGCTAAAAGGCAAATCCCTATTACTGAAGACACCGCAGCCTGCAGCCACAGAACAAGCGACCATGCTGGATCTGAGAGGGAATGAGAGTGACTGGAGAAGAACAGTTGCAACAGATTAAATAAGCCGGAGATTCTGCCAGATGCAAAATCAACCAGCTGAGCAACAAGGACACACTTGTACAATAGTGGCCCACAGTCTATGCAGGTAATCAACTGCTCGGTATTAGACCTGAGATCTGCTCAGTGGGGGTGAGCTCCTGTCTCTGGGATTCCCTAGGACAGGAAACCGATAGACTTCTGAGAGAACCTCCTCTGTTCTTTAACTAACAAGAGTGGACACGCACATCAATAAGTCTGTCTGATAACAAGGCTTATCCTCTTTAATTCAATTTCACCTTTGGTTGGAGAATCTGTTCTATCTTTCAATTTTTTAAAAAAAATTATTTGAAAGAGAGAGAAGGGATACACCAGGGCCTCCAGATTATCATTCATTTGTAGCAGCAAGAGACCTTGGCATGCCTCCTACATACATAGACACATGCAAGCAAAAAAAAAAAAAAAAAAAAAAAAAATTAAAAAAATAAACCGGGCATGGTGGTGCACCCCTTTAATCCTAGCACTCAGGAGGCAGAAGTAGGAGGATCACTGAGAGTTGGAGGCCACCCTGAGACTACAGAGTGAATTCCAGACCAGACTTGACTACAGTGAGACCCTACCTTGGAAAAACAGAGATATAACAACAACACAAATAAAATAAACATAAGCCAGGGTATTTGCTTTAGCAGCATACATGCTAAACCTGGAATGATATCAAGGTTAGATGGGCCCTGGACAAGGATGACACACAAGTTTGTGACAAGTCCATAGTTTCTATCAGCACATTGTCTGGATAATTTTGCTGTTTGTGATGCAATGGTTGCTGTGAGTGTCATCGAAGCCATGGACAAGAAAGCTGCTATACTTGGTAAGTTCACTAAGTCTGATCCTGAAAGCCAGGGGCTCATGGATATTACCCCTAACACACCAGTTTCATTGCTGATTTGTTGTTTGCTGATTTATTTTTATCTATGTATATATACCAGCCTCCCTAGTTCTGAGATCCTGCCTCCCCCTGATAGAAGAATCATCTCAGAATTGTTTGTCCCCATTGACCATTTAAGTGTAATAGTCAGAAGAATGGCCAGGCCTGGTGGGACAGGTCCATGTCCCAGCTACTCCAAAGCCTGAGGCAGAAGGGTCGTGAGTTCAATACCTACCTTGGCTAAGGAGTGAGTTCAGTGCCTGCCTGAATAACCTACCTAGTGGGCATGAGCTGGTGAGGTTGATTCCCAGCACCACTCACACCCCAATAACAAAAGACTGATTGATGATAACATTGCATAATAAATCCTTCAGGAGTAAAGTGGGTCACTGTGTGTGTGTGTTCTAAGTTTAGTTTTTAAAATCAGTCCATATTTCAAATGGAACTCTGTTTATAGAATTCACTCTGTAGTCTCAGGGTAGCCTCCAACTCTCGGTGATCCTCCTACCTCTGCCTCCTGAGTGCTGGGATTAAAGGTGTGTGCCACCATGCCCAGTTTATGGTTTTTAAAATATATATTTTTTTCCTGCATGTGTCTATGTATGTAGGGGGTATACCAGGGCCTCTTGCTGCTGCAAATGAATGCTAATCTAGGTGAGTGGGGGAATTGAATCTAGGCCAAAGGCTTTGCAAATAAGTGCCCTAACCCCTGAACCATCTTTCCAGCTCCCCTACGGCTTATATTTAAGTTATTTGTGTTATCATTGGAAAATTATTGTCTTATTGACATTTACTGAGTTAGTACAAATATCTTTTACTGAAACAGACTTATATTGTGATCCCTCCCACAAATTCTCACGTTGAAGCTGGTATTAGTTACTTTCTTGTTATTAGGACAAAAATACCCAACAAAAACCAGTTTAAGATAGGAAGGGTTTATTTCAGCTTGTGGTTCCAGGTTTCAGGCCATCATGGTGGGGAAGGCACGTCAGCAGGAGCTTGAGGCGGCTGTCCACATCCAGCCACAGTCAGGAGGCAGAGTGATGGATGCTGGTGCTCAGCCACTTCTCTCCTTCTAATACAGCTCAGGACCCCAGCTCACGGAATGGTGCCACCCGTGGTTAAGGAGGATCTTACCTTCCCTTCTCAACCTCATCTACACAATTCCTCAAAGTGGTCCTGGGTCCTGTCAAGTTGACAATCACTATCAACCATTACAAAGACCTAATCCCCACTGTGATAGTATTTGAAGACAAGGCCTGTTAGTGTACATGAGGCCAGGGCTGTGGGGCCTCCATGATGAGATCAGTAGCTTTAGGAGAAGAGGAGGAGAGACCAGAGCTTGTTTTCTGTGCACACACACATAAAAAAAGAGTTCACATGAGCCTCCAGCAACATGTTGGCTGCTTATAAGCCAAGAGAGAAGGTGTAAGGAAGCTGCTGGCCTTGCTGGCCTCTTGATCTTGTACTTCCCAGACTCCAAGCTGTAAGGAGGAGTTTTCTGTCTTTTAAGCTACCCTGCCTATGACAGCCTGAGCTGAATAACATGAATTTTGAGGTCTTATTTTATTATTATTATTATTTCTTGAGGTAGAGTCTTGCTCTAGCCTAGGCTGTCCTGGAATTCACTCTGTAGTCCCAGGCTGGCCTTGAACTCATAGGAATCCTTCTACCTCTGCCTCCCAAGTGCTGGGATTAAAGGTGTGACCTACCACACCTAGCCTATTTTTTCTTTCTTTCTTTTCTTTTTTCTTTTTTCTTTTTTTTTTTTTTTTTGAGCAAGCTCAACAGACTGACTTTTTTTCTTATGAGAGAGAGCAAGAGAGAATGAGAGAGAGAGGGAGAGGAGAGGAGAGAGAATTGGCATGCCAGGGTCTCCAGCCACTGTAATAGAACTCCAGATGCATGCACCACCTTGTGTGCATGTGTGACCTTACACATGCATCACCTTGTGTGTCTGATTTATATGGGATCTGGGGAGTTGAACATGGGTCCTTAGGCTTCACAGGCAAGCACTTTAATCACTAAGCCATCTCTCCAGCCTGAATTTTGAGTTTTAATCTCCCAAATATGTCAGTTTAGATAGAATCTTTAGCTTATTGGACCATATTTGAGTCTGTTAATATCACGAAATTCCTATTTTTTAAAATTTTTTGTTCATTTTTATTTATTTATTTGAGAGTGACAGAGAGAGAAAGAGGCAGATAGAGAGAGAGAGAATGAGTGAGAATGGGCACGCCAGGGCTTCCAGCCACTGCAAACGAACTCCAGACGTGTGCGCCCCCTTGTGCATCTGGCTAAGGTGGGTCCTGGGGAATGGAGCCTTGAACCTGGGTCCTTAGGCTTCATAGGCAAGCGCTTAACCGCTAAGCCATCTCTCCAGCCCACGATATTCCTATTACATAGTTAATTTTGTTATTTATTTGCAAGGAGAGAGAGAGAAGAGGAGAGGAGAGGAGAGGAGAGGAGAAGATAGAAGAGAAGAGAAGAGAGGCAGACAGAAAGAGAATGGGCGCGCCAGGACTTCTAGCAAACGAACTCCAGACGCCTGTGCCCCCTTGTGCATCTGGCCAACGTGGGTCCTGGGGAATCGAACCTGGGTCATTTGGCTTCACAGGCAAAAGCCTTAACTGCTAAGCCATTTCTCCATCCTTAATTTTACATTTTAAAAAAAGTTATTTGAGAGGGAGCAATAGAGAAAGGTTAGAGAGGAGAGAGAGAAAGAACACACCAGGGCCTCGTCCTCGTGCACACGACCTCCAGATGCATGCTCCACTTTGTGTATCTGGCTTTATGTGGGTACTGGGCAGTTAAACCCAGACCATCAGGCTTTGCAAGCAAGAGCCTTCAACCACTGTCTCATTTTTCCAACCCCTGAGAGTTAGTCTTTTTTTTTTTTTTTTTTTGGTTTTTCGAGGTAGGGTCTCACTCTGTCCCAGGCTGACCTGAAATTCACTACGGAGTCTCAGGCTGGCCTCGAACTCATGGCAATCCTCCTACCTCTGCCTCCCAAGTGCTGGGATTAAAGGCATGTGCCACCATGCCCGGCTGAGAGAGTTAGTTTTTAAATTAAGATTTTATTTCATTTTTCCAGCAAAAGAATTTTATCTAAAAACAAAGCTAACGCCCCCCACCCCATTATCAAGTAGCCATGCAAACAAAATGCCAGAGTCAGTGAGATTTACAGTGGCTTTTGTGTGTGTGATTAAACTCTGTGTCTGTTACTGTGGCACAGATCTCAAACAATGTACAAGTACTCTGGGGACGGCATGAGGTTCCAAGTTTTAGAATACTTTGTTTGTATTTATTTATGTGTGTAGGTATGTATTTATGTGTGTGTGAGAGAGACACAGAGACAGAGAATAAGCACACCAGGTCCTCTAGCCACTGCCAATGAACTCCAGACACATGTACTGCCCTGTGCATCTAGCTTATGTGGGTACTGGGGAATTGGACCTGGATCCTTAGGTTCCACAGACAAGTGCCTTACCAGCTAAGTTCCAGTGCCATGTTCCAGGCATTAATTCAAGGGAATTTGAGGATTGAATATGAAGAAAGTGAAAGAATGGGGAAACCAATGTTATGGTCACCATCCTGATTACACATATATTTATGAAGGCCAAAAATTAAAAAAAAAAAATTAAAAAAGGAAAGGGAGTTCAGGATGGTGAGGAAAGAGAAGAAGGATGTGTGGCCCCCTCTCCCAGTTCTGTCGGGTGGAAGCAAAGATTTCACCATGATGGAAGAAGATGAGAAAAAGAGAGACGCATGGAGGGACCAACATCCAACGTGCAAAAGGGAGCCAGGACAGGAAAGCGGTGAGGAGTCCCGGGCTCTGTTGCCCTCTTCATCTCTAAACCTTTAGACTCCGCCTGGTGTCTGTACTCTGTACCTCCATCCCAGCATGTCTAGCCTTGGCTTCTTCCACCCTGTCCCCGCTCCTGCATTCTGGTCCCTTCCCCTCCTCCACTGATTGGGCGCTTACTCTCTCTTGGATCCTCATGTTATTGCTCTTTTATGCTTCTTGCAGTTTGAAACAACTCGCATAGCTGTTGAGGCAAAGGGAGACAGGCATTCTAGACACCCATGGGCTTAGGAAGCACAACCATGATGGTGTACAAGGGGTGAGGTATGAGTGGCCACCATTTTTAGCAACCCCACCATTGTACCCTGACCCATGAGCAATCAGGCAGCTCATGAGCATATTTGAGGCACTGAACCATGGTGCCAGACATGGTGAGCCTACTGAAGGTTTTGTCTGCTTTGGTATATAGATGCTGCCCTCAGGAAGATGTCACTTACCACACTGTTGCACTTACCTTGTTGTTGCTGGGACAAACACCTGACCAGAAGCAGCTTATGGGAGAAAGGGGCTTATTTCAGGCTTACAGATTCCAGGGGAATCTGGTGGAAGACGTTGGCTCACTTGTACATCCACAGCAGAGGGGCAACACATCAACCAGAGCTCAAACAGGCTCTCCTCTTACCTAGTAAGGTTGGACTCAAGATCCATCCCCAGCGACATGCTTCTAGCAGGGCTCTGCCTATTGCAGGCTTAAGCAGGAGGCTAGATCTTAACAAAAAATAACTGAATCTATGGGGCCACTTACATTCAAACGACCACCAGCATTCACCTGAAGGCACATCTGTCGTGTCCCCAGGTCACTGGAGGCAGATCCGAGTGACTGTCTCTTGTGCTGGTTTCCATGTTTCAGTCTACTCTGTATATCTCAGCTATGCCATGTAAGTTGACCAGGAAGCAAGGCAGGCAGATGGATAGATTGTACTATAATGTTCCTGTTAGAGGGAAGAGCACCCATCGTCTTCTATGGGACCCCAGCCCCACCACCCCGTCCACAGGGGTCACTGTGTGAGGACAGGCAGGAAACAACCCTGTGAAGTGGTTGCTGAGGCTCGTGACAGGAGAGGGCGCTGAGCCTGGCTGGAAGGGGTTGAAGGGGCTGCTGCTTATTTGCTTGTTGGCCTGGGGCCCACTGTCAGGTTTATACAGGTGGTTGGCTTCTGGCCATACCGGTGTACACTGTAATATTTACAGTGATCTCAGGGGGCCGTGGATGGGCCCATTAGAAATACTCAGCTTCATGACTACCACACCTGGTCCAGAGGTGTGCTGCCGAGTACTATACACCTATGGTAAACTACATCAAGAGGGAGACTGAGGCCTCTGGTACTTCTCAGAGTCAGGAGGCTATAGAAACCCCACAGAAAGGCTTGAGAAATTCTGCCGAATGTTTCAATTCAATTCAGTGGCATCATGTTATAGTGCACTTGTATGCTCACCACTGGGAGACCTGTGTACAAGGTTTGCTTATTGGCTTGAAGAGACCAGCATGAGTTGCTGGAAAGGTGGTTTATCCACTTTTCATGAGTTACTCTCGTTGGGACTTGTTAAGAAGGCGCTAGAGTGGATTGCACTCCACCCCACACACATACCATGCTTCTCTGAAAGCATGTCCTGGTTCCTGTGGCTGCTGGACATCAGTATGCCTTGGTAAGCCTCCTACTTCCCATTAGGCGTGTTGGGTTGTAAGCTAGGACACTAGGTTGGCCGCGGCAGCTGTTGACCATGGCTTGGGCGGTAAGCCAACAGGTGAAGGTTGTTACTGCTGGTTGAAGTGACGTTATTGTCCAGGAGGCATCTGCCGGGCGCCGCCTGCAGCCCTGGGGTAGCAGGACTTGCTCACTGATGGCTGGAGGTAGAATCATCGCAAGTGGGAATGGGTGGTCCTTTGGAAGATATTCTAACACTAGTCTGCTGAGGGTGCTGGAGATTGGCAGGGGCCGGAACAAAGCTGAAGATGGGTCGTTGCTTCAGTAAAACCTTGTGGCTAAGGCCCATTTGCCCAAAGAGTTTGCGGAGGTTATCTGTCTGTGACATCATGTGATTATTCAAAAGTGGCCCAGGTGGCGGAAAGAATGTCAGAGCCACACGTTGGGTCGTGATACGCAGAGACATTTCCCCTACCCATAACTGTGGGCTAACTCCACAATGCATGACCCATATACCTCAACAAGGAGGGGCCAGGAGGAGGGGGTAGGACATGGATGAGCCTAACAATGGTACCAACTTGACTGTATTCATTGAGTACAAAACTAATTAACTAACAAAAATAAATAAATAAAAATAAATAAAGTTGGTCAGGAGCGGCTTTAAAAAAAATAAAGTGGCCCAGGAGTGGGTAGAAGGCAGGAAACTGCTGATGCTACTGTTGTGGTCAGTGCTGCTAGAAAGTACGAAGGAGATGGTTCTGGACAGACTGGAGGGAGGTCACTTCTGGGGCACCTAGTACCATGCCTGAGGGTATGGTGGTTAATATCTATCTACACTTGAAACCTCTGAGTATGTCTGTAAAGGACTGTCTAGATTGGGCTAAGAGAGGTGGAAAGACCCACCTCACTTGTGGACAACAGCATTCCACATGTTGAGGTCCAGCAATGAATAAAAGGCAGGGAGAGAGTTGAGAGCCAATATTTCTCTCTCTGCTGCCTAACTGCTGATGCAATGTGACCAGTGTTACCACATGCACTGCTGCCAATGCTTCCCCAGCCTTGAGGATAGAGAATCTGCTGATACTGCTGCCTTCCGTGATGGCAAATGTCTGCTGCAGCAGAGCCGTCGGGTCTGTGCCTCCATAAAGCTGTCTGTGGCTGTGGAAATTTCAGTTCACTGTCTGCGCTACTCTGGAGGCTGCGTGGGGTCCAGCTCAGTTCTTCTCCCCTTGTTATTCACTTATCTGTTCTGGCCAGTCTCCAGCCCATGTTCTCTGTGCAGCCCTTTGATATTCCTCTGCTCTCTCTTCCGTTGGCTTGCTCCTCCTTCTGTCCTGTGATGGAACGTCAATCTGGTGGCCATCACGGTGGGTCATACTGTGTCTTTTTTTTTTTTTTTAATTTATTTGAGAGTGACAGACACAGAGAAAAAGACAGATAGAGGGAGAGAGAGAGAATGGGCGCGCCAGGGCTTCCAGCCTCTGTAAAGGAACTCCAGACGCATGCGCCCCCTTGTGCATCTGGCTAACGTGGGACCTGGGGAACCGAGCCTCGAACCGGGGTCCTTAGGCTTCACAGGCAAGCGCTTAACCACTAAGCCATCTCTCCAGCCCTCATACTGTGTCTTGAGAATGGATATTGGCATTCTGTACTCTTCTCCTTCCCATGTACTTGCTGTTTTTGTTGTTGTTGTTGACTATGATGACGTCTTTCCCAGTTTGACCAAAATTGTGCTCCATCCCCAAATATGCAGCTACCCAATGTAATTCCATTTGGTGACATGAGGTCATCTAAAGGAACTTCTTGAACTGGTTATTATTGTCATTAAGAAATTCCAGAACCTTCTGTTCTAATCTTAGCAGCATCATTCTGCCCCATGGGATCTTTTTTCAGTGCATTTACAAGAAATTCATGAAGGTCTAGGTCAGTGGAATCCATATATTCTTGGCTGGATTCTCTGGACAGCGTCTTCACTGGGAACTTTGCTTTTGACCATGTGATTTTCAGAGAAATCCCTTGTGGACTTATCAAATGGACAACTGATGTGCAACTGAATTATACCCTGTGTTTCTACTGGCTCATTCACAAATGGAATGGAAGATTCCTCACACACTACAAGGTTCCATAGCCATCTCAGCTTGGCATGACGTTGGTTAGATGTTCATCTCTTGTCAGAAAGGAATTTATAATCCTGTTTCTTCTGATGCCAACTAGTATCTGCACCTTTTTTTTCTCGACTTCTTTCTTTCTTAAAGTCTTAGACATAAAATTGCCTTAAAAATTCTTGGGCTGGAGAGGTGGCTTAGCAGTTAAGTGCTTGCCTGTGAAGCCTAAGGACCCTGGTTCGAGGCTCAATTCCCCAGGACCCACGTTAGCCAGATGCACAAGGAGGCACATGCATCTGGAGTTAGTTTGCAGTGGCTGGAAGCCCTGGCATGCCCATTCTCTCTCTCTCTCTCTCTGCCTCTTTCTCTCTTTCTGTCTGTTGCTCTCAAATAAATAAATAAAATAAACACAAAATTAAAAAAATACTTTATTTATTTGAGAGAGGAAGAGGTAGAAAAAGAGAGATAGAGAATGAGCTAGCCAGGACCTCTAGCCATGACAAGCAAACACCAGATGCAATGACCACCTTGTGCATCTGGCTTAAGTGGGTCCTAGGGAGACAAACCTGGGTCCTTTGGCTTTGCAGGCAAGTGCCTTAACTGCTGCTATCTCCTCAGCCCCAAGCTTGTTTTTGTTTACATATTCTTCCTCCAGGTATTTGGCTTGTTTTGTTTCTTGATTTTTTTTTATTGTTCCCAGGGTTTCTGTCCTAGTGTTATTATTAGACATATTGCTCAGTGGCATCCAGTAGCATCCATGAGTTCCTGAATGTTCCACCTGACTGAGTCGGGAGCTGAGTATGGCGTCTCATATGAGGAACAGGTTTAACATGATCTCTAGCATCAATATATTGCCTCATCCATCCAGATGAAGTACTAAATACTGCATTTGTCAAATACAACTTGGAGGAGACACACTCAGGAGAATGAACAGAGTTCACGAAGTCTCCTTTGCATGGTTACCACCAAGATGCAAGGAAAACAATACAAGGCCAGCGTTCTGCGCAAAGAGCACATCACCAGGCTGCCTGTGGCTCACTTCCTCCTCCTATAGGCAGTGGGGGGGGGCGAGTCACCACATCTGTGCCTGTTCTCTGTCGGCCCGCTGGCAGGCAGCAGCAGGGCGCTGGGAGGAGCAGCCAGGCCCAAAGACCAGAAGCAGGGGGAACAGGGTTGGGGAAGGGGAAAGGGCTTAAGAAGGATGGGGAGAGGCCCCATGCCCAGAAAAGGAGAAAAGGGCTACAATTTTCATTGAAAAGTAACTACCAGATTCCTTTGTGTAAATATTTTTCCTATGAAGGAAGAGTTTTAACCATGTCTAAATTTAATTCATTGATTTTAACTTTTGTATTTTTGAGACAAGGTCTCATTTTATAACCAGGGCTGGCCCAGAACTCAATTTTCCTTCTGCCTTAGCACCTCATATGATGGGATTACGGGTATAATCACCACAGTTGGCTTTGTTTGTGTTTTAATATTTAAATTCTAACACATGAGTGGTTTACTGGTTTTTGTTTGTTTGTTTGTTTTGTTTGTTTGAGACAGGTATGGCTATGTAGTCCTGATTGTCCTCAATCTCTGTAGTCCTCCTGCCTCAGCCTCCTGAGTACTGTATTTGCAGGTGTTTACAAATATGTCTGGCTCAAATGCAGATTCTTTTTTTTTTTTTAAATTTATTTATTTGAGAGCGACAGATGCAGAGAGAAAGACAGATAGAGGGAGAGAGAGAGAATGGGCGCGCCAGGGCTTCCAGCCTCTGCAAACGAACTCCAGACGCGTGCGCCCCCTTGTGCATCTGGCTAACGTGGGACCTGGGGAACCGAGCCTCGAACCGGGGTCCTTAGGCTTCACAGGCAAGCGCTTAACTGCTAAGCCATCTCTCCAGCCCCAGATTCTTTTTTAATACTTTTATCTTTTTATTTATTTGAGTGAAAGAAAGACACAGGGAGGAAGAGAGAGAGAGAGAGAGAGAGAGAGAGAGAGAGAATGGCCTCCAGCCACTGCAAACGAACTCCAGATGCATGCCCCACCTTATGCATCTGGTTTAGGTGGGTCCTAGGGAATTGAACTGGTCCTTTGGCTTTGCAGGCAAATGCCTTAACTGCTAAGCCATCCCTCCAGCCCTCAAATGCATATTCTTGTTGTTGTTGTTGTTAACAATAGATCAAATTAAACCAATTTTAACAATAATGTGCCTCCTACTTGAAAAAAAGTCAAGAGAAGATGCTTTTAAAAAGAGTGACTGGTGCCGGGCGTGGTGGCACACGCCTTTAATCCCAGCACTGAGAGGCAGAGGGAGGAGGATTGCGGTGAGTTTGAGGCCACCCTGAGACTCCATAGTGAATTCCAGGTCAGCCTGGGCTAGAATGAGACCCTAAAAAAAAAAGAGAGAGAGAGGGACTGGAGAGATGGCTCAGTGGTTGTCACTTGCCTGCAAAGCCTAACGACCCAGGTTCAATTCCCCAGTACCCACATTAAGCCACATACACAAAGTGGCACATGCATCTGGATTTCACTTGCAGTGGATAGAGGCTCTGGTGTGCCAATGCTCTCTCTCTCTCTGTCTGAATCTCTCTGCTTGCAAATAAATATATTTAAAACAAAGAGATGTTTGGCAATTATTGTCTTTGGTAAACACTAACTCTGATTAAAACAGAGCAAATAGATCAACTTTCATTTGAGCTAGATGACTTGTGTTTCAAAACAAGGAGACTTGTGTGTGTGTGTGTGTGTATGTGTGTGTGTGTGTGTGTGTGTGTGTGTGTGTGTGTGTAGGCCAGAGGGCACCTTTGTGTGTTATTCCTCAGGCAATGACCACCTTTTTACAAGAAAGAATCTGTCAGCGGTCTGCAACTTGTCAAGCAGGCTGACTTGGCTGGTCAGCGAGCTCAGGGCTCTGCCTGTCCAGCTTTCCCCAGCATAGGTTCTAGGAATCAAATTCAGAGCCTCCTGCTTACAAAAATCACTGACTGAGCTATCTCATCAGCCTACAACTTAATTCATTTTTTAGTCATTGGAAAGAATCTTACAGGAATCATCATTAAGTAAAGAATAATTTGTAACTTTAAATAGCTTTGTGCTAGATGTATACATTCATGCCTGTAATCTGAGCACTTGGGAAGCTGAGGCAGGAGGATTAATGCAAGTTCTAGGCTACATAAAGAGAACCTGTCTCATTTTGCACAGAGACATTGCCTCTCCCCCATAACTGACTGCTGCCCCCATTATGCATGACCCACAATCCCCATGAGATCCCCATGCATCCCCAATGCGAAAAGCCTCTTCAGAAAAGAGGCAAGGAGGAGGGAAAGGATGATACCAACATGTTATGTTTACATACAAAATATGTCCATATCTAATAATAAAAAATGAAAAAAAGAGAACCTGTCTCCAAAGCAAAAGACAAAATAAAATTTTCTATTTTTTGTTTTGTTTTGTTTTTTTTTTTTTTGAGGTAGGGTCTTACTCTAGCCCAGGCTGACCTGGAATTCACTATGGAGTCTCAGGGTGGTCTCGAACTCATGGCAATCCTCCTACCTCTGCCTCCCGAGTGCTGGGATTAAAGGCATGCGCCACCACGCCCGGCTATTTTTATTTTTAATTGAAAGCACAAGTAAAAAAAAAAAAAAAATTCTTGGGCTGGAGAGATGGCTTAGCAGTTAAGGCACTTGTCTGGGAAGCCTAAGGACCCAGATTTGATTCTCCAGGTCCCACGCAAGCCAGGTGCACATGGTGGGGCATGTGTCTGGAGTTCATTTACAGTGGCTAGAAGCCTGGCATGCGCTCTCTCTCTTTCTCTCTCTGTCTGAAGATTTTGTCTAATAAATAAAAAAAGAAGAAAGAAAAATAAATATGTAAAAAATAAGCATTTAGAAGGAAATTCTGTCTTTTCTTCATAGGAACTAAATGCATTTATGTTTCTACTAAAAGATTCTAACTATGGTTCATGAAAAATCAATTCAAATGCTTTGAGAATTATCTTACATGAGGGTAATAAAGTTGTGGGTTTTTTGTTTTTAAAACAATAAGCAGATCTTTATTAAAGATAAGAAACAGAAATGGATGTCTTTGGAGTGCTTAGGTCTTATCATAACTGTTTTTAGTTATTGTCCAACATTTTGTTTTTTTTGCTTTTGTGGTCCGAAACACAGGGTGTTATGGTTTTAAGAAACCAAAGCATTCTTAAGACAAAAACTATAAATCAATAGTGGAGGCAAAACTTTTAGGACTAGGCTTGAAAGAAGTCTGAAATTATGCATGTAAATAAAAATGCATAGCTGAAAGTCTCTCTGCAAATACAAAATGCTTAGGAGTGTTCAGGGAAGAGAAAGAAGGTACCAATATTTATATGGATTATGTCTGGTTATAATTACTTCGAAATGTGAGTTGCACATTAAAAACTTTCTAGCTGCTTTACAAAACTGACAGTCTGATGACAATAGGGGTAGATAGAACTGTCCTACCCTAAGGGGTATGCAGACAGAAATCTAAAGAATAATATAGCTGCTTTGTATAATTAAATCTTAGTATGCTGTGGCTGGCCATTTGATTTTGAGTTTAGCATAACAAAAACTGACTCTCTCTTTCTCTCTCTCTCTCTCTGTGTATGTAATTTATTGCAAGGAGAGAAAGAGGCAGGGGGGCATGGATAGGGTGCACAAAGTCCTCATGTTACTGCAGATGAACTCCAGATTCATCTGCCAGTTTTTACATTTGGCTTTATGTGGATACCGGGGAATTGAACCTGGGCCATCAGGCTTTGTAAACAAGTACTTTTAAACGCAGCCATCTCTTCAGAAAGAGAAGCTGATGTATTTTAACATTTCCTTTTGAGTTGGGAAATCAAACAAAAACATCAGTTGATCTCCACCCCAATTATTATTCGACTCTGAACACAGTTGTCAGTGTCTCTGTACAGCAGAAGGAAGGAGGGAGAGAGAGAGATACAGAAGTTTAAGCAGCTTGAAATAAAAAATAGCATCAGCAAGAGAAGAATTCCTGTAGGAAAAGGTTTTCATTGTACATCAGGGAAAGAAATCACTCCAGCCAAGAGGTGTTAACGCAGGGCTTATGGGAAAACATCCAGCTGTGATTTGGATATTCACTCATGTAAGAGGAGCCCTAGGAATATGAAGAGTCTGCAAAATGGTTTTGGTAGGACTTGCCTCTTTGTTAGGTTTTCAGATTTATGGGAAAGGAGTGAAAAAGGGACCTCATAAACGCTATAAATTGCCAAATTCTGTCCAATATTTAGCTATACAAATACAGTCCACACAGAGTTCTGAACTGTGATCTCAGAAAAAAAATGTAGTAGGGCTGGAGAGATGGCTTAGCAGTTAAGGCACTTGCCTATTAAGCCTAAGGACCCATGTTTGACTCTCAAGGTCCCACGTAAGCCAGACACACAAGGTGACGTAAGCACGCAAGGTCACACATGCACTCAAGATGGTGCATGCGTATGGAGTTCAATTACAGTGGCTGGAGGCCCTGGCACACCAGTTCTCTCTCTGTCTCTCTGTCTCTCTTGTTCTCACTCCCTCTCATTAAAAAAAAAAAAAGAGAGAGAGAGAGACAGAGGCTGTCGATTTAGCTTGCCTCAAAAAAAAAAAAAAAGAAAAAATGGAGTAAACTTTTTAATTAAATAGTAATGTATGTACAGAGAATATGCAAACAATAAGGAGTTGGCTTGATGAATTTTTACATAAGGAATATTTCCCAGTAACTACAACCAAGATCAAGGTACACATATATGTACACATATGTGTGTGTATGTGTGTGTGTATGTGTGTGAGCACATGTATGTGCTCATTCCATGGACTGGCGTCCTCGGACTGAATTTAAAAAACAAAACAAAATGAAATAAGCGTGAGCGTTCATCCTTCTCTGCTTCCTGACTGTGGAGTGAATGTGATCTGCTGCTTCATTCTCCAGCCATCAGGATGGACTGTATCTCTTCAAACTACAAGCCAAAATAACCTTTTTCTTCCTTAAGTTGCTTCTTGTCAGGTATTTTGTCACAGCATCAAGGAAGGTAACTAATACAAAAAAATTGGCACCGAGAGTAGGGTCATTGTTGTGATACAATTGACCATATGGTTCACAAGCCTGTGGAAGGAACATAGAGTTTGGAACTTTTGGCTAGAAAAGCCCTACAATGTTATAAACAGAGCTTAATGAACCATCCTGGTAGGAACTTGGAAGGCAAGAATGCTGACAGAAGACTGAACAGGTCCGGCTTGTAAGATTTCAGAGTGGAATGAGGAGCTTGTCAGGAAGTGGGCTAGAGGTAGTCATTGCTAGATTCTGACAAATAATCTAGCTGCATTCTGCTCATGTCCTCATGTCCTGAGAACTCAAATGAGGCTGAACTCAAAAGTAATGACCTAAAATTTGTTTGATGGTGGAAATCTCAAGACAAGATAGCATTCGTTCTATATTCTCCTTACTGCTTACTGCTCTGATCCGGGTCTACAATGAAACAGCAACAAGCAGAGCAGAGGGATATGAAAAATGTTCCATTTGGTGGGAAAGGAAGGGTTTAACATTGACGAGCAAGGCCGGTGCTGGGAAAGCAGCTATAATTGTTAAAGACATCACAACCATCGAAGAGAAACCTCCTTGCTGTTCCAGGACAATAAGAAAGGTACCCAATGGGAAGACCACACCCATTGGAGGTCCATCACATGAAAATAAGAATTAATTTGAAAGAAAGGGGGCCCTAAACTGAGAAAGCTGTTGAAGAGTTTTATTGCTTGAAAAAAAAATACCTATGGAATAATTTCCCAAGGTCAGCCTGGACCACACAGAGGTCAACGCAACTGTCATCCAGGGGAGCTAGGCTACATTGTAAGCTGGTCACAATGTCCATACAGGACTGGTTTTACAGGCATTAAAGATACAGCATTGAGGGGTCATGGAGTCTTATACCCCTATTCCAGAATGTTGTGGTGGACAGGCAATGTGTGGAAAGGCAGGAGTCTGTTAAAGGAGGTCCTGAGAGATCTCTGCACAAGGCTGTGGAGATGACAGGACTGTGGGACATCTGTTGAGGAGAGCTGACAGCATGTAGTGGAGCCCAAGACAGAGGCTGTGTGTTCTACAGGCAGCAGAGCTGGAGGGATGGGGCTACCTAAGTCCCCTGAAGCCCAGATGATTCCATCATGAGCCCCAGATACCAGACATGGAGCTATAGGATAGGGTGTTCAGTCTTGCTTTGCACCAATATTTCCTAGCTTGTTCCTCCACTCCTCCCTTTGGAATGGGAATGTCTAGTCTGTGACACTTTATGCTGGAAGAATATAACTTTTTTTGATGGTATAGCGGCTGAGAAGATTGATGAGCTCTAGGTTCAGTGATAGACCTTGTCTGAAAGAATTAGGTAGAGAGTGCTTGAAGAAGACACCCAACATTGACCTCTAGTCTCCATATGCCCTTGCACGCACACACACACACACACACACACACACACACACACACACACATATTCCCACAAACACAAAAACACCTGGACTGGAGAAATGGCTCAGTGGTTAAAAGTACTTGCTTGCAAAACCTGCTCACTCAGGTTCAATTACCCAGTACCCATATAAAGCCAGATGCACAAAGAGGGACATCCATTTGGAGTTCATTGGCAGTGGCAAGAAGCCCTGGTATACCCATTCTCTCTGTCTCTTGCTATCTCTCATGCAAATCAATAAATACATTTTTTTTAAATAAAAGAACAAACACACATAAACACACATACCAGGGATGTCCATTTTCCTCTATGTGTAAGGGATGGCATGCCTTCTTGATAAACAGGGTCTGCCTCAAGAGTATGGGGATACCCCCTCAACAGTTGAGAGACTAGAGGGTATATTGCAATACCTGAAAATAACACGTGTGGGACAGGATTGTCACCAGGCTATGATGACAGTTGTGTGGCCTTGGTTGTGGGTGATAAGACATGCAAATGAGGCTCTGCTGTCTGCCCAGAGAGAACTTGTCCCTTTGAGGTAGGAATTAGAATGAGGAGAAGACATGAGGATGATATTCTTTGCATTTACCTCGGACTTGGTAGGAAAAGTGGGTAAGAGGGAGGATGAGATGGACTTATTCAATCTGTCAGCAGCAGGGACCAGAAAATCTGGTGTTATAGTTTTGGTTTAAATTCTGAAGGCTGGAGAAACAAGTGAACAAATACTGCAGTTGAAGACCACAGGCCCGAGAAATGGCCGTGCAGACAGCTTCAGTACCAATCCCGGAGCAGGGAAAGATTAAGATTCTAGCTCAAGCAGTCAAACAGAGAGCAAATCCTCCACCTTTTGTTCTAGTGAGGCACTCATAGGCTGACTGATGTCCACACACATTAGGAGGCTCTTTTTTTAAAGTATTTTTTTGCTTATTTTAAAAAATTTATTTGAGAGTGACAGAGAGAAGGAGGCAAAGAGAGAGAGAGAGAGAGAGAGAGAGAGAGAGAAAGAGAGGTAGAAAGAGAGAAAGCGAATGGGCATGCCAGGGCCTCCAGCCACTGCAAACGAATTCCAGACGCATGTGCCCCCTTATGCATCTGGGTAATGTGGGTCCTGGGGAATCAAACCTCGAACCGGGGTCCTTAGGCTCCACAGGCAAGCGCTTAACTGATAAGCCATCTCTCCAGCTTGGGAGGCTCTTTTTTTACTCAGTTTGTTGATTCAAATGTTAATCTTATCCACAAACACACAAAGTCAGAAATAATGTTTAATTAGATATTTGGGGACCTCTAAACTCAATTAAATTGATACATAAAATTAATCATTATTGGAGCCGGAGAGAAGGCCCAGTGTTTAAAGACATTTGCTTGCAAAGCCTCATGTCCTGAGTTTGATTTCCTAGTACCCACATAAAGCCAGCTGCACAAAGTGGTGTATGTGTCTGGAATATGCAGAGCCCTGGCATGTCTATTCTCTCTCTTTCTCTCTCATCTCTCTCAAATAAATAAATAGGTTAAGAAACTAATCACTGTAAATATCAGTTAGCAAGGATAGGGTGAGAAGTTCTAACATCCATCTAGTCAACGTTTCAGAAGAGAAAAACAGAGAGAAGGGGACAGACATGTTATTTAAAGATTCTGTCTAATAGTTTTCCTGAATTGATGATAATATAAATCATTAGATTGGGAGATTCAATGAGTCCCAAGTAAAAATTTCACAAAGAAATTCACAGTTGGATACGTTTTGGTGTAGTTGTGTAATACTAACTACAGAGGGACACTTACAAAAACAAGCAGGGGGAAAAGATAATTTAGTTACACACAATGTGGTAATTAAATGCAGGGGCTGGAGACATGTCTCAGCAGTTAAAGGAGCTTGTTTGCAAAGTTTGTCAGTGTGAGTTCTATCCTCCCCAGCACCCACGTAAAGCAGAACAAAAAGTAGAACCATGCCATCTATGGTGTCAACATGCTTACAACAACGGGAGATGGGGCCGGGAAACCTGATGCACTCAGCCAGCTACTCTGGGGTTCATTTGCAGAGGCTAGAGACTGTCTCTAAGGAAGTGGGCTGAAAGCACAGATACAGTTAAGGTTGTTCTGTGAGCTCCACATGCATGCTGTGGCACATGGGCATCCACATGCACACCCACACACCCCCATATAAACAAAGAGATCAATAATTAGAAAATAAAATGACCCTGAAGGCATTTACTCAATTGCATGCCAGCTTCAAAAATGGAATGCTATATTATAAGTGATAAGAGGGCTGGAGAGATGGCTTAGTGATTAAGTGCTTGCTTGTAAAGCCTAAGGAACCCGGTTCCCCAGGGCCCATGTAAGCCAGATGTACAAGGGGGCACATGCATCTGGAGTTCGTTTGCAGTGGCTAGAAGCCCTAGTGCACCCATTCTCTCTCTCTCTCTCTCTCTCTCTCTCTCTCTCTCTTTCTCTCACCTTCTTTCTCTCTGTGTCTATCACTCTCAAATAAATAAACTATTTTTTAAAAAGCGATAAGAGAAAACAGTAAAAACTGATCACTTTTACCCTCAGCAGATCCTAATCCAGGTGTCCCAGATTAAGTTCAGCATTCAAGTGCTGGAGAGATGGCTCAGTGGTTAAAGGTACTTGCGGCCAAGCTTGCTGGCTCAGATTCGATTCTCTAGCACCCATAAAGCCACTAAGAGGCCAGGCTTGTGTGCGGTAGCAAGAGAGATTCTATCTCAAAGAGGGCACACAGACAACTTCTCTGACTTGCTCTTGTACATGCACACGCACACACACACACACAAACACACACACACACACACACACACACACACACACACACACACACACAAATAAATAACATTTAAAATTATGGCATTTAAGAAGCCAGTGTAAATAATTAGCTGTGTATTGTTTGTGCTAAACGACATCTATACCATCCCCTCCAAGGCTCAGTGTACATTGTGGAGGAGGGGACAGAGAGAATGTAAGAGTCAGAGGATGGGGAGGAGTGCGGTGAAACATTGTCTTCCGGACATGGTAGGACCACTGCATTCAGGACCTCACAGTGACTGTCTTTACCTGCAGAGGCTCTGCACAATAAGGGGCCCATCAGCATCCCACCAAGGCTAAAGGACATCATGGGGCCCCCATCTTTCCCTGAGGAGTTATTGGCAGCTAATGGTTGCTGAGAGAGCAGGAGACATTTTCTATGGAGATGTAACCACTGGTAGGTTGTACGAGCTCTGGCAAATAATCCCTCACCCATGTACATGCACGCAAGCAGATTAAACACAGTTAGTCCCTCTGCCTCTGCCTCTGTCTCTGTCTCTCTCTCACACATCCACACAAACATGCAAAAAAGACATCAAAGTAGAAAAGGCACTAGCTGAGAAGAAGAAGGGGTCAGAGGGATGGGGACAAAAGAAGGTAATGGGAGGGAAATATGAGCAAAATACATTATATACATGTATAAAAGTAGTCAATAAATATTTTTTTTTTAAAAAAAAAGAAACTACGGGCTGGAGAGATGGCTTAGCGGTTAAGCGCTTGCCTGTGAAGCCTAAGGACCCCGGTTCGAGGCTCGGTTCCCCAGGTCCCATGTTAGCCAGATGCACAAGGGGGCGCATGCGGCTGGAGTTCGTTTGCAGAGGCTGGAAGCCCTGGCGCGCCCATTCTCTCTCTCTCCCTCTACCTGTCTTTCTCTCTGTGTCTGTCACTCTCAAATAAATAAATAAATAATAAAAAAAAAAAAAAAGAAACTACATTTTTAAAAAAGGACAGGATAAAGCTGGAGAGATTGCTTAGTGGTTAAGGCACTTGGCCTATGAAGCCTGAGGACCCAGATTCAACTCCCTAGTGCTCATGTAAGCTGGATCACAAGGTGGTAAATGCATCTGGACTTGGTTTGCAGTGGCTGGAGGCCCCAGCATGACCATTCTCTCTCTCTATCGGCTTCTTCCTTGCTCAAATAAATAAATAAATAAATAAATAAATAAAGGCACAGAATAGAGAGAGAATCATTGCCTGAGTTTGAATCCCAGCTATGATGGCCAAGCTCTTTTGTCAATTTGACCACATTAGGCACTAAGTAAGAGACACACCTCTTGGGGTGTCTGTAAGGGAGTTTCCAGGAATCATTGATGGAGGAGGAAGACCTTCCCCCAGAGTGGGCAGCTCGCTCAGTGGTGGACTATATATAAAGAAGCTCCAAGAGAACGCAGGGCCTTTTGCCTGGCTGCCCTTGCTCCCCGCTGGTGCACGCACCTCTCTACTCTGCTGCTGCTTAGCTTCAGACATTGGAGCCCATCTCCACCAGCCTGCCAATGGGGACTGAACGGCAGCGGCTCTCCAGGCTTTTAATGCCAGATTGGGACTGTTGAGGCATCTAGCTTCATGGACTCAATAGCTATTGAGTTTCCCAACTCTAGCCTGTAAACAGCTAGTGATGGACTGTCCAGCCTATCTCTTGTAAGCTAATTCAATAAATCCCCATTATGATATATATTCCTCCTATCAGTTCTGTTCTCCTAGAGAACCCTGACTAATACACCAGCCACTTTTACAAGACAGGATCTTGCTGTGTAGCCCTAGATAGCCTGGTACTTGCGATGTAGCCCACACCCTTCCACAGTCTCATATATCTGCCCCAAATTTCTGGTATTGAATGTTTACATTAGAAAGAGGGAAGTTGAAAACTAATGAGCTAAACATTCCAATTTAAGATAAGAAAAGATCAGTAGAATCAACCCAAAGAAAACAAAAGGAAAGAAATAAAAATAAAAGCAGATATTAATGAAATTTAAAAATTAGGTAAAATGGAGATAAAAACATAAGTTGGCTCTTTTAAAAGATTAATAAAGTAGATAAACCTTTGGCAAGAATGATTATGAGGGAAAAGATAAAATGAATAAACAATACTATTATTAAACAGCCCATTAAGCAGAAATTAAAAGATAAAACTATGATTGACTTTATGTCAGTAAATTTAAAAAGATGAATTAGACAATTTTCCAGAAACATGTCACTTGCCAATATGGATTTAAAAAGCCATGAGGACTACTTAAGAAATAGTATTAATTTTTTTTTTGTTTGTTTTTGTTTTTCGAGGTAGGGTCTAACTCTAGCTCAAGCTGACCTGGAATTCACTATGTAGTCTCAAGGTGGCCTTGAACTCATGACAATCCTCCTACCTCTGCCTCCCGAGTGCTGGGATTAAAGGCGTGCGCCACCACGCATGGCTAGTATTAAAGAATTATAATCATTGGGCTAGAGAAATGGCTCAGTAGTTACAAGCACTTGCTTGCCCCCAGTACACATATAAAGCCAGATGTCCAACATGCACATGTGTCTCTAGTTTGTTGTAGCAGTCAGAGACCCTCTGCACAAACATACTCTTTCTCAAGTAAATAAATGTTTTAAAAAATAAAAGAACATCTCGATCACACCTTCCAAGGCTCAGAGTCTAATGCAGAAGAGGTGGCAGAAAGAATGTGAGAGCCAAAGGAAGGGTAGGACTCCTTACAACGTGCTCCCCCAGACATAAAATGGCCTCGATATCCATGACCTCATAGTACCTGACACTACCTACACAAGACCGTCATAAGAGGAGGGAAAGATCATGACATCAAAATGGAAGAGAGACTGATTGAGATGGGGAGGGGATATGATGGAGAATGGAATTTCAAAGGGGGAAAGGGGGGGAGGGAGGGTATTACCAGGGGATATTTTTATAATCATGGAAAATGTTTTAAAAAATTGAGAAAAAAATAAAATAAATTTATATAGAAACAAACAAATAAAAGAACTTGAATCAACAATTGACCATTTATTCTCTCTGTCCTTTTCCTGCACACACAACAAACATGAAGACCTCAAGCCCAGGTAACTTGTCAATGATCTACCAAATATCCAAGGAACAGATAATTGCAAACTCATACAAACTCTTCCTAATGACATGTGGGAAAAGATTCCTGATCTAATATTTATGAGCTTGATGTTAAAACCAGAAAAAAAAAGCACTGTGAGATGAACATTATGAAAAAAGACAAAAGAGGCAATCCATTTAGATTATTATAACTGTCCAGTATAGAGGCTACACCCATCAAAATCTCTCCTACTTAACTATGCCTATCGCCTTGAACTCATGCGCTGCTCTCACTCTCCGCTGGAGAATCTGTGTTCTCTTTTACAGAAGGCAGAGACAAGAAAAGATCGCTGAGTCCATATTATGAGATGAGCGGCCTCGTGCCCTTCGGCCGGGGTCCGGGGAAGCCACAGAGGAGCTGGCCCATTAAGCACGCGCGCTGCTCCCGCAGTGAGCCTGACCACCCGCGCCAGGGAGATGGCGAAACGTATCAAAGCAGAAATCCAGGAGTTGCTGAGAGCTTAACACTAAATTAGACTTAAACACATCCACCAAGGCTCAGGGAACATTGCGGAAGAGAGGGTGGAAAGGCTGTAAGAGGCACAGGGTGGGAAGAAGTATCCAGAGGCATTGGCCCCCTCACCCCCAGCACAGTGACTAAATGCTGCTCTCGCAGCTACTAACCCATAACCTCATGGCGAATAACCCCATTAAGGAGACACAAAGAATCATATTTAGACAAACGTCTGGGCACCCCTCAACCTAGTGTACTTAACACATAACTACCATGACCCTTCATCACACTCCCCTCTCCGGCAGCTGCCCACAGTGTGTGCCCATCTCTTGGCTCCCTGGCCATCTTTCCCTCCTCAGCACATCAATAATGCCCTAGTCCATGAAGCACCCTCTGATTCTTCCAACTAGACACAATTGCTCTCTCTCTTTTCTGCACCCTCGGCACTTAATGTAACTCTCAGTCAAATGCTTATCACGGATGCCTTGTATTCTGTTCATGGCTGTGTCTGACATGTTTGTTTCTTTTTCTCTTTTGGATTTTCGAGGTAGGGTTTCATTCTGGCCCAGGCTGACCTGGAATTCACTATGTAGTCTCAGGGTAGCCTTGAATTCACACTGATCCTCTTACCACTGCCTCCTGAGTGCTGGGATTAAAGGCGTGCGCCACCACGCCCGGCTGACATGTTTGTTTCTATAAGTGAGCCCCAAGGAGGTGAGCATGAGGCTCACGGAGTGGGAGAAGAGAAGTGATGTCAAGTCACATTTGCACAGGAACGGTAGCAATAACGATAATTTGGCACTTAATGCATTTAAAAAGATGCTTGTGTTGGGTTTAGTTTGAAAATGAATATATATATTTTAACCAGAAATGTTCATACAAATAGGTAATACCTAAGAAGTCCTTTACTGCACAAGGGGAAGGATTCTAAGTGCTTCCTGTATGTCACCTTATGTCAACATCACATCACTACCAGATCTCGTTGTTCTATAAATGAGAACACTGAGGCAGAGAGGAGTAAGGTAGCTTGGCTCACAGACTTTGTGCTGGGGTTTAAACCAAGCATAAGTAGCTAATACTTGCACAGGCAGGGGGGGCGGGGAGGATAGGCAGAAGCCTGGGATGTTCCCCCGAGGAGAGCTTGCCATCTATGTAATCTATTATACAAGTTCTCGCTCTCTCCACCTTCACATAGCAGCTGTTGCGTTCTTGGCCAACAAAGGTGTTTCGTGGCTCCTTTCCTCCTGTTTCCTCTCTTTAAGAAACACCACTAATTATTATAATGAAAACCTTTCTGGAAAAGCAGTACCAGGAGCCACATGCATTCCAAGGCTGGTTTTAGTTACTAGACTTGCTTTCCACATGTGATTCTCACCACAAGCGTGAAGTTACGACGTTTCTCTGTCACTCTGCTTTGTGGCTGGCGCTGCCAATGTCTGGATTAAGCATTAAAGAGCCAGTCCCATATTTCAGGGCTATTATGCCATTTAATTGGGATTTTAAAAAAATTGTGCAGAGTAATGGAATCATTAATGTATTTGTAATTGTTGTTATTTTCATTTTACTGAAGTAAAACCACATTTTGTGTATTATCAAGGGAAGAGTATCTTAATTTTTCTTCTCTAAAGATGAGCAATTTTCCACCCAGAGCCTCCTTTTCTTCCATACCAAAAGAATGACTATAAGTTTATGTTGGGAAAAATGAAATTGATGCATTCTAATGAGCTTAAAACTAACTAACAATGGGATATTACCTATATCACCACACATAAATGCATTTAGTGCCTTTAACTTTCATATGTTGTAGTTAGTGTAACTCAAAGCTAACAAGAGAAGCATTCTTATCACTTAACACCTTTGAAGAAATTTTGTAAAATGAGTGATTTTAGGGGCAGCTAGGACTAGGACAGTAATTGGAGGAAGAGCATCAGCATCAATGTGGCCACTGCATCTTCACAGAGACCAGGTGTTCTCACAGAAAATCGTACCTCTTCCACTTTTTCTTGGGGTCCTGGACTTATTGAACTCAGGGCCTGGCACATTCTCACTACATACTTTTCCAGGGAGATACACCTTGAGCACCTCCCAGTTTTTGATAAGCAAATGAAATTGAAACACCCATTTTATCAAACTCTTTTTATTTTTACTTTTTCAATTTCTTTATTTATTTGAGTGCATGCAAGAGAAAGAGGTAGGTAGGTAGATAGATAGATAGATAGATAGATAGACAGACAGACAGACAGACAGGCGGGGTATGAGCACACTAGGGCCACCAGCCACTGCAAACAAACTCCAGATGCATGTGCCCCCTTGGGCATCTGGCTTACGTGGGTCCTGGGGAGTTGAACTTGGATCCTTAGGTTTCACAGGCAAGTGCCTTAACTGCTAAGCCATCCTTCACAGCCATTTTTTAAAGTTTCTAATTGAGGGCTGGAGAGATGGCTCAGCAGTGAGAGGCACTTTCTTACAAACCCTGCCAATCTGGGTTTGATTCCCTCACACTCATGTAAAGCCAGGAACAAAAAGCGGCACAAACATCAAGACCCTGGCTCGCTCTCTCTCTCTCTCTCTCTCTCTCTCTCTCTCTCTCTCTCTCACACACACACAAACATCCACATACAAATACATAAAATATTTTTTATTTATGGGGTATAATTTAATGTCTCAAAACATATGCCTTGTATAATGATCAAATCAAGAAAATTAGCGCATTTATCATCCCAAATGTTTATAGCATTTCTTTGTGTTGAGAATATTTAAAATCTTTTTAAGTCCCCCCCCCCCAGGGTCTTTTTGATGGAGGAGCACATAAGTTGGGCATTGAAATGCAAAACCATGGAGGTTTGCAAGTTGATTCTTCGGTTCCAGACCTGTCCACATGCAGCCATCTCTGGGGCCAAGAAGCTCACAATGTGCTGTGAGAGTTTTGCTTTGTGGGACCATCATGGGCTTTAGTAGTGAGCCACTATTATGAAACAGCTTGAGGAAGGCTTCCAGAAAAAATATGAGAAATCTGCTATGTATTTAGACATGCACTTTCCCAGATATGGAAAGGACATTACTTTAAAACTAAAATATTTTGGAAGAGAATTCACTGGCTTACATCCAGCTTTTTTGGTGCTGGGAATTGAACCCAGAGCCTTGTGCATACTAAGCTCATGCTCTACCACTGGGGTACATTCTCTGCCCCCATGTTCTCATAATTAGGACTTTTAAAGAGCCCATATTTTGGCTGGCATAGAAAGTTACTTCTATTTTAGAAAAGTCTGATATTCCAACCAACGGGTGGAAACAGTCTCTTCTGCCTCTTAAATTCTCTTTGGTAACTTGATTTGTCAATTTCAACTATTTTGGAAAATTAGACCTATAGAATTGGAATAAAAATTTCTAGGGCCAAATTTAGATTGACCTTGGACAAGTCATTTGGCTCTTCAGGTCTCTGTCTTTTCCCTCTACTGTGTGTAAGTAAGTTGGACTGGATCCCAGAATTGCTGGTCTTGTAGAAGAAAATATGTCCTTGATTATGGAAGTAGAAGGTGATGGGGTAATTTTGTGCTTTATATTTTGCTGTGAAAGACTTGCTTTCTTAATCAGCATGTTAAGGTGGTAGTGTGTGTTATCACCGAAGGTACAATAATGACAGATGTGCAAATTATTGTTTCTACATGTTTTTTTTTCCTTGCAATGATCACAAGAACAAGTCTGTCTCTAATTACATGTCACCTTGGGTAGAAGCATTTTTCATTAGAAGATGGTAATGTGCGTTGCACACATTCATTAAAATTTGCACCTTTCCCTGTGAAGTGCCTATGACCACATTACCCATAGACAGAGGAGCAGGCTGAAACAGATAGACCACTTTAAAAGCTATCCACGCTTACCTCTCGTCCCTCTTCTTTTTTTCCTTAAAAAATAACTGTTCTTTTTATTAATATTAAAAATTTGTATTTATTTTATTTATTTAAGAAAGAGGGAAAGAGGTACATACATACATACATGTGTATATATATATATATGAAGAGAGAGAGAGCGAGCTTGCCAGAACCTTCAGCCACTGTAACCAAACTCCAGGCTCATGTGCTACCTTGTGCATCTGGCTTACATGGGTCCTGCGGCATCAAACCTGGGTCCTTTGTCTTTGCAGGTAAACACCTTAACGACTGAGCCATCTCTCCAGCCCAATATTCTTCCCTCTTTGCTCCCTGGCTTGTGATGTAAGTGGTTTTACTCTGCTATGCACTTCCTCCATGATATGCTGCCTTGTTACAGGCCCTGAGTAATGTGGCCAGCCTACCCTCACTACAATCAGTGGACCCATGAGCCAAAACAAACCTTTCCTAGTCATAATTATCTCGGGTATTTTATTTAGTGGTGGATAGCTGACTAACGTTTCTGAGGAATAGAAATGCTTTCTGAGGTATTACTGTGGGTACCAGTAAGGGGTCTAGGCCCTAAATGAAGCAGGCAAGGGTAAATGGTCCCTTTGCTGCCTAATTTCACTTTTCACAAAAGCACAAAAATATGAATAACCCTGGAGACTACTAAAATAATCTCCTAATGCCTTGTAGAGTTACTGAGCTCTAGTTTTACAGGTTCTTAATGAAGGAACATTTTGCTCTTAAGCATGCTCCCTTGGTGGCCATGTGAAGTGGCTGATGGATAAGAAAAATACTAGTTTCAGTAGAATGTGTTTTTCTCCTTCCCTTTCTCTTATTGCCTCACTCTTGGACCACTGCCTAATTAGTTTCCTCATACTGAGTTGTTCCCTCTTTAGTCCATCTCGTGTAAAACTGCGAGATTAAAGTACTGGCTTCTTGACCTATTTCCTAGAAGCCTCCCATGGCTCTTCATTGCATAATAACAGTGCCAGCCACAACAGCAACTGGTGTGAGCTGCTGCTAATCCACAATTATGAATAGATGTAGTGCTAAGGGTTCTGCAAACCTTATTTTAGTTTAGTTATAAACATTTCTGCACAAATTTGGAGATCCCCTCCAAAATAGGATCCTACCTTCCTTTTCCAATATTTCCTGTTTTAAATGTTTTTATTTGAGAGAGAGAGAATGAATATGGGTACAGCAGGGTCTCCAGCTACTGCAAATGAACTCCAGACACGTGCACCATCTTGTGCATCTAGTTTATGTGGGTCCTGGGGAATAGAACCTATGTCCTTTGGCTTTGGAGACAAGCACCTTAACCACTAGGCAATCTCTCCAGCCCCAATACTTTCTTTTATTCTAACATGGACAATATTCTCTGGTGATATACAGTTTCATTTCATTGCCCACAGATGCTTATATCCCCCAGCCCAAAAGCAATTCTTACTAGCAAGGCTCATTCATTGTTTATTTGATTGAATAGATCCACTTGGTTCATCTTCCAGAGGAGCCAGCTAATGTCACACTTGACTTTTTTTTTTTTTTTTTTTGGTTTTCCAAGATAGAATCTCATTTCAGCCCAGGCTGACCTGCAATTCACTATGTAGTCTCAGGCTGGCCTCGAACTTACGGCAACCCTCCTACCTCTGCCTCCCTAGTGCTGGGATTAAAGGCTTGTGCCACCACACATGGCTGAACAACACTTTACTTTTATCAACAATTCTATTTCCCATCTATCTACTTTTCACTGTTGTATTATATAATTCACAACCAATTACCTGCTGATCTATTTTCTGATAGGCTGTGGGATATACTGAGTACCTTTGTATAAGATGTTCTTTCCACTCTTCATCTTTCTCTTGAATTATCATGTCCTTGTACATTGTACTTAAAAAAAGCTTTTTATTGAAGCTGGGCATGGTGGCGCATGCCTTTAATCCCACACTTAGGAGGCAGAGGTAGGAGGGTTGCCGTGAGTTCGAGGCCACCCTGGAGACTACATAGTGAATTCCAGGTCAGCCTGAGCTAGAGTGAGACACCTACCTTGTTAAAAAAAAAAAAAAAAAAGAGAAAGAAAAGAAAAGAAAAAGAAAGAAAGAAAACTTTTTATTGACAACCTCCATACATATAGATAACATCCTATGATCATCACCACCTTCCACTTTTCCCCTTCCTGAATCGCCCTCCACTGAATTTCTTTTTCACAACTAGTACACTTGACTTAAAAAAATTTTTTTTTTCTCGTGAGCTAGAGAGATGGCTTAGTGGTTAAGGTACTTGCTTGTCAAGCCCAAGGATTCTATTCCCCAGTACCCATGTAAGCCAGATACACGAGGTGGTACATGCATCTGGAGTTTGTTTGCTGTGCCTGAAGGCTCTGGTGTGCCCATTCTTTCTCTCTCTATCTGCCTCTTTCTCTCTCTCCTCCCTTTTTCTCAAATAAGTAAAGTAATATATGTAATAATATAATAAAATAAAACCTTTTCCACATGCATGCACGTGTGTGTGTTTGTGTGCATGTGTGTGTGGGCATGGGTGTATGTGGATAGTCATGCCTGTGTGGAGGCTAGAAGACAACCTTGGGTGTCATTGCTCAGGTACCATCCACATTTTTTTTTGAGACAGGGTCACTCATTGGCCTGGAGCTCACCAAGGAGGCTACACTGGCTGGCCAGCAAGCCCCAGGGGTCTTTCTGACTCCCCTCTCCAGTGCTGGGATTGAATTGTCTACCAGCCCCAGAGTTGTTTTTTTTTTTTTACATGGATTCTCACAATTGAACTCAGGTCCTGAAGCTGTCAAGGTAAGCATTTTACTGCCTGAGATATCTCCTTAGTCTTCAGCCTTTTCAATATATATATATATGCATATATGTGTGTATATATATGTATGTGTATATATATATTTGTGGGGAGAGAGAGGGAGAGGATGCATGGGCACACCAGAGCCTTCTGCAGCTGCCAAAAAACTTGATGCCATCATACTTTGTGAGCAAATGCTTCTAACCATAGAAGCATCACTCCAGCTTTGCCTTTTCTTTTCATCTTATCATTGCCATTTTTCTTAGGCATATGAGTCCCAGATTCAGGTCTTGGGCTTAAATCTATTTTCTGAACTCCAAATCCACTTCTGCAGCTGGGACAGTAAATCTCCTTGCGAGCATTCCCTAAGTGTTCCAAGTGCCTTCTGAAGTGGAAAGTAGCCATTCTCCGAAGGGCTTACTAGCATATAGCCTAGAGACTTGTGACTATGGATCAAACTTGAACGGCTAACTAATGTTTTGTATGGTTTGTGAACTAAAAATGGACTTCAAGTTTTGCAACTAGAAAAAAGCAAGAGAAGAGTGATATCTTAGAACACATACAATTATATGAAATTCTAATTTCATTATGTTTCTGTTTGCTGACCCCTGGTGTATTAAGTGGACCTAGCTTCACATAGTAGCCCTGCTATTTGTTCTCCTTATAACTTGTTTAAATTACTTTACTTCTCTCAATTTTACTCTCCTCGTGTGTAATATGAGAATATACTTACTGGTCTTGGTTAATTTTTAAAGATTAAAGGAGATGATTTATACCAGGCACTTGGCACAGTAATGCCTGATACAAATTGCCTAACAATTTTTTTGTATCCAAATTCATTCTTTCTCCTGTGTTTTCTTTTTTAAAAAAAATTCATTCATTTACTTATGCGTGCGTATGTTTGTATGGGCGCATGTGTGTCACACGTGTCTGTGCTCCACCTGCTCTGAGAGACAGGGTTTCTTGCTGCTGTAAATAAGTATGTGTGGCTTTATGTGGGTTCCAGGTTTCACAAGCAAGTGCCTTTAATCACAGAGCTGTTTTTCCAGCTTTTCATGGTGGCTGAGGGATTGACCCCAAGACGATGTTTTTCAATAAGCACTTTTAACTTCTAAGCCATTTTCCCAGCTTTGTGTGGGCTCTCAGAAATTAAACCTGGGCCAGTGGGCTTTGCAAGTAAGTGCCTTCAGCCACTTAGCCATTTTCCTAGCCTAGCCCCCTCCTCCAGTCTTTTTTTATTTGTGGAAACTACACTACCTAATGGTCACTTAAGCCAGAAGCTTGAAAGTTATTCTAGGCCATCCATCCTATTGATTACTCATGTTATCTCCATGAGACTTAAGATGTCCACCCTTTGTCCTTAGTTCACACCTTCATCTCTTCTTCCTAACTCTCTTCTAATTGGGCTCCTGACATAGATTTTGTGCCCATTTTTATTTTGCACATGACGATTCAAATGAGTATTCTAAGATGAACATCTCAGAGAGATGGCTCAGCATTTAAGGCACTTGCCTGCAAAGCCTAGCAGCCTGGGTTCAATTCCCCAGTATACATGAGAAGTCAGATGCACAGTGACACAAGCATCTGGAGTGCATATGCAGTATTTGGCAGCCATAGCACCACAAAATCAATCAATAAATCTATCTCTCAAATTTGCATATTCCCCCCTTTAACACAAGGTACACTCAATATTGTTTGGAGAATCTACTTTATAGATAGCAGAGATAAAATGGAGGAGAATCATGATCTATTGATAAGTTATCCAAGGGCTGGAGAGATGGCTTAGTGGTAAAGGTACTTGGCTGCAAAGCCAAAAGACCCAGGTTCAATCCCCCAGGACCCAAATAAGCCAGATGCACAAAGTGGTGCATGCATCTGGAGTTCATTTGCAGTGGCTGGAGGCCCTGGAATGCTCATTCTTTCTATCTGCCTCTCTCTCTCAAGTAAATAAATAAATAAAAATAAAAAAAAGTTAGCTAACTGCCCACCAGGAGATGTGCCACCTCTACCACGTTTGCCAGGACCCAGGAGAAATTGCAGGGGAAGTAATGACATGAGCATTGCTCTTACTGCTAGCCTGACAACCTGCCCCAGGTTGATGGTGACAAACACTATGTTTAATCAGAACCTATCAAAACAGAAATCCACAGGCTACAGAGAATTCAACACTAAATTAGACTGCCAACATACCTGCCATGGCTCAGGGAACATTGCAGAAGAGAGATCAGAAAGATTGTAAGAGCCACAGAATGGGTAGGAATGTCCTGAGGCACAGTTCCCGCTACCCCACAGGGACTGACTGAGGCCTTCATGACCCCACAGTGAGTACCATAACCCTACCGAGGAGGGTCTCCAGGGTAATAGGAGCTGGGGGAGGAGATAAAAGAGAATAGCCTGTTATAATTAATATAAAATAAAATTAATATTAAAAATATGTTTTTAAAAATCTTTTTAACTTGAACATCTCCCTGTGTTACCTGCCACCTTCAAACCATAGCAGGATCCTCACTGTCATATGAACCTGAACTCCACTCCCCACCCTCCCTGGTCATTTTTCTGTCCAACTTTAACTCACCCCATCTTGCCTTGGCCCCTATGTGCCAATCTTATTCTGGCTTGATGTTTCAAAACAACCTGAAATGCCCTTCTCCTAAGATCCCCTGTCTGTCAGTTCAGGCGGCTCCTTCACCGTCAGAATTCAAAGTCAAGCATTTCCGCCACTGTAAAGGAAGTCTGTAACTCCCTTCTCTCCCATGCAGATGTGTCTGTCTTTGGGTTCTCATGGGTCCTGAACCACTTTAGTCACAGCTTGTAATTGTGCTTCTAGGTCAGCTAGAATTTCAGAATACATATCTAAATCTCAGGTCTCAGTACAATGCTGTATAGACTGGGGAAATTTACAATGCTTATCAAAAAGGATGAACAGATTCCTACAAATATGTCATACAGAGAAATACAATAAGACTCAAATCTATATATGTCTCTTTTCATATGTTTTAATTTTTTTTTTAAGTAGGTAGGGTCTTGCTCTACCTCAGGCTGACCTGGAATTCACTATGTAGTCTCGGGCTGGCCTTGAACTCACATTGATCATCCCACTTCTGCCTCCTGAGTGCTGGGATTAAAGGTGTGTGCTACCATGCCTGGCTTGTTTTATTTTATTTTATTTTTTTTTTTGAGGTAGGGTCTCACTCTAGCCCAGGCTGACCTGGAATTTACTATGTAGTCTCAGGGTGGCCTTGAACTCATGGCGATCCTCCTACCTCTGCCTCCCAAGTGCTGGGATTAAAGGCATGTGCCACCATGCCCAGCTTGTTTTAATTTTTTAAGTGAAAGTGATTCTTACAGTGTGTTCCTCCTGAACCAGCATTAATGGTGTCACCTGGAAACTTGTTAGAAATGAAGACTCTTAGGCCCCACAGGCCCACCAGGCAGTTTTGGTAAATGCGAAAACTCAAGACCTGCAGCTATTTGTGACTCTGGAATCATTTGGACTGATGATTTTTTTAAAAGATTTTATGTTTATTTATTTGTTTGAGAGAGAGATAGGCAGATAAAGATAGAGATAGATACAGAGAAAGGGAGAGAGAATGGGCATGCCAGGGCCTCTAGCCACTGTAAACTCCAGATGCATGTGCCACCCTGTGCATATGGCTTATGTGGGTCCTGGCGAATCGAACTGTGGTCCTTTGGCTTTGCAGGCAAATGCCTTAACTGCTAAGCTATTTCCCTAGCTCTGGACTGATGGTTTTAAAGATGCCAGACCCCATGCCCATGATTTTGTGTATGTAAAATAGCTGTCTTCAAGACTGATGGTACCTCAACAATGCCTAAGCAGGACTTCATGACTGATACTTTGACTATTTCCAGAGACTCTATTTTATTTTATTTTTATCCTTTTGAAAATATTTATATATTTTCAAGGAGAGAGAGAAATAGATACAACAGGACCTCTAACCACTGCAAATGAACTCCAGATGCATGTGTCACATTGTGCATCTGGCTTTATGTGGTTACTGGGGAATTGAACCCAGGTTAGCCTTTGCAAGCAAGCACTCTAACCACTGGGCAATCTCTCTAGTCCTTTAATTTCCTTTTTAAAGATTTCCATGGGATACAGATGTATAGTACCACTGTGCTAAGAACATGGGTGCTGTGACCAGTGACTTGTCTTCTTGTTCTTCTTTTTATTTATTTATTTATTTATTTATTTATTTATTTATTTATTTATTTATTTATTAGGCTGGCCTCAAACTCACAGGGATCCTCCTTCCTTAGCCACCTGAGTGCCAGGACTAAGGGTGTGTGCCACCACACACAGGTAAGAGACTTGTCTTCTTAGTCTTGATGCCAGCACTTTCCAGCAGTGTGACTTTTGGTATATTAACTCACTATCTTGCCTCTGATCAGAGTTAAATGAGGTAATAATATGTGTCAAGAGCAGTTCAAGGCAGGGTCTGGCACACAGCAAGCTCCTTATAGATGCCACTAGAATGCCTTTTTTTTAAAAAAATGTTTATTTGTTTATTTGAGAGAGAGAGAGAAATAAAGAAGAAAAGGGTGCACCAGGGTCTCCAGCCACTACAAACATGAACTCCATATACAAGCACCATTTTGTGCATCTGGCTTTATGTAGGTACTGGGGAATTGACCCTGGGCCATCAGGCTTTGTAAGCAAGCACCTTTCACTTCTGAGCCATCTTTCCATATTTATGTATTCAGAGGAACACCAGAGGTAGAAACTGTCCTTATTTCCTGAACTGACTTTGTTCAAATGATTTGATAAGGAGCCATGAAATTCCCCTGCTTGCAGAGCTGCCGTTCATCTGCATGATCCATTCAGGCCACTCCTGGTGCTGCTGACACAATGAACGGATTTTTCCTTTTGTCTCAAAGGGTCCAATAAGTGCATTTTTCTTCCCAGTTAGATTCTAGTTCTTGTTATAGGGATTGTTGTCTTATATTTTGTCTTTACATCTCATGCCTAGCAGAGTCCTAGATACATAAGACCTCACCTTGACTTAAGTGCAGGGTCCAGGTGGTGCCAATCCCAAGCTTGTCTTCTGTAACCAGTGGCAGGTTTTCTAAATTCCCCGTGCCTTCATTTCCTCACCTGGAATGGGGAGGGTTGGTTACTTCAATATGCTTCCTGGGGCTGCTGTGAACAATAACAAATACAAATGTACGCATAGCACCTTGGTCGTTCTCATGTGCCCTTGATTTGCAAATATTCAAAGGAAACAGACACTGAGTTTCCCCACAGCTGGCGTTGGAGCTCTGCCTATTTATCGCAGATCAAGGTTGATGGTAGTGCCAGGTGTCTTAGCCAGTCTTTCTTCAATGTGACCTCTCATCATGAATGGCTTTTTGTTTGTTTGCTTGGAGACAAAGTCTCGCTGTGTAGCTCTGGCTGGCTTGGAACTTGCTATGGAGACCCAGGCTAACAGGGAATTTGTGATGATTCTCCTGTATCTGTCTCCCAAGTGATGGAATTATAGGCATCCAGCCCTATGGCCAGTATACATATTCATTTTTAATGTGACCTGTATAAATGCCCAATTTCAAAAAATTAAATATTTAGACACTTGCTTTTAAGTCTTTGTTACTTTTTTATTGTCTTCCTCCCAAAGTAACAAAAAGTATTTATTCTCAAAGTCTTATCTGACACCTTTAAAAAGGAAAATAATGATTTTGGAAGCATAGAGGGCTACCATATAAATATCACATACTTTACAGACTAAATATATTAAACAGGTAGAAAGTAATTTTCATTGTGGTGAAAGTAAATTTCATTGTGGTGAAATAATCAAATGTTGTTTCTAGCTATTTGATGCAATTGTTGTTTTAGGAGTTAAAGCTTTGAAAAGATGTCACCAGCATGACATTGATCATCAAACCCCACTAGGAGTTATTTTCACCTTTGAAAGTTTTTAATCAGGAGCGAGTACATTGAGCCTTCCCTTTGAACTGTTGTTAAAGCAGACTGGGTCAAAGCAGGCTGGGGTTATTTTTAAACTCACCTTTCCTTACCCCTTTTGGGTTCGGTACCTTGTTCCATCCCTACTTAAATCACAGAGCATTGTTCTTAAATGTTTGTGCACACATATTAGAGTGCTTTAAGCAGCTGGTTTTTATTTTAGTTAGAATTAGTCATACTGTTCTCTGGCCTTGGAATTTGTAAGAGTTTTGGATGCAGACACTGTTCTTGGAAGCTGAGGCCCATGTAATTTTGTTAAAGGGTTTCTTGGCCTGCTAAATTCACTGCTGTGGTTCTTGACAGATGAGGGTGTGTATGAACTGGCTGCAATGTCTCCATTGCATCAGGCAAAATTTCAGTTGGGTGGATTTTAATAAATCTGTTTGTTTCCATTTCAGATGTTAGAACATTACATGGCACTTCTAGAAAGAAGTGAGTTGTGCTCCGAGATTGTTTTTAATCGATAATAAGATTCCCCAAATCATCTCACATGTGTTCTGGGATATGGGATATAGCTTAGGTTCGTGGGCATTTGTAGGATAATTCCGGTGAATTTGTCTCAGTGCTAGAGCTTGGACCGTCTATTTATGAGACATTTTTACTTATCTCAGTTAAGTCAGCTGGGAATCACTCAATTTTCCCATTGGAATTTCCAGTCACTTCAAAGTACTTTAATGTTTCAAAGTTGGCTTCATTTCTTGAACTCAATCAAATTCTAAAGTCTAGTTTTGCAATTTAACCTGCAAAGTCTGTCGGTGAAAAACATTTGGTGTTGGTGGTAGGTCTGATTTGTTTTTCACAACTGAAAATTTCGCCCAATTCTTTCTTTTATTTGGGCATTTGTGAATCTTCTCCATTTGCCCAATTGGCTGGGATGCTTTGGGCATGACGAAAGGGGATACAGGCCCATTTCTGAAGGAGCTGTCCGGAGGTATCAGGGAGTGAGCAAATAGGTCCAAATGTGCTAAGGGCCCTATTAGGGCTGACGCTTGGAGAGGCTCCCTCAGGGCCTCCTTGCCAGCAAGCAGGGATGGCTTCTTCAGTCTTTCTCTGCCCCAAACTGGTGAAGGCTGGTTCAGAGGGCCAAGTGTCTGCAGACTGCTCGGTGGCTCAAGAAAACAAAGCAAGCCGCCTCTGTACACAAGGTGGTGCTGCTGCGCCGTGATGACCGCCTGGGACTGGCTGCCCCTGCAATCCGCGATGGGATCGTGTCATCCTTGGGCGTGAGCTGAAAAGACGCATTCTTGCACGGCTGTATCAGCTTTCCTTTCCTAGGTACATTTTCTTCTGAATGAAAAGAGTTCCATCTCTGAAGCACTCACTCTATCTCCTACATTACCCAGGGAACGTTTTTACTAACAGGTAATCCAGGCTTTCTTGGGAATGTGTTCAGAAAATATGGTATTTGCTATGTAAGGGTCCTGGGCTTTTGTTTCGCTTGTGATTTGGGTTGGCCCAACAAACTTTTGGAGTAGCAGGGGTTTGGGGGGGGGGGGAAGAGCGGAGCAGAGGCTGGAGGGGGAGGTCCCCAGACACTGAACTGCATTAGGCTTTTTTTTTCTTCTTATAATTGCTGCAGTATTTCTGGTAAGAAAAGTTATTAGGTGTTTATGGATGTTTCAAAAGACCAAGGGAAAGAAATACAGATTCCATGTTAAAATATACACCTGGGGACTCTTAACACTTGGAACAGAACCAAGTTGGGAACACTGGGGGTGTGATCAGCGTAAAGCAGCAGTTGTTTCCAACATAGGGTGTGAGCTGGATCCAGTCCAAGAGCACAGGGGTTGTCAGGAATATCCCCAGGGAGGATGGCGTGGCTTGACCAGGTGCAGCCGGAATGGTTTTCCTATTGTGCGGCATGCAACATCTATCTTCCTGAACAGGGAGAGCCCAGCCCGGGCACTAGAGGTCTCCCTCCTTGCTGGCCTCCTTCAGGAAGTGTGGTGGGAAGCAGCTTGAAAAAAAAAAAAAAAGGAGATTATAAAAAGATCAGAGTTCTACAATGCATACAAAGCAAGAGTATGATAATAAATTTTGCTTTTGATAGTTTTAATAAGTTGCTGTTTTAGAATTCTGTAGTTTCTCCCCTTTGGAAATGAGGTTGCTTTGAACTGGCCTTCAATTCCCCAGTACCCATGCAAGCCAGATGCACAAGTTGATGCATACGTGTAGGATTCATTTTCAGTGGCTAGAATCCCTGGCGCACCCATTTTCTCTCTCTGCTTCTGTTTCTCTGAAATAAATAAATAAAATATTTTTAAAAGATATTGAAATATACTGTCTTGAAAATGACATAAATATGGGATTTAATGTTCACCTTCTAATCTCTTCATTAATAAGGTCATAAAATTGGCCCACTGCCACCTCATAATAATGCTTATTTTTAAGTAAATTATATGATTTTATGTGTTCATTATACTGTATTACATAAACTATACACACTATATATTATAATATAAAATAATTCTACAATATACAATATGTATACAATACAGTGTACATGTATGATATACATGGCATTTTGGCATATAATACTGCATATTGAATCTAGGACCTCATGCCTACCAGACAAGCAAATATACCCAGTTCTTTTTATACTTTTCATTTAGAGACAGCATTTTACTAGTTTCCCAGCTGTCCTTGAACTTGTAAGCCTCCTGTCTCAATCTCTCAAGTTGCTAGGATTACACCAATCCTAGCTTAGGTGATATTAACATAAGGATATAATGCATACCTAAATGATATATTGCTGTATAAACAATTGCTTTTGATCTTATATTGTGGGACACAGCAAACAATAAAAAGACAACCAGTCAATAAGACTTAAGGCTACAGAAATTGGCAATTATGAATTCTGAGTTTGAATTAAATTATATATATATTTTGTATAGTACCTACTCTATGTAAAACTATCATAGGTCCCTACTTGGGAAACCCATAAGTTCAGGACAAAATTATGAAAAAAATAAATGAATTGGCCAATCACAAAATAAATTGTAAATGCTATAAAAATGATTACATATGAAAGTTAGCCCCATTGGCTAGCCAACAGAAAAGCACAATGAAACTGACTTTTCTAATAACTTCTGCCTGATTTCTGTGTTTGGGGAAAGGAGACTCTAGTAAAGAGATGGGAAGGCCATAGAGTCTTTCTGTTTGAATGAGTCAAAACTAGTCCCAGGGAGATATTTTACAAGAAGAAAAATTTATTTGGTTAGTGTCAATTTTTCTTTCCAGACTGCCCCCCACCCTCTTTCCAAGAGCCCAAGAACACCATTCGGCCTACCCTGTGGCTTCCCACTTGTCTAACACACCCTTCATGTGCTCAGGAATTTCTCACCCCATCCCCTCGGTCAGGGGGTTGGGAAACATAGTCTTTGCATCAGAATCACAGGGGCTGCTTTTTTTTTTTTAATATTTTTATTTATTTATTTATTTGAGAGAGACAGACACAGAGAGAAAGACAGGTAGAGGGAGAGAGAGAATGGGCGCGCCAGGGCTTCCAGCCTCTGCAAACGAACTCCAGACGCGTGCGCCCCCTTGTGCATCTGGCTAACGTGGGACCTGGGGAACCGAGCCTGGAACCGGGGTCCTTAGGCTTCACAGGCAAGCGCTTAACCGCTAAGCCATCTCTCCAGCCCGAGGGGCTGCTTTTTAATCATGGACCACAGACACCTGGTTCCCACTCCAGAGTCGCTGATCAGAGTATGCCAGCTGCCCTCCCTCTTCAACATTGTTCATCAGGAGTCTAGGCCTTTGAGTTGTTTATGCTCATTTAGATTACGCGCCCTTCATGTGAAATGCCTTGTTTTTATTAGAAGACCCAGTATTACAAACCAGTGTTTCTCAAAGAGAGGCAGGTTCCAGAAACCTCTGGCAGGCTTGTTCAAACACAGTTTCCCGACTGTTACTAGGACAGGGGAGGACTTAAGGGGATGGTATTGTATGTATGTAAGTAGATGGACTCTTATGCTTTGTTCTGATTCATCCTAGCCCAAAAGATGGTGGAACATTACAAACAAGAAACAGGAAGTGGAGGGTTAGGACTGCTGGACAGAGGCCGGGGCGTGTGCATGTGGTGAGTGTGCCTCTGTGCACGCGTGGGCTTTTGTGTTGGAGGAGGCTGAGATCTATCTTAGTGTCTGCTGCTTATACCCTTAAGTCAGAAACCGTTTTCTCACAGTTTTGTCTCAAATTTCCCTCAATCTTTCCCCAGATCTTCCCTGGTAATCCCAATAGCATGGATAGTAAGCAGATCAGCTGAGTGAGAAGATGCAGGGCATGGAAGCCATGTGTCTACTAAAGTTGTTCATTTCTGAAAGTCATTTTTAACAATATTAATAATAATTATTATTTTAAAAGTAATTATTTTAAAATGTTTTTATTTATTTATTTATTTATTTTTATTTATTTATTTGACAGAGAAAGAGGGAGCTGGAAGAGAGAGAATGAATGGGTGCGCCAGAGTCTCCAGCCACTGCAAATAAACTCCAGACGTGTGTGCGCCCTTATGCATCTGGCTAATGTGGGTCCTGGGGAATCGAACCTGGGTCCTTTGGCTTTGCAGGCAAATGCCCTAACTGTTAAGTCATCCCTCCAGCCCAGTAATTATTATTTTTAATGGTGTGCTATTTATTAAAATTTTTCTGAAGGTAGTATTTCACTTTGCCACCAGGGGGCTCTCCTAACATTAGAAAACTTGGACAGGAGACCTACAAGAGCTCCATTAGTTTGTAAAGATTGGAGTGTTCAACAAAATTTGCAATTAAGAGGTTCCTCTACTATTTTGATTATTATTATCTATGAAATGATAGTGAGATTTTAAAACATCACTATTGATAAATATATAACAACAATTTGTTAAATAAAATAAACAGAGGCTTGGAAGTTTGAATCTTTACTATAAGTGTTTGCTAAACAACCCTATTTGTGTTACTGGCCTGGGGCCGTAGTTCGGTGGTAGAATGCTTGCCTCGCATGCACAGGCCTTGGGTTTGATCCCAGAAGCATGCAAAAAAATTCGAGTGTGATAATTATAAGATGTGAGAATCAGTGAATTTTAAAATAATGTTAAGCATTCCAGGCTAAGGGATTTTATTATTTTGTTTTCTAGACCAAAAAAGCCTGCATGTGGAATTAATATTTCATAGGTGAAATATTATTTTGCAGGTTTGCACAGTATTTCTATTTAGGACAAGGATATGAAGTAAAAAAAGAGTCAAGTGTCTCTACACATTGGTTTTCTAGTTCAATTTTTTTTTTTTTATTGGTCTTTACAAAGTGAGGACGCTTTCAAGAGACAATAACATTGTTATTTGTGACCCTAGAGACAGGGCGAAGATCACATTGAGAGATGACATTTTTTTTCCCCAGCCACTCAAAAGAAATGGCTTGGTAAAACACAAAAGTAAAATTCCTCAGGTAGCAAAACTTGGAATCCTGACCAGTTTTATGAGTGTGAGATGGGGCGTGAGCTTGGTTTAATGCTTTTCTGTTGTCATCTTAATAATTTTTAAACAAGGGGCTCTATATTTTCATTTTGTACTTGTCCCTAAAAGTTAAGCAGCCAGTTGGAATAGAAGAGATTACTGCCTTCCATCCTCCTGCTGGCTTTTCCTTAGAGGAGGAATTTTTATCCTTTGTTGGACTTTAGAATCATGCTGGGAGGGTTTTCTAACTCTCACCCTGAGGAGCTGCCCCAGACCAGCTACATCACAGTCTTCAGCGTGGTTTTGGAGCACTGATATTTAAAAAAAAAAAAAAGAAATTCCTCAAGCAATTCCAGTGTGCAACCCAGACTGAGAACTACTGTGAGTTTGCAGCCCCTTTTTCTGGAGTTTTCCTTTCACTATCTTTCCTGGTGGGTTGCTCTTGTAGTTAAATAGGTTTGTAAGAGTTTTAGATTCTTTACAACAGGCTTTATGTGTTAGAAGAATGACAGTGTCTGAATTTGAGTCCTGTACCTGTTTTTTTTTTTTTTAAATAAATTACACTTACATAAGAGAATATAGTATTGAAAGAAAACCATTTTATAGATAGAAGTCTAATTCTTTTGTATCCCCTAAAAGTAGCAAATTGATGGACTTGGGAAAGAAAAGGCATATTTAGTGAGATTAAAACTGAGCAGGGGCTGAATATTCACTAAGCACTTTGCCCTGGCTGGCCTGCGTCAGGTTTCATTAAATGCCTCTTTTTTTTATCTGAAGGTTTTTGTGGTACTAATTGTTTTTCCTTATGAGTCACCTGTGGGCTTTGGCAATAATCTAGATGTGTCTGGTCCCAATCCTTCTGGATTACAGGAATTGAAGGCATCAATTAGAGACCTGGGGTCCTGCAAGGCCAAATCCTTTTAACCTTAATTCACTGGGGGCCTCCTCTGAACAGAAGCTGTTTTCTGTCTTATAAAATAGCACACAAGAAATTTTTTTCTCTTTAGCATGTCTTCCTAAAGTTACATCTACATACAGGTAATTTAGGGATTAATTCTACCCCTGATATTTAACTGTAAGAATTATATTGAATCTCTCCACTTGTTTAGCTTTGAATTGGGGCATTAAACCCAGAAGGAGTAACTTAACAGAAGAGTAATTAAATGTTTAATGAAAATATTAGTAAGCTGAAACCCAAAGGGAGATGAAAAACAAAATAATCCTTAGGATCTCAGAGCTCACAGATACAGACCTCCATGGAGGCAGCATTATATTTCTATGATTTATGGCCAAATAAGAAATAAGGGATCCAAGTTTTGAATAAGACATTTTGATATTAAAGTCTTCTCTTTGACAAATACTCACCTTTGAAGCGGGGCCTAAATAATGTGTGTACTTTGCAGTTTTGCTTTGTTTTACTTTTGTTTCCAGGTAGGGTCTCACTCTAGCTCTGGCTGCCCTGGGACTCACTCTGGGCTCCCAAGCTGCCTTCAAACTCATGGTAATCCTCCCATCTCAGCCTCCCAAGTGCTAGGACTAAAGGCCTGTGTCACTAGGTCAAGCTATACTTTGAACTTTTGAAAAGTGAATTTGTTGCTTATACTTATTTTTCTAACTGAAATGTGTAGGTCTTTTGTTAGGACTTAAGGTTCATAGCCCAGCCTGCTTTCTGCCAGCTCTCTACTTCCTCTCCTAATGACAGGTAAGAAGTCCTAGGCACAAGCTCCCCTTCCCATGGATCTGCCTGCTGCAATGCCTTCTGTACACGGCAGACTGTATCACCTTAAACCCCGAGCCAAAAGAAACCCTTCCTCCCTTAAGTTGCTCTGTCAGTGAGGAGACAAACACCCCAGTTCCTGGTAACTGTAATTCTACCTTGTATCACCATGAATTTAACTATTCTAGCTCTAGGCGAAATCATACAAGATTTGTCCTTTTGTATCTTGCTTATTTCACTTAACACAATACCATCAAAGTTCATCTGTGTTCCATAATGTATCAAAATTTTGTTCCTTCTTAAGAGTGATAATATGATTTTTAAAATTATTTTTATAAATTAAAAACTTTTTTGTATGGACAAATCATGTGTTTGTCCCATTTCCCTCATATTATCCTATTATAACCCCTCTTCTCTGTCCCCATCCCACTGAGGACCCTCCTCTGCTATTTCAAGGGTAGCAATACTCTATTGTATACATATAACAAATTTTGTTTATCTTTCCATTTCTGAATTCATACCTTTTGGTTATTGTGAATAATGCTGCTTTGAACATTAGCATTCAATTATCAATTGTTTGAAGTTTATAACCCCAAGTAGAATTTCTGGATTACATATCTAGTAATTTTTTTAATTAATTAATTATGAGAGGGAGGGCAAGTATATGGATGCACCGGGGCCTCTTGCTGCTGCAATTTCCCTAGCCCTATATCTGAGAATTCTATGCTTAACTTTTTTTTTGAGGATCCACCATACTGTCTTAAAGACAGAATTTTACTTTATGGCATTTGATTTTTTTAAAGCCCTCTACAGAACATGTTGAGGTGAAATTGAACTATAGAATAAAAAAAAAAAAAATGGCCCAACAAGGCCAGGGTTTTTTTGAGATTGAGTCACATGTAGACCAGGCTGGCCTCAAGCTCACTATGTAGCCAAGGGTGAGCTTGCTGACCCTCCAGACCTCTATCTTCCAAGTGCTGGGATTAAATGCATGCACCGCCATGGCTGGTTGTATGCAGTGCTGAGGATGAACCCAGAGCTTAATGCATGCTAGGCAAATACCCTAGCAGCTGAGCTGCATTCCCAGCCTGATTTGTGAGTTCTGATCTGAGCATAAAGCTAAGGAGGTGCAGTAGTTATTAAAGAGGGACATAATGAAGAAGAGATCTTCTTTATCTCACTGTGAGTTCTCTACCAACAAGGGGCTTTTGTGGTGTGAATATAAAATATTCCCCCATAGGCTCACGTGTTTGAACACTGAATCTTTATCTGGTGGTGCTATTTGGGAAGGCTATAGAACCTATCAGAGGTGGAGTCTTGTTGGAAGAAGTGTGTCCCTGGGGGCAGGCCTTGATGACCTGTTTGCTTGCTCTCTGTACTTCTTCTGATGTGAAGATGTGACACCTACTCTCTGATCCTGCTAGGCTTTCCCCATGATGATAGACTTCCCCTCAAAACTGTATGCCAAAATACTCTTTCCTTCCTTAAAGTGCTTCTTACCTGGTGTTATGTCCCAGCAAACAGAGAGCAGCCAAGGCAATGGCCATTCACATCTGTCTTGCACTTGCCCTGGGTGTTCAACCAAGAAGGAAGTTCTTTGAAAGCACACCCTGGTAGAGTTATCTTTCTCAGGAACACTAAACTCAACCATTCTTTCTGATTTGGGAGAAAATTGAGCCTAATATCTGATGATTTTAAATTATAGACATGAGAAACATTCTACAAGCACACATGTTGAATAATCCCATTTTGAGATTAGTCACGATGTTTCTAATATCATAATAATGCTCATAGATACAGCAGTTGCAGGGCTGCTTTCTCTGTGGAGCCAGGCCAAGTATAAACTGCTGAGAAACAAATGAAAACAGCACTTGTCAGGATGGATTTGGGGCAGCTAATGGTGATTTCCTAATAGACTTCAGCTGTACCGCTCATGCCTTCTGCATTAATGGACACTTAATGGCATCTTCTGAATTTGCTTTGGCAATGGCAAAATATGCCTGAATTCAATTCAGCAAAAGTTTATTGCGTATCTGCTCTATCCTGCCATTAGGAATAAAGACACAAAAAGCTAATGAGCACATTAAGGATTACCTATATTTCAGTCTATATTTTCTTTTCTATTTATATAACCTTAGAGCTGGAAGAGAATCACTGAGTACTTCTATCGATACTCTACTTCCTCAATGTATGAAGAGACTAAAAGGATAGAAATGTTATGAAGAGATCTGGATTTGAAACTCTCCCTATGTGTGTGCATTTTAAAGAAAGCTTCAGAAAGTTAAGCTTTCTTTCTTTTTTTGTTTGGATATTCTATATTTTGTTTTTTCATTCATCTGTTGATAGATAATTTTGACTTATTTCCACATTTGACTATGGTCTTATTATTTTTATTAATAGGGAACTTTATAAACCTGGCATATTATTCATAATCTTATTAAGTTATACTCTTATGTTCCCCTCCCTCTCTCCATTCCAATGAGGGCTTACCTCAGTGGGGTTCTCAGTAAGTACTTTGGGATTGTAAATGCACCAGTCAGTGTCTGTGGAAGGGGACAATGCCTCAGAATGCTTCTTCCTACACTGTGGCTGTTACAGTCTTTCTGCCCCCTCTCCCACTATATTACCTGAGCCTTGGAGGGTGTGTTATAAGTCCCCTTTAGTGCTGAGCTCTCAGCAGCCTCTGATTTTCTGCTTTGATGAGTTTTGAGTCTCCTTAGTGTCTATCACCATCTCCCTGGAGGAAGCTCTCAGGCTAGCAATGAGAGCAGCACTCATATGTAATCTGCCACTTTCTCTGTTATGTTTCCTGGGTCCTGAAAGATGTGATAGAGATGACTTATCTCAAGCTAGGCAGTCAACTTTCTTTTTTTTTTTTTTTTTTTTGGTTTTTTGAGGTAGGGTCTCACTCTAACCTAGGCTGACCTGTAATTCACTATGTAGTCTCAGGGTGGCCTCGAACTCATGGTGATCCTCCTATCTCTGCCTCCCGAGTGCTGGGATTAAAGGCGTGCACCACCATGCCCGGCTCAACTTTCTTTTCTTGTCATACTGATAGGTGTTGGGTCTCCTGAGTATTTACTGCCATCTGGGCTCTGGGTGGTCTGCTAGGCCCAGAAATTTAAGCTTTTTAAATTTTAGTTTCCTTACCTGTAAAAGTGAGTTACAGATACTTTCTTTTTTTTTTTTTTTTCAAATTTTTTATTTATTTATTTGAGAGCTACAGACACAGAGAGAAAGACAGGTAGAGGGAGAGAGAGAGAATGGGCGCGCCAGGGCTTCCAGCCTCTGCAAATGAACTCCAGATGCGTGTGCCCCCTTGTGCATCTGGCTAACATGGGACCTGGGGAACCGAGCCTCGAACCGGGGTCCTTAGGCTTCACAGGCAAGCGCTTAACTGCTAAGCCATCTCTCCAGCCCCAGATACTTTCTTTCTTTCTTTCTTTTTTTTTCGAGGTAGGGTCTCACTCTAGCTCAGGCTGACCTGGAATTCACTATGTAGTCTCAGGGTGGCCTTGAACTCATGGTGATCATCTCACCTCTGCCTCCCAAGTGCTGGAATTAAAGGTGTGCGCCCCCAAACCCAGCTACAGATACTTTCTTCATTCTTAAATTTTCTCTTTACTTGGCTTGTGTGATACCATGCCTTTCAGATTCTTGTTCTCTCCGGATGTTCATTTTCTTCTTTCATTGGTGCTTCTCCTTGGTTGGTCTCTTAAGCACTGAAATTCTTCTCATATTACTCTATAGCTCTCCTTTGGTTAAGTTCATGCACTTCTACTGATAGTGTAGTGAGCCCTGACTGTGCATCTACTATGACTCCCAAACTGTATATTTATTTGTCTCTTTGGTTTCTCTGTAAGGAACCCATAGGCACTTCACTTCAAACTCCACTTGAATGGCAGGCATGGTGATACACACTTGTAATTTTAATACTCAGCAGACTGAAGCAGGAGGATTGTGAGTTCAAGGCCAGCAAAGGTTAAATAGTGAGACCCTGTGTTACAGTCAGGTTTGCATTGCTGGCAGAAATCACCCAACCAAGAGCAGGTTTTGGAAAAAAAGGTTTATGTTGCCTTACAGGGAACATACAGTTAAGGGAAAAACAATGGCATGAGCAAAGGGTGGACATCACCCCCTGGCCAGCATAAGGTGGACAATAGGACCAGGAGAGTGTGACAAACACCGGCAAGGGGTACCTGGCTATAAAACTCATAAGCCTGCCCCCAATAATATACTGCCTCAAAGAGGCTTTAGTTCCCAAATTTCTATCAGCTAGGAACCTAGCACTCAGAATACCCATTTATGGGGGACACCTGAATCAAACCACCACATTCTGCCTTTGGCCCCCATGAGCTGTTAGCCATCCATGGTATGAAATATAATGCATTCATCCAACTTTAAACATCCCCATGTTTTTTTTTTTTTAAATTTTTATTTATTTATTTGACAGCGACAGACACAGAGAGAAAGACAGATAGAGGGAGAGAGAGAATGGGCGTGCCAGGGCTTCCAGCCTCTGCAAACGAACTCCAGACGCGTGCGCCCCCTTGTGCATCTGGCTAACATGGGACCTGGGGAACCGAGCCTCGAACCGGGGTCCTTAGGCTTCACAGGCAAGCGCTTAACCGCTAAGCCATCTCTCCAGCCCCATCCCCATGTTTTTTATCAATCCCAATGATGTTCAAACATCCCCATAATCCAAGGTCTTTTAACTGAACCATAATACAAAAAATCCTCCCAAAACCCATAATGGCACAGAATAAATATTCACACTGCAAAAGATGGCATTGGGCATAGCAAAGAAATATTCAATCAATATGAGATTTAAACAGGGCAAACATCAAACTATGTAGCTCCAAGTCCAACAACTCTAGTCAGTGATAAATCTCCATGTCTGATAATTCTAATCAGCAACAAGTCTCTGGAGTTCCAATTCTTCCCTTTAAGTTAGGCTACTCATAGTCCTGGAAATCTTCATCCAGGGCCAGAAACCTTCCTTGGTAGCCATCTTGTGGTCACAGCAACTCCACTGGGTCTCCACTGCAACCCACGATTCATCCTTATGGCTCCATCCGGTCTCCATGCAGGCATCTAGCAAACCTGCTTCACACTGCCCATGGCTATTTCCAAAACAGAAGACTGTGTTGCAAACTCAATGACCCTCTCTTTCCTGCATTTCTTATCCTCCACAATACCAGGTAGGATGCCAATTTGTTAATCCAGGAGGGAATAAATCAGACATTGAAGAACAGGACACTCCTTGAGGACTCAGACCCCTTCAAAAGAGTCTATATTCTTCCTGTTCCCCAGTGCAGGTCAGCTGACCCAATCTCAGAGGTTGTAACCTCATATAATTGTAGATGAATGGGCAGAAGTTTCAGCCCAAAGATTTCATTTCTGTGCCATATACCTTTACTCACACCAGTCCATTTCCACGCAAAGCAACCCTGCACAGCTTCTTAGGACATGGGCACAACAGCAAGCCAAACACAAACTGCTTCTAGCCCAGTCCAGGCAAAGCTCTTTCTCACCCTCATAAGCCAAACTTTACAGTCCATAGTTCTTACTACATTCAGGTCTTTCAACTCTGACCAGAATAGTCCATCAAGCTGTACTTACAGCACTGCAAGGTGTCTCTTTGGCCAAGATTTCAAATCCTTCCACATTTCTCTTGCAAAACAGCTCCAAAGGCAAAAGTAACACAGTCAGGTGTCTAGCAGCAATCCTACTCCTCTGGTACCAACTTTATTGTTGCAGTCAGGTTTGCATTGCTGGCAGAAATCACCCAACCAAGAGCAGCTTTTGGGGAAAAGGGGGTTTATTTTGCTTTATAGACTCCATGATGGCAAGGGAAAATGATGGCATGAGCTGAGGGTGGAAATTACCCCCTGGCCAACATAAGGTGGACAACAACAACAGGAGAGTGTGCCAAATACTGGCAAGGGGAAACTGGCTATAATACCCATAAGCCCACCCCCAACCATAACACTGCCTCCAGGAAGCATTAGTTCCCAAATCTCCATCAGCTGGGAAACTAGTATTCAGAACACCTAAGTTTATGGGGGACACCTGAATCAAACCACCACACCCTGCATCAAACAAAACAAAACATAACAAACACACTTCATATTACCAAAATTGAGTCTAAAATCTTCCCTCAGATTAGATCCTTCTGTAGTCTTTGCTATTTTAATGAAAGTAACTAGAGTAATTGAGTTTTTGAAGTCAGAAACCTGAAGGACTATTTATCTTCAATCACTGGTATCCTGTTGTTGCTGCCTACTAAAATATCTCTGGAATCCCTCTGTATTGACTCTGCACCACCATTCTCTTTCAGATTTCCATCACTTCTCACCTAGCCTATCACTCTTTCTTAAGAGATCTTCCAGATTCCAACCTCACTTTTCTGTACAACATTCTCTACATTTCAGTCAGAAGGATCTGTAATTCATACATCTGAAACAGAGGGACATCTCGAGTAAAAAAGGCAAACTTGAAGACATGCCAATAGAATATTCTTAAACACAAATCCAAAGAGGAAAGAAAATTAAAATAGGTCAAAATACCCAAGAACTGAAAGTAAATTATGAAAGTTATAATACAAATTATAACATGAATTATGAAATGGGAATTTCAGAAGAAAGGAACATAAACAATATTTGCAATAATATCGGCTGGGAACTTTTCAAAATTAATAACAGATATTAAACTATAGTCATAGGACACTCATGCACACCGAGTAAGATAAACACCAAAAACAACCTCCCAAAGAGATCATAAAGAAACTACAGAAAACCAAAGACAAAGATAAAATCTAGAAGAAACCAGAGAAATAGGGATTGGATATATTTCATACTTCTATTCAGATACCATGCATGGAAGATGAGAGTAGAGTGAAATGTTTAAAATGTTGAAAGAAGGAGAAAAATCAATTTAGAATTCCGTAATTAGCAAGAATATCCTTTGAGGGATGGAGAACTGACTTAGTAGTTAAGGCACTTACCAGTGAAGCCTAAGGACCCAGGTTCAATTCTCCAGATCCCACATAAGCCAGATGCACATAGTATCATATGCATCTGGAGTTTGTTTGCAGTGACCAGAGGCTCTGGTGTGCCCATTCTCTCTCTCTCCCCCTAATAAGTAAATATGATTTTTTTAAAAAAAGAATATCCTTTAATTTTTTGTATATATATTTTCTTATGAGAGAGAGCACATGAGAGAGAATTGGCATGCCAGGGCCTCCAGCCACTGAAATCAAACTCCAGACATAGGTGCCACCTTGTGTACATGTGTGTGTGACCTTATGTGCTTGAATTTGCTTGTGTGTCTGGCTTACATGGGATCTGGAGAGTTGAACATGGTCCCTAGGCTTTGCAGGCAAGCACCTTAACTGCTAAGCCATCTCTCCAGTCCAATAATATCCTTTGAAAGTGAAAAAGAAATGAAGATTTTCTTAGATAAATACAAAATAAATGACATTTTTTTTTTTTTAGCAGTAGACCTTCCTTACAAAAGAATATTCTATAGAGTGAAGGAAAGTAATATTGACCAGAAACCTTAATCTGTATAAAGAAAGATCATTACAGAAGGGAAAACATGAAGCAAAAAAAAAAAAAAAAAAAGACGTGTGTGTATGTGTGTTTGTTTGTTTATTTATTTATTTACATTCAAGGAGAGAAAGAGAGTGAATATGGGCAAGCCAGGGCCTCTAGTCACTGCAAATGAACTCCAGATGCATGGGCCATTTAGTGCATCTGGTTTTATGTGGGTGCTAGGGAATTGAACCCTGGTTGTTAGGTTTTGCAGGCAAGCACCTTAACTGCTGTGTTATCTTCCCAGCTCTGTTTTCCTTATCTAACAGATCAATTTATTCAAAATAACCATAGCAATATGAGATTATAGTTTAATGATAGTTGAATAAACAATAGCACCATTTTTAAGAACAAAAGAGCAAAACTGGGAATAACCTGTTATAACTATTTACACCTAAATATGCCTAAAGTGAGAGGTGTTATTTGAAAGTGGACCCAGGTTAGTTGTGAATGTATATTGTGACTTTAGATCAACCACTAAAATACTCATAAGAGGTATAATTTACATGCTAAGACAAAGCATAAAGTGGAATTATATAAATTACTCAATTAACTTGACTTGTTTCTACACATACCACTAATGTCTCTAAATTGTGAGGTAGTTGTGTGTACTCTCTCTAAAGTGAATAAAAGTCTCTGAAAAGTGATCAGAATGTGTTGAAGGGAGGAAGGAGAGCCTTTCAATAAATGGTGCTGAAAAATTGACTTCTAATCTTGACCTAAAGTTCACACACCATACAAAATTTCACTGGAAGTGAACCACAGACTTAAATGTAAAAATGAAACTTGAGGAAAAGGAGAATATTGTTAGGATCTAGAAGTGGACAGAGAAATCCTAGACTTGACAACAAAAGCACAGTTCATAAAAGTAGAAACTGGTAAATTGGATCTTTTAAAAATAAAATATTTTGTGTATATATAAAGGACTCTCAGCCAGGTGAGGTAGTGTACATCTTTAATCCCAGCACTCAGGAGGAAGACGTAGGAAGATCACCAAAATGAGTTCGAGGCCAACATGAGACTACCTAGTGAATTCTAGTTCAGCCTGAGCTAGACCATGACCCTACCTCAAAAATAAAAACCAACAAAAACACCAAAAAAATAAATAATAATAAAATAACTCTCACAGCTCAACAGTAAGACAAACAACAATGAGAACACTTCATGTCTCCATGAGCAAAGACTATATGCAGAGGTCACTGGAAAGGCTGTCCAGACGGAGAGTGAGCCCGTGAGGAGGTGGGATGGATGTTGGTCAGCAGGAAAATGTAAAGAACCACAGTGACATGCGCATTAGTCACATTTTTCCTTACTGTGACCAAATACCTGACCAGGACTTGCTTAAGGAAGGAGGGTTTATTTTGGCGTACAGTTCTACGGGAGCACAGTCCATCATGGTGGGAAGGCAGGAATAGCAGGATGCGCAGGAGGCAGCTGGTCATTCTGTATCCATCGTCAGCAAGCAGAGAGTGGAGAATGCTGACGCTCAGCTTTTTTTTTTTTTTTTAATTTAGTCTGGGACCACAGCCCATGGAATGGTGCTGCCCACATTTAGAACAGGTCTTCTCACCTCAATTAACCTAATAAGAATCTCTCATATACATCCCTAGAGATTTGTCTCCTAAGTGATTCTAGGTGCTGTCAAGTTAATAATATTTACTCGTTACAACATGTCATAACACACCTATCAAAAGGACTAACCTAAAAAAAATAGCAACAACACACACAATAAAGAAGACATCAAGGTAGAAAAAGAACTACTTGGGAAGAAGGGGTTCAGTGAGAAAGTGGTTGGGAGAGGGACAAGAGAAAATAATGGACAGGAATTATGATCAAAATAAATAAATGTATAAAAATTATCAATAAATAAAAGAATAGCAACAGCAAATACTAGTAAGGATGCCAAGAAACCTAATCATTCAAACAAGAAAATTCCTCGATTATAGCCAGAAAGGCATAAAATAAGGGGAATAAAAAGAAAAAAGAGGCAGGCGTGGTGGTGCACGCCTTTAATCCCAGTGCTCGGGAGGCAGAAGTAGGAGGATCATTGTGAGTTCGAGGCCACCCTGAGACGACATAGTGAATTCCAGGTCAGTTTGAGCTGGAGTGAGACCCTAGCTTGAAAAACCAAAAAAAAAAAAAAAAAAAAAAAGAATATAGTAATAAGTTACAAATATGGCCAATAGCAAGCCAGCCTTGTCAATGTGAATGATCTAAACACAGGGTTTTATCTTTTTATCAGAACAACATAATTGTCATTTCACATAAACATACAGATAGATTCAAAGTAAAGAAAGACTAGCGATATGCTCAATGGCTGAGCACTTGTCTAACATGCACAAAGCCTTGGGTTGAAGCCTCAGTGCTTAAAGAAGAAATGGTGAAGGGCTGCAGAATACATTATATGGCAGGAATATCCCCATATCCATTCAGTCAACTGATTGTTGAAAATTCAAGCTAGGGCTGGGGAGATGGCTTAGCGGTTAAGCCCTTGCCTGTGAAGCCAAAGGACCCCGGTTCAAGGCTCGGTTCCCCAGGTCCCACGTTAGCCAGATGCACAAGGGGGCGCACGTGTCTGGAGTTCGTTTGCAGTGGCTGGAAGCCCTGGCGTGCCCATTCTCTCTCTCTCCCTCTGTCTGTCTTTCTCTCTATGTCTGTCGTTCTCAAATAAATAAATAATGAAAATTCAAGCTAGAAATTGTGTGAAAGTAACTGACATTGATTCACAAAATAACGAATTTGGACAGACTTTATTCTTTTCACAAAAATTATCTCAACATAAGCCATGAATCTAAATACAAAATGTAAGTCCTAGGAAACAGCATAAGAGAAAATTTAGATTGCCAGGTCTGGTGGCACATGCCTTTAATCCCAGCACTTGGGAGGCAGAGATAGGAGGATCACTCTTGAGTTTGAGGCCAGCCTGAAACTGCATAGTGAATCCCAGGTCAGCCTGGGATAGAGGAAGACCCTATATGGAAAAACCAAAAATAAATAAAAACTTAAGTGACCTTGATCTTGGAGATAACTTCTAAATGTAATTCTAAATGGATAATCCATGAAAGAAAATATTGGTAAGTTAAAAAAGAACTATTAGAATCAAACAAACGCTTTGCTTTGTGAAAGATGCTGATAAGAGAATTAAAAAAAAAAAAAAAGCTACAGACTGAGAGAAAGTATTTGCAAATCAAATACCCAACAAAGGACCGAATTCCAAATTATTCTCAGGGTGGCCCCAAACTCATGGCGATCCAACTACCTCTGCCTCCCAAGGGCTGGGATTAAAGATGTGTGCCACCACACCCAGCTAGATTCTTTTTTCTTTTTTTTTTTTGAGGTAGGGTCTCCCTCTAGTTCAGGCTGAGCTGAAATTCATTCTGTAGTTCCAGGTTTGGCCTCGAACTCACTGTGATCCTCTTACCTCTGTCTCTTGGAATCAAAGTGCTGGAATCAAAAGCGTGCGTCTCCATGCCCAGCAGAGAGAAATTTTTAGAAGAAAACGTGACATAAAAGCATGTTGCAAGACTATAATAGAAGTAGCCTTCACCTTTCTTTTAGTCAGTCTCTTCCCCTGGCCTCACTTAGGCCATTACACTCCCTGTAATCTGTTCTTCTACTTACATATATTCAATACCATCCCCTTACAGCTTTTTTCTAGCTTATTGGCCTCTGCTACTGACTTTTGGTTCTAGTTCATACAAGTCTAAACATTTGTAGCTAGGATCCACATATGAGAGAGAACATGTGACATTTGGCTTTCTGGGCCTGGGTTACCTCACTTAGTATAATCCTTTCCAGATCTATCCATTTCCCTGCAAATTCCATAATTTCATTTTTCTTTAACACTGAATATAACTCCATTGTATAAATGTACCACATCATTATCATCCATCATCTGTTGAGGGACATCTAGGCTGGTTCCATATCCTAGATATTATGAATAGAGCAGCAATAAACATGGTTGTGCAAGTATCTAAGGTAGTGAGAAGAGTCATTAGGATATATGCCTAGGAGTGCTATAGCTGGATGATATGGTAAATCTATTTTTAGCTGTCTCAAGAATCTCCACACTGATTTCCACAATGGCTGTACCAGATGACATTCCCACCAACAGTGCAGAAGGGTTCCTCTTTTACCATATCCTCGCCAACATTTATTGTCATTTGTTTTCTTGATGATAGCCATTCTGACAGGAGTGAGATGGAATCTCAAAGTAGTTTTAATTTGTATTTCCCTAATGGCTAAGGATGTAGAACATTTTTTTAGATATTTATATGCCATCTGTATTTCTTCTTTTGAGAACTCTCTATTTAGTTCCATAACCCATTTTTTAAATTGGGTTGTTTGATTTCTTATTGTTTTGTTTTTTAAGTTTTTTGTATATTCTGGATATTAATCCTCTGTCAGATATATAGCTCTGGCAAATATTTTCTCCCACTCTGTAGATTGTCTCTTTGCTCTATTCACAGTGTCCTTTGCTGTACAAAAGCTCGGTAATTTCATGAAATCCCAGTGATTGGTTAGTGATTTTATTTCCTGAGCAATTGGGGTTATATTCAGAAAGTCATTGCCTATGCCAATATGTTGAAGGTTTTCCCTACTTTTTCATCTAGCAGTTTCAGATCCGATATTAAGGTCCCTGGTTCATTTGAGCTTGATTCTTGTGCATAGAGAAAGACAAAGATCTATTTTCATCCTTCTACATATAGATATCCAGTTTTCCCAGCACCACTTGTTGAAGAGGCTGCCTTTTCTCCAATGAATATTTTGGCATTTTTGTCAAAATTTTTGTAAAAAGTAAGATGGCTGTAGCTGCCTGGGTTAACATCTGGGTCCTCTGTTCTGTTCCAGTGATCTATGTGTCTGTCTGTGTGCCAGTGCCGAGCTGTTTCTGTTAGTACTGCTCTGTAATGCAGCTTAAAATTGGATATGGTGATACCACCAGTCTTACTTTCATTGTTCAAAATTATTTTGGCTATTTGAGGATTTTTTTGTGCTTCCAAATGAATTTTTGGATTATTCTTTCTATTTTTGTGAAGAATGCCATTGGAATTTTAATGGTGATTGCATTAAATGTATAGATTGCTTTTGGTAAGATTGACATTTTCACAATACTGATTCTTCCAATCCAAGAACATGGGATGTCTTTCCATTTCCTAGTGTCTTCTGCAATTTCTGTCTTGAGTGTTTTAAAGTTTTCATTGTAGAGATCCTTCACTTCCTTAGTTAGGTTATTTCATACATATATATACTATGGTATAAGTATATATACTATACATATATTCACCATATATCTATAGTACCTTGGAATAATATATATATTATACATTTGTGAGGCAATTGTGAGTGGGAGAGATTCCCTAATTTCATCCTCCCCATATTTGTTGTTAGTATATAGGAAAGCTATTGATTTCTGGGTGTTTGTTTTGTATCCTGTTACACTGCTAAAAGTGTTTATCAGCTCTAACAGTTTGTTAATAGAGTCTTTAGGGTCTTTTATGTATAGAATCTTATCATCAGCAAATAAGGATAATTTGATGTCTTCCTTTCTAAGTTGTATCCCTTTTATGAGTGTCTCTTGCCTTATTGCTATAGCCAAGACTTCCAGTACTATATTAAATAAAAATCGAGACAGTAGAAACCCTTGTCTTGTTCCTGATTTTAGTGAAAAAGCTTCAAGTTTTTCCACATTTAGTATTATGTTGTCTGTAAGTTTGTCATAAATAGCCTTTATTATGTTGACATATGTTCCTTCTATTCCCAGTTTCTGTAATGCTTTTACCATGAAGGGATGTTGGATTTTGTCAGATTTCTTTTCTGCATCTATTGAGAGATGATCATGTGATTTTTGCCCATCAGTCCATTTATATAGTGCATTACATTTATCAACTTGCATATATTAAACCTAGTAATGAGAAGGCTATCTTGTTGTCATGGCATCTCACTAGTACTGTCTTGAGCTGTGGTTTTAAATGCCTCTCCCATTGCTGTATTAAGGAAAATATTTAAGGCTATTTTGCTGCTATTTTTTTCTTGTGAATTCATGTGGGGTTACCAGTTCATTATTATTGAGTTGTATTACATTTAACAAATAGGAACATATAGGTTAAAAAGATTTCTTGGCCTATTCCCTACCTAAGTAGGTTATCATTAGAAAACAAAAAGAGAAAGAAAGAGAGAGAGAGAAAGAGAGGGAGAGAGAGAGAGAACCACCAAAGACAGACACAACTTTGAAACATTAATTAAGGGAGATGTGGTGCTGACCAGTTTACAAACTCCATATGCTAAATGGTCTGCTCATGAACTTACTATAGGGTTTGGAAGTGTTTCTGAAAAAGGTCTTTCTTCTCTAACATTACCCTAACTTCACTGTTATAAAGAAGTTGTTTTTATTTTATTTTATTTTATTTTATTTTATTTTATTTTATTTTCGAGGTAGGGTCTCACTCTAGCTCAGGCTGACCTGGAATTCACTATGTAGTCTCAGGGTGGCCTCGAACTCATGGCAATTCTCCTACCTCTGCCTCCCGAGTGCTGGGATTAAAGGCATGAGCCACCATGCCGAGCTGTTGAAGTGGTTATTTTTGAATGTTTTATTTTTATTTATTTATTTGGGAGAGAGAGAGAGAGAGAAAGAGGCGGGGGTGGGCAATGGGCATGCCAGTGTCTCCAGCTGCCACAAACAAACTACAGATGTACGCACTACCATGTGCATGGGTCCTGGAGAATTGAACCTGGGTCCTTTGGCTCTGCAGGTAGGCGCCTTCACTGCAGCCCAAGAAGTGGTTATTTTTAAACAAATACAAAGAAAAAGAGTTTTACCACATCCCTTCAAGATGAAAGAAAACTGGTTGTTGATCATCTGTGTATTTCATTAGATACACATTTGTTGTCTCCACATTCCAAGGGTAAGTGGATAAATGGGATGCTTGGCATTGGCCCTGTGACTAGTTAGAATTGGCTCTCTAATGCAAATATTTCTACTCTGTTCTTTCAGATCGGAGGCAATCTTTTAAAACGGCAGTGGTGCACTCAATGTTTCTGAAAGCAAAGCATTGTAACCATTTAGATCCTTCATCATTATTAGCCCACAGTGGCTCTTCTTGTAGAATTAATGCATGGAGCTTCCATTAAGTGTTCTCAGAATCCACTCATAAATAGGGCAATCCATTGTCCTCTTGACTAAGTAAGTGTTCATATAGAAGATTGAAAAACATTCAGAATATTTTTCAGAAACATCACTAATCAGGGAGGAAATACACCCACACATTCATATCAGCTTTGATTTAAAAAAAAAAAAAAAAAGGTTGGAGAGATTGCTTAGCGGTTAAGGCACTTTCCTGCAAAGCCAAAGGACCCAGGTTTGATTTCCTAGGACCCATGTAAGCCAGGTGTACAAGGTGGCACATGTGTCTGCAGTTCATTTTCAGTAGCTGGAGGCCCTGGTGCTCCCATTCTCTTTCTCTCTACATGTTTCTTTCTCTCTCTCAAAATAAATTTTTTTAATAATAAAAAATTTTTAAAAAGTCACTCTTAGGAGCTTCAAGGAAGGAGTGCTCAGGGGGCAGTAGATTAAACACAGTACTGGAAAATAAAAACAGAAGGAAATTTGGGGATCTTATTGGAGCACTCCAGAAACCCAAGATGGTTATTAGCATAGAAAAATCTGTAGGAAAAGAGACTAGGAAACCAGTAAATTAATTAGACAAACAAAAAAAAGAAATGATGCCATCATCAGATATATGAACTGCATTGTTCAAGAAGCCTCGCTGCAGGAAGCCCAATTTCAAGTAGCTCCAGTGAAAAAGAGACATCTGTTCACATCCCTGGATATCTGAGGAACACCTGGCCTGAGGCATACCTTACCAGGGTCTTGTGGCTTTCTTTCTTCATCCCTCTCTTATCCACTGTTCCTTTCTGCTTACTCCCATTCCTTTCTACATCTTCTTTCTTCTCCCAGGAGAAATGTGGCCTCCAGCACTGTAGGTATTGTCCCCTTACAAGTTTAGCTCTCAAAGAAAAGGGAACTTTATCCCTTAGCTTCCCCTGGAGTTATTGATGGTCCTAGGATGGATGACTCAGCAAACTGGGTCCAGTGTTAGCCCAGGACTGTCCTTGATAGTCAGCTGAGCCTGACTTACACGTCTGTCCCTTGGGGGCAGGAGGAGAAGTGGAATGCCAAATAGACAGGTCGAGTGATGACAGCACCTCAAATGGAACCAGTGCAGGTATGAAAACAGTTACCTGTTGTACAGAACTACTGAAGAAAACATAAATAGTTTAAGGTTCAGAGAGTTCTTTATTTTATTTATTTATTTATTTATTTATTTATTTAATAATGAACTCCAGACACATGTGCTACCTGATGCATCTGGCTTTACATTTAATACTAGGGAATTAAACCTGGGTCCTTGGGTTTTGCAGGCAAACACCTTAACCATTAAACCATCTCTCCAGCCCCCTTAAAGAAGTTTTAAAAATATTGTATTTGTTTGAGAGAGAAGCAGATAGAGAAAGAGAGAAAGTGGGTGTGCCAGGGCCTCTACCTACTGGAAATGAACTCCAGACATAGGCGCCTTGCGCATCTAGCTTAGGTAGGTACTGGGTGAATCGAACCTGGGTCCTTAGGCTTCACAGGCAAGCACCTTAACCACTAAGCCATCTTGCCAACCTTTCAGAGAATTCTTAAACAGTGATTTTCAGATTTATAGATGTGTGAAAGTACCAGTTCTGATTCAATAGTTCTTGAGGGTGTGAATTGCCAGCAAGCTCCAGGGACTACTGTTAGATAACATTACTCTGGACGACACTTGCAGTTCACCGACCATTGTGTAGCATCTGGTCAGTGGAAAACTGGACTTGCTGCGGAGCACCCTCCTCTGGGCAGGCCATGGTTGTTGCCTTCTTGAACTGTCAGCAGCTGTGATTGACCTATTAACTCCATGTAGGATGGGAGAGGGGCTCACAAGGCCACACTCCTTCCCAAGGATGTATAGACAATTAACAGTTGCTAGAGGGGAGGGCTTCTGAGGCCATGCCCTTCCTCAGGAGTTGTACACAGTTAACAGTCGCCATGGGCGCTCACAGGAACCCTTCCTACCCAAGATTATATAGCCAATTCATGACTGCTGGGAGAGAGAGAGAGAGAACTTTCTTTAGCAGTGTAGCTAGCTACCCACAAGTTGCTCATGCTTGTGTAAGTAGCCTTAGTTAAATTCACTGGGTCATCAAAAACTTGCATGAAATCCTTTCTTTGTTTTGTTGCTGGTGCCCTATATGAGGTGAGTGGGCATTTGTTCACATCTCAAACAATTCACATGACAGGAGGTTACCTATACGAGGTTCCATTTTTTTTTTTTTTTTTTTACGAGGTTCCATTTTGAAGGCTTTAGCTTCAGGTATTTGTAATATCCTTCATCGGGAACACTAATTATACTTTTTGTTTGTTTGTTTGTTTTTTGTTTTTGTTTTGTTTTACAAGGTAAGGTCTCACTCTAGCTCAGGCTGACCTGGAACTCACTCTGTAGTCTCAGGGTGGCCTTGAACTCATGGCGATCCTCCTACCTCTGCCTCCCAAGTGCTGGAATTAAAGGCATGCGCCACCATGCCCGGCTCTAATTATACTATTTTTTAATGTTCTCTTAGTCCATAGAACTGTGTGACATAGTGAGTAATTCTGAGGAGAAGGTAAACACTGATACCTTGAACATTGTTTTGAGAATACCAAAAGAATATATCAGTGGAATGCGTTAGATTGTGAGGAGAGGGAATGTGGGGCTAGGCTGGCCCCATGGTCTACGGTGGGGCAGCATGCTAACAGATGGGCCGGGGACACCTTCCTGAAGGCTGTGGGAAGGAGTCCAGAAAGCAGAGCATGTTGCTGGGTTCTCAGCCTTGGGCAGAGTTGACAGTAACAGGGCTCCAGTTCCAGGACTGGAGCTATGGGTGGGGTGGGTGATATGTATAGAACTGGAATAATAGGCAGAAAGATTGTGAATTTGTACCAGCACCAGGACAGGACTAGACAAAGCTCATTTTAGAAGCAGTTGGACTCTTGCTTGAATCAGGACACAAGGCAAGGATTTACTTGAGGAGCATGGCTGAGGTGTGAGGTAGGACAGAAGTCACACCCAGCATGCAGACTGGCTTGTTAGGCCTTATGGCAGACCTAGCTTTTCCTATCCCAACATGGAGGGAGTATAAATCTCAGACCTAAGAGAGTGTGGGAGTAAAGCTATGGAGCTTCAGGTATAGAAAAAAGATGTGTGGGTCAGAAATGAGGCAAGTTCTTAATGGAGGAAGTTCCATGGCTTTTATAGGTAGTCGTTTATTGAGATTTTATAATTATTGAGTCTGACATTATAATCAATTGAAAAATAAATGTGTTATTCTCTGTCCCACAGTGGTAGTGATAATGGATAGATGAATGGATTTGTAATCAAAGTTTACACAATTCTCCAGATGTTCTTTCACTTATTTATTATAATAAGATTGTTTGAGATCAAAGGGAGAAATCTGATTGGTTATGTATCCAGAATATAATATAAATAATAGAATATAATATTATAATGACAGGAATTGTGTCAGCTTTGTCTTAAATTACAAAAACTATTTTTAGGCTGGAGAGATAGCTTAGTGGTTAAGATGCTTGCTTGCGAAGCCTGAGGACCCAGGTTCAATTCCCCATTACCCATGTAACACCAGATATACAAGGTGGTACTTGTGTCTGGAGTTTGCTTGCAGTGGCTGGAGGCCCTGGAATAGCTTGTTTTCTGGATTTCTATCTGCCCCTTTCTCCATCACTCTCAAATAAATAAAAAAAAATAGTTTTAAATTTTTTAAAAAATTTATTTACTTAGAGGGAGAGAGAGAGAATTGGGCATAGCAGGGCTTCCTGCTACTATAAACAAACTCCATACATATATCCCATTTTGTGCATCTGGTTTTACATGGGTGCTGTCAGGCTTTACAAGTACATGCCTTTAACTACTGAGATGTTTCCCCACCCCAAAGTTGTTTTTTTGAGGTAGGGTCTCAGTCTAGCTTGGGGTGACCTGGATTTCACTATGTAGTCTCAGGGTGGCCTTGAACTGATGAATTGATGGTGATCCTCCTACCTCTGCCTCCCGAGTGCTGGGATTAAAGGCGTGTGCCACCACACCTGGCTTTTTTTTTTTTTTTTTTTTTGCTTTTTTGAGGTAGGGTTTCACTCTAGCCCAGGCTGACATGGAATTCACTATGTAGTCTCAGGGTGGCCTTGAACTCCGGGGTAATCCTCCTACCTCTGCCTCTCAGAGAGCTGGGGTTAAAGGCATGTGCCTCCATGCCTGGCCTAAATTATTTTTTAATACATATTTTTCTGTACAAAATGTTTATGGGACAAGGAAATTCTCTAACAATATGTGGGTAAATGTGAGGGCTTCAGTGAACAGCTGTGTCTTCTGCAGTTCAACCTGAAGAATATCTGTCTTTGCTTTTCACCCTGCATCTTACTCCTACCTTCTCCCATCAGCCAGTGTTGATGTAAGCTAAGTTTCTATAGAAGTCTTGGAACTTGTCTGAGCTGGAAAGGAACCTCCCCGCTCCTCCCCATTTCCCGGAAATTCTGACTCTGGGCTGAATAGAGAAGAGACCCAGGATTAGTCTTTATTGACATATTTCACTGGATATATGAAATAGACATGAGTCTTTGATTTCCTTGGGATATCTTGCTAACAGAACCTCTATAGAAAGTCAGTAGTGGTCCTAGAATTTGCGATGTCATTCAGAAACCATGTGTTCATGGCCAACATAGGAGGAGAAGAAATAGCAGATTTTGGAGGATTCTAAAAACTGGTCTGGGGATGCCATATTAACAAGGAGATATGAATTTAAAAAACCAATATGCCTGTGGTGACTCACAGTGACTCAGCTAAGGTAATTTGGTACCTAAAACAGGATGTTCTTTGCTATCCTCCTTCACTTTTACAAAGGGCAAGGGAAAGAAAGAGGGAGAGGAGAAAGACAATTTAATGTTTTACATTAAGGTGAATTAAAATAATTCAAAATTGCTTTTCTTGGTTTTTGCAGTTTAACAAATGAATAAGGACATGTTTATTTGACTGGGAGCTCTACCACTCTCATCAAGAAGCTCAAATATGCCAGAGCCTTCCCTATCGGGTATGCTATTTGGTCTCAGAATAGATGAACATACATTCTTTCTATTTTGTAATAATTTTAAACATAAGACAATTTATAAAAATAACATGACAATTTCATGTGCACATTTTACCCAGTCAGTCGTAATGTTCTCTATTTTATATAACCGTTGTACGTTTTATAAAACGCAAGAAATTGGAAACTGAGGAAAATGGCCTCAAGTTTGAGGCCAGCCTAGGCCAGGGTGAGTCTCTGTCTCAAAACCACCTGAAGAATACTCTCTCGAGCCCCTAGACCCAGAAGATGAATATTAGTACAGCACTGTTATCCAAACTATGAAACTTACTGACATTTCATGTTCTTTTTCTTCGGTTTCAGGATTTAATCTAGAACCATGCCTTGTATCGGGTTGTTGTATTTCATCCTTTGGTCTTTCCTTATTTTTCATAAGCTCAACACTTCAGAAAGACACTGATTAGTCTGTAGAATGATTCCAGTTTGAGTTTTGCTGATGTTCTCTCATGATGTTATGCATTTTTTTTTTTTTTTGGTTTTTTGAGGTAGGGTCTCACTCTGGTCCAGGCTGACCTGGAATTAACTCTGTAGTCTCAGGGTGGCCTTGAACTCACGGCGATCCTTCTACCTCTGCCTCCCGAGTGCTGGGATTAAAGGCGTGCGCCACCACGCCCGGCTCATGTTATGCATTTTTGACAAGGATATCATAAAATTCTTCTTGGTGTTAGTATATTTCCTTTTTTTAAAAAATCTAATTCTTTTTAAAATCTTTTTTGCTCATTTTCATTTATTTATTTAAGAGCGACAGAGAGAAAGAGGCAGATAGAGAGAGGGAATGGGCATGCCAGGGCCACCAGCCACTGCAAACGAACTCCAGATGCATGCGCCCCCTTGTGCATCTGGCTAACATGGGTCCTGGGGAATCGAGCCTCGAACCAGGGTCCTTAGGCTTCACAGGCAAGCGTTTAACAGCTAAACCATCTCTCCAGCCCAATGCATTAGTATATTTTTAAAAAATATTTTATTTATTTATTTGCAAGGAGAGAAAGAAATTGGGTACACCAGGAGCTTTCTTGACACTGCAAATGAACTCCAGATGCATGATCCACTTTGTGTATATGGCTTTATGTGGGTACTGGGGAAATGAACCTGTGTTGGCAGGCTTTGCAAGCAAGTACCTTTAACCACTAACCTATTTCCCCAGTCCTGTGTTAGTATAACTTTTTAAAAAATATATGTTTTCTTTTTCTTTTTTTAAATTAAGTAGAAAGTCATATGGCTATATCGTACCATCATTTCCTTCCTTGGTCCCATTCTGTGGAGGGCCCTCCTCAGTGGGATTGCTGCTCTTCCCCAGGTTTGCAGGGCTTAGATGTGAGAGCAGCAGTCTGTCTTTGTAAGGGACAGGGGCAGTGCCTCTGGACATTCCCTCCACTCTGTGGCTCTTACAGTCTTTCTCCATCCTCTTCCGCAAAATTCCCTGAGCCGTGGGGGTTGTGGTTTAAGTGTACTGTGCTCCGCAGCAGCTTCTGGATTTCTGCTGTGGGGTGTTTTGAGTAAATATATGGAACATTTCACAAATTTGCACGTCATCCTTGTGCAGGGGCCATGCTAATGTCTGTATTGTTCCAACTTTGTATATGTACTGCTGAAGAGCACGTAAAATATTTTATTTTTATTCATTTATGAGAGAGAGAGAGAATGGGCATGCCAGGGCCTCTAGCCACTGCGAATGAACTCAAGGTGAATGTGCCACCTTGTGCATCTGGCTTACATGGGTCCTGGGGAATCAAAACTGCGTCCTTTGGCTTTTCATGCAAGCACCTTAACCACTAAGTCATCTCTCCAGCCCTTATGTTAGTATATCTTAACAGAGATGCATGGTGTCAATATTGTTGGTGGTGTTTATGTCAATTGCTTGATTAAAGTGGCTATACTGGGTTTATTCTCTGTGGAATTTCATTTTTCCATTTAATAATTGTATCTTAGGATACATGGAGAGTATATTAATTATCTACTTTTTTATCATTTGCCTGCTAATTTTTGCTCTTTATAGTACCTAGTCTGCAACAATTATTACCATACTATTTACTCAGTGTTTACTTTGTTGTTCTTATCTTCTTTAAATATCACAAGTCAGAATTCTTCAAGGAAATGCTGCCCTTTCCTTCCCACTTGTTTATTTTCTTACCATTATTTTTGTGCATTAATATGGACTTATAGCTGTTTCTTTTATATTATAGGTTATAGTCCAATACTACCATTACATAATTTCATGGCTCTAAGTTGTTCCGAATCTGATGATTGTAAGATTCCTTTGTATTGGCCTCTGCGTCACTTTGACTTATCTCAACCTTTCTTTTTCTTTATTTTCCTTTTTCTTTTTTAAGGAACTGCTTTGTTTTCTAGTACCAAAGACTTACCAGGCTCATCTTGCCCCTCACCTTATAATCAGCCTCTTCTCTAAAGAGCCTTGATATTTTCACCAGCTTAGCCCTGAAGCTCCGCGCCGCTCTCTGTCCTCGTGAGAAGCCTTCTGGGGGTGATGTCCTTCTATACACAGTGTCTTTCTCTGACTTCAGTCTTGAAAGGACACATAGACTGCAGTGAGCAATGGCAAGTGAACATTGCCTGGTGTGTGTTGTAGGCCTCCAATTTCTTTCTAAATTATGAATTTGTCTTCCTCTGGCTCTTGTTATCTTCTAGTGGCTTTTTGCTACTTGCATGGCCTGTGGCACTCAGGTTGCTACATTGGAGCCTACTCTTCTGTTTACTTTGTGAAGTGATCCTGACACCTGTACTCTACCTAGCCGCATTAGCTGGCAGAACTGAGTGCTAAGGAGTAACATTTCCAATAAACTAAAACTATGATGATTAGACTCACACTTGGAGGAGGAAAAAGTGAGCTTTCTGTCTGGGTTATGGAGAAAATTTTGCTTGAGCTCTTTCTCTCTTCTTTCTTTCCTTTTAAATTTTTTTGAATTTTGTTTTTATCTGCTATCATAGTAATCATTCTTATACATTACATATGTATGTGTATATATATATATATGAACATATGTATAAAGATATATGTTCATATATAGATAGCATATATATATATATATATATATATATATATATATATATCTTTCATCCAAGTCTAGAATAAAAATGCTGTCCTTAGATGGTAAACTTGTGGCACTCAGTATGGCCAGAGTGCTATGGCTCAATCTGTGGTTTCTAAAGTCTATCCTTTACTCTCTTTCTGAGATGAGTTCAACTTCCTGTTTGAGGACCCTGTCACTTTTCCCACTATCCAAAAATTCTCTCAGATTTCTAGTAGTAAGTTATAAACAACCAGAGAAAGTTCTTTTTGGAGACCAGAAAGTAGTTTATCATGGTTTCAATGTTTGGACATAAGATGAGCAAGTGCTGCTTTCTGACCTCCACCTGATATATAGTCATTTACTGCTCATTAGGTGAACCGTTGAAAGAAGAAATGACTTTCATTGTGAGTAGAAAGCTGAAGATGCCTGTTACATTTCTGGCACCCCATAGCTGTTGAGTGGACGGATGAATGACCGATTATTGGATGATTGAATGAGTGCACGTATTTCTGCTCAGATTAAGAGTCTGTACTAGTACTATTGATACCAATGGGTGTTGACAGTGAAAGTATTTCTTTATTAGAGGAATGATATCTATGGCTTAAACAAGCCAAACTATAAGTTTACTACTTAAGGTGGCATAAAGCAAACGTTAAGCTGTTTTTGTGTTATTTTAGCTCATTATATTAGGCTCCAAGTACAATATGTATGCAAAGACCCAATTTTTAATCTGTAAACTAGCAGAATAAAGTTAAGAACTTTGGTGCCCACAGCTTACCTAATTTTACTGCTTATTGGTTTTACCCATTATGATTACTTACAAAACTTCACTTAGGTGACAAAACCTTTCAAGATATATGATCCACAACTGAAAAGGTGTCTGTTGATGAAAACACTGGAGATGACTTGGTAAAATACTGAAAATCCCTTCCCATTTAACATCTAGCATGTTTTTCAAATCAGTTTTATTGAGATATAATTTATATACAAAATCCATCCATTTGGATGTATAAAATTCAATAAGTTGTGGCAAAAGGAGAATTTTATAAAATTTATATTAATTAGAAACTTTTGTTGTATGGACAAATTGTTAGTCCCATTCTCGTATTCTCTGTCGCCATTGCGCTGAGGGCCCTCATCAATGGGGTTACTGGTATTCACTATGGGATTATAGGCTGAGTTATGAGAGCAGAAATCATTGCGTGGGGTGGGCAATATCTCTGGATACTACTTCTACCCTGTGGCTCTTATAATCTTTCCACACCCTCTTCCACAATGTGTCCTGAAACTTGGTAGGTGTGTTATAATTCCATGTCAGTGTTAGCTCTCAGTAACTTCTGGATTTCTGCTTTGATACATTTTGAGTGTCCTCAGTGTCTATCACCATCTCCCTGGTGCTGATTGTCAGGTTCATGATGAGAGCAGCACTCATGTTTATCCTGCCATTTCCTCTGTGGTTTCACCTGAACCCTGGCTGATGTGCAAGAGGTGGTTCATCTCATGACAGGGAGTCAGCTATCTTTACTTGTCATGTTGATAGAATTTGCTCTTCCCAGTTTTTGCTGCCATCTATAAAAGAGAAAACAGAATCCCCAATGGAGAGTAAGAGCAGCATGGGCTAAAGGGGATCAGCATAGTTAATTAAGAGAGACTTTGATGGGTGTAGCTCCTATTTTGACCAAAGACGAGTGAGATCTCGCCAGCGTCCATGGTCCTCATCTCCATAGGACTTGGATTAGTTCCCAGTACCAGCCATGAGTTCCTTCCCATTGAGTGGGTCTCTTAGTTAATCAGAGAACCTCTGGTTATCCACCTAGGCTGAGTGCCGCTAATGGACATGTGTGTACATCTTCTCTGACTGGTTGATTTCCTATCTAGCAGGATTCCCTGCTTGCTCACAATATTGGAGGTCATTTCCCCCAGCAGCTCATGTAGTACTTTTCAGCACTATGAGGGCTAACCATCAGCTGGCTGCCTTCCAAATTCCAGCATGATTTCATGAAGGATAGGACAATATTTTAAAATATTTTATTTACTTATTTGTTTATTTATTTATATATGTATGTATTTATGAGGGAGAGAGAGAAAGAATGGGCATGCCAGGGCTTCTAGTCACTGAAAATGAATCCAGATGCACCTTCTTATGCATCTGGGTTTTATGTGGTTACTGGGGAATTGAACCTGGCTTTGTAGACAGCATTTAAACCACTGAGCTGTCTCTGTAGCCCAAGGACTTTCTTTTTTGTTTTTACTGGAAAGAAAACACTAAATAGTAGATATGGAGCATGGAAAATTCTGAAATCTCTGTTTATTTTGTATATGAAATAATTTTATTTGAATCCTTTGTATTTAGCTTCAATGTCAATGTCATTTTCATTTCAGGGCTTCTGATGCCATTGAAACTTTTAGCAGAATTTATTAGAGTATATCATCTTCATATCTATTTAGCTATTTGAATTATAGATTTTTTAAACCATACCATAGTGCTTTCATGCATATTTCATTAAGAAATGTTTCTTATTTCATCTTCTATGTGAATGCTCTTTATAAAATAGCCCCCTATTCTATTTAATTACTATGTTATGCATTTAGTTTTAATTTAATTCTTATATTTATTAAATATTTTATTTATTTATTTAAAAAGAGGAGGAGGGGGAGAGAAAGAAAAAAAGAATGGGTGCAACAGGGCCTGGAGCCACTGCAAATGAATTCCAGAACTCCAGATGCATTTGTCACTTTGTGCATCGGCTTATGTGGGTACTGAGGAATTGAACCTGGGTCCTTAGGCTTCCGAGGCAAGTACCTTAATCACTAAGCCATCTTTCCATCCCATTTTTAAGAGGTATTGATTCATGTGGTTGAATAAATTTAAGATACGCAGTTTTAGGACTGAAGAGATGGCTTAATGGTTAAGGCACTTGCCGGCAAAGCCAAAGGACCCAGGTTTGATTCCCTAGTATCCATATAAAGCCAGATGCGCAAGGTGGCACATGTACCTGGAGTTTGTTTGCAGTGACTAGGATGCCCTGGTGCACCCATTCTCTCTGTCTCATCAATAATTAAATAAATAAAATATTTACAAAATTAAAAATATAATTTTGTATTGAAGTTTTCCTCTCATCTTTTGGGCTCTCAAATTGCTTCCCCAAACTTAAAGACACTGTTTATTAGTTCTTGTATGTTTTTCCAGAATTCATCTACTTATTCAGATTTGAGTCCATATGAGTACAAGGTTTTATTTCCCTATGTGGGGAAAAAAAAAAAAAACTGACACTCTTTGATTTTCTTTCTTTTCCTAGTAATCAATGACCATTCTTTATTTTTCTGTAGATAAAACAAATTCTTGTTCCATTTTGGACTAAAATTCAGACTAAAATTTCTTCAAGTGAAACATAAAACTTCTGGCTATCCTTGAGTTATGTTTATTCATTCACTTAGTTCAGCAAAGATCAATTGACTGTGTTATGTGAAAGCTCTTACACTCAGTTCTGAGGAGAATGGCATAGATTGGCGATCTGACCTTGAAGAGGTCATAGCACAGTGGCACAGCAGGAGAAAAGATACGAGGCTGAGTAACCAGGAGAGATGCACAGAATAGTGTAGCAGCGCAAACACGGGGAGATGAGCTTTGCAATCCCGTGAAGGAGGGAACACTTGGAGGAAAAGTCTCTGAGCTGAGCCATGAAGGTTGCCTGTTGTGCCTAAGACGGGGTGGCTAAGGAACAGCATGCTATGCTTTCTTTCTGCATGCTTCTTTGCAAGTGACTAGGTGTAGTTTCAAGAGGGGACAACGTCAGGCCCAGACAGACAAGGCTGGAGCAGACCTCAGCATCAGCAGCATATAAGACATTTTCAGTGGTAGCATTTGCTGTGTCTCCTGCAGCCTGTTTCTTCTCCTTCTATAGCCCAGGCAGGTCTTGAACTTGTGATCTTCCTGCCTCAACCTCCCAAGTAGCTGGGGTTACAGGCCTAGGCCAACAGCCAGACTTCTCTTCCTTGAAGCTCCTTGCTGTTATAATGGCAACACCTTGTTTTTACAATTTTCAACCCAAGAGTTACAGAAAACAGCTCCTCTGCTTTCAAGTCGGAAATTTCTGGAAAGGGCTGGCCCAGTTTGGTATGTAAACTCTACTGTGGATCAGAAGGCGGTGGTGGGGGAGGGGGGTCTCTATTCAGCAGTCCTGCTAGAAACACGCAGAAGTGGGAATGGACAGTTTCGTCAGGGTGCTGATAACCAGAAGGAAGTACAAAAGGATGTGGACAAGTTCAAAACACATTCCCGTCTGCATCATGAGCAAAGGCATGGGGCAGCCCCTTGCAGGTCAGGAAGCTCAGGTATTTTCCAAAAAGAGGTAGAAACAAGGGTAGGGCATCTATACAACAAAATGTAAGGAGGTCCTCATTCCCACATGCCAACCCTGAATTTACCGGACATGGAGAGTAAATGCCTAGGTTAACTTTGCACCTCAGACAACTGCTTGCTGGTCTCAACCTAATTTTAGCCCTGTTTAAAGGGAACCAACAATAAATAAGAGTGGAGCATGTTGAGTATCAAGTAGATTTACCTTTGAGGCAAACCACTTTGGTGGAATGATGTTAGCAAAAGCCAGATTCCATGAGGTGTAGAAGTGAGTATTTAGAGAAGTGGAAGCAAAGAAGGTGAGCTAAGGTATCATGGAGTCCCAGGAGGAAGTGCACCCCAGGGAACAGCTTGGGATGACTGAGTAGCGTTTTTTTTTTTTTTGTTTTTTTTTTTTTTACTTTATTTTTAATATGGTGATATCTGACTCAAAAAGCAAGACATCTATCTTCACTGAAATGGTTTAAAGGGTTCTTGGCTCCTTTCCAATGAAAGTAATTGTCTACTAGTCCACTAGTGATGTCGGAATTGCTATTATTAGTGATTTGGACTATTGAACTATAGGATTATCTTTAAGCAGTGAGTAAGGACCACCACACTCCCCCATCTGTAAGTAATTCATTAAGCTTTCAACAGCTATTTATATGTTGGTGTGAATTGGCTTAACTGAGAATAGACTTGGATAAAGGGAAGGTGGAGAACACCTTTTGATAGTTTCACAGCTTGGGATGGTGACAGCTGTAAGGAGACAAGGTAGAGAACTCCCAAGAGGAGAGGTAGGTACAGAAGAGTTACCTCTGTACCTTACCCTTCTGCCCAAGAGCTAGCGATCCATTAGTAACCTTTAAAAAATATTTTTATTTATTATTTATTTATTTATGAGAGAGAGAGAGAGAACTGGAGAGGGGTAGTGGGAGGATCTGAGCCCCTTGCAAATGAACTCCAGACATTTGGGCTACTTTGTGCATGTGGCTTTATGTGTGTGCTAGGGAATTGAACCTGGGCTGCTGATAGGCTTTAAAAGTAAGCACCTTTAACATGTAAGCCATCTCCCCAAGCCCCCATTAGTAGCCTCTTTGTTGTTGTTTTTCTTTTTATTTATTTATGAGAGAGAGGGAGAGAATGGGCATGCCAGGGCCTCTAGCCACTGCAAATGAACTCCAGGCGTATGTACCAGTATGTACATCTGCCTTATGTGGGAACTAGGGAATCGAACCTGGGTCCTTAGGCTTTCGTAGGCAAGCTCCTTAACCACTAAGCCATCTCTCCAGCCCATCCATTAGTAATCTTAAACTCCCTTGTTCTCTACCAGTGAGTTGGGGATTTCTGTTGTTGTTTTATTTTTGTGTTTTGCATATAGGCCATGACTATGTAACCCAGGTTGGCCTTGAAGTCAAGCTCCTCCTACCACCATGCCTGGCCTCAGTGAGTCATTTTTTAAAACAGGTTTTCAGTGGAACTCTGTCAAAACTTTCTTGGAAGATATATTCCCTCAGATAATACAAAAGAATAATGGGGGCTGAAGAGTTGGCTCAGCCATTAAGGGATTTACCTACAAAGTCTAACAACCCCAGTTTGATTCCCCATTACCCACATAAAGCCAGATGCACAAGTGGTGTATGTGTCTGGAATTCGTTTTCAGTGGCTGGAGGATCTGTTGCACCCATTTTCCTTCATTCTCTCTCTCCTTGCAAATAGATAAATAAAATATTTTTTAAAAAAGAATAATGGTGGGCTGGAGAGATGGCTTAGCGGTTAAGCGCTTGCCTGTGAAGCCTAAGGACCCCGGTTCGAGGCTCGGTTCCCCAGGTCCCACGTTAGCCAGATGCACAAGGGGGCGCATGCGTCTGGAGTTCGTTTGCAGTGGCTGGAAGCCCTGGTGCTCCCATTCTGTCTCTCTCCCTCTATCTGTCTTTCTCTCTGTGTCTGTCGCTCTCAAATAAATAAAATAAACAAAAAATATTAAAAAAAAAAAAGAATAATGGTGGCTGGGCATAGTGGTGCATGTCTTTAATCCCAGCACTTGGGAGGCAGAGGTAGGAAGATCACTGTGAGTTTGAGGCCACCCTGAGAATAAATAGTGAATTCCAGGTTAGCCTGGGTTAGAGTGAGACTATACATCGAAAAAAAAAAAAAAAGAATAATGGATGTGTAGTTAGATCACAGTGTGTGCACAAGCAGAATAAATGAAGTAAATGATACTTTAGGCTAATGGTTGCTGGGCAAGGGGAGTCAGGCTCATAAGGGGTGTAGCCACTGGTAAGTTACTCATTCTGTGGTAAATAACCTTACATTCATGGTCTTGCAAGTAAGCCTAATTTAACTCAACGGGTTTTAAAAAAAGGCATGAAAGTAAGATGGGGATCAATGGAGAAGAAGAGTGTGAATGGGAGGGGGGAGGGGATAACAGGGGGGCTGGGGGAATAAGATCAATATAGATTACATACCTGTATGAAAACGTCAAAATGGAAAACATAAATAAAAATTAAAACAGAACTCTCACCTATACCAAGCCTTATAACTTCCTGGAAGTGCTTCCTAGTAGCATGTTCATATAGAGGTAAGGAGTTTAAGTACAGGAGCCTCTTCCCACTCTTCCCTCTCTTGTTGGGTGGCATTAGAGTAACAGTATCCATTTTGGGGGTCTATTTGCTAAAGGGAATTATGTAGGAGACCCAGCTAATTTTTAAACCATTTTATTTTTAGCTTGGCTTAATTTTTAAACCTTGTAATAGGGCTGAAGAGATGATGCAGTGGTTAAAAGCACTTGCTTTCCATGCCTAATGGTGTGGGTTTCATTCCCCAGTACTCATGTAAAGCCAGATGCACAAAGTAGCTATGTATATGGAATTTGTTTGCAGTAGCAGGAGGCCCTGGGGTGCCCATTCTCTCTGTCTCTCTCTCTCTCTCTCTCTCTGTCTCTCTCTCTGTCTCTCTCTCTCTTTCTCTCTCTCTCTCTGTCTCTGCCTCTATCTTGCTCTCTCAAATAAATAAAAGCATTTTTAAAAAATGTAAAGCAAGGGCTGGGGAAATGGCTCAGTGCGTCAAGCACTTACTGCAGAAGAATGAGTGCCAGACGCCCACAGCTCACATAGAGCTGGGTGCTGAAGCAGGCGTCTGCGATCCCAGCGTCCTTGGGGAGAATTAATGGGGGTGGAGATAGGAGAATCTGCCAGAAGCTTGGGGGCCAATTAGCCTGATGAATGGGGTGGTGAATCTGCTTCAAATGAAGTGAAGGAAAGAATCAGTACCTGCAAGTTGTGCTCTAGCCTCCACACATACACAGTGGCATGCCTGTGTCTATACTCACATGCGTGAGCACACGCATACGTCATGCATACACACACAGTATTTAAATACATCCATACTATAGAAAATACTGAATTCATTTTTTTTAATTATGTATCTATTTATTTGCAAGAAGAGGGAGAGAGAGAGAGAGGAGAGAGAGAGAGAGAGGAAAGACTGGGTGTGCTAGGACCTCAAACCATTGCATATGAACTCCAGATGCATATACCACCTTGCGCATCTGGCTTACATGGGTTCTGAAGAATCAAACCTGGGTCCTTTGGCTTTGCAGACAAGTGTCTTAACAGCTGAGCCATCTTTCCAGCCTCTGAATTCGCTTTTTAAAAAATTATTTATCTGGGGCTGGAGAGGTGGCTCAACAGTTAAGATGCTTATAAAGCCTGATGACCTGGGTTTGACTACCCAGTACCCACGTAGACTCAGATACACACAGTGGCACATGCATCTAGAGTTCATTTGCAGTAGCTTGGGGCCCTGGCATGCCCATTCTCTCTGTCTGTCTCTCTTCTCTCTGTCTTTCACTACTTGCAAATAAATAAGTAAATAAATAAATAATTTTTAATTATTAATTTAGGTGTGTATGTGTGTGCTGTGCACACATGAGTGTATGTGTATTTGTATGTGTGTGGGAACATGTGTGCATGCATGCATATGAAGACAAGAGATTGACATTGAATGCTTTCTTCAAATTGTTCTCCATCTTATTTTTAAAAATATTTTATTTTAAAAAATTTAATTGAGAAAGAAGGAGAGAGAGAGAGAGAGGCAGAGAGAGAGGGAGAGAGAATATATGTGCCAGGGCCTTCAGCCACTGCAGATGAACTCCAGATGTGTGTGCTGCCTTGTACATAAGTGAGACATTGTGCATTTGTGTCACTGTGCATCTTGCTTACATGGGACCTGGAGATTCAACATGCATTCTTAGGCTTTGCAGGCAAGTGCCTTGACTGCTAAGCCATCTTTCCAGCCCTTTTACTTTTAAAATTATTTTTATTTTATTTTGAGAATGAGAGAGAGAGGGAGAGAGAGAGAGAGAAAGAGAGTGAGAGATGGAATGCCAGGACCTGCAGCCACTGCAAACTCCAGACACATGTGCCTCCCTTTGCATCTGACTTAAATGGATACTGGGGAATCAAACCAGGTCCTTAGGCTTCACAGGCAAATGTATTAACTGCTAAGCCATATCTATAGCCCCTCCATCTTATTTTTAAAAAATATTTATTGATTTGTATGTTTATTATTTATGAGAGAGGGAAAAGAGAGAAAGAATGGGCATGCCAGGGTCTCATCCTGCTGTAAACGAACTCCAGATGCATCTACCATTTTGTGTGTCTGGCTTGACTTGGGTACTGAAAAATCGAACTCAGGCTGTCAGACTTTGTAAACAAGTGCCTTTAACCACTGAGCCATCTCTCCAGCCCCCCACACCTTATTTTTTAAGATGGGATCTCATTGGCCTGTAGCTCACTGATTTGCCTAGGTTAGCTACCCAGCAAGCTCTATGATTGTAATCCCACCCCCCAGCACTAGGATTATAGGTGTGCACCATCCCTAGCTTTTTTGTGTGGCTGCTGGGTATCAGAACTGAGGTCTTCATGCTTGCACAGCAAGATCTTTACAAACTGAGCCGTCTCCCTGGCCTTCTGATTTACTTTCCAACTTGAGGTTCAGTGTAAAATTACTGTTACATAAAAGAACTAACAGCGAACATGCAGAAAAAAGAAGCAGGAAACATGTAATACATATTCTGTGTATGTAAGACAGTTAATAATGTGATCTTGGGGCTGGAGAGATGGCTCAGAGGTTAAGGCGCTTGCCAGAAAAGTCTAATGATCCAGGTTTCAATCCTCCAGTACCCACATAAAGCCAGGTGCACAAGGTGGCACATGCATCTGGAATTTATTTGTAGCTGGAAGCCCTGGTTTGCTCATTGTCTCTCACTCTTCTCTTTCTCCCTCTGCTTATAAATAAATAACAAAATATTTTTAAAAGATATGGTATGGATTTTGTGGTTTGTTTGTTTTATGTGCTAGGTTACAAAATTCCAACTATTAAGCTGAGTGGGGTGGCACATGCCTTTAATACTAGCACAGAGACAGAAGAAGGAGGATCACCATAAGTTTGAGGCCAGCCTGAGACTACATAGTGAATTCCAGGTCAGCCAGGGCTAGAATGAGACCCTATCTTGAAAAAAAAGAAAATCCAATTATTGTGATTTCTTTTTTCATACACAACTTTATAGTCATAATGTTTTTATTTTATCTTTGCATGTGTTTGTGTATGTGGAGAAAGGGATTGGACTCATGGCTTTGGGTATGGTAATCAAGCCCTTTACCACCGAGCTGTATCTCCAAACTACATATTTTATCTTAAAGAATATCTTCCCTCTGCAAATTGTGTATGTCTTAAGACCTATAAAATCTGGTCATGTGACATTGGGGAGGTAACACAAATTCTAGTTTTCTTATCTGGAGGCTGGGGTTCTCTATGTGCCTACTTATCAACAAGGTTCTTACAAGGAGAAGAGATGGTGCCAGTGAGAAGATCCATAGAAATGTAAGTAAGTGGGATCACCACTTTTGTCTCAAAGAAACAAACCATGTATTTTCCCTAATGGGTTATGCCCTTTTTTTTCCCATTGGTCATACTTTTTTAAAAGATATTTTTTAAAAAATATTTTATTTTTATTTGACAGTATGAGACAGAGAGACAGGGAGAGAGGGAGAGAATGGGTGCACCGGAGCCTCCAGCTGCAAATGAACTCCAGACGCATGTGCCACCTTATGATCTGGCTAAAGTGGGCCCTGGGGTGTCAAACCTAGGTCTTTTGGCTTTGTAGGCAAATACCTTCACCACTAAGCCATCCCTCCAGCTCTAAAAAATATTTTTACTTACTTACTTGCAAGGAGAGAGAGAGAGAATGGGTGTGCCAGGGCTTCCAGTCACTCAAATGAACTCTAGACTCATGCACTACTTTGTGCATCTGGGTACTGGGGAGTTGAACCCAGGTCATTAGGCTTTGCAGGCAAGTGCCTTAACCACTGAGCAGTCTCTCCATCCCTGATTGGTCATACTTTATACACAGGGATTTCTTGATTTACATGATAGGCAAAACCTTTTTGGAGAACTTCTTATAAGTGATAAGCAGCCCCAGGCAGAGGCAAGAGGCTGGGAAAGAATGATGGTGCATTAGCTCCAGCCCGTCATTCACTGCTGCTATAAGAACAGCATCCTGGGACTCCCTACTGGGGATGGTGAACAGAAGCCACTTTTGAGACTAAGGACAGTATGTAGCATTTAAGTTCAGCTTGCCTGGTATAGTTCAATGGCAGAACTGGGGCTTAACATGTATGAAGCTCCGTGTTCACTGCCCAGCACACACACCAGCAATATTCCAACATGTAGATGACAACCACTAAAAACACTTTCAAAAACCAGCCATGGTAGCATTTACATCAGGGAGGCTGAGGCAGGAGATCAAGAGTTCAAGGCCAGTCTGGGCCATACAGCAACACCTTGTCACAAAACACAAGCAAACTCCATTTTAAAAAAAAAGGGAAGTTAGGGCTGGAGAGATGGCTTAGTGGTTAAGGCATTTGCCTGCAAAGCCAAAGGACCCTGGTTCAATTCTCCAGGACCCACGTAAGCCAGATGCACAAGGGGCACATGTGTCTGGAGTTTGTCTGCAGTGGCTGGAGGCCTTGGAGTGCCCATTCTCTCTCCCTCTCTCTCTCTCTTCCCTCTCCCCCTCCCTCCCTCTTTCTCTCTCTGAAATAAATAAATAAATATTTTTTAAAAAGGGAAGTTATATATCATTTCTTTGTCTTCAGATTTAGCCAGGAATATTGAGAAAAGGAGGCTTCATTCTCTCAACATCTGTTGCATGTGAGGGTCTGCAAGTGGGCTTTATATGTGTGATGCCAGCAATACTCAACATCCCCCAATATTACCAATCTTGCTTTATAGAAGTTAGAAACAAGCTCAGAGAGATGAACGATTTGTCAAACTCGCTATTACTTAGCATTTCAAACTATGATTGTTGGATCTGCCCTGTCTGGTACCAGGCTACTGCTGATAGGCTACTTACAATATAGCTTTATTTTTCCTGTTTATTTTAAACTTATGTACCAAATAATTATAATTACTTATAAAAATAAATTTGAAAATACATATTCTAGTATCTATCATAGGTCTTTAGTTGAAATACATAACTTATCATGAATGTATTAGAAAGCCAGATGTATGGTCAATGTAGTAAGATATGCATAAGTGGTGCTTAATTTTGACAAGTCATCACAATTTTAAATATTTGTAAGCATTTGAAGTATACAATCATTTGTAGCCTATCAAATTGTCTATATACTAAATTAATATGTGCCACCTGAACTTAGGTTTGATTTCATTTCTAAAAACTTCAAGACTAATATGTTTATGAGGAAGACCAAATATTAAATCAGTATTCTCAGGCTGTGGATTGACAGCGCCAAAATAAAATGATTTTTCCAGGAGATGGCCTTATATATATTTGATCAGAGCTTGGAATTACACACAGCTCACTGGCTTTTCTGGCCATTAAAATTTAAAGTTGAGATGAACTTATTATCAAGCAGATTTTTGTAAGGCTTTGGTATTTATGAAAGCTCTTTTATTTTTCCTCTGCCTAGTTTAGCTTCACCATGGGGCAGGTGGGATGCCAATCTACTATCTTAAAATTGGGTGCCTTGTCTTTGTGTATGTGTTTGGTTTTATTTGCACAGCAAGACTCGAACAGGAGGGCAAAGGGGCGGGGGAGAGAGGGAAGGAAGGAGGGAGAAGGAGTGTCTAAATTTGTCTTCCTACTGTAACAGAAATAGAAATACCTTAGCTTGGAAAATCTATAAGGATTCATTTCTGTAGCTGGGGGTGTGGTTCAGTTGGTAGTGCGTCTGGGCTTGATCTCCAGCACCACACAGACCACATGTGATGGTCAGTGCCTGTAATTTCAACACTTGGAAGGTGGAAGCAGGAGAATCAGGGGTTCAAGGTCACCCATGATTACATAATGAGTTCAAGGCCAGCCTGGGCTACATGGGGGGGGGGAGGAGTTATTTCTCACCTTTCTGGAGGCTGGGATGTCCAAAGTCAAGGCCTCAGCAGATTCGTGTCTAGTAAGGGCTGCCTCTCTCTGCTTCGAAGATGGCATCCCACTGGTGGTGCTTCTTCAAGCAGCAGAAGAGATCTACACCCTGTCCTCCCATAGCGGAAGGGTGGCAGTTGAAACGGACCAAATCTTTCTCAAGCTCTTTCATAAATATCCTAATCCGCCCATGAGGAAAGAGCCCTAGTCGCTTCCTGGAGGTCAGACCTCTGGGTTCTACTACATTGGGGACCAAGTCTCAATGTAGAGGGATGCAACATTCAAACCATGGAAGTTATCTTAAGAGGTGGGAATTTCTATCGCCTGATTACCTGATTACATACCAGTGTTAGGAATTCTATTTTATAAGGCTTGGAGAGTACATTGGCCAAATCTTTTGAATCCTAATGAATGACTCTTAATTTACTGTTTGGGAAAACATGTTGTGTATGAAGAAAATTTTCATGCTAGGGACCCAAACCCCACAGAATTCTGAAAAAAAAAAAAGTGCTTTTTAAAAGAGTACAGGGACTCATCCCAGAGACACCCCCCTCCCACCCCAAGAAGAGATGCCAACCCCAGATGGGAGGATTAGGTGAACTTTGAGGTTCAGTCAATATCAATCATCGTTGCTGCTCAAATGAGCACCTAGGCAAAGGCCTTCTTGTGTAGAACACAGTGACTTCAAGGAAGATCCAACAGTTCAGTTTTAAGATATTTATTGAACACCCGCTACTCAGGCGAGGCTCTAGGAATACAAAGAAAGGTGAGATTCGGTCCTTGCCTTTAAAGGGCTTACACTCTAAGGGAGAAGGAGTCAAACACAAATCAATGCACAAGCATGTCACTAAGCCATTCAGCTAAGGTGCAGAGGGAGCATTTCAAGGCAGTGAATATTGTCTGTGGAGACCCCACTGGTTTAAGAAAGACGTGGTGGAGATGGGGTTGGAATGTTGGGATCCCCAGCTAGTCAGCCTGCCAGCCGGGAACCGAGGGAGGCCTGAACCCTTCGCCCTGCGCACACGCACCCTGGTCTCCCCAGAAGGTGGTTCCTAGGATTGGTCCGACGATGGTCTGCGACTGTAAATCCGAGCAAAGCAAGCTGCAGGACGGGATCCGTTGGGTATGCAGTGGGAAATGGAAGATGCGAAGTTGCCCGTGGCCTGCCGGGCGGGCCCGACCGGGCGCAAGCTCAGACTCCTGGGCCGCGCGGTCGGCGCCCTCTCCCCGCCCGACGGCCGAGCCCGAGCGTCTGCGGGCGGCTCTTCGGATCCGGAACTCGCCGGGGCCCGGGGCTGGCGGTGCGCGCCGTCCGGAGCGCGGGGCCCAGGCCCGGTGCGCACCGCGTCCCCGCGCGCGCAGGCCCCGCCGCCCCGCAGCCCCGCGAGCTGCTCTCACCTGGGTTCTCATCGTCTCCGGTCCCCCACGCACGTGGGGGGGGGGCTCGCGGAGCGTGGCGGGTCCCCCCACCTCCAGGAGCGGCTCGAGGCCTCCACGCCGCCAGCTCCTAGGGCGCGTGGTGGGAAAAGGTGGGCGCACGGTGTCCTAGCTCCAGATCCGAGGAAAGACCGCTTTTCCGGAGGACCGCGGGCTCGCTCCCAGCTTCTCAGCACTTGGGGACCACGTCTCCCCCTCCCCCCGGGCAGCCTCCGTCCCTTCCTCCCTTCCCCACCAGGGGACCCACACGCCCGCCGCCGTGGCGCTGCCCGGCTTCCAGGGGGCCTGGCGTCCGCGCGCCCAGCGCCCAGGGACAATGACCCCTTCTCCCCGCCCGCCGCCCCCCGCGCAGCCCGCGGGCAAACCTATTAGCCATTCAGGCTGACAAACCCCGCGGCCCCGCGCATTGTCCCGCCGAGCGCCGGGCCACTGTCATTAGCCCTGATTACGCTGAGCCGCCTGACAGCCCCGCGGGCCGCGCAGGGGACCCCCCATTCACCGCCGCCCCGGCCCCGCCTCACAATGGGAGCGGAAATCGGGCCCGCCCGGGGTCCCCAATGAATAGAGCCAAAAGCTGCTGCTGCTCTCCGCCTCCCGCCGCCCCCTTCGCATTCTCTTTGGATACAATATTTTTCCCCCACTTCTGTTGTTGTTGTTGTTGTTGTTGAGAGAGAGAGAGAGAGAGAGAGAGAGAGAGAGAGAAAGAAAGAGAGGGAGAGGGAGAAGGAGAAGGAGGTCAAGAAGACCTTGCAGGAGCTCTAGGCCGGTCATTTGTTTAATGTAAACAAAGAGCAGGCCCTCCCCCACCCGGCCTGGCTCCCCTCCCTCCCTCCTTCCCAGAGTTAGCGAAACAAACTGGGGAAAAGAGAGGGGGTGCGGGATGGGGGCAGTGGAAGGTGGAAGCCAAGTGGGTCATTAAAGAGGAGGCCAAAGAAACTGTGTGGCATTTGGGGAGCTTTGGGGGTGGAACTGGAGGGTGGTTGAAATTGTTACAAGCCGTGGAAGAGCCGGGGGTTAAGGCTGGGGTAAAATCCTCGCTGTCTGTGTGTTGAAATACAGAAATTCCTCTTTCTACTTTGCTGACCTAATTGCTTTGGAGGGAATTTGTGACAAGAATTGCAGAAGACATACCTTTTGTGTGTGTGTGTGTTTGGAATGAAACTTGGGAAAACAACAATTGTATAAGAAAGGGAAACTGTCATGGAGATTTCCACCATAATTCAGAATCTTTTAGTCATTCCACTACCTGGTGCTTAAAAAAAAAACTCTCTAGGCTAGGATGAAATTGATATAAAAATATTTAAAAGGAAACCTATAGTGCATGTTCATGGGCAAATTTGGACAGTGAAATAAATCTGTGTGATTTGGGCTGATTTCCAAACACGAGTTCACCAAAGAATTGATTATTCACAAAGGCAATTAAGGGCCACCAGGTATCAAATAAGCATTGAAAAAAACTTTGAAATAATGTGTCACCAGCATGATTCTAAAGTAGAATTAACTGAATAAATCTCCAGATTGTTGAAGCATAATGGCTACTTTAAAAATGTAACCACGAGGCAGCATGTAGATTTCAGTAAGCAGTACATGTAATTTTAAAGCTTGCACTTTTTTGGTCCTTCGGTTTTCTGCAAGCAAATGTCTTTAAAATTCTTTTATGTAAAGCTTAGTTCCTAGCAGTGTTACCCTGTATTCTTGAAATCACAGAAAGGGCATTTCTGCTTTTAGGCATTGTTTGAACTGGTGAGTGGGTTGAGAGATTTATAATTTAAATTCTTTTACTTCATTCCACTAACTAGTCCTTTCTTTTTACTCTTGGACCTGGGGGGTCATCAAATCAAAAGATAAAATTTGCTAACAATCTTGTCCAAATGCTGGTTGTAGACAGCTCCAAAGCTGGAGCAAGATGGAGCTGGAACTTAAGATGGAAAAAATCACGGAGTTTTCACTGAATTGCCACCCTGCTGGGCAGATTCTAGACCAAGGTGAGAGGTGTCCAGGGTGCAAAATTTAAGGAGGCATTCTATGCTGGGTCCTGTGTGCTTATTGGCGCTTGCGTGACCTTGATAGTGAGCGCCTCCTTAAGATCTGCACTCCAGGTGCTTTCTTAGTCTCTGGAGTCTGGCCCTGTGGGGACTGTAGGAACAGAAACTATGTCTAATGAGAATTATACCATCCAAAAGGTTTTGCAAGTCACAAGGGCATTTGCTTGCTTTTGGAAAAAATACCAGCTGGGCACAAAACCTTCCCCAACCTGTCCACCTAGATCTCTTTTCCTAGAAGGACAATTTGGGTTTTCAAGAATTCTCTGGATAAGGGACGCTGAACATAATGACAGCCATTTATAAAGCCCACATAGCCAAATCTGTTTGAATGATTTAGAAACCGGAAAGCAATCCATGCCCTGGACTTCCTGGGCCAGCTGACCGCTTTTTGTCTTCTGGGCTTTGGAACGTTCAGTTTTTATTTGGTTTGAACTTCGGCTTCTTCTTCTTTCCCCCCCCCCCCCCCATTAGAAATGTTAGCAGGCTTCTGACCCAAGGAGCACCTTCTAAGGACAGAGGAATTTATGAAAAGGACTCTAATGGAGACGGGAAAGGAAGTCCATCTCAAGTGATTTAAAGCTCTACTTCAAATGTAAGAATATGCAATCCGTTACACTAGGAAAAAAACTTTACAGACTACACAGCAATTACTTTCTCAGTGGAAGGTTGGTAGCTGTTTTACGGCATATGTGTGTGTGTGCGTGCATATGCAAGAGGAGTAACTAAATGCCAACAATATTTTATATTTTTAACCAAGGTCATTCTTTACCAGGACAATGAAGGTCTTGATTGATGGCTTGTCTCCGTGAGGAGCAGATTTTAAAAAATTCTAGTCATTTCTCTGCTGCCTTGTTTTAGCCTCCGTGGTGTGTGACATGATTGCCTACTGTCTCCCAGTTTTGGTATTTCTCAAGTTAAAAATCATTCATTCAGTTTCAAGCTACTTGTAAAGTAGGAAGGAGCTAGTCCAGTTTACTCATGGCCTCTACCATTTTCTGGTCTTGTTTACTAAAAAAAAAAAAAAAAATCTCAATTCTAAATGCAGCATATGAAAAAGGGCCTCAAATAAGATGGAAACCCCTTTTATGATAGTCAGTGTGTCAGGATGGCTTTGCAGTTTTAGAAAATAAGCATTCATTATCTGAGCCCAGACTTAGCCTTCCCAAATTGTTCCTGAAAACCACGAACACCACATTAAAAACGAGTGTCAGCTGGACAGAGGAGTGCTGTTCATGTGGGCATCTGCCGTGTGGGGCATGCTCATGTTGCCAATCTCTAGGTTGACATATATCATAATGTGTGTATGTATGTACGTGAATGCATACATACATACATTTGATGTGGCAGATGGTTATTAACCTACCAATAGCTTTAAAAAAAAATACCCCAAGAGACTACAAAGAAGGTTCACAGAGAAGTCTGATGCTGGTGAGACTATGTAGGTATGCCTGGTCACAGGAGTAAGACTAGAAAGAAAACAAAACTCTGAGATAGGAGCTCCCTTCATTAAGAAAGGTTGTCCGTCAAGTTGTTTTATTATTGTTGGCTTCTCCACACAGAATCACCAGCTTGCTCACTTAGAAACAGCAAGTTCCCAATCTACAGAGAAACCTACCATGGCAGTCTCTTAAATAAGTAAATAAACAGCATATATATGTTTTGTTTTTTTTTTTTAAAAAAAAACCTTTAAAGCAAAAGTTATACATATGTAACAGCGTCCTTTCGACATGAAATACCCACAGGAGGCCGGCGTGCAGTTCCTTCCCACAGGCATCTTTGCAGCCAAATCCTTCCGAAAAAGCAAAGAGAAGAGAACGTAGCCTTGGGTCAGGCCTCACCGCAGGGCTGGTGTTGAGGTCGCAGCGCACTGCTGGAGCCAGGCGGGTCGTGGGACAGACACGGCCACTGGAGCCTGCGGGTCCCTGGCCACCTGGCTTCTGCCGGCGCTGGATTTGCTGCTCGCATCCACTTTCCCTCCTTCATTTTGTGTATTTCATTTTCACACTGGGTTCTGTTTCTAAGCGTGCTGAGTGCGCAGCTCAGATGTCACACTCGCTGTCGCTGGACGTGATGGAGATGGCCGAAGTGGCCGCCTTGCTGGAAAGACTGGCAGCGGGGCTGGAGGCGACGCCCAGTATCTCCGGGGTGCCCTCGCCTTCGGCCCGAAGCGCCCGCCCGGAGCCCTGCGACAGGACCTGCTGCTGGAGTCTGCAGGGAAAAGGAGAGGTCACAGCGCATAGCGGAGCTTCTGCTAGCGGCCCACCGCCCCCCAACCCCTTCCTCGGACCCCCGACAAGGCGCCAAGGCAGGCGGGAAGGCGAGGCGCTGAAGGTTTTCGCCTCCACCTTCAGCCTTCTCTGGGCTCCTCAAATCTTTCTTAGTTGTTGCCCACCTTCGGGGGAAGGTTTGCTGAACTGTTGCGGTGGGGGGAAGCTGGGGAGTAGATGAGAAGGACGTGGGACTCCCTAACCACTGGTGCATCAATCTGCCTGGGACCCACGCTTGAGTCGGTTCCACCTGAAGCAAAAACTGTCTCCTGAAAGTGGCACGGGGAGTTTGGGCCTGAGAGGGCGAGGCTGGTAAGGCTGGCTGGTGGAGAACCACAGCTGCAGAATGAAAAGCCTTCGCGCTCCCCTGCCGCCCACCTCTAGCTTCTTAGTGGAGAGTCGACTTTCCACATCTTAAAAGCTGGAACCCTGCAAAACCGCTTTGAAAGCATTAGGGAAGAGGATGAACCCGATGTTTAAAAGAAGAGAGCCAACCCAGTTCCAAGGAGGCAGGCTTCACTTAAGAGCTTGCACTCGGGCTAACCAACCGTTCGACTTAGGCCTCGGGGGTCCCTAACTGTTTCTGGGAGTTTCATCTTTATTTCTCTCCCGTTTCAATGAAGCCTATGGTTTGGTGACCGGGTCAGCTGCTGAAGTGACCGCGAAGTCCCGGTGAGCTAGACAGAGGGCGAGGACCCAGAAGCACGCAAGGGAATCCTCCCGCGGGTGTCCAGAACGTCGTGGGCTCATAACCCGGAGACCTACTGCGCGCCCAGGCCCCAGCGGCCCGCCCTCGCCCGCTGCCCGGGTGCACGAAGCAAGGAGGCCTTCCCGTACCCACCTGTTCTTGGCTGCGGCCGCCCGGTCCCTTTGTCGTCGGTTTTTGAACCAGTTGCCCACCTGCGTGGGGGTCAGTCCGGTGGCTTGGGCCAGCTCACGCTTTTTGCTGGGGTTGGGGTAGGGGTCCTGCAGGTACCACTCCCGCAGCAGGTGCCGCGTGCGCTCCTTGAAGCAGTGCGTCTTCTGCTCGCCGTCCCAGATGGTCCTGGGCAGCGGGAACTTCTTCCTCACCCGGTACTTGTCCACCGGCCCCAGCGGCCGTCCGCGCAGCTTCTCGGCCTCCTGGTAGTGCGCTTCCAGCCACAGCGCCTGCAGCTTGGCATGCGACTCCTTGGTGAACTTGTGGTTTTCCAGGATGTGGTAGAGCTCGCGGTAGTTGCCGCCGTGGAAAGCCACGATGGCTCGCGCGCGCAGCACCGACTCGTTCTTGTTGAGAGCCTCGCAGGCCGCCGGGGCCACGGGCAGCGACCACAGGAAGCGACCCAGGCGCTCCACATCGCCGCTCTCTTCCAGGGTCTCGCATACCCCGGCCACTTGCTGGGGGCTGAAATTCAAGATGGGCAGCTGGAACATGGGGGCAGCGCCGGCGGCGGCGGCGGCGGCGGCGGCGGTGGCGGGGCGGCGGGAGCCACTGAGCCCGGGGCAGGCGGCACGCGCTGCAGATGCCCGCGGGCCCGGCGGGGATGCTCGCGGCTCAGCGCGGCTCAGAGCGGCGGCGGCGAGTGACAGGAGACGCGGGCGGCGAGGCTGGCCCTCGGCTGAGCTCCGCTGGGGCGCGCAGGCCAGCTAGCGGGCGCCGCTACTGGGGTGGGCGGATTGGCGGCTCGGGCGCCATGGAGACCCCCTGTCAGTCACGGGCCAGCTCTGCCAATCAAGGCTGCGACCAGCGCGCCCCGGCCGTTTCAGCACCTCCCAGTCCTCGACAGCGCCCGCCGATTGCCCATTGCCGAGGGGACTGTTCCACCGTGTTTCAACGGAACCCCGAGGATGGAAAAGACGGACGACTGGCTGGAACACCGGGGAAGAACAGCAGCCTTTCATTCTGCGCTCTCTCCCCCCACCCCCGGCCCCACCTTTCTTTTTCTCCCCCCCCCCCCCACCACCAAAGAGGCAGGGATGTTACTGGTATTCACTTTGGAGCCCTGCGATATCTTGAGTCTCCAGAGGACAAAGAGGGCAAAACAGAAATCTTACAAGAATTCGCAAGTTGAGTTGTGTGGAAGCAGCAAAGGCCGCGCCGAGCGCATGCACGGAAGGGCCAGGGAGGGGAAAGGGGGGTCTTCTTTCTCGTGTCTTCCAGGCCCTCGTCCCTGCAGGCCTCCCACTTCCCCACCCCCATTTCCAGCTGCCAAAGCAGCTGAGTGGGACGCCAATCTGGAGCTGAAGAACAGGACCAGGGGTCTGTAGACGAGGTCAGTTTGGACTCTATCCCCCCCCCTCTCCACTCCCTTCAAAGCCCTCCTCAGATAATTTTAAGCGCGAGCGAGCAAGACACACACTTGAGAACTTAGATGCCGACCACAAAGTCAGACCTCTCCCCCCCCCCCAAGAAAGGCAAGCTGTGTGAGTTCTCCCACACCAGGATTCTGCTTCCTCCTCCTCTCCAGTTTAATGGCCTTGAACAAATGCGCAGCCTGGTCACCTCTAGAGTGAGAAGTCAGTGGTAGGTCAGGACAGCAACTTAAAAGCGTATTTCAAAAGGTCCCTTAATTTTTTTTTTCTTTCTTTCTTTCTTTTTTTTTTTTTAGAACATCCATTTGCTAGTCTTCTGGTAGGGTGATTTTGTGTCGGCCCAGTGTTAGAACATACAACTCATAGAACATACAACTCGAATGGAAGATAGAAATCTTGGGCTTTTTATATTACAAGCAATCCAGCGAAAGTAAAATAGAGAAGAGGGGTTCCACAATGTGTGTGTTGTGGCTGTGTGTGTGGGGAAGGATGTAGGATAACTAGAAAGCCTCTTCCTAAGCCACTGGGCGCCCACCCCTCCTGCGGAGAGGAAGGGGTCTTATTGGCGCTCTACCTTCTGGCCAGTAGATTGAATTGGCAACTTTTATTGATTCCCAATTGACATCTACATCATACCGTTTTCCGAGGCCCTCCGTCCTGGAAACCCTGGTCTCGTCCAGGCCCTTTGAAGAGCGTTAGTTTTGTAGGAAGTAGAGGGGGTGTCCCAGAGAAACCTGTGCGAGGCTCACCTTTACCAGGGAATCGGATGGGAAGGCTCCCCACCGAACTGGCCTGAGCCTGGCTGGCTGTCTTTACTTTAGTATCAAGCACACTTTGTATGTGGCTTGTACAGATCGGGTAAATCAGACGGCAGATAGATAGCACAGATGGTTGGAGGTGTCGGGTCAGATCATGCTACGCCTGAGTGCAGGGCGAAGCTCGTTCTGACGGAAAACCCTGATATTATTTTCACAGTTCTTCACAGTTCACTCAATATATATATATATATATGTGTGTGTGTGTGTGTGTGTGTATATATATCGCAGAGGGCAAGAAAAGCGAAGCCCCGTAGCCATTTGCATCATTTCTGTAAGATTGCCAGCCTTCGCAACCAAAAGGCTTTTTTAGCGAGTTCATTTTCTTGAAATGAGACAGGACAGGGACGAAAAAATAATAAATAAATAAAGAGGGTGGCGGTAAGGATAATGACCACGCACAAGCCTTCTCTGGCTTGGAACGACGTCTGAATTAGCCAGAAGGGCAAATTTTGGTGAGAAATAGTGCATTACAGGGACTTAGAAACTCCTCAGCCAGAAGAGAAAATCTGCGGCAGGGAAAAATAAGCAAGCCTGTGGGCCTGGGACAGGGTAGGGCTGAAATGCATTCATGGAAGTCAAGTCTGTCCTGACTGGGCTTTACAGGGGATTCTTGATTCCTTTCTCTGGGTGACAGAAGGACATCACGCTGGTCCAGCCCTGGCAGAAAAGGCCGTGGCCTGCTCAGCGGGAGAGCTCAGCCCAGGAGGCTCAGCTGAGGCTGGAGGTGGCTCAGCCTGACCGTAGTGCATGGGGAGAGCTCTGACTCAAGACGCTGCATCTGGGAAATGGGAACATTTGTCCTGGAGGCCACTTCTTGAACAATATTAGCTTATGAGGACTCTTGGGGGATGGCTTGTTTGGGGTTCCTAGGCAGCTGAGACTCCGCCCTGGCTTGGCCTGTGTAAGACCCGTAAGAAATGGGTATGCATCGGGCATCATCTGATGCCCAGGCGGGAGGGGCCTAGAGATGCCTGGGGGCTGGGTCCTGTCTTGGCCACCGCCAGGGACTTCATTTAGAGCACCTTAGAATTATTGATTCATTAGCCTCACGTGGAGAAAAGCTGGAATAAATAAGTGGGCAGAGCCCTCATCCCCAGGAAGAACATCGTGGGGTTCTTAGAAAATAACCCTGTTGTGAAAACCTTCTGGACCCGCACCTCGCCTTTAAAGCATGTGCTCAGCTTAGCTCGGGTCTGTCAGACCCACTGCACCTTCGGGTTGGTGCTTTGTAACTTCAGGAAAAGATTTTTCTGTTTTTGAATCTATTTGGAGGCTTGTGCCAACCCTCAAGAGACACCATCACTCCCAACTCTTTACTGAGGTCACCCCATTCTTCTTTCACACTGAACGAAATGGAGAAACTGTAGCCGCAGCCCGTGGCCTGTTTTCACCTTTCTGCCACGGTTTGCAGGGAGTAGATAAGATGGAAGACCAAGAGCGAAGAGACTTCTATCCTGCTGTTTCTAGACAGTAAAAATTTAGTGAAAAAGCAGCAGAGGTGATGCCCAAGGGAAGATGTGGGGTCTGTCCGTTCAGATTTAGGCAGCGTCTTCCCGTACCTCCTCCCAGCTGTGAGGTAAAGGAGAGAAATCTGGGGCGGTCAGTAGTGATGCAGCTTAACCCCCGTGTGCAGCTGCTCTTGGTCCTTTAGCGCCCAGGGCTCCTGGAGCACACGCGCACTCTGCTCCACCTTCGCTCCCTTTTGCTACAGGTCTGCAGAGCTTAGAAGCCAACACATTCTTACTTCTGGGTCTCAATCTTGTCTTATCTTTCTCTTGCTTGTTCCTAACTCAAGTGCCTTAGGGGGAAAAAAAAATGTGGTGGGTTTTTTTTTTTCTGCACACAATTTTAAATAGTGAGGGATTTTTAAGAACGTGGTAATTGAATCAATCCAAATTCCTTGATAAAGACATTTGCACTGCCTGAGAGTCACAGGCTCGAAGACAATGAGGCCCCGGGTCTTTTGTGTGTTCATTTGGAAGAGGTTTTGTTTTCCCTTCCCAGCTGATTTCATATTTATATCTCTAAATTTTAAAATTTAAAAAAAATGTTTGAAATTAAAATTATTTGCAAAAATAACTACAAAATATTTCATTTTTAGTAATCTAGGGAGTTTACAAAAGTATTTTGTAGTCTTTGAGATGGCACTATTAAAATTTCACATTCTCATTTAGTGTTCTGGGTTTCAGGTAGATAAGGTCCACAGATAGACACATATTTGGTTCTGTATTTAGCAGTGCATCTCTTCAGATTATGGAATGAATCCCATATCTCATCTTAAAGTATTAGCCATTCCAAAACCTCCCAAGGTAGGTTGTTGTAGTTTTGAGGTGCATTTCTCCTGGGATACACCTTGTAACAACAACAGAATGTACGCCTTTTTATGGCCTGCTCCTGAGAATGACTGCCACTTAAGAAATGTCTTGTAGATGTCCTAGTACTGTCAAATTGACTGGCAAGAAAGACATTAGAGTGAAAGTATTGGCCTGATTTTAGGAGATCAGGATATTTTCTTGTTACTTTGTTGTGCTTCACCAGCTGTGGGTTAAATGACATTTTAAATGATGCAAAATTCCTCACTACCCTATTGCATCGCTTGCTTAGAGATATGTATGTAAGTATCAGTGGAAGCTTGTCTGAGAACTAATGCTTAGCTATGTGACCAGCCTGTCACTTATAAATTCTTATCAGTAATGAAACATGAATTAAATGACTGAAAGTGATTAATTCATAGTTCTCTGCCGGAACTTTAAAACAATATTATTTATGTATTTGAGAGAGAGAGAGAGATAAAGAGAGAGAATGGACATGTCAGGGCCTCCAGACACTGCAAAGGAGCTCCAGATGCATCTGCCACCTTGTGCATCTGGCTTTATGTGGGTCCTGGGGAATTTGCTGGCAAGCATCTTAACCATTAAGCCATCTCTCCAGCCCTTTTCTGGAACTCCCTCATCCATAAGTGTGCTTTTATTTTTTAAATCATTTTCAAATTCAAGATCAAAGTATCTTTCTACAATACACAGACATCTTAAAGTCCAACATTATGTAACATTTGACTAACTCCTACATCTTTTCTACATACTGTAAAGTCAAATAGCACTAGTTACTTCTAATAAATACCTTAAACTCTCTGACTTGATTTAGTTGGTTAGTAGAAAATACTTTTTAAAAATTGCATTATAGAAAACATACTCTCCAGCCATGGTGGCATCCACCTTTAATCCCAGCACTTGGAAGGCAGAGGTAGGAGGATCGCCATGAGTTCAAGGCCAGCCTGAGACTACATAGTGAATTCCAGGTCAGCCTGGGGTAGAGTGAGACCCTACCTTGAAACATATTTATATATGTTCACGAGTTGGGAAGATGGTGCAGTGGGTAAGAGCATGTACTGCACAAGCATGAGTTCAATCCCTGGCACCCACATAATAATTGTACACCTAGTCCTGGTGCTGAGGGAGGCACAGATGGGAGGACCTCTGGGACTCACTAGTCATAGGACAAGCTCCAGTTCCAGTGACAGACTCTGTCACAAGAAAATGAGGTGGAAGAGAAATAGAGGGAAGACACCTGACATTCACCTTTGGCCTCTGCTGCATGCACACATGTGCACGTACACACACACACACACACACACACACACACACACACACACACACGGGCATATTACTTTTCAAAGCAGTAATCCACAGCTGAGGTCAGTCTTGTCAAACCCCTTCTTCCAGGAGACACGTGCCAATATCTAAAGACATTTTTGGTCATCACAATGGTCACTTCATGGGTATGAGCCAGAGATTCTGCTAAACATCCTAACACTAGAACAGAACAGCTTCAAAAACCCCCGTGTCAAGGGATCTCAGAAAACAAAGAATAAGGCCCATGCTAAGACAACTTGCTAATCTTCTGCGTGCTCTAGAGGTGAAGATTTTTCATTTCACTTTGTGTCTAGGCCATACTAATAAAATCAGTTTATAAATTTTTTCTTAAAAATTACTATAATTGGGTCTGTTAGTCAAATGTATCTATCTATACATATCCATATCCATATATCTCAATTAGCAGATTTTTTTTCTTTTCATCATTATGGAATCTATGTTCTTGAAATAACTGGTAGGGGAGACATCAATGGTTGTCTGTCTGTCTCCATTTTACAAATGGATAAAATATGAAGACTGAATCCATAAACAGTAATCTATATCACATGACTCATTAGAGGCAGGGGTAGATGTCAAACATATTCAAACTTCTATCCATTATGTACCTTGTTTTCCTCACTCAAGGAAGATGGTTTAATTCTAGTTGAGTTTGAAAGCAGAGATCTGACTCACACAGACATGTGCTGCTGCCTACCACATGTCAGGTTATGTTTCATGATGCTATGACTCCAGAGTTTGGAGCTCTTTAGTCACAGGTCTCAGGGAGATTTAAACTGTCTTGGGGCCTTGTCAGGTGATGTAACCTTTGTATCCTCTAAAGAGCCCCTAAGTCAAAATGTGGCTCTGGGACATCCATTGTCATCTTTGGGGACTGGAAACTATTAGAGTCTGGGGCTGGCACTATTGAAGACCCTTTCCTGAGTCAGCACACTGCCCTCTTACAGGAAAAATGGAACTGAATGCAGCCTGTGGGGGTGAGGAGATTGGACTTGAGGTGTTGTAAGGCTGGGTTTAAGTGAAAAAACTCTGAACTCTTTTGTTAGGTCTTTCAAAAGAATAACAGTGATGCTCGCAAGCATTTCTATAATTAACAGGCTGTCAACATTTCTATTATGACCACAGAAGTCTATTACAGACCTCAGAATTGTGATAAATGTTTCTTTAGGTCTCAAATGTTAGCCTTCATCTTCTTTTCAGCCTAAGGGCAATTTTTGAAACCAATTTTGTTTCAATCATTTTGGATCAGTTGTGTGGTAATTTTGGAAGTGCAGATGCTCTGGGCCCACCTATTGAAATAAAGATTTTTAAATGGAAACACAGAGAGGAGGCTGCTTAAGCCCCAGTGGGGACCAGCTGCGAAGCTCTGGCAGGGAATTATATAGGCAGACAGTGGCAATAGAATTGGCAAAAATTAAGGGATGCAGAAATGTATGTTTTGTTAACAGCAGACTTCCCCCCCAAGTCTTTCAAACAACACAATTTTAAGCCCTCTTTTATACTGCTTCATATTTCATATTCTTACCTTCTCTGTTTTGCCTTAGTTTAGGTGAAATTAATGTAATATAATTTATCATAACAGGTATTAAAAATTGGGCTGAAATTATTTTTGAAACTGTAACATTTAATTTTTGAACTTCTATAAGTTTTCTTTTATATTTCTCATTTCCTTTCAACTTCTTTACTTTCTTACCCCTATGAATCTTTTTATGGTCTCTGTTATCTTATTTCTTAATGACTCATAATTATTTCTCTGTATTTATATACATTATCTCTTTTTTACTTGTTTTAATTTTTTTTAATCTTATTATTTATTTATTTGAGAGAAAGAGAGAGAGAGAGAGGCAGAGAGAGGATAGATGTGCCAGGGTCTTTAGCTTCTGCAAATGAACTCCACATGCATGCACCACCTTGTGCATAAGGTTTAAGTGGGTCCTGGGAAATTGAACCTGGATCCTTTGGCTTTTCAGACAAGCATGTTAATTGCTAAATTATATCTCCAGCCCTATTTTGTAGACTTTTATTTGTTTATTAAAGAAATATAGAGATTGAGAGAGAGAGATAAAGAGAGAGAATGGGCATGCTAGGGCCTCTAGCCACTGCAAACGGAACTCCAGATGCAGGTACCACCTTGTGGATCCAAACCTGGATTCTTAGGCTTCACAGGCAAGCACTTTACTAATTCATCTCTCTAGCCCCTCTTTTTTGTTTTGGTTTTCTGAGATAGGTTTTCACTCTAGTTCAGACTGACCTGGAATTCACTACGTAGTGCCAGGGTGAACTGGAACTCACAGAGATCCTCCTACCTCTGCCTCCCAAGAACTGGGATTAAAGGAATGCACCACCACTTTTCCCCACTAATTTTGATGAATGCGTTCTACTTCCTAGTCTCCATTACAAAATACCTCATCAATAGACTACAAAAGTGCTCATTCCTGAAAGATTGGGAGGTGGCCTTCAGAGAAGAGAAAAGAGAAGTAGAGCCCCTATAATGATACCTCAAGGCACTCATGCTTCCCAAACTAACTTTATAACAGCAGATAAAATAGTTTTCTGGTGAAAACAAAAGTGTGAGTTAAAATGACCATTAAACTGTTAGGGTTAAAATAGTGAGTTTGGAATACTGAAGAAAGTAAATAAAGAGGCTCACAGCTGACTATCAGACAGCTACACTGTGGTAGTTTGAATAAATGCCCCCCAATAGATTCAGGAGTTTTTTAAAACTTCATAGATTTCCAGCCATCTTGTTGAAGGAGGTGTCACTGGGCAGTCCAGCCATAAGGTGTGGTGGTGGATTTGAAATTTCAATCCAAACATATGCAAAGTGCCTGGTTCCACCTGGAGTTCCTGAAGTGTGTGCTCTGTGGCTTTTGGGCTTGTGGTTTCTTGCTCTCTGCTTGGACCTGTGAAAGCAGGGCCAGCTTCTTCTGCCATTATATAATGCCCTCTGGATCTGTAAGCTTCAATAAATACCTCTTCTATAACTGTGCCTGGTCTGAAAAATTCATCTCAGCAAACCTGAAGCTGTCTACTCGACACACTGATCAAATAAAAGGGACAGGGCTTTGGGAAAAAGAACAAAGCCAGTCTTGGCTTCTCCAACTGGTACCCGTGAAGTTCCTCCACCACCCAGCTCCTGAACACAAGCGAGGCCCTTTCACATACTATTGCATCTATTGTATCTAACTGCAACAGACTAAAATTTAAGAATGGCTTTTAAGAAAGCCTCCACCTATTCAGGAATGAGGCCAACTCAGATCACCCCATAGACAAGAAGTCAACCAAGGAAAACTGTCATTACATCTTGGTAACTGTGTCTGCCAATGATTAGAATGTCCCTTTGTGTTTAAGTGTCCTTGACCTGCAATTAGGTTGTTTCCAGTATATCGGAAACTAAGGCACCAGAGCATTTGCCCACACATGTACACTAACAGAGGGTCTGAATCCTCACAAGACCTGACATCATTACACTATCATTCACAGTGTGGGCTTGATACCCCTCCCTTTTGTGGAAGTCATAGGAGAAATACCCTAAAAGGATGATTTGCTCCCTCATGATTAAGGACTGGAAAAGGGTCACTGGATCACACGAGAATACCACCCACCTCATATATATTTATAAGAATTTCTCTAAAATCTGCAACACAGAACACATTAAGACGTTCCCCACTTTGGGACAGCCCAGCCCACTCCAACCTTTGCTTCTGCTGCTCTGCTAAATAAATTTCTGCTCAAAAATTCATTCCTTCAAGGAGATAAAAGCCAAGAAACCCCTGCAGCATCCACAACAAATGTAGATACCAGGCAGGACTTTATATATATTTAAGTTTAAATCATTATACTAGCTGCCACATTTTTGTGCCAATTTTCTTATCTAATAAGTGGTATAATATTTAGGTGGTAGTTACAGGGATTAAAGGCGATATGAATGACATTCTTTGCATGGTGCCCAACACAGTAAATTTCAACAGGTATTAGTTTCCCTCTTATGAGCAACTGTCCACTTTCTCTCTTGGGTTTTCTGTATAATCTACAGATAACATAATGCCTCACTTTCCATCTTGTCTTTGGTTTCATCATCCTTTGGTGCTCAATTTGGATTCCTTGAAACTCTTGAAGCCATAGGCTCCTTTGAAGTAGGCCTTCCTATTCCACAGAGCATATCATTGTAATACATTAATGTTTTAGATGTCAATAGATTGCATATATGAATTTCCTAAGATGCTTGTTGTGTTTGTTTTCTGTGGTTCATGTAACAAGTTACTACAAACTTGATGGTTTGAAAAACAGAAGGTGTTCTCTCCCAAATCTGGAGGCTAAGCTCTGAATCAGTGTTTGCAGGCCAGGGCACTTTCCAGAAGCTGTCGGGATTCTTCCTTCCTGCAGCTTCTTTGGGTGCTAGATACATCCCTCCAGTCTTCACATCACCTTCTTTGTGTGCACATGAAAACTATTTCTGTTCATATTTCTTTAAAAAAAATTTTGTTTATTTTTATTTATTTATTTGAGAGCAACAGACACAGAGAGAAAGAGGCAGTTAGAGAGAGAGAATGGGTGCGCCAGGGCATCCAGCCATTGCAAACAAACTCCAGACATATGTGCCCCCTTGTGCATCTGGCTAACGTGGGTTCTAGGGAATCGAGCCTCGAACTGGGGTCCTCAGGCTTCACAGGCAAGCACTTAACCACTAAGCCATCTCTCCAGCCCGTGTTTGTATTTCATAAGGATCCCCGTGACTGCATTACGGAGGTGCCTCTTTGTAAAATCCTAAACTCAATCACATCTTAAAAAAAAAATAGTTATACAGTGCTCACTTGTAAATCAGGTCCTGCCCTGTGTTGGGCAATAGCTGCCTGGAGAGAGCTGTTTCTCTGACAAGACGAAGTAGATATTTTATATCAGGGGTCAACACTACCACTCATAGACCAAGCTTTTCCTAGTCATTTTATTGTATGGTACAAACTAAAAATGGTTTTCTCTTTTTTAAGAGGTTATAAAAGAATACATGACAGAGACCATAAGTAGGTATAAAACCTAAAATTTTTACTGTATAGTCCTTTGGAGAAAGCTTGTTCACTTGTTTTATATCATTATCTATGAGATTAACAAAAAATTTTGCCTTTGTGAAGAAAGTTTAAAAAAAAAGCTTGGTTAAGGGAAAAGGAGATACATTGCTTTTTCATACAATCCTATAACCTTGGCATTGCAAAAATAACCACCTTTTAAGAAAATAAACTTTAAGTCACCAAAAAAAAATAGTTATGTATACAGTATGTATACAGTCATGTTGATACCATTGTTAGCCTCCTCCCTGTCTTCCCCCCTTTGCAGGGACACTCCTAGTTGGGGAATACGAGTTGTGTATTGTGGGGTTAGCTATCAGTTATGGGTAAAAGGCTATTTCTCTGTGCATAATGACCCAACGTGTGGTTCTAACATTCTTTCCTCTCCCTCTTTCACAAATTTCCCTAAGCCATGTTGGATTCGTTTTAGGTCTACTTCAGTGATGAGGTTTTGGGAGCCTCTGTGTCTCTGGTTTGGTAGGAGTTGAGTGTTCTCTGTGTCTATCTTCACCCTTGTTCTGGTACCAGGTTCACCAAGAAAGCAGCACTCTTGCTCATTTCTCCAATTGTCATTTTGAGGTGTGATGGGCTGGTTCTCTCCTTAGGATCTGCATCCATCTGGAAAAGAGAAGCAAATTCTTCAATGGAGAGTGAAGTTAGTACCAGATAACCATTGTTTTGTTAGAGAGAAGTTAATAGGTGTAGGCCCTCTTGTAGCCCATGATTGATAGGAACTTGACAATGGAGAACAGGCTTGATTTTTGGATATGGTTCTGACTTGTTTCCCAGCTCCAGCTATAGATTCTGTTCCACTGAGCAGATCAATTAGCCAAATCAAGAGCACCCACCATGACTATGTGCCACTACTGCACTTGTGTGAGCATCACGTCAGGTTGTTTGCTGCTGAGTAGCTTAGAGCATGAGTTGCTTGGACAGATGTTGGTCATTTTCCCCCAGTTGCTCATGCAGCACCTTCTGGCACTACACAATCTAACTGTCTGGGTGCTGATTCTCTTCCAGATTCCAGCCAGGTCACTCTATGTTCCATACCAACAGCATATGGTGTCTTCAGCAGTAGTTTCTTACTATTAACCTTTGGTGGGTCATCAAGTACTCTGACAGAAATTTGTCTTCTTTTGGGAAACCTTGTAGGTTTCTCTGATCAACAACTCATTGCAGATGTTAGGCATTGCTGGTACTGGGAGTTACAGGTCAGAGCCAAAGAAAAAAAGGGAGAAAAGATAGGTAATATAAAAGAGATAGTGAGAAGAGAGAGAAGAGGGAGGGAGGGAGGGAGAGAGAGAGAGAAACAGGGAAAGATTAAGGTCAGTCTTCACCATACCCTCTCCAGGGCCTTGTGATTCACATATTCCCTCTAAGGACCTGATGAAGGTTCAACCATTTAGTCAGTCTTTTAGGATGTAGAATTTTATGGTACCATTGCCATTTGGGTCCAGTTTTGTGTCATCCACCCCCACCCTTGCCCTCCCCTCCTGCCCCTGTTGTCCGGTCCTCGAGATGCTTATTAGGTATGTCAGCATCTCGGGTAGTCAATAATATATTTTTGCCATATGAAGTAGCAGCCACAGATTTCAGGGATCAAGAAGTAAACTTACTGGTGGCAGCCTTCTAATCCTCCCAAATTATGTGACAAATATACCTGTTGTGTAGCAACGTTTTCTGAATTGAAACATTTCCTTCTTGAAGGAGGCTCCTTTAGGAAGTTCCAAATTGAAATATAGGCTCCTGAAGACTTTGGAAATGTCCAGTTCTGTTAAGGCTCAAGAAGTAAACATGGGACAGGATGTAAACACCCAACATATCTCAGGAAGTTCCTGAAAACTACAAGAATTACAAGGCCCATCTCCAAGGTTATGTCAGAGCTGTCCCCTGTGCTCCAGTGGGTTTTTTGAGGGTGCAGCTGCCTTTGAGTCACCCAAGTTCCTGCAGGTTACCCTTCACCCATGCTACTGTAAGAAACTCCAATAAACTCATGGGTTCATGAAGCTAGACTTGGGAGGGGTAGTTTTGGTTCTAGGTGTTCTACCTGGGGTGAACAGATGTTATATATTCACCAGCAAATGTCAACAGGACAATGACAGTCTCAAATATTTTTTGGAAGTAGGCTGACAAAATAGAACATTGTAAGTGGTCAGTTTAAAAGTAGGAAAGCAAGCTGGACATTGCAGTGCACACCTTTAATCCCAGCACTCAGGAGGCAGAGGTAGGAGGATTGCCGTGAGCTCAAGACCACCCTGAGACTACATAGTGAATACCAGATCAGCCTGAGCTAGAGTGAGACCCTACCTCGAAAAAAAAAAAAAATAGAAAAGCAATTCTTTTCACTTTGATTTTATAAATTATACACTTTCACTTCAAGTTCTTGCATGTCACTATTGGGAAGAAGACAATCAGAAGTGAATTTTCATTGATTTCTTTATTTTATTTGAAATAGTCAATTTTATCCTTAAAGCTTTCCTTGACATAATAATTGAAATGAAGAACTAAAAATAGTAGACTTATGTCATAGGACATAATAAATGAAAGGAGATTCCAGCTCTCTTCTCATGTTTTATTCTAATAGAGAACGAAAACATGCTATCTTGCTGAGATGCAATTCACAAATTTAAGAAAAAATTTACAGTTTATAGTTTATTTCAAAGTTGAAATAGAACTCTTTCCTCCTTTTAGTGCTGATCTAATAGTGATATTTATTGTTGTGAC